>NC_090922.1:1413431617-1414097837 GCF_040938575.1 Ambystoma mexicanum
TGTTTATCTGGCTTTCCCAATTTGGGGGAATCTTTATAAAGAACCCATTAAAGAATGGTTGATAGTAAGTATTGAACATTTTCTCTGATCCCTACTAAGACATTTTGTGCCTGATTCATGGAAGTGTTTTATAATGGCACAATCCCATAGGAAAACGTTCCATGAAAAATTGTAAAATTATATATGGAATTGAAGTTAAGCCACGTTGCGTTCTGGATTTTCTCCCTACGTTAGAATCTTGAATCTGGAAAAAACGATTACAAATTCCTAATAGTGTGCCACTTTCCCTGATTAGGTATACATTGGGCTATTTTTCTCTGAAAGCTAGGACCAATTGGAAGTACCTGAAACGTTATTATAAGCTACTGGACCCACCTAAGGGTACCCTATTTGTTTATTTGGGAGCTATCCTGGCTAAGAAAGGGGACCATTTCATGGTAGCTTTCTTTAATTTCTGAAGCAGTTTATTGGAGAAACTGGGTCATCAGAGTCTGAATTGGTAGCCAATCCGGTTAAGGTTAAAATGTTGCTATTTCACTATGATTGGACCCTCACAATAGACGAAATGCATTTGTATAAATCATTAAGTCATCTAAGTAGGGATCAGAAGAAAGCTGGACTTCTGCTCCATTTTTAACTCTCTACCCCCATTTTAGAATCAGAGATTTTACTTTGTTATGGACAACTTGCTCCGAACTTAGTTTTTGCAGATTTTGCCAAGATAAGAATGAAGTTGAAACTCTGCAGCATATTATTGCAGCTTGCCCGGCTCTCAGCACTAAAAGATGTTGTTTTATTAGAAAATATGCTGAACTGTTTTCCCTACCTGATCGTGAGTTGATCTGGCAGTTTTGTTTTGTGGGAAGAAGCAATGGCATTGAAACTGAGCACATAGTAGCACCAAAAAGACACAGAGTTCTAATAAATATGTTTTTTGTTTCAGACATCAGGTTTTTGCTATAACCTTCAAGGAGAACAATATAGATGGCAAATAACACTTATTAATAAAACATTTCTTTACAATGAAGAATTGTACAGACAATGTTGCTGGGCATAAAGGGGGCCAAATATGCACTTTTTGGCTTACTTATCTGTGTCTTATTATAAATTATTAAAGGCTGTGAAACTTAAACGAGAATGCCTAAAAGTCAAAATAATATTATGGATGCAATTAATTGATGAAATAGTGATGGCTGAAATGACACAGACAATTACCTAATGAATTTCAATCAATGGTTGAATGTGCATGATTTAAAAATTCACATTGTATTGACTCACAGCATAGATAAAGGGCCTCATCACGAGTTTGGCGGTAACCCTTAAAATCGGCAGGTAACGCTATCAGCGCTGATTTTAAGGGTCCGTCGGACCACAAGTCCAAATACCGCCAGCGCCATTACAGCCAGCGCAAGTACAGCCGTCTGTACAAGCGTCGGCTGTAAAAGTGCCAGTAACCATTCGCGCTAAAACATTGCAATCACGAGTCCGGCGTAGGCGCAATTAGCACCAGAAAAGCAGCGGACAATCCGCCGAAAATACCCCCAGCAAAAAGCTGGAGGTAAAAGAACACAGGCCACAGCAATAAGGTCCCAGGTGAAACCAATGCATATCAGATGCCTACAAAGGACCCACCCATGCACAACACACCCTCCCCAACACCATGCTGTCATTTGGAGCCGGGACTCTTGATGTGGACTACTACCTGCTTTGCTTGGAGATACAGAGGCCAGCCAACCAGGCCAGGGCCCTGGGAGTGCAGGGGGTGGTGGGGATGAGGAGAAGGAGGAGGAGAGCAGCACCAGCAAGGCGGCCAGCCATCCCCAGGGTCAGGCCAACACCCTGGTCCCTGGCGATGGCCAGTTGGTGACTGAATATCGGCTGGACAGGACAACCATCACCCAGTTGCTGGACTCAATCCAGGCTGACATCGGCAGCCATATAGCCATTAGCACAGCAGTACCTCTGCTAGTGAAGCTCGTGTCTGTGCTACAATTCCTCGGGACTGGCAGCTACCAACACACCATTGCCATGATGCATGGCATGGCCCAGTTCACATTCAGTGCCATGCTGGGACAGGTGCTGGATGCACTGTTGAATCATGTGAATGAGCACATTGCATTGCCATGGCTGGTCACACACAATGAAATCCCTGAATGTCAATAGGCAGCACCATCAGTGCAGCATTCCCGATCAAGCACCTTGCACGAGAACATATCCAACACAGCAGAAGACACCCATTCAGGATGTAAAAGACATGTGGCAGCACAGTGACATATGGAAGGCCTACCACCACAAAGCCTCCTGTGTGAGTAGCACTATGGCTTCCAACACTGACACAGTACAGACATCCCACCCTGCCCACCTAACAGTCATGCTAATGTAACACAAAAGTCGCCACATCCACATATGCACCACACATAAGTAGTCTGAGTAATGCCAATGTACATCCCACAAACCCTGCCCCCTGAATGGCCAATGAAATGCCTGGAGAACAGTACACAATAGTGACAACCAGCAAATGAAACAGCAGTCAAAGGGAATGGCAATGACACATGAGGTAGCCACTTCTCGCATGCACAAGCAGATGGAAGGGCCCCCTTCCCCAGTGTCAAGTGAATGTGTACTGTTACATACTGAAACAGAGGCGTACCAAGTTGTGAGTACCTCTTTGAATTAATGCTGCTCGTAGCACAGCACACTCCACAATGTTAGTAACCAAATAACAAGTATGGCAAAATGACACTGATGACTGAGCCCTGTACACCCACTGAACTTACCTTGTCCCCATACCTGTTTTCCCTCCCCTGCAGGTGATTCTGGATATCCCCAGTACACATGGCTTGTGACCTCTGTGCGTCATCCACACACTGCAGCAGAGTGGGCATACAAACTTGCCCATGCTCGTACACGGATTTGCGTGGAGAGGGCATTTGGACTGCTGAAGGCACGCTTCTGGTGCCTAGACCGTACAGGAGGGGCATTGATGTATGCACCTGAACAAGTTGGAAAAATTGTATTGACATGTGCCATGCTGCCCAACATCTGCTGTCGCAGGAATGTGCCACTGCCCCTCGATGCTCATGTGCAGCCACCTGAGGATGGGAGGGAAGGTGATGACGTGCCTGAAGGTGTTGCACGTGCACAAAGGGTTGAGCTGATGGAGGGGAGGTTGGCCAGACAGGGATTGATTGATGTTTTTTTTTTTAAACGGGTGACGGCTACATTTGACACATGTCACTTCAACATTAAATAGCACTTTTCCACAATCACTACTGTCCATGCTTTGTGATCTTTTAAACGTGATTTATTCTCAGTATAACAATCCCCCGTACCCCCAGTGAACACCCAGCACACAATCCCCTCTCCCCCAGTGAACACCCAGCACACAATCCGCCCTCTCCCCAGGGAACACCCAGCACACAATCCCCCCTCCCCCCAGTGAGCACTCAGCACACAATCTCCCCTCCCCCCAGTGAACACCCAGCACACAATCCCCCCTCCCCCCAGTGCACTCCCCACAACAGTGCAGGTAGGTGCATGTTTGTCATCAGGGCACCCACAACGATGCCATGTCCGACTACGATGGTCGTGGGCGTTTTCCATGTCCAGGCCCCTCTGGTGTGTGTGACCTCAGGTGGCGCATTGAATGGCGCCTAGGAGACGGCTCAAGGGATCCTCCGTGGCTGTAGTGGAGGTTGATGGGACTGACCCGGTTGCTTGCAAGTGTTGTCGGAGAAGGTTGTTCCCCTCCTTTGTCTGCTCAGCAAGTGCTGATACTGCCTCGCACAACTCCCTCATCCTTTGTCCAAACCCTGTCAGGGCTGCAGTGCATTGCTCCACCACATTGCGTGTGCGCGCATTGTCTCGCACTATGTACTTGCATCCATGGCGTATGGATGCACTGATGGCCTTGATGTGCCGGATGTGCACCTTGGCCATGGATTCAACTTTGGCCTGTTTGGCCTCGATTCCATCCAGTCGTCCCATCACTGCTGCCCCCGTGATGAAGGGTACCCCTGGTGTGGCAGGTACTGGCCTGGAACTTGTGCGCTGTTGTGAGGGGGGGGCTGCATGGGGACATGTTGCCGGCTGGGATTGGGCTGCCGGACTCTGAGTGCCGGTCTTCAGGGCTGCCATATGATGGCATGTCCTTGTCTGGCTGTACACGACCCACATGCACAGGTGGGGGTTGTGCTAGCTGTGTGCCTGGCCCTGGGGTCCCCTGCGGTGTGCCCATCCCTTCAGCGTCACTGCTTCCGGGTGAATGCAGAAGTCCAGCCTGATGTGCACATGGAGGTGTGACTCCCACGTCAGGCTCCGATCCGCAGGTGACTCCCTCTGCATCAGGGCTATGCCTGATAGCTTGGGGCGAGCTGGCCGTGGACTCCCTGCGGACATGTGGGTGCTGCAGCAGTCTGGTTAGGCTGTGTTGTGGTGAAGTGGGAGGTGGCCTGCATCGGTTCCCTTCCGTGCGGCCCCTTTGTGGGGTGGAGGTGCTGGTGGAAGCACGCTGCCTCGGGCGCCGTGATGGTGTGGCCTCCTCCCCATCATCTTCATCCCGTGGGGTTTGCCGTGTGCCTGTGGGGTACATAGGGTATGGATTGAGTTCAAGGCAACCTACATGAGGATCAAGCAGTTCATGCCATCAAGTGGGATTGTAGACAGTATCAATCATGCATTCAACTTGCATTTTGTTTGGTCACCATGTGTTGCTTGGTGTGAGTGTGGAGGTACACTGCATGGGGATGTTTGTGTGACAAGATTACCTGCAGGGTTGGGGAGCACTGCGCTCAGGGTCCTGGGGGTGTATTCTTGCACACTCACACTCTACGTAGTTGTCCCATGGCTATGGATGTCTGTCCCCTGCCCCTTCTATTGATGCACTGCACGTGCAGGGTAGTCTAGGCAGCACTACGGTTCAATGTATCAAGGGGTCACTTATGGGTGTCTGCAGTGCCTCACACGCATTTCTACACATTCATTCACTCAGGGTCTGCATGTGTGGTACTTTCAGTTGCATGCATTTGGGGTGGGACTCACCTGCAGTCGGATCAATGCCAGTGCCTGCCTCTGCTCCACCTATTCCCTCAATGGTGCCGATGTCAATCAGGGCACTCATCTTCTCCTCCCAGGATGTGAGTTTGGGTGGGGGTGGTGGTGGCCCTCCTCCAGTGCCCCTGCTTGCACTCCTGTGCTGTAAGAGGATGCCGCGGACTCTCACAAGCAGGTCGTTGAGGCGCTTGCGGCCATCTTCGCCATCCCGGGGCACGCGCCCCACTGCAGTTACCCTTTGGCTGATGTTGCGCCAAATCTGTGCTCTGCGTTGGCCACTGGTTTTGCGCTGCTGCAGCTATTCATGATGGATCTCAGCCTTCTCCACCAGTACGGCCATCTCCTGGTTGCTAAATTTGGGCTTCCTCACCCTGTCCAGGGCAGACTTGCCCCTAGTGCGCTCCTGTGACATGATTCGGTGTTCACAGTGGTAGATGGCTTCCAGGGGCTGTGATATCCGACGGATTGTAATTTCCAAGATGGCCGCCGCTTTGTTTCCCATTCCGGCGGTGACGCGTTTCCCGCACGCAAATAGCGCGCGCACATGGTGCGCGCTATTAGCGCAGTATGGCGGTAGCGCACGGTGACCCGCATTTACTGGTTCTACCCGTCGCGCGCTATTTGCGCTACCGCCATGTCCCTGTTCGCATGCACGAAAACTTGTGATCTGGCGGATTATCCGCCAGGGGCTTGGCGTTAGCACTATTTACGTTCAACGGGAAAACCGCTGCATTACCGCCGAACTCGTGATGAGGCCCAATATATAGTTTATAGATTAGAAATCTATTGTAGTGGAGCCATCATAATCGGAGCTGAGGAATAAGCGGAAAAAGTTTGAGTAATGCTTTGATCGCAAAAGAAAAAGAAAATATGTACTCTTGGTGAAAATTGATAAGTAAAATTCATACCCAAATTCAAAACCCAAAATAATGATGTTAAAGAGACTTTACATAGAAATATAGAAACTGGCTGTTATTGCAATTTTATAATGATTTATCTGTTTACATTAGAAAGTCACCAAAGAGTATTTACAAGGCATCCAAGTAAGAATGTACTAAGCATCAGCTTTCTTAGCATTACCAAAGTACAGGAAGATAAATGGTTTTCACAAAAAACATTGGATTTGTTTAAGTGTGGAGACCGTAGTGCAGATCCTAACATAATAGAAGAATTTGAAATGCCAAAAACCCTATCTTTTAAATTAAAGTAATTCATGAAATGTTAAATTACATGCATTGGGCCTCATTAAATGTTTGGCAGTTTACTGGTGGTAAATCCATGTGAATGCTACCAAACAGAATTACTGTTACTGCCACTTGGTCTGGTGGAATTTCTTCCGGATAACAAGTGGTGGTATGGCGGTGTTAGTCCCAATTAATGGAGTCATGGGACTCCATGGGGAGTTCATCAAAATTACCACCAGCGGTAATTGCACCAGCCATAATCCCATGGATTTTGGTAGTAAGGAGGCAGAACTACCTCCAGCAGGTTTTTCTCTGCCTCACTACCAAAGTTATAGTATGGTGGTGCAGTAATGCAGAGGTAATGGTGACGCTTTTTACCGACCCCTGTACTTATAATGAGCGACATAATAATCTGCATTCATAATAGGTTTCACATAGGGAGTCTAAGGAATAACTTACCGTATCAGAAGTATATGTAACATGAATAAAAAACAAACACTATCACAACATTGGAATATCAGGCATAAGAATAACAATGTGCAGGCACTGCGGTTTACAATGACAGAAACCCTGAAAAGTTGACCAAGAAATCACCCTGAGACCAGGAGGTCATATGGATCTATTGTTTATAAGTAACATTAAATAAGTATAATGAGCACTCCAATGTACTAAAATAAATGATAGTCTGTAAAATACCTTTTTATAAATATTGTGTGGTTTTCATCTAATGCATTTTTTAGATCATGTCTTTCTTAAGAGAAATATGTAATTGACAAAAATGTGTTGCCATTTAAAACAATGGACAAAACAAAAAGATGTATAATGAGGGAACCTGATATGTAATCTATTATTTACATACATCTTAGAATACTGACTGCATATTTAGCATAATGAAATAAATATGAATAGAATCAACTATCATTTCTTATGGGAACTAACCCATAGAAAATGGCTGCCATATTACAGAATCTCACAAAATAAGCTTTCTAGTTTTTATACTGGCAACATAGTTAGAGTAGCTGTGTAATTGACAATTACATATCCTAACCACCAATATAAAGGACACATACGTAAATGATAGCGACCATAAAAAGCTTACTTTTTTAATAAACATTATTAAAACACCATCTGTGACAACCATACACTGAACGAGGCCTTACAAGATAGCCACCAAATTGTAGTTCAGAGCATGAGTCACCTCTATAACGTCTATACTGGAAGTATCTTATTCATGTTACTCAATATCCCCTAAATGGGATTACACTAAACAAGAGAGGCATGTTGTCCCCTTTTCTATTTCCACAACTTTGGCTTGGGAATCAATTGCATTTGCTGAATACCCAAACTTTGATATAAAAGCTAAATGTGTCCCAGGTCACTCTGACAACAATTGTGTTGTACATTGACATGTCACAAAAACTATTCTGATGCTGAAATAAAATAACTGACGATAAGGAGAGTGTAAATGTTATTTAATATATGTGCTGTCAATATGTATTGCTGGACTCCGCACTGTGTATCATACTTTATTACATCAAACACCTAAGTGCTGAGAAGTGCTGTCTCAAGAAGCAAGAGGGAGGGAATTCATTTTGGATTAACCAAAAAAAATCAAACTTTGAAAAATAAACTCTTGACAAAAGACTGTGGTGGTGAGAATAACATGGAACAGTGTGATATTGTGGAGAAGGAGGCCTAATGTGATCAACGTGTGCTGTTTCACTATTAAGGCACACTTCTCAAAATGTGCATACATTGAGAAAGTTCTTAATGCAGCTCCCTTCAGCCCTTTAGAGGAGCCATAGATTAGCTTCAAAGAGCCTATTAAGAGAAAATGATGAGCCACACTTTAACACACATTGGGGGTCATTACGAGTGAGGCGGTAAGGGATTAATGGCGCTGGTAAAGGTGCCGGAGCCGTCAACCCCTTACCGCCTCATTACGAGGTTCCCTCACGGGACCCGATAAGGACGTCTGGTCAGATCAGACGTCCTTAGCGGGTCCGGCGAGCAGCCCAACATGCTAACAACGGGCCCGTTATTAATGGGCCCGTTGTTAGCATGCTCCCCATTCCCATTAAGCCCTATGGGGGCTCAAATGGGAATGGTGGTGTGCAGGATCTGGGTTCCTTGAATGAGGAATTACCGGGCTCTCCAAGGTCGGAATGGCCCGGTAATTCCTCATTCAAGGAAACCAGTCCCGGTACACGGTAAGGGGGTAGCCATGCCGTTATTAGCGGCATGGTTACCTCCTACCGTGTAATGGCCCCCATTGCCTTGACATTGGCAGCTCTTAGATGGGCAGATGACATTTCAAAATCTTTCATGTGAAGCCAGTCAGCTAAAGGTGGACCCTATATACACTACTACTTCAGCGGAAAGGGAAGTGTAGCAGAGTGTCCTGGTGTCCGGTAGACAGGGTCGAGGAGAGCGGAGCTCGACTTTTTCTGTACTTTGAAGAAAGAAGAAGAAAGAAAATAAAATCTCCCCGCACAGAACGCAGATCATGCGGCAGGAGCCCTGTGAAGGGTAAGTGCCACGGTGTGTGTAACATTATTTGGTAGTGAAAAAGTTTCTCTGGCACTGATACTAAACCAAAACCCAACACACATGACTTGGCCATCCCATTGAATACTGCAGAATATGCCGGAGCGCCAGGCAACAACGGGCATCACAGCAGTTACAGCGAAGCGATTGCCTTTGGCAAGAGACGCCTGCGTTCTATTCGACCCTTAACCCTAGTACAAAGTCCAGCAGTGACGGAACGCTTGCGTTCTATTCTACCCTTAACCCTAGTACAAAGTCCAGCAGTGACGGAACGCCTGCGTTCTATTCTACCCTTAACCCTAGTACAAAGTCCAGCAGTGACGGAACGCTATGAGCGGTACCGTTATTTGTCCTAAAGTCCCTCAGCGGGTCCCTTCCTTAACATGTGGTCTGGCCACACGTTAAGGAAGGGACCCTTTGAGGGACCTCGTAGTATGGCGCTAAGGGATTACCGGCACCGGTGCCGGTAATCCCTTAGCGCCATCCGTGTAATGAGGCCCTTTATATTTTGTTTTGGATCAACGAGAAGCATTTTTTTATTTGGGTTATAATTGTACTGTGTCTAATCTGCTCTCTTATATCAATCACGAGATGGGAGAAGGGCGCTGGTCCTTAAATATACGGTCCCTCCCCAAACTCTCACACACCTGAATCAAATAATGGTCAATTCCACAGTGTCTTCTACCAGGGGATTAAACACGAGGGGTGATGAGTCTCACTGGAAGTGGCTGGCCAAGCTAGTGGAGAAGAAGGGGCTCGAGATTCCTAACCCAAATAACTGTTATCCTGCTTTGAGTTTCTGTTGGAATTCCAGGGGCCACACTCATTTGTTCTTGAAAGAAGGCCTTTTTGAATACATGGAAGGGTTGAGCATTGTAATGTTGTACGAAACCTGGTTGAGGGCCCCTTTGGTTGTAGATGGCTGGAACTTTCTATAGCGAGTAGCCAAGAAGGGCCCAGGAGGGTGTCCCAAGGGGTAAAAACACGATGGAGCTGAAGGAGATTAGCTGCTCCTTGTCTAAAATTTTGATGAAAAACATGACTAGCCACTCTTCAGGGAGGGGAGGGGCATCGCTAGAAGTATTAATCATTGTAATCTATGTCCCCCCCCTTACGAGGCAGATGTCACCATGGTGCTTAGGGAATTGGAAGGCACCTTGAGTGGCGTGAAGACTGCTGGGCCTATCCTCCTATGTGGGGACTTTAATGTCACCATCCCGCTCTATGACATCACTTCAGAGGGAGATTTCCAGAGAAGAGGGTAGACAGCAGGTTGTGACTCCAGGCTAAGAACCCACCGCTGGGACCTAAAATGGGCCAGTTCATTAGCAAGACATGGGTTTGCAGTGATAAATGGTGCCCAACCTTCGGATAACACTGCTAACTTCATGCGGTTGGGTAATGGCAGAAGCAGGGTATTAGCTTACATGTTTGTAGCTAATAGGTCCTCTTTTGTGGTGGATTTATGTGTCCATCAATTTACGGAAAGTGACCACTATCTGATTGTAGCCCACCTAGACCTGCCACTGGGGGAGACCGAGGGATCCACAGAAAGATTAAACATCAACAAGGCTCGGAACCGTATCTCCTGGAAGGACAAGAACGTAACCAGGGCTATACCCGTGGCACACAATTCCCTGAATATGTTTATTGGTGTGGAGGAGAACAACGTCCTATTGCAGATGCCTCTATTTGAGAAAGCCATGCATGAAATTCAGGAGTGGTCCATAACTAAAACTTGAAATCAGGAGAGGGCCTGCTCTGGCAGGATGTACTCCCACTCTAACAAGTTCGACAGTGCCATTCAAGAAAGAAAGAGGAGGCTGCATGGAGAATTACGAATAACCGCAAAAGCTGAAACCCCCTCGGCTACTCATAGTGAAGAGACCAAAGCCGCTTAAACAAGGTACCAAAAGTGGCTAAAGAGCCACAAATATTCCAAGGAATGACATCTATGGCGGGAATTAGTACTGTCCTCCTAAACAAACGATATAAAAAACGTCTTGTGGATAGTAAACGCAAAAGAGCACAATGGGGCAGTACTTAATGCAGTGCCAGAGCAGGTTTGGATAGGTTGCATCCTGCATGTCCTGTGTGGAGAGCCCCAGTTAATGAAGGGTGGAAAGTATCAGCAGCCAATTGGTCTTACAATCTGGAACCCAGCGACATCTTGGGGTTTATTGGGATTCGAGAGCGTCTGGTCCTGATGGGATATGTAGTTCCATTGTAGAATCTGAACCCGGTTTATGGTCCCTGCCGCTACATCGCCTGTTTAAATACATAGAGACGTAACAGACGATACCCAGCTTGTAGAGTGACAGTATAATTGTGGCCAAATTAAAAAAAGGAAGGCATTAAGATCCTGGTAGTTATCATCTGCTCGAAATGCTGGATGTGCCAGCAAAAATATTTGTGCGGGCATTATTGAAAGAACTTGAAGCATGGGCAAATGACGCCAACCTCATACCCATAAACCAGCCTGGTTTCCAAAAAAACTCTAATACAAACATCAACATTCTTGCCTTGACTACGATAATCCAGCAGTCAGAAACCAGGAAACTCCCTATCTATGCAGCGTTCATTGATTTTAGCGCTGTGTTTGATATGGTGGACCGCATCAGGCTGTGGCGTAAACTGGAAAGGAATTCTATTCCGCCGGGGCTACTAAAAATGCTCACTCTATTATATTCCCAAACTAGGGTTAAAATCAGGTTGTACAACCAGTGTGCTACTACGACATGGGCCCTCATTACGACCCTGGCGGAAATCGTGGTGCAATATGCACCATGGAGCACGGCGGAAAGCTGCCGATACCGCCATGGGGGTTGGCGGATTTACTGCCCCATTCCGACCTTGGCGGGGCGGTAAATCCCCATTCCCCATTTTACCCTTCCCCATTCCCATTTTTGCCCCATAGGGTATAATGGGAGTGGGGAAGGCGTTAATTACGCCACCGTAAAATACGGTGGCGTAATTAACAACAAGGTCCCGTAGCGCCATGGATTTCTCCGCCCGGAAAAACCAGGCGGAAAACGCTCCATGGCGCTACGGGAACTCGTAGTAGGGCGGACGGGTCCGCCGCGAATACCGCTGGCGTAGACCCACTCCGCCAGGGTCGTAATGAGGGCCATGGAAACCTACATCCAAGTGCATGAAACAGGGATGCATACTGGCCCCCATGTGCTTCAACCTGAAACTCGTCCACTATCCCTCCCAAGTTCGAATCAGTAGCGATCCAGTGAGTGGGATATGTGGATGACCTTGTAATCTTTGATCTGACACCTACAAGCAACTTTGAACAAACTAGCGGTCTACGCTGAGGAAAATTCCTTGGTGATAAACATCTTAAAAACGAAAATAATGATATTAGACATCGGGAGAAGGACAAGAAAACCACAAACCTAGGAGGTTTAACGGGAAGCCTCTGGAGGTGGTTTCTTCCTATAAATACTTAGGAATGTATTTGAACAGTAGTCTACACTTCGAGGAAATCAGCCTTAAGATGAATGCCACCTATGGGGAATCCGCTCCTTCGTGCAGAAGGGCGGGGGGTAGTCGATTGGGGCACTGCTTCAGTTGTATCAGTCTAAAATCACTTTGTTGGTGCTTTACGGTGCCGAAGTCTGGGCGCCCTCCCTGCTGGTAGAGCTGGGCAAACTGGAAAGGTGCCTGTTAAGAAGTCTATTGAGTCTCCCAAGGCGCACAGTGATTGAGTTGATCCTCTTGGAATTCAACATTATCCCCTTGGAATCTAGGGTAATAATGAGTTGCTTAATGACTTTGTGGAAACTTGCCTATGCACCGTCAGACATTCTTCTAGCCATGTCAGCCGATGCCTACTTCTCACGTGCACCCCTAATAATATCTAGCAAAGTGGGAAGATTTTGCAACTTGGCTAAGAAGTGGCTAAAACGGGCACCAGAGTATATAATATGCCCCTCCTGCTTTATAAAAAAAACTATGGCGATCACACTAGCAAGGCACGACCAAGCACAAGCCATGGTAAACCTATACACAACAAAACACTGCAAAGAATGTGCAATGTATAAGGGAAGCACCTACATATACTGAGCAATTTGTTGGAAATTACTTAATATGATATTACTTGCAATTAAAATTCAATACGACTAAATCTGGGAAAATTCAGGGTGCCTGGTATCAGCCTCCAGAGCGAATAGGGACTGTCGAACTTGAAACGGTTAGACACCTGCTATGTGAATTTACCTCTCTGATTGACTTAAGGATGGGTGCGAGGCATGCCGCTCGGCTAGCGGGCGACATATCAGGAAACACACTGTGGAGTGAATTTATGAGTGGCAACAACCATGCTTATATTATCCCTCTAACCCTGCTATGGAGAGATGTGAAGAAGATTTTTAAAATGTTTATGTGAATGTTAATACTGCTTCTTGAGAAATCGTTTTTGGATTGCTATTGTGTAAAGTTGAATAAACTATATCACAAATAAATAATAATAAAAAAAATACAACGCAATGTGTGTTAATCCTTGCACACGGTCTAATCAATAAGAGTCATTTAGGTCCCCTTAACAATGTTGGCAAATGCATAGTCCCCATTTATTGGGGTCCATAGGACTGCAGGGGGATTTCGGTGGAGTTACCGCCAGCGGTAATTCCGCTGGCAACAATTTTGCCGATTGGCCATTTTGGGCGGTAATGCTGAGAAATGACCTCCAGTATTCAGATGGTGGTTTTTTCTTCACCTTACCTCCAAACCTATATTTCAGCAGTGCGGTAATGTCGTTTTTCCACCATTTTTGTCACACCGCAAAACTCATAATGAAACGCAAAGTTAGTTAGTATGTGTTGGTCTCTATGTAAGATGTGCCCCACAGCTATATCGGGGGTGTACAGATCTTGACAGCAGCATCATTTGACGGTGTTATTTTGACTGGTGGAAACTATGTCTGGCTTGTTGAGGTCTTCATCCTCTTCCGTGTGTGCTCGGCTCATGACCAACACCCATTTTACAGCCCCCATTCTGCAGGCGCCAATGTTCCGCAATGCTCCCTCAGAGTACGCTCTGCCGAATTGGAGGACCTGATACCCAATACGACACCTAAACATGGCTTTCCAGAGGACCACAAGGATAGAGGGAAAGCAACCTTTGCCTCAATTAGTCAAAGAGTGAAGTTTTAATAATTGACTTGTTATCCTGGTTATCTATCCTTCCAATGGCTATTAATGCAACACATCCTTCCACTTCTGGATACCAAAGCTATAAACATTGTGGTGATACTTATGCCAGGAAACCTCAAGGCAACGCCTCAATAATCGACTCGACTCCGTGTTTTTGGGATATCCACATAAAATGGATTCCAATACAGTGACTTTGAACAGAATTTATTTGCATAGTCATTAGTCATCCTGAAAACCTGAGATGAATTAGATACTTGACGACCGGCCCTGGAGACCCCTCCATAATGCCATATTTTTTCTTTACCATGAATGTGAACATGGCAAACAAAAGCACAGTAAGATGTTTAATTTTACTAGGCAGAGGTGTTGCTAAGAGGTCTGGGGGGGCTATAGCCCTGTGTCATTTGGTTGTAGCTCCGTATAGAAGCTCAGGGGCTACAACCAAAAGGCTAGCCAGCCCTGAGACCCGACATTTTCTGACATTAGCATAGCCCTGGATCTTTTCCAGACCTAGCAACACCCCTGTTATTAGGGTCTTGGCTTGTTTTATAGCAATGCCAAGTGTGAGAAACTGGAGGGTATTCTGCCAAGTAGACCTTGGGAATCCCTTATTCAGTTGGCATGGTAAAGGCAGGCGCTCTTAGATCCCAACCCTTTGCGTGTGCTTGGGAAAATGCCCCAGGTGAGACACGGAATCATACTGAAGAAAGTGATGAGGTCTTTGAAGCTTTTATAGGCTGTAACAACACAACCTCTCTTTCACCCAATAAACGCCTTTGCCAAACTCCAACAACCCTTCTGTATATGGTAAATCTATTAGAAAACCGGTTTTACTCGAAAACCATCTCTCCCAGAACCCCTCTTAACCCGTTTATTACCCGAATACTCCCAGGGGATTGGATTGTCCCCCTTGGCACTCAGCACACCAGAAAATTCAGAAAGACCAGGGGAAGAGGATTGTCTGCCCCAGCACTTGTGGAAATACTATTCCGTATCACCTTTCACATGCCTTAACGCAAGGGGAAGGGAGTCACACACCATTAACCTCCCTCCTGACATTTTTGCCCATCGAGGGTCCTGATAGGTAAGACCCGAACTGTTGTTTCATGCTGGGAACGCTCGAGAGTGTGCTGTGATCAGAGGTCCTACCTTGCCGTGTGCTCAAAACATGGAGAAAGGAGACCCCGGCTACTGCATCCTGACATATAATTTGTGAACACTTCTTTCTTTCTTATGAAACCTATCTCACACTTTTTTTGTATTTAGTTATAAGGTTTGACAATAGGTTTTTTAGTATAGACCCTTTTGATTTGAGAAGACGCCACGAGGACTGCCTTATTATTCATTTGATGGTTGAAGCTTGATCCCATCTTAGATATAGGTTTAGATTAGGCGTTTTTCCAACCTGCATATTCCGTTTAATAAACACCCTTGAACTGTGATCGCTTGTGTCTGTCTTTACTGTTGCCACCATGAGTTGCTTACATATGGCAACCGAGTTCCACAAATATGTCTTAGAGCTGAAACCGCTGTGGTGAATAACCCCCATCCTGCAGTACTAGCCCAGGATTCCAGTAGAGAAAAGAATCCTCTGCAACATGGTATACATTCACCCACATTGTACTTTGGGCCTGGACCCCAAAATACTGGAGCAATCTGATTCATCACTGCACAGCAATTGCACCCTAAAATCAGCCGTAAGCAGATGAAGTTACACCTCAGTTTGGAGTCCCAAAGGTCTCCACCTAGATTTGTTATTGCTGCATGAGGTAATTACTGCATGCAGTAATGCTTTCGCGTGTCTGTAATTAGCAGATGTGTACAAAACATACTGGCCCTCATTACGACCCTGGCGGAAATCGAAAAACGATGGCGGAAATGCAATACCGCCATCGAATACCGCTCGGTGCGATTATGACCCGTCACCGTAAAGTACGATGCCATTAGCGACACCGTAGTGAACGCCAACGCTAACTGCACCAAGTACGCGCACGCGCGCCATGCAAAACCGTAATTACCACCATGGCGCAACGGTACGCGAATTCTGACCCTAGCGGACATTTACTTAACGCCATCAAGCAAGGCAGAAAGTACCATTCCGCCATGGTAAGAATTACGGCATCGTGAACCAACCGTAAATGGCCCTACTGAGTGCCTGTACACCACTCCCTGCCCACATTGCACAACTCCTCGTAGGTGCAATGAAGTCACACAATGCAACCAGTGAAATGTACAAGTCACCCATGCATGCCAACGAACAAATGAATGTAGGGGCTCCAAGTGCCTTGTGAGTGGCCATCCATATTTGGCATGTCACCATTGCCGTACTGATGCAGCACAGGCATGTGAAGGTTCAAGTACAGCAATATGAACTGAAATATGAGACAAAACAACAACAGGCCCCCATCGCTTGACACCAGTGTAAGGCAACATTCAAAGCAGTATCCTGAGGGAGACTGCACCAGCCCTGTACTCTTGCCAGTAAACAAACCAACCATCAGCACAAGCATGTACCACACAAGTTGGCAGAGTGACTGAGCAGCCAGGCTCATCTCAAGAGGGGCCAATGGGAGCTGCAGGGCACAGATGGCACGAATACAGAAGCTATTCCAATGGACATGACCTCAGTCTCCCTCCAAGAAACGCACGCAAACACAGGCACCTGTGACCAGCCATTTTCTGATAATCACATCATTCCACCAATCCACCTGGATGACCGGCATCTGTTACACAAAAGCTAATCCCCCGCCCCTGAGCATGACATCATTAAAACAGTCATAATGGCAGACCCTATCCCTGACCTTACTGGGCTTCGTAGGCAAACGCGGCCAGTACAGTACCACGCAACTATACTCAGAAGCCGGAACCCAATGCAGATCTTCTCACAATACATCGCTCCACAAATAGGAATATGCTACATTACTTGCAAAGAATAACGCTACACGGTTAATATCAGAATAAAATTTTAATGCACATCAAATTCACCAAGCCCATACAGCTATTAGGTCATAAACTCCAAAATATTTTTCATTACTGTGGGCTGCATCCGCAATAAATGACCAGCTTCTTCTTGTGTGACGCCCTGTTCCTTCATGGTACACAGGGGCTACATTCACGTTCAAAAAGGCAACATGGAAGCGCCTAGAACCGCAGGGCCGTCCCATTAGGTAGGCACTAGTCCAGCTGAAAGCTTGATATGTTGCTCCTAGCCACTAGTACTGCGTAAGGGCATGTGGCCCATTGGCGATCATCCCATAAGATCGTAATGGTGCTCCACTGATTAACTCGAAGCAGCAGGTGTCGGGAGTAAAAGCCATCTGCAGGAGTGGCATACAGATGGCAGCGGCAAAAGGGGAGGAGATACCTGTCACCCAAATGAAATTATAAAAAATAGTATGGGCATCAGAACTTCATTTGTATTACTCACTTCAATGATCACACTAAATCTACAGCCATATGCATGCTAGCCCACTCAAAAGGATTATTTCCACCCAAAAATCACTTGCGAATCATAACTATATAAATCGAGGTGAAAACACTATTACAAACGAGTGTCTGTGTGCATGCGTCTGTTAAAACAGAATCCATTAGATGGGATTAGTAACGTGCATAGACACAAGTGTTTGAAGGCGCGTCGAGACAGGGAGGGTTCAACAAGGGCAGATAGACGATGGTCCCACTATGGCAGCTCTGCATCACATAGCGCAGGGGAAGGGGATAGATTCCAAAAAGCCATGTACATGGCAAACTCTCAATTAAATCATCTGTCCATGCATCCATACATCATTCCCTCATCCCGGTATAAAAACGCCTGATTATTTACTCACATAACATTTGAAATGTCCATTGAGTCTGTGCATAATGCAGTCTGCAAAATCCACTGTGCTCCAGCCCGGAATAATAGTGTTGTGAAGTAACATGTATTTGGGAACGTCCTGCCTTATCGTCCACTACGCTATTGCGCATCCCATACTATTCATATCAATCATTGCATTCTCGCCATGGCCCCTGTCCCAAGGACATTAAACAATAGAAAGTTATATTTGCAGTCAGACCTGTGGGCGTCTCCTCGCCGCTAGCTGAAAACCGAAAGCGCTGTCCTTCGAATTCCTCATTTGCAACATCACGTCGAAAAGGCATCTGTGACCGCTTGAAACCACAAATTCATCCATGTAGTGCGGCAGTGTGTAAAAATGGCAACTGGCTTCACTCACAAATGGGACGCCCCGCCCGTCGGTGAACCTCGGTACAGTGCTGCATGAGGGTCCACCGTTAATCGAGTACTACATTCCACTGACCCTTCACAAGTTTGTTCGCGACTGCAAAGATAGTATGTGAAACAATGGGACCATAGCAGAATGAACATATCAACCAATATTTCACTGCCATCGGGATTAAATACATGATTATAATAGCAAGATGCCATGCGTCAAATTGCAGCGTTGTGTGCGGGACGTGCACGCCCAAAGGGGATTGCAGCTGGCACAGGTGGAATGAATCACCACAGGTGTAGGCTATACAGCCTGAAAACACATAAATTGCACACCCAACCCCCTCCCACAACCACACCCACTCCAAAATGCTACCGGCAGGACTAGCGATGTTGGCCCTGGGGGACCTGATAGCACTGCAAGTACTCCAACTTCAAGAAGAAGACGAACACCAACTACTACAACAACCGGCCGCACAGAGGAGACGCAGGAGGAGGAGGAGGGCAAGGCAGGGCCAGCAAGGCCCACCAGCACAGCCACTACCACCACGCAGGCAGCCCGCAATCCCACGCCTCCGAGCTCATCCGTTCAACCTCACTGCTAAGCATATCCACACCCTCTACCGTTTGGACCGGGACACCATAACCGCCATTGTGGACATGACACACGCTGACCTTGTCAGCATGATAGATAGCCCAACCGCCATCCCACCCCTACTGAAGGTGGTGTCTGTACTCCACTTCCTGGCCACAGGCACCTACCAGCACACAGTCGGACAGTTGCATGGCATTTCACAGCCCCTGTTGTCACGGACACTATTGCAAGTGCTCGATGCCCTCCTGAAGCACGCAGACGACTACATCTCTTTACCACGCTCGGAGCAGGAGATTACAAACACAAAAGTGGGATTCCATGCACTTGCCGGCATACCGGGTTGCATTGGTGCCATCGACTGCACCCATGTGGAATTGGGTGTCCCACATGCCATGGAGGCCCAGTACCGCAACCGGAAACAATATCATTCTCTTAATGTACAAATGGTGTGTGACTCCAACAGGATCTTTACACATTGTTGTGCCCGATTTCCTGGAGCAACCCATGATTCTATGGTCTTGAGGAACTCTACAATACCACGCTACATGGAGCGACACGCAGGGAACAGATCCTGGCTACTCGGTGAGTCTCATTTCATGCATGATAATGTGGGGTATGTGATGCGGCAATGACCTGGCAGGAAGGGGGGGGATGCGTACGTAGCAATGTCATTCCACAAACATCCTTTATTGTCCACATACAGGTGATGCCGGGTATCCACTGAAGAGATGGCTCCTTACACCACTCCGGAACCCACAGAACCAGCACGAGGAGGACTACAACCATGCCCACTCACGTACCCGTGTAGTCATAGAACAGGCATTTGTCCTACTGAAGGCTCGTTTCCGCTGCCTCAGCAGGTCTGGCAGGGCACTCCTGTACCGCCATGAGAAGGTTGCAAAGATGGTCATGGCATGTGTCATGCTACACAACATGTGCGTACGTAGAAATGTGCCCATGCCCCCTGACGCAGAACTGCATGCACCTGAAGATGGTCATGATGAGGGTGGGGATGTGGCAGCACCTCAAGGAGTCCGCGAGGCACAGGAGGCCCGTGAAATTCGTCAGAATATCATAGATTCATGCTTCTAGAACTCACGCCTGGTGGCTGATACATGGACACGGGACTTGTGGCACTGTGTGTGTCTGGAACATGCACAATGTAGACTGTACGCCTATAAATGCCTCGTACACAAAGATCAATGTCCACACATCTCATTGGATGATTATGAAATGTTTATAGCATATGTGAAATTATATTACACACCCCATCGACCCGCCACCCAAGAAAGCCCAACACCCCCCCTCCACCCTCCTACCTCCCCCCCGAACACCAGTGTCCAAAGATGCTCAATGTCATTGCAGACGCTATTGCAAGCCCCCTCTCCGGGTATCAGGGGCACCCCTGCCTGTGGGGCGCAGGTTCCTCCCAGATCTACGTTGGGGGCTGCCCTGGACGGAACTTGCAACGGATGATGTCTCTGCCTGCTCACGTCCATGCATGTCCCTAAGGGTTTGTGAGAGCTCAGTGAGCACACGGCGCAGAGCGGCAAGTTCACCACATACGTCTTTGGACGTCGCATGCAGTTCCCCCCTCAGGCTCTCGGTGCTTCTCTCCATTTGTACCCTTAGTGTCTCTGTACTTCTCTCCATTTGTACCCTTAGTGTCTCTGTACTTCTCTCCATTTGTACCCTTAGTGTCTCTGTACTTCGCTCCATTTGTGCCCTAAGTGTCTCAGTAGATGTTTCTATGGCTGCCTTAGAACCCCCACATTCATCAGCATGCTCCTTGAGGAGCGTGGCCAGTTGCTGCTGTTGCACGATCACCTGGTCGAGGGACTGTTGCCTCTGCTGGGCCATGCCCATTTGCGGTGGTGTCACAGAGGGGCTGATCACCTCATGTTGCCTTGCCACAGGGCTTGTGGGGGATGGCCAGTCGTCGTCTTGTGGGTGCCCCTGCGTGGTATCCCCATGGTGTACGGGATGAAACAAACAGGGGGATTGAGACAGGTCATGGATGGGTCCTACATCGACAGCACCGTTTTCTGTGTCGGAGCATGCTGGCATTAATGCAGTGTCACCTATGGTGCTGCTGCCACCAGAAGCAGTGCCTTCTGTGGCATCCATTGGGGGGACCTGTGGTGCTGCTGTTGTGGGCATGCTGGCTGCTGGGGTGCCTGTTGGAATCCCCTCCTGTGTGCTGCCACTTGATTTGTGCTGCTGCCGTGTCTTGATCCGTGCAGCTGAGGTGGAGGGTCTTTGGCCGTTGGTCTTGGCCCTCTTTGCAGGTGTGCTGGTAGGGGTGTCCTGAAGCTCGTCGTTTGAATCGGACCCTGTGGTGGAGTAAAGGAGGGCGAGCGTTATTTATGGGTCTGTGGAAATTGGAATGGCAATGTATCACATGCATTGGGGTGGTACCTGAGGGTGATTTGGGTCAGGGCCTTGGAGGTGGTTTCATTTTTGTGTGGATTGAGGATGCAGTTGTTTTGCAGCCTGCAGTTAGGGTGTGCATGCTGCACGTGTAGAGGGTGTTTTTAGGATTTTTAATTATTTATGTATTTAATGTGACTTTTAAAGTGCGCTATCAGGCCAATGTATGTGGACGTTCTCCTGGACATGTGTTTCTGTTGCACTATGTGGACACATGGTATTTCACAGGATTGGACATTGTGGATTTAGCATTGTTTTATTTGGCCCACCTACCTGATTCTTCGGATGTCTGCACTCCTTTCTCCATCCCTCCGACTCCCTCTATACTCTCCATTCCAATGGTGGAGGCACAGATTTCTTCCCAGGGGGTCAACTTGATGGGTGATTCCGATCCTCCCCCGGTAGCTGTGGCAATGTTACGGTTGGCTGATAGTATGCTCCGTACGCGTATCCGCAAGTCGTCCCATCGCTTTCTGCATTGCTGTGGGTTGCGGGGTGCGGTCCCCACCGCACTTACCCGCTGTGCCACCAGGGCCCATATGGCCTTCTTGTTCGCAAGTGCCGTCCTGGTCATTTGCGTCGAGAAGACGACGGCAGCATTCTCCTGGAGGGTCTCTGTGAGCACGGTGAATTCCTCATGGGAGAAGTGGACCTGCCGCTTGCGGTCGCACGCTTTTTTAGCAACTTTTCCCATTTTGATTGTTTGAACTAGGGTGGCTAACGGGTTGGGATGTGTCTCAGGGTAGGGTTTTCAATGGTTGTGTTGGGATTCTGATTTTATAGGTGTACGGCGTGCTGTTTCCCGTTCCGGCCCCATGTTTTTACTTCCGTTTCCGTATATTTACGGTCACCGTATTTTGCGATTACCACTCATTACGGTGACCGCTATGATGGGTGGCGGAATTGCACCTAGGGCACCGTACGACGGCGGTGAGGGGCGTTTTGGGGAAATTTCCGCCATCGCGGACTTTGCACTTCCGCCATGGCGTAATGCTCGTGCCCGATGGGTCAGAATTAGCCGCACTTTACTCCATCGTGCAATGGCGGAAACGCTATTTACGCTATGGCGGTCAGGTCATTTACTTTCCGCCAGGGTCGTAATGAGGGCCACTGTCTATTTTACCACTACTGCCAAACTCGTAATCAGGCCCATTGATTTACAGTATTTGAAGCCATGGATTCTTCGTCAAAGACCAACGAACACACATATAACATTTTAATCTACTGAAGGCCCTTAGGTTTTTCTCAGTAACTAAAGCTTTATGAGTAGCAAAAGAAATTCTAGCTAGACCTAAAGACGACATTTTGTTGGGCGCAGCAGCCAATCAGTGAAACTCATCAGTGTGTCCATAAAAAACAAGTGTCAAGCAATTGATAACATATATGTGAGTAAAATATACTCACTCTCGTTAGCCAATGTTGTGAGCATGACCTCAGCCAATCACAGTGTACAGCGGCCCCGTTCGAAACTAATGTGTCTCATGCCGAAACAAGCACTTCCAAAGACAAAATTGTGTCTTTTCTATAGAAAGACCAGTTCCCCCAGTCAAATACTTTTAACATTACAACCTTCATGTATAACAATTTTCTACAAATCATCCGAAAAAATCTATAACATGTTGCTACTAGTCTTTTCAATGTAAATAAAAAAGAATTGAGCAAGTGTTTGTAATTCAGTGCTGTGTGCTGGAATTCAGTTCTGTGAGCTGGAATACAGTGCTGTGTGCTTGAATGCTGGAATGCAGTTTTGCTTAGAAATCAGGAGATTTTGCATTGTTACACCCGGATCTGCAAGATCCCCTATGCACATTGCTCTTTTTCTTCCCAGGGAGGTTAGCGCTTCATAAATGTCATAAATTCATATATACATACGTACGTACATGATAGTTGCAATTAACCCATTACCTTTCAAACAGATGTTTTTTCAGGCAGACATCATGACTACTTTGCCTAACTATGTGAAGGATTTAGATCATTATCAGTTTAGTATCTGCAATTAAACCATTGGGCCTCATTACGACTGTGGCGGCCACGGTATGAATGGTGCTGGTAAGGGACCGGCACCGTTCATACCGGGCCGCCACATTACGAGTTCTGCAGCGGGTCCCGCTCTGTACGCCTGGTCAGACCAGACGTGCAGAGCGTCCCACGCTAGCAGAACAGGATGCTAACAACGGCCTCGTCATTAACAGGACCGTTGTTAGCATCCTCCCCATTCCCATTGGCCCTATGGGGGCTCAAAGGGGAATGGGGATGTACCGGGTCCCGTGAATGGGAATTACCGGGCCCGCAAAGGTCGGAATGGGCCGGTAATTCCCATTTTTTGGAACCCAATCCCGAGTTTGGGGGTAGCCATGCCGCTAAAAACGGCATGGCTACCTCCAAACTCGTTATGAGGCCCTTAGACTTACTCACGGCTTATTCCTGACTTACATTTAACGCACCATGAATAAATCAGGAGTAAGTCAGAGGGCCTCATTACAAGTTTGGCGGTAGCTTTGCTGGTGAAACCGGCAGGCTGCCGCCAAACTTGCAATTTTTTCCGGCGCCCGCTAATGGGCAATTACTGGATCATTACGGCCCTGCCGGACCCGGTAATTGCCCATTTGCGGGCATCGGAATGGAATGCTCCATATTCCCATTGAGCCCTAAAGGGCTCAATGGGAATGGGGAGGTTGGATGCACTGGCACCATTCAGAATGGTGCCGGTGCAGCCGACATGCTTTGCTTGCAAGTGCCGCTCTGCCTGCCAGGTCAGACCTGGCAGGCAGAAAGACACCCGCGAGCACACCTCATAGTTTGCCAGTCCGGGAACTACGGTACCGGCAAGCTTACCAGTATCGTAGTTCCCAGATCGACAAACTTGTACTGAGGCCCAGAGTCAGTTATTGTAACCGATTTATGAATGGAATAGCCCTCTCCAGATTTAAGTCAGAGTTATTTCTTTATTTCTTTGTTAATCAGTCCCAAAATATGGGCACTGGGAACGGAAAGAGGGACATTCAAGGAAAATGTAAATACCCTCAACATGTTTTAGGATATTTCTGAAGCTCCATAACTGGAATTCATATTTTAAACACAGTGGGCCTCATCATGAGTTTGGAGGTAGCCATGCCTGTAATACAGACAGGCTACCTCCAAACTTGCGAAAAAATCCGGCACCTGCGAATGGGCTTTGAGAATCAACAGAGCACTTTACAGAGGTATACAACAGTACAGATGCATATCGGAGCACTTTTCAAAGGTAACAACAGAACAGATATACAGCGGGGTAGGATAGAGAGGGGCACAGAGTCGGGGTACAGCTGTAACAGGTGGCGTAGAAGATAGCGGTTGGTAGCTTCTAGCGAGTCAGGTGGCGTGGGGGCGAGGTGATGGCCTTGGTGTTTTGAGGCTGAGAGATTCCTTGAAGAGGTGAGTCATGAGTTCTTTTCTGAAATGTAGGAGCGTGGGATCGAGTCTGATGCTGACGGGGAGGAGGTTCCATTGTCTTGAGGTGTAGGCAGAGAAGGCTTGTTTTCTAGTCCTTTTAGCAGCAGCAGATTTGATGTCTGAACGTGTCCTGGCTTCTGGTGGTGCACTGTCCACCGGAGTTGCAGAGTTTTTCTTTGAGGTAGCCGGGTGACTTGAGTGCGACTGCCTTATAAATGATGCAGCAAGACTTGAAGGCGACTCATGCGTACAGTGGGAGCCAGTGAAGGCCGATGAGGGCCGGGTTGAGGATGGTCGTACCTCTTCTAACTCTGATGCGCACAATTGAGCAGAGATCCAGGCACGTGTGTTAATGCCCACAGATTTGTAGAAACCCACAAGGACCTGAGTGCCAGGTGTGCATGCTTCATTTGTCATTACCAATGAGTTCCAAGAGGGTCGTCAAAACTCCCATTCAAAGGTACTGTGCCCAAATTGTATCTATTTCATTGAGATTGGGATATTTTATTGTACACTTAGGCCAGGGGTTTTGCATCAACTTCTCCTTTAAACTGGGCCAGAGTCTAGTGTGATGTCATTTCCTGTTATGTCACTGGGGTAAAAATGCTGTAGAAATGCCGTTTGTAGTAATGGTAGAAGACACAGATGCAAAGTTCTCTTAAAAACATGAAATAAACCTTTCCTTCAAGCAAAAACAGCGGACAACCAGAATGTTGAGATCACATCTTCATTATGTTGACGATTTATGTACACAGGTGAGAAAGTATAGATTCTCAGTGTCTGTCTAAAATCATAGGAGGTCTTGCAATTAGCTGTCTGTGCAACAGTTTTCTTCTTATCTATTGTTTTTCATGTCTTGCTGCAACAGGTTTCTATTGTGTGACTACAGTTTCTATTTCTGCATTTGATTTGTATGTGTGCTTTCTGTTATGGCATGAGCTTGCTAATTTATGTCTTTCCGTCTGGATTTTTCCTTCGTTTTTTTTTCTTCACGAAAGCACATTATGTTTGGAAATTAAGACCCAGGCAGAGAAATTCGAGGAATATTTTTGGAAAATGAATCACTGCTGGGCCAGGGATGGGGAGAAGGAGGACTTATTTGCTGCGGTGACTCTGTAATGCTTGCATCTGGCATTCGGTAAATTGATCTGTTTTATATGGTTTCCCCATTTTCCCAAAAATAACTTTCACTGGTTTGTGTGCACGTATAGAACTTAAGCAGAACCTTCCAATTGGCTGCTAGACAGAGGGTCACGATGGACGCATGCTGTTAAAATAGAGAAATAGGGAGAATTATTGAGAATTACCTCCAATAACTGCTATATATTTATGCTATGGGCACATCTAAGGTACATCTAAGAGCACTTTAGCTGCACCCATCTTCCCTATCCCTAGACACAGAACGCATATCCCCCCCCCCACCCCCAGCTTCAGCCTCATTGAACCACCCTCGTGTCAAGTCCTTTCTCCGAACCAACCAACATCTAGCGGGTTAAGATGCAGACAATAGGTGCCAAGAAAGAACCATTAAGCATTCTAGCTGGGGTGGTACCAAGCAGCCATATGCATTGATTTTCTGAGCATTTTAAGGTGACACATCGGTGCTACTTCACATTGCAAGGAAAGGCTGATGAACCTGATTTCAGACTAGCACTCCACGAATCCACGCTCTTGTAGCTCACGAACAGGACCTTGAATTTGCCTCTCCATACCCAGCCTGATCCTGTTAAGTGAGCTGCCGTTTTAAAGTCAGGAAAACCTGTAATTGGCTACAAAGTTCTGTGGGACCCTGTTCAGGCCGGTCAGTTATTAGTGCCCTCCCCCCCTGCCCATACTGCCCTCACCTCTAACATAATTCACCCCCTCCTCCACCACTGATGCACCTCCTGACTCAACCCTGACTGTGAGTGTGACTAGCCACTACCGGCCTATTGATTTAATGTGTACTGTTGGCCACATCACCGCCCACCCCAAAATCATCTACCCTAACTGTCTCTCTTCATCTAGTCGTGCATCCACCTCCTCAACCTTTGACCTTCTTCTGAACTCAGTCTAGGCTTCTTGAATGCCCAATCAAATGGCAAAAAATCCTCCTTTCTCGCTAATCATTTCACTCACTTCATCCTAAATGCTCAGTGATGTCTATCACAGAAGCCTGACTACCCACTCCAACCCCATGGTACTGGATCGCTGCACCCCATTACAGGGTCTGGGTTCTTCTCTCCGAAGATATGTTGGACACACCTCCCCCCACTTCCCTCTTCTGAATTCACTATCTCCTCATTGGGCACATATCCATCTAACCACTTGCTCCTATCCTCTTACTATCCTCATCATCTACTACCCACTGGGCACCCACAGTCCTGTAGAGGAGCAGCTGTATACCTCTGCAAGGTGAGGAAGAGCAAAGAAAAGAAGTTAGTGACGTCATCAAAAAGTATGCACAACGTCGCAAGTGTAAAGACGCCAGTGGGGGGTGTCTGTACTTCCGCTCTCTATGTGGTAGAGGAGAGGCACAGAGGACCCCGCCGAGATTCTCTATTATTGGTACGTGGTTGAGCAATTAAGGCCTAGCTTCTCAGGAGGTGATGCGGGCTGGTTCTTAAGTACAGTGTAGTCCCCAAGCACCCACAAAGGAATGTCCACACACTGTATCGGTTACAACACAGTCTTTATATAATTAATATTCAAAGGTATATACAATAACGCGATAACTCACTTTGTACTCTGAAAATCAGCAATGGTAAATATATACAGTTCTAAAGTGGTACCACTAACGTTATCAGATCTCATTAAAGTACATACGGTCAGAATGACACACAGATCAAAATAAAGAGGAAACCAGCAGTAGAGAGAGGAAGGAAAGCAAGATGGTTGAACAATTGGCAGAATATTTCTGCATGAATGTATGGTTTTGGGAGAATTATAGTTCATAGCTTAAAAAATATCAATCCTGCATGATAGGTCTAGTCTGTCCCATACAAAAGAGACACTATTGAATATTAGCCTTTCACACTTGTAATAGTTTATATTGTAACAAACTGACTGCAAGAAATGTTCAAACACAAAGCAAAACAAGTAACTTTGAAATCATCTGGCTCTTACTCCTGTGACATCCACACAGGCAGACACATGCAAACACCTGTGCACACACCTATAGATAGGCAAATACGCACTCAGGCATAATGCAGGAAAACAATTAATGAATTGCTTTTTCTCGGAGTAGCACATTTCTAGAGTTCTTTTCCTTGATTACAGTTTTTGTAGAGGAGAATGTTGGTAGCTTGTTTGCATAGTCCAATGTTAGGTGGTAATCTTTAATGAGTAGTTGCTCACTGCTGGGGGATAGGGCTCGGAGTTAATGTCTATGGATAGGAGTCAAGAAATGAAGGCTAGTCGTTAATAGTTAGGTTAGTGGCTTGGGGTTAGAGTGAGGAGCTGATGGTTAGGGCATAGGTTTGGGGATTGATGGCTCGTGAAAGGGTTAGTGGCTGGTGCTAGTTATAAGTGGTTAGGATTAGGGGTTAATATCTAGAAGATATAGGAGGCTAAGATTTAGGGGTTAGTAACAGTGCTTTGAAGACACCATTTATGGATATCTGGATTTGTTTGAATTGAAGAAGAATCAAGTGTCTTTTCAAACAAATGTGGCTTACAAAGTAGTCAATAAGAGAGAGCAAAGTCAGTCCTAGGGTAATGTGCTTTTGCATAAGAGCTTTGTTTGATTAAATAATGACATACTGGGTAGGCAAGAAGTAATAGTGGGAATGCGTACCAGGGTCGTGGACTGGTGGACATAATAACATGTTTTAACTTTTAAAGTCTGAAGCCCGTATTTACACATTTATACGTGGTTCTGGCAGAAATTTGCAGGAGAGGTAGGGTGGACAGGTAGCGTGGATAGGATGGTGGAAGGGTTTGATGAGGTCTCCTGCCATCACCAGTATGTGAAATCTGAGCCAACTATCCAGATAAGTATTCTTGGCAACAGAAGATATACACTCTATCTATCAGTGATAATCGATCAGTGATCTATCGGTGATAAGGCAGCTTGGCAACAGGAGATGTACGCTCTATCGTTGATAAGTTGGCTTGGCTACAGGAGATGTACGCTCTATCGTTGATAAATCGGCTTGGCTACAGGAGATGTACTCTTTATCTATCGTTGATAAGCTGGCTTGGCTACAGGAGATGTATGCTCTATCATTGATAAATCGGCTTCGCTACAGGAGATGTACGCTCTATCTATCTTTGATAGGTCAGCTTGGCTGCAGGAGATGTACGCTCTATCAATCGCTGATAAGTTGGCTTGGCTACAGCAGATGTACGCTCTATCTATCGTTAATAGGTCGGCTTGGCTACAGGAGATGTACGCTTTATCTTTTGTTTATAATTTTGCTTGGCGACAGGAGATGTACGCTTGTTGATAAATCAGCTTTGCTACAGGAGATGTACGCTCTATCAATCGTTCATAAGTTGGCTTGGCTACAGGAGGTGTACGCTTTATCGTTGATAAGGCGGCTTGGCTATGTTAGATGTACGCTCTATCTATCTGGCTACAGGAGTTGTACGATTTAGCTATCATTGATAAGTCGGCTTAGCTACAGGAGATGTACGCTCTATCTATCGTTGATAAGTCGCTGGGCAACAGGAGATGTACGACTATCTATAGCTGATAAGTTGGCTTGACAACAGGAGATGTACGCTCTATCTATTGTTCAGAGGGTTCTACTGAAATAGAAATGGAAAAGCAAGGTTTTCAACAGGATATGGGGGAAATGTCTAGTGATGTGGAGGTTTCGGCTCTAATTTGTGTTTTTAGGCTTGAGGTCTGGTGCAAGGTGGGACGTGGGGAGGGAAGGCCTAATTTGGATTGTTGTTTTGTTTTTTCTTCTCTTTCTTCTCTTTCATTCTTTATCTTGAATATCCTGTATTGTATTTCGACACTGGATCAATGATTGCGTTCTTTTCATGTGCAGTTCTAGAAAGTCTGATTATATCATGATGGCATAAAAACACTTGACACTACCGGACTGGCTAAATCAAAAACATATGCATGTAACATTGGAATATGATATGACATTCTAGGGGTATAAACTAAGATTAAACCAACTGAACTGGTGAATTATAGAGTTTGGTGTTTCTCTGGGAAGTGTATGATAATGATCGCACAATTGTGGGTAGACACTCTTATACTTAATAATATGTTTCCTGACTGATACGGTGTTGCAGTCTTCTCCCCTGTTGTTGCAGACAGTGTTGCCCCAATAGCTGTAGATAGCAGTTGAATTTGAATTTTTTTCAGGTAAGGTTGGCACTGTGTTAATTAGCAACAACTACACATTTGTTTTCTTTCCACTGAAGAGATGCCTTTGATGGTCAGAGGAGAGCATTCTGGAGGAGTCGGGCCAGTAGGGAAAATGAGCGATACCATGAGGAGGCACCGGGGACAGGGAGACTGATAGGTTGTGAAAGACGAGGAACAGAGAGTCTGAGGGTGGGAGTATAGTGTGTACTTCTTGAGGGCTTGTCTTCCTCAGGGCATAACGCACCATCTACACCCTTCAACAGAAGCTCTAGTACACAAACATTTCTATGCTTTAAGATATTCCCTAGCAATGCAACAGTAGATTGATTTGAGAGAGGTCTAGAAATGTTGAATTGTCTTGAACCGCAATACAAACAGGGTCTGCTGTATGGTGTTCAGTTATCAAAGCCAAACCCATCCTTGGAACTCTTCAAAACCTGACTAAATCTGCATCTGCCAGCTGGTGAATGGGCACCTCTTGCCCCCTCACTAGTCCTCCTCAACTAGCCGCCAGACGGCCTCTCCTGGCACACATATGTCATGTATTGCATATTGATGTCTGTTCCATAGGCACTGGCCTTGATCTAATGAGCGATGGCATGGGGTCTCCCTTGCTACCCCTGTGGTCTCCGTTGCTACCCCTAAAAAAAGAAGAAAGAACATTTTTTTTATTTTTTTAAATGGAAGCTCCTGGGCTGTAGCCAGCACCATGTGGCTCTTTGTTTCTGGAATGGCTGGCTTTCTTGTTCAGGCCTCTGACAAAAAACAAGGGGTTCCACAAGTGTAACACTTTGAGCAGTGATCCTAAGTAAGAAAGAATTTAGAATAACAAATAATGTGTCTTTCTGGAACTCTACACAGTCATTGCTAGATTAATTAAAGGTTTATTTCAGGCACACTTCAGGGGGTGAGTCACTGATTTAGTCTGTTCTTAAAGACCTCAAATTCGCAATGCAGACAAAAACGTCCAAAAAGCATTTAGAGTAGAATAAGCATCCATTTCGGACTTTGTATCTTGCTTTTCGCAGGTTGCAGTTATAACATGTGGATCCTTGTGCCTAAAAACATGTGCCCAGTGTAGAAATGTTTGACCATAGCACATAAAGTGGCCCTTGATTTCATTGTGCCACAAGTAATGCTTTGTTGCAATGTGTCTATCTTTCCTATCTCCATGGCGTGCTGTTCAGGATCTTTTCTTTTTCTTTTTTTATATATTTTTATTGTTATTTAATTTACTCTAACCTTTACACACATTATTCCATTTCAACATCTCATTACAAAAAGAACTGATCAATTTCCTTTTTCACAAGGGTCTTCTTTCACGTAGAGTCACTTTTTAAGGAGTTGTGTTGACTTCCTTTAGGGATTATCAAGATTTGTTTTAAGTTTCTCTAAAAAGTCAATCCCTGCACATGCCATGGCTTGCTTGTGACCTTATAAAAATATCAACCACTTTTCTTCAGAGGTAAGCATTGAACAGTTCTCCATATGCTTGGCCAGGAAGCGTAATCACTCGCCTGATGCTGCTTGAGAAGATGCTTTACTGTCTCTGGACTTTTGTCATTATTACACAGTCTGCAAAGCCCATTGTTTATTCCGCGTTGTCCTGTCCTGTGGCGACATTCATTTGTTCATTCATTCTTATTCTCATCAATATGTCACAATGTTTTTTGCTTGGGAACTTGTACAGATATCTAGGTAGTGTATTTCTGTATCTAAGTGTGCTGGATACCTCTCTCTGCAAAGCTAAAATCGCTTTTGCTTCTATGGTCTTAATCCAGTCCATTCTTTTTAGTTTTACTTTTACTTTGTCCGGATTATCGATCAGCAGCGATAGAGAGGCATGCATCGATTTCAGATGTTTATTGCACATTAGTTTCCACTCTCCAAGAGTCTTTGAGCATTTACCTTTAGCATCTTATTTTAGAAGGAGGTATCCCAGCGCCGGCTGATCTTCTGACAATTTTCGGAGTAGATTTAGGGATTTCCATACCAATATTGAATACATTGACTGGAGCCCCAATTCTGCACGGATCACTACTATGGGTAGGCTTTTAGGAAGCCTTAAAGTCCTCTTCCAAAATTTGCCTTCCATGACGTCGCACACTTTCCATGATAAGTTTAGTACGGTCTCTCCATCGTCAGAATTGAGATTACCTTACTTACGTAAAATATCCATAGCAGTGATAGTGAAAATTTCCCATAATGGGCGTGTAGGATCGCCCCTTGGGAGGCTAACTGGGCAACTTTTAGGTTTAATTCGTCCTACCAGGCTTTTTCAGCTATTGAGGTATTGAAAAATTACGCCCAAAAATTGTTTCATATTTACTTTTCCCAATATTTCCTCATTAAATCTCCATTCGAATGCTTTTGATGTAGCCCCTTTGTTCTTCACATCACCTTAATGGTTTTTTTTCACTGTTTATGGCAGGTCATTCAGCGTCTTTAACTCTTGCTTTTTCGCTAGTAGCCGCTGTAATCCTATCTGGGTCTGATCCAGTATTACCAGATCATTGGCGTATGTGATTACCGAGACCTCAGTATTATTTCATTTCGGAGGAAAGTGGGGTGTGAGTTGATGAGCTTCCTGTAGGTCTGCAATATAAAGTTTGAACAGTGTCGCTGCTAACGGACATCCTTGTTTTACTCCTTTATTTGACTTTTTTTTGTGCAGGTACCTTTACTGTCCAGTCAGACTCAGAGGGTTGTGTCTTGATGTAATGCTTCAATGGGGCCAAGAAGATTTTCTCGGCATTTCCAGCCTCGAAGTTTTGCCCATAATTTTTCCCGGTTTACACCATCAAACGCCTGTTTCATGTCTATAAAGGCTGTAAACAGAGTTCCATTTGCTTGGATGGTATCAAGCTTTAGCAGCAACAAGATGAATCGATTCAGATCTGTCCCGGTTCTTTTTGTGAATCCCGCCTGATGGGGATCCATGATTTGCTTTATGTCTGCCCACTTAGTCGGAGTTGTAAGCTTGATGCAAAAATGTTCCCTATCACGTCAAGCAACATGATGGGCCCATAGTTGGTTGGATAATCTCTTGCTCCTTTTTTGAATATTGGTATGATTATGCTTGATGTCCATGAGATTGCTTTTTGATGTTAATGAACACTGATGCAATAAATATTAACCCATGTCACTGGGTCAGTTTTTAGTGATTTATTTGATAGTCCATCTGGGTCTGCTGCTGCTGAGTCTTTTAACTTTTTTGATCATGCCCTCAATGGTCTTGACATCGGAAGCCATTCTTCGGGACGCTGCGTGTTAATCTTGGTTCGCCCATGGATGTTACTTGCAAACACAGTTGAATAGTGGTCAAGCCAATTTTTCTCTGAGACTCCACAGCTTAGCAGACTTTGATGATTCAGCGTTATTCCATTTATTGTTCAGGATCTTTGTTTGCATGTATGAGGTAACGAGTGCCCTGAGTACAGGATGCCGTGCGAATGCGCTGCTTTCCGTGTGCTACTCTAAATTCTTTAATACATAGTTGTGAACCCTCCCAATGGTACATATTTTGCCAACTTCTGAAGCCTGAAAAGTAGACCCACGCAGGCTCGACATTTGGCCAACTTTGCACCAGACCTGCAGATGAACTCGCCTGCTGTTACATCTCAGTTAGCAGTTTAATGGTATCCACTACAGAGTGTAATTTTCTTTCTGACTTTGAGAACATTCAGACATGTAATTGCTCATTTTACTATAGCCGGTAAGATAAGCTCAGTGGATTGAGCGATTGCTGCTGCAATGTGTGTGTGATCTGCAGGTTCGAATCCCATCATAGCCAACTCAGTCTTTCATCCTGCTGAGGTTGATAAATGAGCACCAACACAGGTTGGGTGATATTGTATGTAAATGTGTTCTATAAGGGCTATATAATAACAAATCATTATCATTCGGCCTTCGATGTCTGCTTGCATTGACGGTAATTTGGTAATAAGGGCCCATACACATTGATATTAACAATACATATGGTGATCCATTTGTGTATGAAATGTATATCACATTACAGTGATGCATGCTAAGTGATGCCACTTCCTATTTTGTCAAGTGGTGAAAGGTCGTGTTGCATCGCTTCCCATGATGTCACTTCGGGGTGGGGTCAAATGACATCACTTCCTGTGATGGCATCAGAGGTCAAGAGTCATGTATTTGTATTTGTTTATTTGTAATGTGCGCCATCAGGCCCGTAGGTAACAAGGCGCAACTTATGGAAGGTTACATGTAGAGCATATATACATACATGTTATGTCACTTCCACTACCCATAGCATTTTGGTGAAATGACGTCCCTGGATCAATGTCTCATAATAGTGCACCTGCAAGGGCAGACATCCTCGCATTCATACAGACATCCTATGCTGTAAAGGCACTTTTCCTAGGGAATGCCTTTCTCGTCCACAATGTATCCTAATAGCCTAATTTCTGTTCGAAAATACATCCTTATTGTTTAAAAAATCTAAATATAAATGTCTTCCAAATTTCTGAGAGATTAATACTGGTCTAAATGCAGGTATGAAGCCCTACATTAAAAACGGAAAGTTGAAAAACAGCAGACGATTATTATATTACTATCCCGAATAAATCATTGTTTAAAAGGAGTGAAACATGCCATCACAGTGGTACTGCATATTCAGATGGAGTTAGGGTTAAGCATGTCGCAGTGTTGATAGGGACTGGCATGGTCCACTGTTGATTGTCCAATATCACACAGGGCGTCTAAAAAGATGGAGGACATTAGCCATGAAGAGGGCTCGAGATATGATTTTGCGGTAGGATTATTTTAGGACGTTTGGGATTAAAAGATGTGTATTTTAAACGAGACTTGTTGGTTATAATTTCTTTGTGATCAATAACTCCCGTATTTAAGAGCTAATTTGTGGCAACGCATATTGTCGAACTCGGACGCCTATACAAAGAAAAGAACGCTTGGCTTTGCCAATGCATGCTTCCATTGGGACCGTCCTAGAGAATAAAAACCATCCTACCAATGAAAGAGACCGAAAATGTGCTTCCTGGTTTCCTGGGTGAGGATGATACCGTGCATAGCCGTGTGACAAGGTACACACGTCATTCAGCCTCCCCATGGAATTCTCTCCCTGTTATTCGCCCATCTTGCAGGATATCGCCTCGCCAGCCAAGTTCTTTTATGACTTGATGTGGTGCAGCTCACAGTAAGCTATTTTCCAGACATATTCAATATGCCATGCACACATGACAAAGCCACAGCAGGGGAGACATGTGGCGGGCTGCTCTTAAAAGGCATATGCCCCCAAGTCATAGCGTTTGATGATGAGCTTTTGCATAAGCGTTTCCACTGCGGAGGGGGGCAAGGCAGGCGCGGGGGGGCAGTGGAAGGGTGAAGAACATGCCAACAGAGCTCTTTCTTTCTGCAGTCGAAAGCAATATGTTTTAGTTCAGGCCGGGGAGTGACCCTGACTCTACCCGTTCAGAGCCTGTCAGCTTTGCACAGGATTTGCAACTTTGGGACATGGCTCGGTTTTCCTCTAGTGCATACACAACACGGCGGTGGTAGCTCAGTGCGCTGGCAAATGTTATCCCTGGATCTTTCAGAAATGCGAAGATCACGCACGGATGACGTCACTCCAGCGTTCCCTGACATTGTGCTGCCACGTGACTGCCTTCTATAGACCATTCTGGAAGTGTGCCCGCAACTATGACTCCTATAACCCACCTGAAACAGCCCCTCCCTAAGAACACCAACGTTTAGGTCAAGTGGCACACAAACACAACCTGGCGGCACTAAAGCAATATTTCAAAGCCTGAAGGAGAATGCAGGCAATTGACACATTAACTAGACAGCATGCAACATCCAAGGAACAGCTGCACACCAGCTCTATACGAATCGCAAACACATCAAATAGATGCTGAGGACTCATCAGACCGCCTGATACACCATGAATGTGTAATTCCTGCGCAACTGAATGTACGACAGGGGTAGGGATGTGGGCCGCGTTTAGTCAGAACAGCTGCGGTAGGAAAGGTACTGCCACTAACTGTACTAAAAACTCACACTTCTGCATACACCTTCTCAAACTATGAACTAAACACAACCATACCTCAACAGCACAAGAAACAGCACGCTCTTCACAACACCACAACAATGAAATGAACCACACATAAGGCCTCATTCCAACTAGGCCGGTATCCTGGCGGTAGGGCCGCCAGGATATATGCAAAAGTTGTTACCGTTTCTGACACCTGGTCCGGCTGCATTGCCACTGGATTACAGGTGGTGTTGGGACGGTGTTAATCCCCATTCATGGATTACCAGCACAGGCATGACAGCTATTTTTGCCGGTAGGGCGCCTAGCTTACCTCCACCTTTTAGCTGGAGGTAACCCAGGTGCCCCACCGGCAAACCAGGAGTCGGCCGGTCCTGTAAAGTGCCGGTATCCATGAATATCAGCACTCTTTTACCAGCCTGGCTGACTCAGAATGAGGCCCACAGTCATGCCCAACACCACATGGCAGCAACCAACTAAAAAACACACCTACGCTCAGTGAACAGTGTCAGCGAATCAAAGCTGCCAACAGCACATCACAGAAATCTTGGTCTTTTTTCCCCACTCAGTCCTACTAACTTTCCCGCCTCCCTCCTTGCTTTACAGATCCGCTAGAGTGCCAAGAGACCACGCAGGTGACAACAGTGTGCGATAAAATAACCTTTAACAAAACATAAAATTGAACTGGATGGACCCAAACCGGCCGATAAGACTGGGGGTCTCTAAACAGCCCTTTAAGATGAATAGCAGCAGCCACGAGATAGATGGGGATGCAGATTCGTGCTCTTGCATCAAATAATAATGACAACTCAATAGTTTGGCAAAGGCAGTCAGTTTAATGACAAGTACAGAAAACAGGGAGTTCAATGAACATTAGCAACCGCTCGATCTTCCTTCTCGCTTCAACTCCGATTAATTTCAGAAAAACAACATCATTCATACCAAAAACTCGTCATTATTGACGTGTAATCTTAAAAACCTAACATGCAACTCGATTGGTTATAGGAAGGTAACTTTAATAAAGGTACTATATCTGTATATGGTAATGGGGAGAGGGGATTGGATAATAATGTCAGGTGGGGCAACTAAGCCCTTCCTTCAAACTGGCCACTGTAAACGTCACAAAAAGTATGACGTCCTATTGGCTCTACTCTCTATAGGACCCTAGATTACATGGTCCACTATGATTGTGTTGGCATTGAGCCCACACATACTTTTCGACTTGCGTTTAGCAGCATGCAGAATAATGTGGCCAGGTGCAGGGAGTAAGTCTGTACTCCAGCTTCCCTCCAATTTATGTTACAGCCATTCATCACCTTAATGGCTGTGTATCAATTGCTGCCTTGTAGTTTGGCCTTGAGTCTGCATCTTGGTCTGAGAAAGTTAAGGAGGATGGGTACGATAAGGCTCCATGCGTAGGTGTGAGTCTCATCCCTTTCTGTTGCCTTGCCACGTGACTAGGACACCGTGAAATCAGCCTCTTCTTCATGCAGTTCTGTGTATTTGATTTAATTCTGTCAGTCGTATACCATCTGTGCTTATCTCGACGTTGCGGAACAGGAGACTCTTGTTATTCTTATCTGTAGTTGTAGGCATTGCCAGCCTATTCCAGCCTGATACGACCTGGGCCTCTTTGCAGGGTTACCTTCAGCTGGGTTTCTCTCCGTCTTTACCTCTTGATTTGTTGCTGCGGCCTTTCCCTCTTGAAACTTTTAGTAACCTCTGTTCAATTCTGCTCATGTGCGTAGTGGATTTTCACTCATCTATAAAGTGCTTTTGAGGTAGCTATGTATAGTTAAGCATAAGCAAGCTTTCACAATTTCTTTGCTTCTTGCGGGTCCCTGCGTATGTAAATGTTTAAACTGGCTTAATGTCTTCATCGTGCATATGGCATAAGTTTCTTTATCTTGAAATCACCTGTTAGGCCCAAGATGTCACTTATCCATGGCATTTCGTCTCTTTATCAGCATTCGTGGATCATATACCCTCTCTGTGTGTCAGTCCGAGCTCTCTTGATGTCACCAGTCATCTTCTTTTAGTATCATCTTGGCTTCTTCGGGTATTCCATTCTGACAAACGTCCATTTGTTGTGTCTGTAGGTATGGATTTCTCAGTGGGTACCTTGCTGTCCAGGTTTGCTTAGATGCTGGTACTTCAGTAGGTGCTGTTCATCCAACTGCGGCTCTCTGCTGGTTTATCTGTTCTTCATACGTCCCATATTCTGGCACGAAGGTTCCTGGCACTTCAAAGGGGGTGGCTGGGGTGCGGCTGACACTTAGCTCTTCCTCTTCACTCCCCCCTCTGGGCTATTCATCGACCACTCTTCTTTCCTTGCATTCACTTCTCTGTCATCCTCTTGATCTGCACATCTAGGTCTGCAGAAATGTTCCTTTGGAGTCCATACCTTTATCACTCCCTTTAAACATCCTGCTGTTCTTACGTGCTCGTCTTTGTTCCCTGTCATAAGTTGACATTCTCCACTTGGATTGCAATAGATCCATTTTCCCACATATTTTCTATGTTTCTTCAGATGCCGAAACTTTGTTCCTTCTGGTGCATAAATGCTGGCCTTCACAAAGTCTGTTATTTCTTCATCAGTCAGTTCTCTGGGCTTCTCTCCTGACTCAACGTCAATCATTATTTTCATCACTATGGCCTTTTTTGCAGTTTTCTGGCACTGAGGGATTATTATCTTGATAACACAGAATCCAAGCAATATCATCACCAACAGGGCTCCTAGGATCTTGAATGCGCCTGCCATCCATCGCTGAACCAATGAAAACAGTGATCCAAGCCAACTGTCATCAACTTCGTCAGCTTCATCAATCATCTGATTCTGTAGTTTCGTCAGCATACCTATGGCTTCTGTTAAGGTTCCATTTTCGTCATCGTGAGATGGAATAAATGTGCAACATGACTCTCCAATTTTTGCACAAACACCTCCATCCATAGCTGTGATCATATCTGTTCTGGAGAGTCATTAGTCGAATCGCTCTTAACTCTTCCTTGATTGCGTTGAATCCCTTTATTGTTGTGTTGATGGTCTGCAGTAATTCCCATCTGCTTATCTGCAACCATTTAGTATTTGCTCCAATCTGAACTCTTGGCATCAGGATTGTCGTGAACACTGATGAGGTCAAGCTGAACAGCCTGTGTTCGTATGGGATTGCATGAATGGCTTATTCTGATTTGGCAGAGAAGTAATTCTCTCTCTTCATTCAGCTCATCAGTTCCACCGCTCTCTTCTTCCTCGTGTGAGCATCTGCTTTCAGGAAACTGTCAATATTCAGGTCACCTTTTAGAATCACCAATGCTGGAACATGGACATTCACCAATGTGCATATACCTCCCCAATTCTTCGGCAACCTAATATATGCTTTGGATCCACATGCCCAATAATGATCCATGATCACTGCAGTACCATGTGCCATTCCTGTGACATCAAAGATTTGTCCACAGTTCTGATTTTCTCCCATTTTACTTGTACCATTGTTTCTGAAGCACAGTTTGGCATTCTCCAATGGCACTATCTGTAGGGGTCCTCCTCTGTCTTCAACCCATGTAAGCAGTCTGGCCAATCTCGACCATAGTGGTTTGCATACCCTCTTTGCATGTTCAATGGTTTCCTTATTATGTCCCATGCACATCCAATTTCTGTAGATCACTACTCCTTTCTCCCATCCGTCTGGTGAAAGCACTGTTCCCCAGATTTGCATTTGGGCTCTGTTCTTCCATCTTCGCGTTTCTTCTGGAGATTTCCCTTGAACATTCAGTTTATTGTTTGTTTCCCCTCTGATCTCAGCTCCGTTAACTCCAGGATGTTCATATCTTATCACAATGTTCTTTGTTTTGCCATTATTTCTTGTCTTTATGTCCGGGACATAATCATCTTCATCTGGATCTTTCTCTTCAGTGGCTCATTTGAGTGAAGCATCACTTCCCATGAACTGTCCTCTGGTCTTGCACATTGCTATCTGCGACAGACAGTGTGCTGTCTGCACATCTACTTCAACAGCTACGAACATTTTTTACTTCACCATGCTGTAAGGTAGGAATGCACACACAAAGCATTCTTCCTCTGAAGTTCGCCTTCCAACTTCCTTCATTTGTTGGTACCATATGGTTTTTTCCCAAGTGTGCTGTGCTGTCCAAGTAATCGTTCAATTCATTATTGTCTTCTTGTGTGCTCCTTCTAATTCTTAAGGTCTTCCTGTAGTTAGCTACAACCACATCCTTAAACACATCTGTATAGCTTCTTCTTGCTGGAGGATTCTCAGGTATCTTCATCAATGATCCAGACATTTTTGTCGGTATTACTTGAGTAGGAGAAAGTCCAGTAAGTCTTTCTTTATCCCTCTGGTTCTTTCTGGCTCTGTTTATGATCGTCCATATTGATTCTGCCAGTATCTCAGCACTTGATTGTCTTGCAGGATTTAAGCTTGACCTCTTCCTCATTGGGTCGGTGTGCTTGTCGGTGCAGTCTCTGTTCATTCATTCTCTTTTGTCTCTTTAAAAGTTCAGCTTTTTCCATCTGTCTCTCAACTTCTCTTGGTGTGGAACTTCTCATTGTTGTTTGTCCGAGCTTTCCCCATTCTCTGGAATGTGAGTCTGAACTTCTTGACACTAGACCAGGTGTGTATGTGCTCATTATTTCTATGTGTGTACCTTCCCTCACACCCTTCTCAGGTTTACTTTGCCGACCCTGTCTCCGGTGTTGCAATTCATTTGTTACCCCAAGTTTTGTGTGTGTGTCATTTTTTATCACATCCATCTCAAGTTCAGTCACTCGATCCTCTTTTCTAGGAACTGGAATAACTATGTAAGGTCTGGGTACCTTTGTAGGTTGCATGTGTACATCGTTAGGGGGTACACGGGAACCTGAATGCTCTGTGCACCAATAAAAAATGCAGTCCTAATTGTCAATGACAGTAATATGATAATGAATACTATGCACATGTAAATAATGCATGTATAAGTAAGCTTGCAGCATTTGTTCCTTGGCCAATATGTGCGTCTCTCCTCATGAGGGAGGACCACGTTATTGTTCTGGTTTCCCATCACGATCATTTAAGGAAGCAAAACTAACTCTTAATACATACTAACATTTGCCTTTTTTATCTGGATTCTACTGTCTCTGTTTACAGATTACAGATGCTAAACTGCTTATCCTTTTTGTCTGAATAATAGACTGTCTCTTGTCTCTGGAAACAGTTCCTTTCCTAAAATGAAAGTTCCAAAATGAGGCAATAGGTTCAGCAAGTCTTTTAATTTGCGTGTTCAAAATAGATCAGTTCCCAGTCAATGAGCCTCATTACGAGGTTGCTACCCCCAAACTCGGATCCGGCTCCCGCAAAAGGGGAATTACTGGGCCATTCTGACCTTGGCGAACCCAGTAATTTCCCTTTCGCTGGACCCAGAGCCGGTATGTCCCCATTCCCCTTTGAGCCCCCATAGGGCTCACTGGCAATGGAGAGGTTGGTAGCAGCGGTACTGTTCATAATAGTACCGTTGCTACCATCCTGGTCTGCTTGCGGGTGCCACTCTGCACTCCTGGTCTGACCAGGCATCCAGAGCGGCACCAGCGAGCAATCTCATAATTTTGTGGCATGGCAACAACGGTGCCGGTAGCACTACCGGCGCCATTGTTGCCTTACCGCAACAGTCGTAATGAGGCCCAATGTCTCTTATCTGTTTCGCTCCGGATGACATGTCGTCCCTTGTCAGAATAAACAAAACAAAGTCCTTGGCAACACCTTCACGATCTGTCCCTCGAAGGAAAGTTTTGCGATCTTCTCTGGTGATTCTGCTGTTGATTATAAAGTTTGACCTGCATTATAATACCATGCAGGAGCATGCTCATCTGCTCAGAGTTTGCTGAGTCTCTAATGAACGTATGGACATCAACACTGGCAGGTCTCCCCACCAGTTCTGGAAAGTCTTCAATGAATCGAAAAAATACGTTGCTCGGTAGTCTGCTATCTTCTCATGACAGGGACATTTGTCTTGTCCTCGCTGTATTCCGGAAGCAAAAGAAACTCCTCTGCAATCACTGCGAGCAGCCACCTTATTGTCTTTTCGTTTTGTTTTCAGGATCTTGAAGAAACTCTGTTATGCTTGTGATTCTTCCCACCAACGATGGGTATGACCTCAATACTAACTCGCAATAGATCAGAATGTCTTCTGTATTGAAAGAGTCAGGATACTGTATTATTTTTAAATTTACATGTCCTCGATCAAAATCTGGCCTATCGTTTCTGGAAGTGTCCAAAACTACGCCACAACTTGCACAAAATGTTCCTTGTCTTTGCTTTGCTGATCATGCGTCCTTCTTCATAGTCATGGATCTCGTCTGCACGTGCTGTGGTTCTTCCCTGTCGTCTGCTGTCTACACGGTGGGGTGCGGGCAAAGGGTCTTCTCCGATGTATGGCTTGATGTCACCCAAAAAAATCCAAGCTCTTCTTCATTGTAGTTTGACTGCAGAAGGTGTTACGTCCTCCACTCGAAAGGGGCCGTTGAACCTTGGTTCGTCCCACTTTTTTCTTGTGTGGTTTCTCACCAAGACGGTGTCCCCAGGGAATATGGGAGGTATATGAATTTTTGGATTGGGTTTGTTGTAGTATCGCCTTCTGTGTTCCGTGCTTCCCTGCACCCTGCTTGTCGTCCCTGCAGCAGTCCTGAAATGACCGTAAAACAAGATGTCATGCAATTCAAGTAGTTTTGCATTTCCAATCCTAACACTTCTCCTGTTGGCTGCGCATCACATCTAGCTCTATTTTGAGGTAGCAATGGCGTGCGCATCCTCCTGCCCATCACGATTTTGTGCAGCGTGAGATGATGGTCAGAACCAGGCTGGTTTCTGAGTGCATACAGTGCCAGTGGGAGACAGTGTAGCCATCCTTTTTTCAGAGTAAGCTTTAACCTGGCTATCTTTTTCTTTAACAAGCCATTGAGCTTCTCACATATGCCGTTCCCTTGAGGATGATACACTGAGGAAAACTTGTGCTTTATACCAGGCAACAAGCTAATCTGTTCAAATACTGCATTAACAAAATGAGGACCATTGTCTGATCTCATGACTTCACACACTTCCCATCTGGGAAACACCTCCCTCACCAAGAATTTGTCCACACAGGTAGAGTCTGGGTGTGTACATGGACCTGCTACTATCCATCCAGAGAATGGTCACACCACAACAATTAGATACCTGTACCCTTTACATACTTGAATCATGTCGACGTAGTCGATATGCAAGTGCAGAAGAGGCCCATTAGGCCTTGGGATAACTCCTCTAATTATACGTAGTGTATGCCCAGCCGTGAACTGCTGGCAAATTATACAGTTAATCGTAAAAAATGCAACGTGTTCTGCCAAGTTCGGTATGAACCAGTCTTCAGCAATCATTGCTGCTAGATTCTCCCTTGTAATGTGCGCTGGATCGTTTAACTGTTCCAGTGCTATCTTCAATAAGGCTATAGGCATCACCGGTTTACCAGTGCTGTCTTGTTGCCACAAGCTCTCGGAGGGGTTTAAAGAACACCCTTGTCGCTTCCATGTTTTTCTCCTCCTGCGGTGCCTCCCCCTGGAGCTCCACTAACTGGGTCCAGGCCAGGTTGCAATAACATTCTGGCTTGCTTTGTGCAACAGTCATTCTCTCATGCACATTAGTTATTTCCACACTCATGATTATTTTGTCTCTAGTCGCCACACAGTTGGCTTCAGTGTCTGCTGCTTGATTTCCACGTGAGATAAAATCTGTCCCTTTCAAGTGGGTGGCGCATTTCACAACTGCTATGCCCACTGGGAGTTGTAGTGCCTTAATGAGCATGTCCAATAGGGCTGCGTGCTGCACTGGCGTGCCGCCGCTCTGAGGTAGCCCCTCCTTTTCCAGCGCGCTAAGCCTGCATGTACCGTTGACGTCACATAAGCAGAGTCACTGTACACTGTCACTTCCTGGTCTGCTTGATTCTCGAGCACGAGTATCAACGCCAATAATTCTGCAGCTTGTACTGAATAGTGGGAGGGAAATCGTGCACTAATGAGTACTCGAAATTCCCCATTTGCTGTGTGCTTCATCACAGCAGCGCCTGTATATCTTTGTCCATCATCAACAAAGACGATTTCTCCTCCTGCCAATGCATTTTCTTTTACTCTGGGAATCTCATCATAGAATTCTACATAGTTCGCACAATCATGTATTGGCTCTCCTTAAGAGACTGGCTTTGCTATAAACATAGCTGGGTTCACTATTTTACATTGAACTATTTTAATAATTGGATTTGATATGATCACTTCATAAACAGAAGCTCTCTGAAATGTCAATGTGCCTTTAGGTTTCTCTATAATGGCAAATAGTGAGTGCTCGACGAATAACTTCATTGGGCACCCCATCACAATGGTTGTAGCCTTCTCTATGGCGAAAGCTGCAGCAGCCAAACTTTGTTCGCACAGGAAGTGACCCCTCATCACTGGATCTAAATTCCCACTGTAGTATGCAAGGGGCTTGTACCCCAGCGTGGTTCTCTGTGTGAGTTGTGTGTGAAAACAGGTACAATAAGCATAATCGGGAATCCCTAAAACTGGTGCCGTACAAATGGCCTTTTTTAGTTCAACAAACCCTTCTTCCATACTGTCAGTCCACATGATTTTTTCTTTTGTTGCCTGTGCTTTCTTCAAGGCTTTTAACAAGGGTTTGGTATATGAACTGTAGTCAATGACCCATGTCCTTGACATAGTTGCATAATCCGAGAAAACTCTGCATTTGTTTTATTGTGTGTGGTTTGGCTGTCTTTGAAATGGCTTCAGCTCTTTCAGGGGTAACCCTTTTCTCCCGTGTGAGATTAGCTGAGCTATATACAGCACTTCTTGTTGACAATATTGTAACTTCTCCTTGTCAACTTTATATCCTTTCTCAGCCAGTATAGTCAATAGCTGAATAGAATCGTGCCTGCCCTTTTCCTCTGTCATGCTGCAAATTAGGATGTCATCCACGTATTGTAAGACAACACTCTCTAACGCGATGCTGCTCAAGTCCATCTGCGGGACTCTGTTGAAAATCGAAGGAGACTCACAGAACCCTTGAGGCAGCCTTGTGCTTTTCAGATGAACTTGCCTGAAAGTAAACGATGTTAAATCTTGTGAGTCTTTGTGCAATGGGATTGAGTAAAATGCATTTTTCAAGTCAATCACTGTGAACTACCTTGCTTCAACTGGTATATTACATAGGATTGTGGCCGAGTTAGAGACTAGAGGGAACTCAGCCTCGACTATCTGGTTCAATGGTCGTAAATCTTGGATGAAACACCACAACCGTCTCTTTGTATTCTTGACAGGGTACACTGACATATTACAGGTTGACTCTGACGTCATTAAGATGCCCTGCTCCATTATGGCAGAAATTTTCTTAAAAATCCCTTCATCTGCTTCCCTAGACATGGGATACTGTCGTGCGTTTGGTAAAATTGCTCCTGGTTTCAATCTAATCTTTGTTTTTCTGAATCCTTTAAATAAGCGTGCGTCATAGGGGCCTGTAGCAGTACCACATGCAGGAAATAACACACAATAATGTTTGAAATAACCTCTAATAATGTTGCAGAGTAAAAAGATATGTGGCAGTCAGGAAAGGGGGAGAGAATGTGAGGCTCTGTAATGCCGGCATTTCCATTCCTTTTGATCTGCTGGGCAGAAAGCAGTATTCATGACCCTTCTGTGCATTGTGCATTGTCTCTTCATGGGCCCAATACTGCTGTTCCATATGCCTTTCAATCCCACAACAAAGGATTTGCATTTTATTTTTGGGGGGAAATGGGACTGTTTAAAATAGTGTATTTTTCAGAAGTACTGCATGTCCAGTATGACATTTCTTCTGTGCGGTGTTAAGGTCACAATAAATGCTGGCTACTCAGGCTACCTACCACATGCAGTAACAGTAATTTCTGCATGCAGTATTCTTGCCAGGAATGCCATTCAACTCGTAATGAGCCCCTTACTGAAGCGAACTATATCTTGAACCCCTATCCAGTGGTGGAAGTGAGCCAGAACTGTCAGGAGTGGTGTCCCACTGCTTTTATTTTTTACTGTTAACAGCTCTACTACTTTTTGCAACCATTTTCACCATTCCGGAACTGTTCTTTGTGAAGTTAAAGCACACTTCTCCACTTTATCACCTGATATCAGTTACAGGTAAAGTGAAATCTGTTTCAACTAAACTGTCAACCAGTATGGATGCAACCCTTGATAAATGTGTTCCACGTTGCTCCTTCCCTTCCTACTCTGTTCCCCCGCCAGAGTCACACTTCCACTACTTTTTGGGACACTTCTATCATTGCCTCCTTCCATCTGACTTTGGCCAACGCAGCTCCTCTAAATCTTCCCCGACTCGCGTCTCCAATATTCTCAACACTGCTAATTAGTGAAGACGTGTCTTTGAATCGTTCTCTAAAACTCTCTCCCTCCGCTATACCCTATGTAATATTGTCATCCATGACACTGGTTGTACCTGGATTTCTTCCTTCCTCTCCAATCTCTCCTTCAGCATTTCTTGGAACTTTGAGACTTCTGCATGTCCCCCTGGCTCTGTTTTAGGAGCCCTTCCCATTGACACCTTGGCAAACTCATCTCCTCCTTTGCTTCTACTGATGACACCGGGATCTTCATTCAGTCCTTTATTCCAGTTCTCTCCTGTCTTATCTTGCACTGGTTATCAGTCATCCAGCCCTGCATGGCGCTTTCATTCCTCATGTTGAACTCCACAAATACAGAAATCATCTACCTTCCTGCTAATAATGACGCTCTTCTTCACTCTCCCCTATATCCCTCTCCTCTGATCTTCCCAAAGCATCTCTTATGTCTTACAATCCGAATGCCATCTTTGATAGGAAACTCAAACTCCACCAATTAATCACCTTGTTATGTATTTTTAGTTTTAACCATGCTTAAGGTATGATGTCTGAGAGTAGTTTGAAGCCATGTAGTCTTTAATATGGGCGTCTAGTGTAATGCAGGGCAGCTGCCAGACTCAATATCAGGAAGATGCAGCGGCTCTTCAGGAACCACCCAAAAGCAGCATTCATCTCTGCTCTTGGACTAACCACCTCATAACCTCCTGTGGCAATAGTAACCCATTACACGGGCTACACCTGGGTGGAGGTTACGGCCCGTCAACCCGTGTTAATGGCCAGCGCGAAGCTAGAGCGGTTAACGAGGGATCTAGGAGGGTACCCCCTCTGGTGAAGAACATAAATGGATTACGAACGCTAATTAGCAACCCAGGTTACCAAAGTGGTAACCTGGGGTGCTTAAAAAATGTATTTTCATTCATTGAACGGGAAGCCGCGTCCCTCTTCCATTACCATGGCAGCCAGTAAAATGAGATGCACTGAAGCTGCAACTGCGACGTTACCACCGCAATCATGTTATGTATTTTGCCACCCTCTGAAGCCTGAAAAGTAGATCCATGCAGGCTTGACATTTGGCCAACTTTGTACCAGACCTGCAGATGAACTGGACTGCTGTAAATCTGTTACCAGTTTAATGGTATCCGCTATAGAGTGTAATCTGCTTTCTGACTTTGAGAACAGTCAGACATATAATTGCAAATTTTACTATAGCCAGTAAGATAGCTATAGCCGGTAAGATAGCTCAGTGGGTTAAGCGCTAGCTGCAGCAATGTGTGTGTGATTGACAGGAAGCAGGTTCGAATCCCAACAGGGCCAACTCAGCCATTCACCGATCTGAGGTTGATAAATGAGTACCAAGACAGGTTGTTTGATACTGTATGTATATTTGTTCTATATAAAGCACGGAACAACGTCCTTTCATCACAGGAGATTTTTTCGATGGAATTTTTTACCTCAAATTTTTGAACGAAAAAACTCATGGAATTTTTTAGGGGGGGTTACAAAAATATATATGGGGTCTGGGTGTTCGGGAATAGATGAAAAATGAAAGGAAATGAAGGGTTTGGGGGATCCCCCAAAAATAAAAATATAAATAATTCGATTTGTTTTTTCGTTAAAAAACCTGCAGTAAAAAACCCATTGGAAAAAAAACATCCTGCAATGAAATGACATGGAACCATAAAGCACGTAAGCGTAAGTGCTATATAACAACACATCATTATCATTTGGCCTTGGACATCTGCTTGCATTCACAGTAATATGGTAATATGGGCTTATACACACTGATATTAATGATCCATATGGTGATCCATTCTTGTATAAAATATATTTCACATTACAGTGATATTGTAACCATATTTTTCGTAGTGTAATTAGGAACAATGCTATATGATGCCACTTCCTGTTTTGTCAAGGCGTGAAAGATCGTGTTCCATCACTTCCTGTGATGTCAATTCGGGGTGGGATCAAATTGCATCACTTTCGGTGATATCATCAGAGGTCAAGGGTCATGTGATGTCATTTCCTCTACCCATGGCATTTCGGTGAAATTACATCCCTGGATGGGTCGAGTGCCTTACTCTCCTTTCTGCCCCCACTGCGCTGTCTCCCATTCCCAATTCTTCTCTTTATCCAACGTTTACCATTGGGCCAACCCAAATCCCTCACCTACAGTACCAAGATTACTCTTAAACAACGTCTGCACTGCCTTGAAATCTCCACTACCCTACCCAGTGCCCCTCCAATCCCCCACACCCACAAACTAGAACTACACTATGGGCCTCATTACGAATCAGGCGTTAAGGGGTTAACGGCGCCGTAAACGGCGCTGACCCTTAACGCCTGATTCCGAGGACCCTTAGCGCCATGGTGAGTTTAACGCCTGCTTTTTGTAGGCGTTAAAATCCATGGCGCTAAGGGACCATGGTGCTAATTACGCCACCGTAAATTACGGTGGCGTAATTAGCGCCTTCCCCACTCCCATTATGCCCTATGGGGCAAAAATGGGAATGGGGAAGGGTAAAATGGGAAATGGGGATTTACCGCCCCACTCACCTTGGAATGGGGCGGTAAATCCGCCATCCACCATGGTGTAAACATAGTTTACACCATGGTGGTAAGGGTACGACCCAGGCGGTAACTTACCGCCTGGGTCGTAATGAGACCCTGGGCCTCATTACGACCCTGGCGCTAAGTGAAAAACGATGGCGGTAAATGGTTACCGCCATCGTTTTCCGCCAGGTCCGATCATGACCCGTGACCGTTAACTATGATGCCATTAGCGGCATCGTAGTTAACGCTGCCGCTAACTGCGCCAAGGGCGCGCGCACGCGACCTCCCACACCGTACTTAGCGCCATGGCGGAAAGGTAAGTGAATGCTGACCCAAGCGGACATGCACCTAACGCCATCACCCAGCCCGTTAAGTACCTTACCGCCATGGTGCTATTTACGCCATCGCGAACCAACCGTAAAGGGCCATGTAAAGTGAATGCAGCTGCCACAGGTGCACAGAAACAGCACAGGTGAAGGCAATACAGACTCAGGAAGCACAAAAAGAGCACACCCCACCCCTTCCCACACCCAGTCACACTCCACAATGATACCAATACGACTAGCAATGTTGGGGCTGGAGGACCGGATAGCAATGCAAGTGCTACAACAGCAACAACAACAACAGGCAGCACAGAGGAGACACAGGAGGAGAAGGAGGGCAAGGCAGGCCCAGCAAGCCCCACCAGAACAGCCAGTGCCACCACGCAGGCAGCCCCCAATCCCATGCATCAGAGCCAATCCATTCAACCTCACTGCTGAGCAGATCCACACCCTGTACCGTTTGGACCGGGACACCATCACCGCCATCGTAGACATGACACACAACGACATCGTCAGCATGATAGAAACTCCAACCGCCATCCCACCCCTACTGAAGGTAGTGTCTGTATTCCACTTCCTGGCCACAGGCACCTACCAGCACACAGTGGGGCACTTGCATGGCATTTCACAACCATTATTCTCACGAACACTCATCCAAGTGCTCGATGCCCTCCTCAAGCACACAGACGACCACATCTCATTACCACGGACTGCCCAGGAGATTGCAAACACCAAAGTGGGTTTCCATGCACTAGCTGGCATACCCGGTTGCATTGGTGCCATCGACTGCACCCATGTGGAATTGGTGGTTCCACGTGCCATGGAGGTACCGTACCGCAACCGGAAACAGTTCCACTCAATCAACGTGCAAATGGTCTGTGACTCCAACAAGATCATCACACATTGTTGTGCCCGATTCCCCGGATCAACCCATGATTCTATGGTCCTGAGGAACTCCACAATACCACGCTACATGGAGGGACATGCAAGCCCAAGATCCTGACTACTCGGTGAGTCCAATATCATGGAATTGGGCAGGTGAATGACGTACCGATGCATACTCCACCTGGCTGAAAGGGGAGGGGGGAATGATGCATACTCCACCTGGCTGAAAGGGGGGGGGGTGATGCATACTCCACCTGGCTGTGAGTAGCAGAGAGAATGGAGACAGAGGATACCCTGAAGCAACCCATACTCCACCCAACACAAGTAAAGCCAATAGCCAATGTATGCAGCCCTACCATGTGAATGAGGTTGTGTCCCAACCTTGACACAACCATCTGCAAGTGCATTCTACCAAATCAGACCACATTGTCAACAATGAAAAGCACCTACATGCACGTCACCAAACACCATCAACCGATAGGCCTGTCCCCCATAACTGCCCACGAAGGAGGCACATGACAGACAGAAACATCAACACACCATTACACAGACAGCAGGGCCCCCACAATGTCCTTGTCTACATTGCTCACTGGGTTCATGATGAGGCCCACAGCAATGTTGCAATGATGTGCGCATTGCCATCACAGGACATGTGCCAGGCCAACTAACCAAACGGCATGAACGGACACAGTGGATGGGCACTCACAATGCACTCAACCCCTCTGCATACATTGGGTGATGGCATGCAAAACAGGCCATGGGAGCCATGAGCATATACTGGTTGCATTGCGTGAATCAATTAGTGCATGTAGAAGTGAGCCAAAGTAACAGTTGGATGCAAGCCATGGTGGCACATCATGTTCTTGATCAGACGACATGACTGACACATACATTCTCGCCTAAATACAGGTGATGCAGGCTATCCCCTGAAGAGGTGGCTCCTTACACCAGTCCGGAACCCGCAGAACCAGCACGAGGAGGACTTCAACCGTGCACATACACGTACTCGTGTGTTCATAGAGCAGACATTCGGCCTATTGAAGGCACGGTTCCGATGCCTCAGCAGGTCTGGTGGGGCACTCCTGTACCGCCATGAGAAGGTGGCAAAGATCGTCATGGCATGTGTCATGCTACACAATATGTGCGTCAGACAGAATGTGCCCCTGCCCCCTGACGCAGAACTGCAACCACCTGACGATGAGGATGAGGAGGGTGCAGATGGGGCGGCACCCCATGGAGGAGGCGATGCACAGGAGGGGCGTGCAATGCGCCAAACTATCATCGACCACTGCTTCTAGCACACACGGCTGGTGTGTATCACATGGAGACTGCACTTGGGGCACTGTGTGTCTCTGGGACATGCACACTGTGGACTGTACACCAATAAAGCACACATATGCAATGAAAATGTCCACACATTTCATTTCGGGAAAGCAAAAAGTGTATTTCAATCATAAAACGTCGTGACACAACCACTCTCCCCTCCCACCTCCCCCCTGCACACCCCAACACACCCCCTCCCCCCTCCCCCCTGCACATCCCAACACACCCCTCCCACCTCCCCCCTGCACACCCCAACACACCCCCTCCCACCTCCCCCCTGCACACCTCAACAAACCCCATGTAGGTGTCAACAGATGCCTGTGACAGTGGCCACAGGCTGTTACAAGCCCCCTCTCCCGGCCCCCGGGGCACCCCTGGCTGTGGAGCGCAGGTTACGTCCGGAACGTCGGATGGGGCTGCTCTGTGCAGAACTGACAGCGGAGGATGTCCCTGCCTGCCCCCGTGCATGCACGTCCTGTAGGGTGTGGGTGAGCTCAGTGAGCGCAGGACGCAACCCGGCAAGTTCACCACAGATGTCCCTAGACATGGCCTGCATGGCATCCCTCAGGGTGGCAGTGCTCTGCACTTCTTCGGCCCTTAGGGTCTCCGTGGCCTGTTCAATGGTTGCCCTAGCCCCCACACATTCCGCGGCATGCTCAGTCAGCATCGTGGACAGTTGTTGCTGCCGTTCTATGATGTCCTCGAGGGACTGCTGCCCCTGCTGGGCCATGCCCAGTGCTGGTGGTGTCATGGAGGGGCTGCTCCCCTCCTGTGGACTGAGGACTGGGCATGGGGTAAAAGGCCACTCCTCTTCCTCTGTGTGCCCCTGTGTGTGATCCTCATGGGGGCTGGCGTTTGACAAACAGGGGGAATGTAGAAGGTCAGTGGGGCTTCTGACTTCGTGCTCCTCAATGTCAGAGTCTGAACAAGCAGCAATTGCAGCTGTTTCACCCATGTTGCTGCTGGCCGCAGACCCGGTGCCTTCTGTGGCAGGCAATGTTGGTACAGGTGGAGCTGCTGCTGCTGGCCTGCTGCCTACAGGGGTGCTTGCCGGTGGGCTGTCCGGTTTGCTTGCAGTGGATTCTGCTTGTTGTGGGGTCTGCCTCACTGCAGCTGAGGTTGAGGGTGCGGGGATGGTATTATTGGCCTTCTTGGCTCTCTTCGTCGCAGGGGTGTCCTGGTCCTCGGGGTGTGAATCTGTGCCTGTGGTGGAGCAAAGGAGGGAGGGCGTTATTGATGGGTCTGCGGACTTTGGAATGACAATGATTGACATGATTCTGGTCAGTAGATGAGGCAGATTTCAGGCAGGGCCATGCAGGTTGTCTCCTTTTTGTGTGGAATGTGGATGCAGGTATGTGGGTGCCAGCAGTGTATACAGGGTGGTGCTCGCATGTGGCTATGGGCAGTGTGGAGCTAATGTGTTACATTTACACTCTAGGGCAACCTTGTGCTACACATGAATGGACTGCAGTGACTATGGCATGTCTTGTTTGAGGCACCTACCTTCATCGCCTGATGTCGGAGCTCCCCTTTCCATCCCTCCGACGCCTTCAATGCCTTCCATGCCAATCGTGGTTGCACAAATCTCCTCCCACAGTTGGAGTTTTAGTGGGGATTCCGAACCTCCACCGGTACCCAGGGCAAGGTTGCGGTTCGCAGAGATGACGGCTCTGACCCGTATGCGAAGGTCATCCCAGCGCTTCCTGCACTGCTGTGGGGTGCGGGGTACGGCCCCCACCGCGCTGACGCGCTCGGCCACCAGGGCCCAGATGGCCTTCTTTTTCGCTATCGCTGTCCTGGTCATTTCCGGGGAGAAAACGACAGCTGCGTTGTCTTGCAGGGTCTCCGCAAGCATGCAGAGTTCCTCCCGGCTAAATCTTTCCTGGCGCTGGCAGTCACATGCCTTCTTAACAACTTTAGGCATTTTTGGGTAGTTGGATGGGTGGGTGATTGGTTGGGACAGGTGTCAGGGTTGGATCTGGTGTTGTTCGGTAGGATGGCAATGGATTGTGTTTTTAAAGATGGCCGATGTGCTGTTTCCCGTTCCGCCACGATGACGCTATTTCCGGTTCTGCTTTTTACGGTGACCACTAATTGCGGCCACCGCTAATTGCGGCCACCTCTAATTACGGTGGCCGCTACTTACGGTGGCCGCTACTTACGGAGTCGGAAGTGCACCTTGCACGCCCTACGATGCCGGTGGGGGCCTTTTCCGCCATGGCGTTAATTGCATTACCGCCATGGCGTAATGCTCGTGCGCGATGGGTCGTAATGTGGCGCTCTTTACGCCATCGGCCCACGGCGTAAACGCTCATTACGCCATGGCGGTTATGACGGCAGATTACCGCCTGGGTCGTAATGAGGCCCCCTTTGTATTGTATTGTCCTCTCCCTTGATGTATAGGGTGATGTGTATCTACTAGTATTGCTAATGGCCCTGACCATTCTGTCCCCCTTTTATGCCATCACCAATCTTCCCCCTTCATCACCCGGACCGTGATTTGCCTGAACAACAATGTCTTATTTATATTGCACTTTCCTGAGAACATATGTGCATACAATTACCACCGAAACAAAGTTGATGCTCTTTTATCAACCTCAGTCGAATGAAAATCTGAATTGGCATTGCTGGGATTCGGCCTTGTGACCCGCAGGGCTCACGCAGATGGCAGCAGCGAGCGCTCAACCCAGTGAGCTAGCTTACCGGCTATGAAAAACCACTGTAACCAATATAAAACAACCAGTTAAGTTACTGCTCCGACCACTGATATAGACCCACAACATATCTCCTGTTACTCATTAAATACAATAAATGCAGTTATTAAAAAAAAACAATAAGCCCCAAACTACGTCAAAATGCACTACCAGTCGACTGGCCCAAGTTAAAACAAGTGGGCCTTTACCTCTCCAGTCCAGGGCGGTCTCCATCGTGGGAATAGATGTCTTTCAATGTATGTCTTGCTTCTTTACAGAGCTGGATGCGTGTTATTCTGGCAACGCTTTTATTTTACTGATTTGTGATTCATTTGCCTTGATATACATTTTGTGAAAAATATTAGTATAGTATAGCTAACTTTTTTCATAATGTCTTGTAATGCTATTAAGAGTGATTGCAAGGCAGCGATACACATGTGTCTCATACATGTACAATATTGCCAGATGCGCAAATAGTTATTCTCGGACTGCCTTGCATTCATTTAGCCTAACTGCTTGCAGGTTTTGTGGTTAAGAGGTTAAGTGTGACAGCACACTGGAATGCTAGAAATATTGCACATTAGTACATGTGTGCATGCCACAGTGCTGTGACGTGTTGACTCTTTGTATGTAGAAGTGCAGTACAAAAAATGTCCTATTCATTTCAGATTTTGAAATTAAATACCCATGAGTGTACTGCGGCGAAGGTCTAATAAGTGTTTGAAGAATACTGAGGCATGTATAACATTACATTTGTTGGAATTACAAATATATGGAAAAAAACATCGGATTTTAATTTAATGTGCACATATTTGCAACTACCTGGCATGCGGTCATTTACTTTGACTGAGACCTGTGGCTTCGTTGACCTATTTCGACCCTGCTTTACCCACCCTGTCCTAGCTAATTTATGCTGAGTGTCCGATTCACAAAACCTGCTGGACACAGTGGGCCTCATTACAAGGTTGGCGGTAAGGCAAAAACGATGCCGGTATGGCAATACCGGCATCGTTTACTGCTCCGGTGTATTCTGACCCGGCAACCCGGTATTAGCGGCACCCTAAATACCGGCACCGTTAATAGCGGCATAGGCGCGTACACGCGCCCCTTCGGGGAGCAAATACCGGCATGCCGGTAATAGGGGGACATCCCAACCCACGCGGACATGCAAATACCGGCATCACGAAGCCGGTAATCATGGGCTAAACGATGCCAGCCATACAGGCATCGCGGACCACCTGCAAACAGCAATCAGGAAACAAGCCAACTGCCACAGGTGCACACAATCCCCACAGGTGGCGGCAATGGAGGCTGGGCCAGTATAAAATGAGCACACCCACACACCACACCCCTTCCAACACCAAAATGCCACTACTAGCTGTTGCAATCATGGCGCTGGAGGATATGCCAATACTGCTACAATTACAGCAACACCACCAACTACAACAACAACTACAGCAGCAACAACTGGCAGCACAGAGGAGACGCAGGAGGAGAAGGAGGGTGAGACAGGCCCAGCAAATACCACCAGCGCAGCCAGCTGTGCCTCGTAGGCAGCCACCAATCCCTCGCACCAGACCCAGCCCATTCAACCTAGCCCCTGAGCAGAACCACACCCTGTACCGGTTGGACCGGGACACCATCACCACCATGGTGGACATGATACACAACGACATAGGCAGCCTCATTGAAATACGCACTGCCATCCCCCCGCTACTAAAGGTGGTGTCCGTGCTCCACTTCCTGGCCACAGGAACCTATCAACACACAGTGGGGCAGCTGCATGGCATTTCCCAACCACTTTTTTCACGCATGTTGAACCAAATGCTGGATGCCCTCCTGAAGCACGCAAGCACCAACATATCCCTACCACGGACTGGCCAGGAGATAGCCGACACCAAAGTAGGCTTCCATGCACTGGCAGGCATGCCCAATTGTGTTGGTGCCCTGGACTGCACCCATGTTGAATTGGTAGTCCCCCATGCCATAGAGGCTGTGTACCGCAATCGCAAGCAATACCACTCCATCAATGTGCAGATGGCATGTGACTCCAGAAAAATCATCGCACATTGCTGCGCCCGATATCCCGGATCAACACATGATGCCATGGTACTGCGCAACTCCACCCTACCCCGTCACATGGGGCTACATGCTGGACCACGTGCTGGCTGCTTGGTGAGTTGCACAACTGGGCCATGGCAGTGCTCTGGGATACTGATGTGTAGGGATGCATACTCCACCTGGTTGGGAAAGAGGTGGGGGGATGCATACCCCACCTGGGTGGCAATTATCAGTGATTGGAGAATGCATGCAGAGCTAAACACTCCAGACCTGAACCTCACAAATGGAACATGACACATCACTGGCACAAATTAAACAAATAATGCATATCGATGACAACAAGTAAGAGGCACAACCAGGCCACCATGGTGATGGCAAGCAATGCGTGACTATATAGGATGGCAACTGGGCCAATGTGGCTAGTGTGACCATGCATAGAACTAACTGCTTGAAAGGGAGGCTAAACATTGTCGTACTACCACAGTACATCCGCCTCAGCATGCATGATTACACCCTGCATCATCTATTGAACGCCATCCAGACTACCACACCTCATAACAGTTTAGAATGCATCTAGGTGACAATTTTGCATACGTACAGGGACATGTGCATGTCCACACCAAATTGCTGCCGCCATGACTGTGCTTCCTGAAGGTTCCAGCTCAGAGTGACACACACCTATTTGTATTTGCTTGCAGGTGATGGAGGATATCCCTTGAGGCCGTGGCAACTTACCCCTGTGTGGAACCCGCAGAACAGCCATGAAGAGGAGTACATTCGTGTACACACTCGCACCCGTGTTGTGATAGAGCAGACCTTTGGCCTGTTGAAGGCGCGTTTCTGCTGCCTAAGCAGGTCTGGTGGGGCACTCCTATAGAGGCCAGAGAAGGTGGCAAAGATCACCATGGCCTGTGTCATGCTGCACAATATGTGCGTCCGGAGAAATGTACCACTGCCACCTGACATGTCGACATGCATGCTCCGGGTGAGGATGATGAGGATGGAGACAGAGGTGAAGTAGCCCACCTGCTAGTATATGATGCATGGGATGGCCATGTAGTACGCCAAGCACAGATTCACGAATACTCCTGACCCACAGGGACTATGAAAGACATGTGTCAGTCAGACACTGGGCCAATGTGGACATGCACACAGGGAATGTTGGGAGTTGGGCACTGAACACCGTAACACATTAAATGGATGCACACGAAAATAACAATGTCCAGCCATGGATTTTTCTTATCACAACGTGTGTATTATTTACAACAGCAAAAATGTGCCCACTCCCCCCTCCCTAACTTCCCCAACAAACTCCCAGACCCCCCAACAAACTCCAAACCCCCCCAACCAACACCAACACCCCCAATAGACTCCACAAGATGCACCCCTTCACCCCCAACCTTGTGTCCCACTCCCATTGTCCGCACACACTACTTCCGGGACTTCTTCCTGTCCGGAGGCAGCATTTCAGTGTGCCTTGCACTCCTACGTGTCTGGTGCACTGGGCTGGTGGGGACAGTGAATCTGGTGTGGAGGTAGTCGGTGAGTCGCTGGCAGGTTCCACACCTCCTGCAAGCCATGGCCGCTGCATATGGAGCAGCATTGAAGTCAGCAACTGTGCCACTGCCACCAGGAAGACCCTCATTAGCCAAGCCGATGCATTGACATCGGCTGTGTTGGCTGCGATGGTCGCTGTGGTCCCCGCAATTGCTGTGGCAATAACCCGCCTGGTTTCCTCCCCGTCCGCTATGTACTGGCGGAGAAGGTCTAACATGGCCTCCTGTCGGGCCTCCACCGTCGACAATCGTGTTTCCAGGGTTTTGGAGGGGGCCGGAGTGGTGGGTGGTGCAGTCACGTGGACGGCATTTTCGGGACTGTACTCATCAGAGGTGGGTAGGTCACAGTCACGGAGGCAGGGATCAGCTTTACTGCAGGTGGGTGACTGCAGGTGTTGGGGCGAGGGGGTGGGCACGGGGCTCGGGGTGGCCGGGCATGTCACCTCGGTTTCTCCCTCAGGCTCCACACTGGCATCAAGTTATTCCCCAGTGGAGGCGGGTGCTTCCAGGGACTCCCCTTCGACAGGTGTGGGTGTGGCCTGCTGGGTCAGTAGTGTGTCAGGCACACAGGCAGCAGGTGTTGCTCGCTGTGTCCCAGCTCGCACAGGCACCCTGGCAGTGGCTGTGGCCTGCTTGCCTCCAGCGGAGGTGGTGGTGGTAGCCCTCTTCTTAGGGTGTGAGGTGGATGCCCTCGCGGTGGTCTCCTGGGTTGCTTCTTCCTCATCGTTGCCTGGGGGGTAGAAGAGATGCAGGGCATCAATGATGGTGTGACATGGCAGAGGCATAGGATGGTGCTGTTCATTATTAATTTGATCATGCATTCATGTCTTACAGGTGTTTCACGCAGGGTATTCAGAGGGGGCATGTTCGCATTCACTGCATGGCAGGTGGCATACCGTTGATATGGGGTTTGTGTGTTGGGTTACATGGGCACGGTCCTGGTATGTTGCCCGTGTGAAGGTTATGGGATTGGCACTTTCTGTGTGGCAGGGTTTGGACCGCAATCTTGACTTGGATATGTTGATGTGGGTGTAGGGACATGCATTGCCTTGCCTAGTCTCACATCCACGTCACTAGTGCTAAGTCATGTTTTCCCCTACAGGGATGTGCAGGGTCACTCACCTCTTTCTGTGGATGATGCCACACCCATCTCCATCTCTCTGAATCCCTCTATTGACTAAGGATCAATAAAAGTGCTGGCAGTCTCCTCCCAGAGCATCAGCTTAGCAGGTGAATGTGGACCCCCACCTGTCTCCATGGCCGCCCTCCTGTTGCTCGATAGGATGTTTTGCGCCCTCAAGCGGAGGTCGTCCCACCACTTGCGGCAGTCACGCACGGTTGATTGTGAACGCTCATATGGGTGGAGGGCAGAGGGCCTGCTGACATCAGGGTTGAATCTATAAAACAGAACTGAAACGCTCATGCGGGACATGTCAGTTTCTATTAGGGCACTTGAATAGCAGAAGGGTGTGAAATGACCCTTGCCTGCCTTGCTCTTTCCCTTGCACCTGGCCACTAGCTGCCCAGACCAAATGAAGGCTGCCAGAGCGTAGACACATCCATGAGCACTTTCCTCTTTACATCTAAGATGCTCTTGGCAGAATATCACCACGTAAGCCCACCAAAATAAATATTCTGCAGGTTTAAAGTCGTGCTATTTATTTATCTGGTGTTTTGTGCTATGCCATATAGAATGGTCCGGGGAGGTGGGGTATCAGCGGGATGTTCACAGCACCGCCCATTCTAGTTCCTGAGGTGGATGGTGTAGGACAGAGTACATGGAGCAGTGAGAAGAACTAGGAGGGGGATAAGGACATTCACAGCTGAGCAATCGGTCACATTCCGGTATCTAAGTAGGTAGGAGGAGGTCACAGAGAAGAGATAGGATAGAGCAGGGGTGTTGAGAAAGATGCTAGAAAGATGTCAATTGTCCAATTGCGAAGGTCCTGGTAGGTAGTGGCAACCATAACCCCACCTCTCAACCGTAAGGCAGGGCAATGTCATGTAGGAGGGGCTCTTTCCAAGTGTAGTTCTTCATGTGGGGCAGGAGGTGGGACGCCTACTCACAAAGGTGAGGTCATTCTTGTTATTGATGTATGAGCAGCGCGAGGTCTGCGAGCCAAGAGCTCTGTGCATAGCTGTGATGTTCAGCCATTGAAGGGGTTCTGGCATTGTGGGTGGAGTGGAGGGTGAGCCTGTAGCCGGCTGGCCCAGCGGGTCTCAATGAACCCATCCCCCTTCCTCAAGGCACAGTATGGTAGGTCACATGTGGGAAATCATTGGCTGAGGGGTGTTGCAGTGGCTGCTGGGACTTCTTTAGCTGACCATCTCAGGGGCTGCAAGCCCAGCTAGGTGGTGGAGCACCAGTGCTGGACTGGCCTATAGGGAACTCTGGCGATTTCGCGGTAGGCCTCTGTACCCTCGGCCTCTTTTGTGTGGTAACCTATGTTATTTTCAAATTTTCCCAAAAGCAAGGGGTTGGGCTTTCTGAAAATATGCAATATGGGGCCTCTTTGAAAATTATTTCCGGGGCCACTTTTGGTTCTAAGTCCACCCCTCTTGGAGCATTCTCCAGGTGATGATGTTGAGGATCAGCAGACTGAAAAGAGGGGCGTGCCTTGTGGGATCAGCCAGGCAGTAGATTTCTAAGAACCCGGGGTCACATAGAGGTCAGGCAGCTAACCACCACCTGGTTGGTGTCACTAGGTCGAATGGTCCTTTCTTGGGGTGCTGGCTGATGGGCTTCTACGATCCTGCACAGAGGTAGATGTTGGAAACTGGGCTGACAGTTGCTCTTCGAGGAAGCATGACTCAAAAAGAAGGTAACGCACAAGGGAGCAACAGGGTAGCAGACTTCTTGGAGTCCTCTGACAATCAGTGTCAGGCAGGTGGAGGCAGGTTACCAATCCCCCACTGCACAGCGGCAAAGAGGCTACGGGCTTTTTTTTAAAAAAGTGCTGTCCAGTGGTTGCAGCAATTTCATAACCCGCTCCCGCCCCCTCCAAAACCAAAATGAACTTCCCTAACCTCGGCCCAAAATAAACCTTCCCACACAACGATGAGCGATGGCGCATTGCCCTGTATTCACGACGACAGGAGCCTGGGGTGTGTGAGGATTTTAGGACAGCTGTGCTCAGAACAGGGTGAATCCTTGATGGATAGTGTAGAGGAGGTCTTAAGTACAGCCCGCACGCCAACGGTCCATTTTGAAGTACCAGGAACATTCACACCAAAATATGGGACGTATGATGAGCAAACAAACCAGCAGAGAGCCGCAGTGGGGCTCTGCCCAGTACCTATCAAGAGAACAGCACCTTTTGAAGTAACATTGAGAAGGCATATCAACAAATATAACGAAATGAAGATCGTCTGAGTACAGTCCCTGAAGAAACCAAAAAGGCCTTAATGGAAGACAAATGGTGACATCACAAGAACCTGGACAGACTCACATATAGAAGATATGATGGTACAACATTGTTTCATCACCTGCTGTACATCGCCAGGCTTTTAAACGTGCACATTACATCGTATGTGGGAAAGGGCAAATAAGGGTTTGGGCAGGTGGGCAATAGTAAAACATAAGTGTGTACTTTTGGTGATGTCCACAGTAGCCAGTTTGAAGGTAGGGCTTAGATGCCCCATCTGACAGTTTTTACCCAATCCCCTTACTCCGTTACCATATACAGATATAGTACCTATAGTAAAGTTACCTTTTACAAATCAATAGAATTGTATGCCAACTTTTAAGCATTAAAAAGTCAGTGATGACAAGTTTTTGGTATAAAATGATGTGTTCTTGTGAAGTTCGTTGGAGTTGTGAAGAGAGAAGGAAGGTCGCACAACTGCTGATATTCATGAGACTCCACGTTTTTTGTACTTGTCATTAAACTGACTCCCTTTGCCAAATCGTCAAGTCGTCATTATTGATTTGGTGTTGGAGTATTAATCTACACCCTCCATCCATCTCACGGGTGCTGCTATCTTGTCTTAAAGTGCATCTGAGCAAACCCCGACTCTATAGGCCAGTTGGGGGTCACAGAGCACACTTGGTAGCAGAGATCGGATGGTTATCGATTATCAAATAGATAAGACACCCATTGACCGTCAACATAAAGTAACTCTAGGTCCTCTGCAATATCACAAGTACCTTGCAATCTGGCTGAGTAGACGGTGAAGCTCCCTGTAGACAGTGGTTAGAGTAAAAATAGAATCTGCAGACAGAGGTCTGAAGGGACCTGTGTTCGCGGGTGAACGGCCACAGAAGGCGGTGACGAAGGCTGTGATCCCGAGCATCCAGAGAGGAAACATGCGAACGGTGAGTGAAAAAGACTAAATGCTTTGGCAAAAGTATATAACTTAGAACAAGTAAGGGAAAAGGTAACGGAGTGAGGGGGGGAAAACAAAATATAGTCAGAAGTGGAGTATGATGTATATATATGTGAGGGGAGGGAAATAGTGACTCAGAGGGTGACTAAAGTAGTAAAGAAGGATACCGGGGAGGACACGCAAGAAGAGAGAGGATACCGGGGGGCACACCCGAGAAGAGAGAGGATTTGCCTTATTCCTACGCTTTAATATAGCGGCTAGAAGATACTTCCATCCAGAGTCCTGAATGAAGAGGAACAAATAGGTTACCACAGCGATTAAAGACGTCCGTGAAAGGGATGAGTTTAAACTCCATGTTGGGGTAAAATATTAGGGGCAGAGGTCTATCTAACCAGCTGGAGTTTGTCTAGTCTGTTAACATCTGTCTTATGTGTTATGTGTTATTTGTTATGAAGTCGAAAGTTTTCCTTTGAGGAACTAGCATAAAAACTGTGTGATTGGATATTCGGAATGTTGAAGAATGTAACCTGATGTTTATTGAGTAAAGTAGAAGATATAACATTTTGTGGAAAAAAAGGATTGGAGCTTGCGACGATTGGTGCTCGCTCATATTGTTGGAATTGTCTAAATAACGAAAGACATAACAAGTGTTGTATAAAGAGAAGATGAACAGGTTTAAGCAGGAAGACATAACTCCATTAGTACCAAAAAATGCACCTAAACTGAAAAAGTACAGTGCAGTATGGGAAAAAGGAACCGCAAATAAAATGTTTATGCCATGGCCACAGGGTGGATCGTTATCTAAAGCAGTTCTGCAACACATGACGACATACTTGCATGCCACATACATGGGCAAAAAGTTAGACAAACACCTAGCTAGTCTAGAGTTGTGGAATATGTACCAACAGGATAAAGAGGAGGAGCTGCCTGGATACTTAACGTATGCACAGAGGGGGAGAACAGTAAGGATGAATGGTTATACCCGTTAAGAGAACTTAAAGCAGCCACAGGGTATATCAACCCAGCATATGAGACACCTGCGCAAAGTAGTGATGAAAATCCAGACAAGGATAGAGATAGAGATATTACCTCCAAAGTCCCAAGGGACAAGGAGAGACGTGAGAACAAGAGAAAAGACCAGACACAAGCAAATGCATCTCTCGATACAGAGAGAGAAGGCAAAAGATGGAAAGGAAGCGAGGATAGAACTGATGAGATAGTATTCACACAGAACAAATGGATGGGAGGGCAGATCCTATTGAAACTTGATGGTAAAAACATTGATGAAGCGAAACAAAAGGAGAAGTTAGACGATGTACAGAGACAGGAGAAGGAAAAGGAAAAAGGATTGAGAGACAAAAGAATCAGTAAAAAGGATAGGCAGAGACGAGAACAGTTATATCGTGAAGAGCAAGAAAGGCAACACAATCGTAAACAGAGAGCAGCAAACGATCAAGACAGACAGGAGCAATGAAGGATAGAGGAAGAACAAAGGATACGAGAGAAAAGAATAAAGAGACGAAGGGATGAGGAAATTCGAAGGGCAAACGAACGTAGAGACGCAAAGAAAGAGGAAGAAGATAGGGTCAGAGAAGAAGCGAGGAAACAGACAGAATTTGATGATGATGTAGAACGCAAACGAATAGAGAAAGCACGTGATCTTGAATATCTGGAAAGGGAGGTTAAAAAACCTGAGCCTGTAGTAGATTGGGAAGATATAGAAGAATTCTTTCATGAGTACAATTCAGTACCAGGCACGTTTAGGACGAATATCGAGGATGACTTCGACACCAGAAGCATCAGAGAGACGATCAATAGAATATATGATGAAATGGGGCTAGATCAAGTACCCCAAGAGGAGGGGGAAGATGAGCGCCTGGAGAGCACTCAGCTTTACGACACTGAGGACGTCTCACGAAGTAGTGGAAATAGAGAACTGTCCCTAGATAGTTTGGAAATAAGTAGAAGCAAAGATGATGCAAGAAGCTGCACAAGTTGGGCGCAGACAATGTTTGATGCTGAGAGAGAGAGGAGCATGAAGAAAAGGAGAAAGAGAGAAGACGCGAAAAACGAGTCTCAGAAGGGAAAGAGATAAGATGCTCCGAGGGCATCAGAATCAGCCACACAGTCGGTCTCTCACACCAACCTATATGAGCCGAATAAGTTCTGGTAGGTGGCGATGCAAGAATATTACTTGTGCAGTAGACAGGAGAACAATGAGAGAAGAGAGAGAGGTCTATGCGTCCCAACTTCTGTTGCTTGAGAAAGGTGGAGCAAGACCACAGTATATTCCATGGCCACACATGGATCGGGAAAACCTGAAAAATAAGCTTCCAATGTTGACATCGGGACCCGGAAAATGGATACACGAGCTGGAGAAAATGACAGGAGGGAACACGTTAGCTATAGGGGACATTAAAGGACTGTTAATCGCCATACTTGGTGATAGAGCAGACGATGTGTGGACACGGGTATGTTACCCTAGTGTGACCACAGTTAATACCGCTCATGACGGAGCGCTGTTTAACAATTGCAGAGCTGCGGTATGGAAAGCATTACGAGTGCTATATCCAGGCACTTCCGATATGGGAGCTATAATGACACGTAAAATGAAGGAGTCGGAAGACCCGTTGCTTTACATCCATAATTTCCAAGACGCGTGGGTACTCGAGACTCGTGAATCTTGGGGGAAATCTATACCCGTGTTCTTCCATATATTATGCCAAGGGCTGCCAGATCTGGTGCAGAAACAGCTCAAGAGATTGGCAGGAATTGAGGCCAAACCGTGGTCTGAAATTCATTTGACCATTGCACACTATTGCAGGCTACTGCAAGAAAGAAATTGCAAAAAGAAGCTGCGTTAAAGGTTGAAGAGGCAAAATTAGTACAGGAAGAAATTGTCAAAGTACACCCTTAAAGGGGCAATGATAACTAGCGCAGATGGATCGAGCACGCAACAAGTCAAAATCTACAGCATACTAATCAGGGCAATACAGGGTTTTACCCCAGGGGAAGAGGATTTAGAGGAAGAGGATGGCAGAGTAATCAGGGAGGTTTCCAGAATAATCAAGGAGGCTTTCAAAACATGCAAAATAGCAATCAAGATGTGTCAAATGGACAAATAATTAGACAACCGCCAGTATGTTGGTTGTGTGGGATGACAGGGCATTTAGCGCGCACATGCAGAAATCAAGGCATGATGCAAAATGGCCAAGGAAAAGGAGCAGGCATGGTAAATCCACCTGTGTTTTTACAGCAGGGAGGAAATGGAGTTGCACAGAATCACACAGTACAAATACAAACGCCAGGAGCACACCAAGGGTTACAACCTCAGAATTTGGTGAATTTTCCACAGGGACAGTCTCAACAGTCACTGATGCAACTGTCACAGACAGTAAGTACAGGACAGGCCATGAACCCTGGAATGAGGAATAACACTGGTGATGGGGGAAGTCCATTCACACAGGGTGGGACCAAATTATATATGGACTAGGACAGCTCACTGGGAACCCTGATGTGTTCTATCCTATCAGTGACACCACACCCTCACCAGGAACCAAGGGTGGATGTCATTATAGGGGATAAAGAATATTCCTTCCTAGTTGACATGGGTACAACACATTCATGTATACGTGAAGGCAAATTTTCCTTTTCTGGCGAGGCTATAAAAACTCAGAGTTTCACAGGAGCTACAAGTTGTGTTCCTTTTACAAACGCACTTCCAGTCTCTATAGGAGAATGTGATATGAATGTACCACTGTTATATTTGCGACAAACACCGGTAAACATCTTGGGTTGAGATTTAATGACGAAATTAAACATGACAATCTTGTTCACGGAGGAGGGCATAGTATGTTGCACTCCAGGAATTCCCTATTTGAACGTATGCAAAATAATTAGAGCATACGCAGGACACATAGCTATGAGGACTATGCCATTAGAGCCAGAAGTATTTGCACATGGCATACGCGTGTTAATGGCAAGGCTGCCAGGCCTTGCTGAGAAAACTATGAGGACTCCAGATTAATTTCTGTTCAGGCCAAGAATATCTATGCACGAGGAAAAGGGACAAGTATTTCCCTTAATGATACACACAGCCATGATACGAGGGAAAATGGCTCTGACTGATGGTATTGATGATGAAGGCCGACAATGGTGCACAGTAATCGCCATTGAAGAAGGGTACAGATTGACTGACATCACTGATGACGATCTGTTTGATGAGCAAGCAGACAGGGGAGAAACAGCAGTTGAGGTGAACCTCACCTTTTGGGTGAAAATGATAAAAAAGAGAGGTGCCTCAGAGAATGATGTTAGTACAGAACCGTCTCAGTGTGGACCACAGGCCCCTATGACATAGGATTATTGAAAGGAGTCGGAGAGGTGAAAATTAAACTGAAGCTAGGAGCAATTCTACCAAGAGCACGGCAATACCCCATGTCCAGGGAGGCCGATGAAGGCATTTTTAAGAACATTTCTGCCATGATGGATCAAGGCATCTTAGTGACATCAGAGTTACCATGTAATACATCAGTGTACCCTGTGAAAAAAAAGTAAGGGGGGGTCTTGGAGGCTAGTACAAGATTTGAGGCCAATAAACAATATTGTGGAGGCCGAGTTCCCTTAAGCCCCTAACCCGGCTGCAATCTTAAGTAATATACCTGTTGAGGTGAAATATTTCACAGCAATTGACTTGAAAAATGCACTTTTCTCAATCCCATTGCACAAAGACTCACAAGATCTGACATAATTTATGTTCAGTCAAATGCATCTGAAAAGCACGAGGTTACCCTAGGGGTACTGTGAGTCTCCTTCTATCTTTAACAGAGTCCTAAATATGGTCCTAAGCAATATTGCATTAGAAAGTGTTGTCTTACAATATGTAGCACGACAGAAGAGAAATGCAAACACGATTTTGTTCAGCTATTGACTATATTGTCTGAAAAAGGATATAAGGTGGATAAGGAGAAGTTACAATATTGTCAACAAGAAGTGCTATACATAGGCCAGTTGATCTCACATGAGGGGAAAAGAGTAACCCCAGAAAGAGCTGAAGCCATACTGAACACAGCTAAGCCACACACGGTAAAGCAGATGCAGAGCTTCTTAGGCCTTTGCAATTATGTCAGGGCGTGGGTCTTCGACTATAGCTCATACACCAATCCTTTGCTTCAGGCCCTGAAGAAGGCACAAGTGACGAAAGAAAAGATTGAATGGTCTGAGACCGTGGAGGAAGGATTTGCTGAACTCAAAATAGCCATTTGCATGGCACCAGTTTTAGGGATTCCCAATTATGCAGAGGAATTCAACCTTTTCTCACACATGAATGGCAGCGTTATGACAGCAGTGCTCACACAGAGAACCACACTGAGGTACAAGCCCCAGGCATATTATAGTGGACATTTGGACCCAGTGATGAAGGGCCATTTCCCATGCGAACAAAGTTTAGCTGCTGCAGCGTTCGCCATCGAAAAGGCTTCTACCATTGTAATGGGATGCTCAATGACATTGTATGTCGAGCACTCGCTATTTGCTATTCTAGAGAAACCGAAAGGCACACTGACATCTCAGAGAGCTTCTGCTTATGAGGTGATCATATCAAATCCATCGATTAAGATTGTGAACCCAGCTATGTTTATAGCAGAGCCAGTCACTGAAGGAGAGCCAATACATGACTTTAGATTACGAAAATTAAATTACGAAGAATTCTATGATGAAATTCCCAGAGTGAAAGAAAATGCATTGGCAGAAGGAGAAATTGTCTTCATTGATGGTTCTTCGAAAATCGATCAAAACGAGGGGCAAAGCTATACAGCCGTCGCTGTGATAAAGCACTTAGCAAATGGGGAATTTTGAGTGCTTCTTAGTGTGCCATCTCACTATTCACAGGCTGCAGAGTTATTGACGTTGATACCCGAGATTGAGGATCACGCAAACCAGGAAGTGACGGTGTACAGTGACTCCGCCTATGTGAAGTCTAAAGTGCATGCAGGCTTAGCGCGCTGGAAAAGGAAGGGTTACGTCTGAGCAGATGGCACGCCAGTACAGCACGCAGCCCTATTGGATAGATTGATTAAGGCACTACAGCTCCCAGTGGGCATGGCAGTCGTGAAATGCACTGCCCACACAAAGGGGACAGATTTTATCTCACGTGGAAATCAAGCAGCAGACACAGAAGCCAACCGTATGGCATCCAAGAGCGAAATGATCATGGATGTGGAAGTCGCTAACATACATGAGAAAATGATTGTCGTAACGGAGTGAACCTGAAAGCTACAATAATATGGGACAAACACAGTTAATATGGGAGGCACCACAGGAGGAGAAGAACTTATGGAAGTGACGAGGGTGTTCTTTAAACCCCTCCGAAAGCTTGTGGTGACAAGACAGCACTGGTAAACCAGTAATGCCTATAGCCCTATTAAAAATAGTGCTGGAGCAGTTACACTATCCAGCACACATGACAAAGGAGAATCTAGCGGCAAAACTCGCTGAAGACTGGTTCATACCAAACTTAGCAGAGCACTTTGCATTTTTTCTGGTGAACTGTATAATTTGCCAACAAGTCACAGCTGGGCACACACTAAAAGTAATTAGACGAGTCATCCAAAGGCCCAATGGACCTTTTCAGCACTTGCTTGTCAATTATGTCAACATGATTCAAGTATGTAACGGGTACAGGTATCTAATTGTTGTGGTGTGTGCATTCTCTAGATGGATAGAGGCAGGTCCATGTACACACCCAGACTCCACCTGTGCGGCCACATTTCTAGTGAGAGAGGTATTTCACCGGTGGGGGTATGCGAAGTTATGAGATCAGATAATGAGACTCACTTTGTAAACAAAGTGTGCGAACAGATCAGCTTGTTGCTTGGTATAAAGCACAAGTGCTCATCGGCGTATCATCCGCAAGGTAACTGATTTGTGAGAAGCTCAACGGCTTATTTAAAGGAAAGGATAGCCAAGTTGAAGCTTACGCTAAGAAAGGGATGGTTACACTGCCTTCCTTTGGCACTGTAGGCTCTCAGAAACCAGCCTGGTTCTGACCACCATCTTACGCCGCACAAAATAGCCACAGGAAGAAGAATGCGCACTCCCTGACACCCCGAGACAGAGCTAGATGTGATGCTCAGTCGACAGGAGATATCTTAGCGTCTGAAATGCAAAATTACTTGAATTACATGACATCTTGCCTTACTGTAATTTAAGGCCAGCTGCACCGAGGATGAAAAGGGTACAGGGCAGCACGGAACACAGAAGGAGATACTACTGCTGACACAGCTCAAGGCTTACGTGTACCACCCATCTTCCCTGGAGATAACGTCCTGGTAAAGAACCACACGAGAAAAAAGTGGGACGAGCCAAGGGTTAATGGTCCCTTTGTAAGCGACTTCAATTCAACACTACAGCTAAGTCAATGCCTAGTCTGGGATGCTGATGGAAGCCCTTATTGATGTGTTTTTATGTCTTGTTCGTTACTCTGGATGACAACCCTTATATAACAGCCCTCTCTCAGAATCCCCCTGACCCTGCTGAGCCAAGAAGTAGGTTTGTTTTGCAAATTTAAAAGGTTTATTTGAAAATTAAACAATATACATCTATCACACTTTTATAGTAAATTAATATTTGATAGCACACTTGAGAATATGATGTTGATCAACAATGGATAATGTTATAGTGGTACACTCTTTTTAATGGCTTAGAAGTTGATATAGAGAGGATAAAGTAGCTGAGAATGCTTTTATGGCTTCAAGGACAATGCAATGATGAATGAAAATGCAGTACAGAAAATAAACTTGATATGATTTCAACCAAAACAATGCAATCACTTTTCTTTGACATTTCACCCCCCCCCTCTATGCAAGGTAAAGAGATGGGAGGAAAGCACACAGTTCTCAGGAATGCAATCAAATATAATTCAGTTCCCCCCTAGCAAGCTTAGAGGAAAAGGGATGATTTTAACACAGGCAAAGTACTTTAAAGGTGGTATGCAAAGAAGTGAAAAATATGCTAAAATGATTTTAATTCCCTCTAGAGGTTCAGGGTGGGTGACAGCTACTTTGTATTAGTTCAGGATCACTTTAGCAATGCTCTATGAATGATTGTCAGGTTGCAAACAAATTTAAGCAAAGGAAAGCAAGGACAAATATTTTTACACGTGGCTGAAATTAAGCAAAATGTCAAATCGCAGCAAATTTAGCGCTTGCGTCGAGCGCAATTACGGAGGCACTATAAGGAAGTCGGTTCAGGCCTTTAAGATGACAGTTAAAACTCGCTCCTAGCCCAAACGGTTCCAGAGACACGGCCGATTTAGTAAAGGTCGTTTTTCGGATTTTAAATTTTTAAAGCTCAGAATGACAGATGACAGTTTTCAGTTTTAAAGATGACAGAATGACAAGATTCTAGGAGGCAGTTCTAATAGGCTAAAATAGTTTGGATTAGATTATTTTAAACTAAGAGATTGGTTTTGGCACAGTGCTAGCTGGGTACTCACACTAGATTCTGGACAGGAATGCGACTTCGTCAACGATCGGGTCAGGATTGGCTGGACTTCTGCTAGCAGTTCTTCACAGCGATCTGGTCTCTGGTTCTCTCTGGTTCCGGATACAGCACTGCTTTCTGGATACTGCTACAGGTTCTTGCAAAAGTTCTTGGCAAAGAATTCAAACAGCTTGCCCGGCTGTTGAATAGTTTGGTTGGTTTTGAGGCCTGCTGAAGAGGATTCAGCTTGTGGATTCAGGCCTCTCTGCTACAAATTCTGGAGTTAATTTCTGGTCTCTGGAGATTGATGGATTTGAAGTCTGGATCTCTGGATGTGAAGTCTGAAGTCTCCCGGCAAAGCATCCCGCAAGAAAGTGGAAAGTGAATGTCTCTACCTGGTTTCAATGTTCCTTTTATGTGTTTAGAAAGTGGGTGTGTGCCTGGGCCTAGCTAAGCATGCCCCTCTCACTTATCATTGGCCAAGCTTTCCTCTCTCCCTTGATTGGGGGAAAGAAATGGAGTGTCAGAGTGATGCTGTAGGTTTTATGGTCAGAGGAACCTCCCCTTGTCAAATTGCACACAAATCTATTTCTGACCTAAATACATATTTATCTATGTACCATTTTTCTCATATTATAGGTCCAGTTAACATATTTTCTGTAGCACCAAACCATCCGATCCCTGTCTTTGTACGATGTCGTGTCCACTCATGACAGAATTCTCCCCTTTTCATCCAGATAACGACCTCTAAACCTTTCCAGATTTTACACAAATGTGCACCAGGGATATGGGTTACAGATGATAAAGTGTCAGATTTTTAACATGGATACATTTGGAGTAACAACCTTTTTTTCCGCTACTATCCCCAAGAACATACCACAGGGTCCTAACACCTCTTAAAATGTGCACAGAAAAGTCACACGAATGATTATGTTATTTATATAATTTTTACAAGTCCGCACTATGAATTATCCATCTTTTTAAAATCATGCTCTGGCCCCAAAGGGGTGTGGTTTTCCAAAGCACATGGTGGAATTTCTGGTTTATCCACTTCCCCCAAGCTCAGCTTGCTTCTCACAGGCACTGCCCCTCCCAGTTTCTCCTAAGAGGAAGCCATGTTACGACCCCCCCAATATAACATTTGCCTGAGCCAGGGCAGGGCTTTGTTCAATTTCCTGCAGTCTGCAGGTACCACTCCCCTAATTCAATCAGAGAAATGTCACCTCCTTTTGGTGGGGGCAGCAGGATGCAGCCAGGCCTGGGAAGAGTTGTTGAGCCAGTTCAACTCCTGTCGGGGGTAGTTGTCAGGCAGAATTCAGCTAAATGTCACTTTAGTTCCCAGTTTTCTACATTCAAATCCAACTTACAATTTTTGCACATGCAGCTAGAATGCTGGTTCTAAGTTCAAAACTATGACATTTAAACAATTGCAACCTATGTGACACTCACAAGTAGATCACTCATTTATTCTAAACATTTCGATTTTAGTGGCTTTAAACCCAAATTCACTTAAGCTGCTGACATACCCAGCTATTTTTTTATATATACATTAAATAATTCCTTCCTTCAAGTCATTTCAGAATATAGTTTTACATTGTATCCACCTCTTAGCAAGTCTTTCCTTGGCCTGGTTTGGGTTCATTTGTTCACTTTTACACAAAAGTCTGGTGGTTTTAAAACGCTGGCTTTCTGATAGTGGTGAGCACCAGTATTGCATCCATTTTTGACATTAAGAAAATGAATTCCCCACAGTTCTGGGTTGCTTTTGGCAATCAGCATTGCCATTCCCAATGGTTTCAGGCTACTGTGTGTGTAGCCCAATGGTGGTTTTAGGCAGTGCCCTCCTGTGCTCACAACATAGGCAAAAATGGGTAGCAGCCTATTCTTCATGTTTCCCCTGTGCACTCTCTGGGGAGTTCTGGCCATCATGATGTTTTCAATGCCAGTAATGCACAGTTTTATGGTAGGGCTTGGATGCATGGGTAAAAACATCCCACAAGCCCCCTCACTGATGGAACTCGCAAGATCTGGGATGTTCGCCTCATCTTCTTCCAATTCCGTAGATGGCACAGTTCAGCATCATTTCCTCCCTCCAGTCGATCAATCAGTTCTCCTTGCTGGTCCTGATGGGAGGATTGGGCGGTACCCCGGGCCCCTCAGATCTTTGCTCCGGGTCTCCGGGTCATTCTCCTTGGTCAGTCTCCATGGTTTCATCTCTCCTAGGATGATAAAGCAAAAGCGGCAATACCTATTCATAGGCATTTTTCCACCACTATTGATATAGTGGGGCGGCATATACATTTTATACATCAGGATACATTTTTCAGTCTTATTTTAAAACAAGATATAACAGGAAATATTTACTTTCCAAAATCATCATATTTGAGCGACTATATGTGGGATATTTTAGGGTTGGAACTGAATTAATCTGGAGCGGTCCCCTCTGGTATTGCAGAGGACTCCTCCAGTTGCTGCAGAGTGTGCCTGGGATGGCAACACTTTAGCTGATTTATATGTACCCACTTGTCTTCCCCTTCCGCCAGACTACCTTTGGGGATGCGGATCTTATACGCTACTGGGGAGACCTTGTCTATAATTTCAAACGGTCCCTTCCATGTAGGCAAACATTTTCGCTGTTTGGCCTGGTTCCTTTGGAAATTGTATAGATAGACCCGGTCTCCCACAGTGTATTCCTTCCTGGTGGTCTTCAGGTCATAGTGGGTTTTCATGCTATCTGCTGATCTTTCTAGATTCTGCTGAGCATAGGCAAAAGCATGCTGAAGGTGTTTCCTTAAATTCTCCACATACTCATGAGTTGTGGAGGCATTTATCAGTGTCTGCTCTTGGGTCCTGTAGAGCAAATGCTGGGGAAGCACCATCTTGCGTCCGGTCATCAACTCAAATGGTGACATTTTAGTTGCAGATGAAGGGGTAGATCTGATGGCCATAAGGACCAGAGGTAATCGGATATCCCAACTTGGCCCAGAATCTGCCACAAACTTTTTTAATATGCTCACAGTGGTTCGGTTGTATCTCTCTACTGCTCCAGAAGAAGCTGGCCGGTAAGCAATATGTAGCTTCCTTTTGACCCCCAGTATCTCCCACATCTTTGTCATTACCTCGCTGGTGAAATGGCTAACTCTGTCTGACTCAATCCTTTGAGGTAGACCAAAACGGGAAAAGATGTGGTTAATCATCAGGGCAGCTGCTGTTTCTGCCTTGCAGTTTGGGGCCGGGAGACATTCCACCCACTTGGTAAACAAGCATGTAACGGTCAACATGTACTTGTTTCCTCTAGACGAGCAAATTACAGGGCCTACGAAGTCGATTTGCAAATCTGACCATGGTAGTGTCATCCCCCTCTTTTGGAGAGGTGCATGGTGTGTGAGGGATGATGGCTGAAATTGTGCACATACAAGACACCCCTTCAAGTATTGGTCGAGGTCCTGCCCCATGTGTGGCCAGTATGCAACCTCTCTGAAGATTTCCAGTGCAGGTTGAAACCCCCTATGACCGGCGGAGGCCGCATCATGGGCGTGACTTAACATCAGGCTTCGGAATGAGGTAGGGACCACCCACTGATCATGGCCAGCTTGGGATTTCCTTACCAACAAACCGTCTTGGATTCGGAAACTTTTTGGATATTTCATCAACACTCTTAGGTCCTCTTTCCCAATGTAATCGGTATCCGTCAGGGGAAAGTTCTCAGGGTCCTCAATGTGTTGGTAAAACTTACCAATTATTGGGTCCCCCTTCTGAGCTGTAATCAAATCAGCATCAGGGGTCTCCTTACTCCATTGTGCAGTTGAAAGATCATTGTGAGCATTTGTCTGGGACCTAGTGATAGCAGTGACCTTGATTTCCCCCAACAGGGACTCTATTTCTATTAGATCCCCTTGGATGGCCCCGGTTTTGGCCAGCTGATCAGCTAAGTCATTTCCAGTTTTGTCTGGTCCCTCTACTTTGGAATGACCCTTGATCTTTTTCCAGTAGATGGTCATCCTATTCGAGGTGACCAGGTCATCAATGTTTTGAATTAACTTCCCATGTTTCAAAGGTTTGTTATTAGCACATAGCATGCCTCTGGTTTTCCAGTTAACCAGGTGCTCCACGAACCCGTTCCATACATAATCTGAATCTGTGATTATGACCAGTTCGTGGAGTTGATGTTGCACAGCAGTGAGTATGGCTTGATGCACAGCCATCAATTCTGCCAACTGACTACTTTGGGGACCAATTTTGTATCCAGCGGAGGGTTCTGGGGACTCATTCACCCATGTATTCCCTACGCCGGCCACCAGTTCTTTTTCCCCGTTGTTGTCAACATGGTAAGAGCATCCATCCACATAGACAGTGGGCATTCCCTCACACTTGTCTTCTTCAAAGACTTTGCGGGGGGAATTAAAGTATGCCTCCATGTTGTCCTTGATTTTTAGACTTTCGTCCCCGAGACAGTTTTCTCTGGCACAATCATGCAAGTCAGCCAGACCTTGCGCGAGGGGACTCTTCTTGTTTTGGCCATATCTGACCTCCACAGGAAAGCTGTCACTTTGGAGGTATTGCAGAGGCTAGTTTGGAGTTTCCACTATGATGTGTTCCCCCTGGATAAACGGAAGGTAATTCTTCAATGTCCACACCGTTGCCAGGAGTGCCTTCTCACAATCGTTGCATTTTTCCTCCACAGAGGATAAAGTTTTGCTCGCATAGGAGATTACTTTATTGACCTTGTCATGCTTTTGGTATAATACTGCCGTCAAGCACGTATCAGAGAACCCTGTCTCCAGGAAGAACTCCTTGTTTCTGACAGGGTAAGCTAGGCAAGGCACTTGTGAGAGGCTTCTCTTGAGTTGTCTTACTGCCTCGGATTGTTCTGGACCCCATTCCCACTTGACCCCCCTTCAAGAGATGAATCAGGGGTCTGGTGATCTCTGCGTAGCCCTCAATGAACTTTCTGCTGTAATTAGTCAGTTCAAGGAGGCTCCTTAGTTCCCGCAGAGTGGTGGGGTCTTTCAGTTTCTGAAGTGCTTCCACTTTCTTTTCCTGGGGACAGAGACCCTGAGGAGTAATCTCATGCCTTCAGAAATTAACACGAGTTCTACACCACTGTGCTTTCTGAAAGAAAAGTTTTGCTCCGGCGGCCCTCAACTGTGTCAGAACATAACGGATCTCCGCTATGTGTTCCTCCACAGATGAACTTTTGATGAGGACATCATCTACATAAGCCAGGTTACCCCTCGCACCCAGGTCGGGCATGGCCTTGTGTAGGAAAATGTTGAATTCATTGCCGGAGTTGAGGTATCCGAAAGGAGTTCGGGTCCATGTGTACTGCTGGCCCCCAAAGGTAAAAGCCAGTTTGTATTGGTCCTCCCTACTGACAGGCACGGTCCAGTATCCATTGGTCCGGTCTATTGCTGTGAATACCTGTGACCCCTGAATCTGGGCCAGCCCTTGGTCAATGTAGGGCAGAGGCCATCGGGAAGTATGGACCCGTTTGTTGAGCTCCCTAAGGTCGGCGCAGAGTCTCCACTGGCCGTTTGCCTTCAATATTCCCAGTACCGGATTATTGAAAGTGCTGTGGACTGGACGGATTATTCCCCGGGACTCAAGATTCTTAATTATTTCAGTAAGGGACTCCATGGATGCGAGAGGCAAGCGATATTGCTTCACAAACACTGGAGTCATGCCCGGGTCCGTGGGAATTGTTGTTGTGTGGATGTCGGTGCGACCACAGTCATATGAGTCTACCGCAAAGAGATCTTGGAAATCCAAGAAAACTTGTTTCAACTTTTACTTCTGTTCCAGAGTCACACAGGCATCAGCTAGGTTGACTCTCTCTTCCACCATCTGCCTGAAGCCGGGAAAGACTTCTGGTTTGGCGGTAAAAGGCGGCAGTGACGTCTCGCACGACCCAACAATTATGGACTATGCTCTTGTTGCCAATGGAGATTTTGAGCATACACCTGCTTGGCAGGAGATGTTTGGAATTGGGTGTTTCCAGATCAATTTCCCATTCGTCTATCAGTTTGAATGTGGGAATGGTTGGATCTTTTGGGAGTTGGCGGAACATGGCTTCGCTGATGAAGCTCTTACCGTTGTTCACACTCGGGCGAGAAAAGAGTCCTTCTTATCATTTAACTGAACAGGGATGAACAACTGATCTCCAATTTGCTGAATATTAGCCAGGCTCTGAGCTGATTTCACATCTATAGGAGTGGGAGTGTCTGATTGTGGATTGGTAAAGAATTTCAGAGTATTTCCTTTCAGTGTGGAATACCACCTTAAACTGGAAAGAAGGTTGATTTTCAGAAATAGAGAGGACCACCCATCACCAGTCTTTTGTCCTACTGCTATTACTGTCACATCTGGAATCTGGTTGTTCTGGAAGTGAAATTCGACTTGGTCAGATTTTTGTTCAACCATGTGGCAGGTGCCATTTAAACTAACATGTTTGGCACTCTGTTTTAATTTTATTGGTCGGCTAGTCTGGGTCCAGAGGACCTTGTTTACGCAATCTATTAGGGGTGACAACCTTCTCAGGAGGTCATTCCCTAGTAAACAAGGGGTGCCCTCTGGAGTCACTACTATGACCGGGTGTTTCACCTTGTGTCGCCCAATTTTGATGTCCAAATCTGCAGTCCCCTCGACAGGAATTTCCTTCCCGTCAAAGTTCTGCGATTGTCCAGGAAGAGAGGTGAGAGGAATACGGTAAATCTCCCCCCTTCCTGCATTTAGATCATCAAAGGCCCTTTTGGACAGAAGGGTAGCTTGGGATCCAGTGTCCACCAGTGCCAAAATTGTACCCTGCCCCTGTACTTGTACCGGGGCATAGTATCTTCCCTCCTTCTCCTCAAGGGGACACAGATAATGTACATTTTTGGACAAGTGATGGGCTAACTTTCTGGTTTTGGACATGGCGAGAGAAGAGATTTGGGCAGAATTCTTAGGAGAGCCTGGGGAATCTGAAAGAAAAAGTTGGCAACTGGAAATGGTTTCGGTTCTGGGCCGCCCCCGTCTTTTTGGAGGCAGTCATCAGGATGGGTTTGACCCATGGGATTTTGGTATTGTTGGTTCTGGGATAGAATGATGGGCGGCGACAGCTCAATCCCCACATCTACCCAGTCTGGATTGGAATCTCTTGGGACCCATTTTTCCTTGGGAGGAGTTCCCCCATCTCTGAAGGAGAAGATCCTTTTCCCAGCGTCCTCTGAGGATCCCTCTCCCTCAAATTGGAAGAACTGTACCTCCTCCACAAAGTGGGTCTGTTTGGGTCCTTTGTTTCTCCTACCTCCTTTCTGCTCCTTGGGTGGAAGACTTTCAGGGGTAGGAGATTTTGTTACCGGTTCCTGGTTTTCCAGGGGCTGTTTACAAGTTGGGAAGGAAGCTTCCTCCAAGGCTTTACACCCCCCCTTCCCCTTGAGCCTCCTCCCTGGGAACCGGTGGGTTATCGGGGTGCTGCCCCCGTCATTGTTCTGGAGCACCAGGCCCAGAGTTTGGGGCATCTGCTGTGGCATGCTCATCTGAGGGTTCTGTTGAGCCCTCAGTATGTGACCCAGATCCCGTGCCATATTTTGGACCTGGCGCTCAAGTTGTGAAACCCGCTCAGGCTGATACGGGGCTCTATTTTCTCCCCTGGGCTGATCCCGGGAAGGGTAGCTATCCCTTCTCTGGTAATACCCCGGATTGGGAAGATTTGGGTACCCCTACACCCTTGGCCTCCCCTCTCCCGGATTAGGTTGTCTGGGCTCAGGGAATTGGGGAAAGAAGGTTGGATGGTTTTGGGGTTGGAAATTGGGTGGATACCTGGGAAAAAGGTTCTGCCCAGTGTTTGGGGAATTTCTGCCCTCCTGTGGGAAGTTGGTAGGGAAGTTCCCTGGGTCAGGTGCTTGGCTGGATCCCCCCCCCTTGGGCTGGAGGAGTCCACACATAACCCAGGATTGGTCGGTTTCCCTTGTAGCGGGGACTTACATAGTCAGGGGAGCGGGGAACCCCATTTGTGGGACTACCTCCTCGACTCCCTGTCTGTGACTGGCCCGAGGGCCTTCTGGGCTGTGAATTATTTGGTGCAGGCAGGTTTTTAGGCCCCCCCATCTCCAAATCTAAAACGGGGGCAACCTTTACCTCTGCCACCTTGGCAGCAGCCGGGGTGCTGTTGGTTTTGGGGTTTTTCTGCGCATTACTTTTATTTTCTATGGGCTTCTGCACCTCATAGATCCGGGTGGCTTGCTCAATGGCCCAGTATAAAGATCTTTCCTCGTGAGAATCTCTCACGAGCTGGGTCATTATGTACTTGGGAAGAGCATGGAAAAATGTGTTGATGAATTCTCTGCTGTCCGTGCGCACCCTTCTGGTGGTCTGCGCAAAGGCACGCTTCAATTCTTGCATGAATTCTTGTGGGGCCTGATCCTCCCCACATTGCAAATTGTAGGCTGCCTTGCGAGCCTCTTGGGGATTTCTATGTACAGAAAAATGTTTCAAGATGGCCGCCCTATATGTGGACCATCTTGAATGGTTTTGGTCCTCCAGCCCCGCAAAGAAACTGGAGTATTCAGGGGAGAATGTCCATTTGACGTACTGGATGCAGCTACTGCTCTCCTTCAAATGAAAAGTCTCCATCATTTGCTCATAGAGCTCCAAGTGTTCCCAAACAGAATACTTGGCGTTCTTATGATAAGGCGTGATGACACTCCTGATTGCCTTAATCTGTTTTAAGGGGTCCTTAAGCAAGGCCCTTTTCACCTTATTAGCCTTTTTGGTTCGGGTAACCCTGGTCCATTCATCCTCTGATTCAGAAGCACTGCTCCCAGAGGTGCCCGTCTGATCTTCCAGGTTTTCCCGGATTCTGCCAGCCTGGGAATAGCTGGCAGAATGTGGGGACCTGGTCTCCTGTGTCCTGTGATGCTCAGAGGAGTCTTCAGATCCCTCCTTGCTACCAGGATTTGATGGGTACCCCCTCCAGTGACCTAACTGGGAAGAGGTTTTTAGGATGCCCTTAGGGGGCCTAATTTCCTGGGGTTCCCCACTTAATTGCACTGTACGTAGGTGCCCATACCTCGGTGCCCGCCCATCCATTCTTGGGTGGTACTGGCCTATGAGCCTCATACTTTTGGCTGGGTAGTAATCTGCCATTCCTGTGGCCCTGTGCTCATTCATGCCAGGGGACATGGGGGTGGCAGAGTCCCGGGACTGAGAGAGATGAAGGCCTCTGGTACTAGGGCTTCTGAGGTTATGCTCAGGTGTTTCCCTTTCCCAGCGAACTTCATCTCTGTCAACCCCTGCTCCCTGTTGCAATGCAAGAGTCTGCGCTTTCAGTTCATAAGTTAAGGCCTTACTAGACTCTATCAGTCTCTCCTGCATGGCTACCTGCTGCTGGAGCCTATCATTGTGCTGACAGAGAGCCTCATTTTCTCTCTGTGCCTCCTGATTGGTCCTGGAAAACTGGGCCAGTTTTTGCTGCAGGAGGGTTACCTCCTGAGTCCCATCCCTACTGGCCTGCTCCTTTCTTGCCAGAGCATCTGCAACCCTCCTGGTGTGCTCTAGCAAGTCGTGGTGCTCTTTTTGGAGGTCACCCAGCCCCTGGAGGGCCAGGTGATTTTCTTCAATATTTTCTTTTAATTGGCAGACTTCCTGGCCTAAGGTGTCCCTTTCCTGACTAAGAGCCTGCATCTGTGCCGCCAGGTCATCCCTCTGCCTTTGAAAGGCACCAGCTTTCTGGCGCTCTTCCTGAAATTCTGTCTGGGTGTCCAGGTCTTTCAGAATCAGTTTATTGCTCTCCTCTTTTTCTCTATCCAATTGGCTTTGCAGGGTGGCTACCTGCTTTGTGCATGCCCTGTTGAAATCTATCTGTTGCTCCAGCTTTTTCTGGCTCTGCAGTAAGGAGTCCAAACTGTCTTGGTGCTCCTTCTGCAAAGCCAGAATTCTGGTATCCTGGTCAGCCTTTTCCTGTTGCAGGATATCCATATCCTCCTTCATTTTAATGATGTATTGTCTACTCTCGTTTTCTGGCTCCTGGCTTCTGTGCAGCCTCTGCTCAGAAGAGACCAGGTCAGATTGGGCCTTTTCTAACGCCATCTGTTGCCTATTTGCCAGATCTTGGCCTTCAGCACATTTGTCCTGCATGGCTCCCATATGTAAATATAAATATGCCGCTACCCTGGCAATCTTGTTGTGCTCATCCTTGGCCTTAGGGGCCATATATAGTTCACTGAGGGCCACATGTAAGGGACCCTGATCTCTCCACATATCTGACCCAGTTGTAGTGACCTGCTGTGTGATCGCCTGCAACCATACATTTTGGTCCTGTTCAGACCATTCACCTCTCACAAACAGTTTATGTAAGAGGTGCTCCGTAGCTATCTTCATATCTACCAAGGTCGTCATTCTGGAATTTGAGTTCCTTCCTGACTTACAGAAGTTTGTATTTTATTTTGCAAAACAGACCGTTTCCTTAGAGCGTTCCTTTGAGGAGTGCTTTCACAGTGTAAAACAGCGTAGTGATCTAACCGGATATGTGTATGCGGTCAGTTGGCACACTGTATTAAGCTGCACAAGTGGTAAATCTAATCCAGAATCTCTGGCTACGAGCCACCACTTTGTAAGCGACTTCAAATCAACACTACAGCTAAGTCAATGCCTAGTCTGGGATGCTGATGGAAGCTCTTATTGATGTATTTTTATGTCCAGTTCGTTACTCTGGATGACAACCCTTATATAACACCCCTCTCTCAGAATCCCCTCGACCCTGCTGAGCCAAGAAGTAGGTTTGTTTTGCAAATTTAAAAGGTTTATTTGAAAATTAAACAATATATATCTATCACACTTTTATAGTAAATTAATATTTGATAGCACACTTGAGAATATGATGTTGATCAACAATGGATAATGTTATAGTGGTACACTATTTTTAATGGCTTAGAAGTTGATATAGAGAGGATAAAGTATCTGAGAATGCTTTTATGGCTTCAAGGACAATGCAATGATGAATGAAAATGCAGTACAGAAAATAAACTTGATATGATTTCAACCAAAACAATGCAATCACTTTTCTTTGACAATTCACACCCCCCCCCCTCTATGCAAGGTAAAGAGATGGGAGGAAAGCACACAGTTCTCAGGAATGCAATCAAATATAATTCAGTTCCCCCCTAGCAAGCTTAGAGGAAAAGGGATGATTTTAACACAGGCAAAGTACTTTAAAGGTGGTATGCAAAGAAGTAAAAAATATGCTAAAATGATTTTAATTCCCTCTAGAGGTTCAGGGTGGGTGACAGCTACTTTGTATTAGTTCAGGATCACTTTAGCAATGCTCTATGAATGATTGTCAGGTTGCAAACGAATTTTAGCAAAGGAAAGCAAGGACAAATATTTTTACACGTGGCTGAAATTAAGCAAAATGTCAAATCACAGCAATTTTAGCGCTTGCGTCGAGCGCAATTACGGAGGCACTATAAGGAAGTCAGTTCTAGGCTCGTTGGAAAGCTTAGAATCTTAGCTTTAAGATGACAGTTAAAACTCGCTCCTAGACCTAGTTCCGGAGATATGGCCAATTTAGTAAAGGTAGTTTTGCCGATTTTAACTTTTTAAAGCTCAGAATGACAGATGACAGTTTTCAGTTTTAAAGATGACAGAATGACAAGATTCTAGGAGGCAGTTCTAATAGGCTAAAATAGTTTGGATTAGATTATTTTAAACTAAGAGATTGGTTTTGGCACAGTGCTAGCTGGGTACTCACACTAGATTCTGGACAGGAATGCGACTTCGTCACCGATCGGGTCAGGATTGGCTGGACTTCTGCTAGCAGTTCTTCACAGCGATCTGGTCTCTGGTTCTCTCTGGTTCCGGATACAGCACTGCTTTCTGGATACTGCTACAGGTTCTTGCAAAAGTTCTTGGCAAAGAATTCAAACAGCTCTCCCGGCTGTTGAATAGTTTGGTTGGTTTTGAGGCCTGCTGAAGAGGATTCAGCTTGTGGATTCAGGCCTCTCTGCTGCAAATTCTGGAGTTAATTTCTGGTCTCTGGAGATTGATGGATTTGAAGTCTGGATCTCTGGATGTGAAGTCTGAAGTCTCCCGGCAAAGCGTCCCACAAGAAAGTGGAAAGTGAATGTCTCTACCTGGGTTTCAATGTTCCTTTAATGTGTTTAGAAAGTGGGTGTGTGCCTGGGCCTAGCTAAGCCTGCCTCTCTCACTTATCATTGGCCAAGCTTTCCTCTCTCCCTTGATTGGGGGAAAGAAATGGAGTGTCAGAGTGATGCTGTAGGTTTTATGGTCAGAGGAACCTCCCCTTGTCAAATTGCACACAAATCTATTTCTGACCTAAATACATATTTATCTATGTACCATTTTTCTCATATTATAGGTCCAGTTAACATATTTTCTGTAGCACCAAACCATCTGATCCCTGTCTTTGTACGATGTTGTTTCCACTTATGACAGAATTCTCCCCTTTTCATCCAGATAACGACCTCTAAACATTTCCAGATTTTACACAAATGTGCACCAGGGATATGGTTTACAGATGATAAAGTGTCAGATTTTTAACATGCATACATTTGGAGTAACAACCTTTTTTTCCGCTACTATCCCCAAGAACATACCACAGGGTCCTAACACCTCTTAAAATGTGCACAGAAAAATCACACGAATGATGATGTTATTTATATAATTTTTACAAGTCCGCACTATGAATTATCCATCTTTTTAAAATCATGCTCTGGCCCCATAAGGGTGTGGTTTTCCAAAGCACATAGTGGAATTTCTGGTTTATCCACTTCCCCCAAGCTCAGCTTGCTTCTCACAGGCACTGCCCCTCCCAGTTTCTCCCAAGAGGAAGCCATTTTACGACCCCCCCCCCAATATAACATTTGCCTGAGCAAGGGCAGGGCTTTGTTCAATTTCCTGCAGTCTGCAGGTACCACTCCCCTAATTCAATCAGAGAGGTGTCACCTCCTTTTGGTGGGGGCAGCAGGATGCAGCCAGGCCTGGGAAGGGTTGTTGAGCCAGTTCAACTCCTGTCGGGGGTAGTTGTCAGGCAGAATTCAGCTAAAAGTCACTTTAGTTCCCTGTTTTCTACAGTCAAATCCAACTTATAATTTTTGCACATGCAGCTAGAATGCTGATTCTAAGTTCAAAACTATGACATTTAAAAAATTGCAACCCATGTGACACTCACAAGTAGGTCACTCATTTATTCTAAACATAAACATTTGGCTTTAAACCCAAATTCACTTAAGCTGCTGACATCCCTAGCTATTTTTTTTATATATACATTAAATAATTACTTCCTTCAAGTCATTTCAGAATATAGTTTTACATTGTATCCACCTCTTAGCAAGTCTTTCCTTGGCCTGGTTTGGGTTCATTTGTTCAGTTTTACACAAAAGTATGGTGGTTTTAAAACGCCAGCTTTCTGATAGTGGTGAGCACCAGTATTGCATCAATTTTTGACATTAAGAAAATTAATTCCCCACAGTTCTGGGTTGCTTTTAGCAATCAGCATTGCCATTCCCAATGGTTTCAGGCTACTGTGTGTGTAGCCCAATGGTGGTTTTAGGCAGTGCCCTCTTGTGCTCACAACATAGGCAAAAATGGGTGGCAACCTATTCTTCATGTTTCCCCTGTGCACTCTCTGGGGAGTTCTGGCCATCATGATATTTTCAATGCCAGTAATGCACAGTTTTATGGTAGGGCTTGGATGCATGGGTAAAAACATCCCACACCTTTACAATGGAAGACTGCACTCCCTCTGCAGTAAAGTTACAAGGAAGGAGAGCTTTGATCTTTTTGGGTGACATTAAGCCATATGTCAGAGAAGGCCCCCTGCCTGCACCCCAGCGCGAAGAGACTACACACGACGGGGAAGAACCACAGCATGTGCAGATGAGATCCATGACAAGGAAGAAGGACGTATGAGCAGCAGCAAAACAAGGACAAACAACGTTTGTGAAAAAGTTGTGGCTTCATCTTGGACATTCCTCTGAGCAAAAAAGAAGGATAAGGACATGAAAAACAGACACTCTGTGCATCCTAGTCGCAGGGTGAAGAAGAAAAGTGCACGTGGAAACCAAAACATAGTCTGTTAACTTTGAACTTTGGACTGAGGCACACTGAAGCCTCGATTAGGAAGAGTATGCCAAATTTTGATCGAGGACACATAAATTGGAAGAAAATACAGTGGGCCTCATTACAAGTCCAGCGGTATCCTGCCGTTTTTTCCGGCTCGGTTACCGCCGGACTTGTACTACCATTCTGCCTCCGTGATTCCCGGAATTACCTGGGCATTACAACCCTGGTGGCCTGGGAATTCGGGAGGCGGAATTTGGTAAATCCCCATTCCCATTCAGTCCCATAGGACTCAATGGGAATGGGGACCATGGAAACACCGGCACCATCTTGCGATGGTGCCGGTGTTTCCACGTCCGCCTGCAGGCAGGCGGTGTTAAACCCACCAGTTCAGAAACCCAATGTCCCAAGAGGAGGAAGAGGCGAATAGGCTTGTTAATATACTATTCTTTCGCCTAATTGAAGACTGTCCAGGTCTTGTCGGAAGAACTACGGATGTATTGACATTTCTTTGTGATCCAGGAAATAAAGAACGTCTAAGAATAATCCTAACCGGAATTGTTATGTAAGTAGCTCTTCATGTACAACGAAATTACAGAAACTGTTCAAAGTGAGTGAGATCCAAACAGTCCCAAACCTCAGCAGAAGTGACGGTGTACAGTGACTCCGCCTATGTGAAGTCTAAAGTGCATGCAGGCTTAGCGCGCTGGAATAGGAAGGGCTACCTCCGAGCAGATGGCATGTCAGTACAGCATGCAGCCCTATTGGATAGACTGATTAAGGCACTACAGCTCCCAGTGGGCATGGCAGTCATGAAATGCGCTGCCCACACAAAGGGGACCGATTTTTTCTCACATGGAAATCAAGCAGCAGACACAGAAGCCAACTGTATGGCATCCAAGAGCGAAACGATCATGGATGTGGAAGTCACTAACATACACAAGAAAATGATTGTCGCACGGATTGAACCTGAAAGCTACAATAATTTGGTAAATCCTCATTCCCATTCAGTCCCATAGGACTCAATGGGGACCATGGAAACACTGGCACCATCTTCACCAGGACAGAAACCCAATGTCCCAAGCGGAGGAAGAGGCGAATAGGCTTGTTAATATACTATTCTTTCGCCTAATTGAAGACTGTCCAGGTCTTGTCGCAAGAACTACGGATGTATTGACATTTCTTTGTGATCCAGCAAATACAGAACGTCTGAGAATAATCCTAACCGGAATTGTTAGGTAAGTAGCTCTTCACGTATAACGAAATTACAGAAACTGTTCACAGCGAGTGAGATCCAAACAGTCCTAAACCTCAGCACAAGGGCAGGACAAATGTCCCTGTCACCAGAAGACAGTAGATTGCTGAGTAATATTTTCTTTCGCCTAATAGAGGATTTTCCGGAGCTTGTGGGGAGACCTGTCGATGTTGACGTCCTCACATACATCAGAGACCTAGCAATTCCGCACAGATAGGCATGCTCTTGCATGGTATCGTGATGCAAATCAAACTTTCTAATCATCAGCAGAACTATTTGAGAAGATTTTAAACTTTCCGCCGAGGGACAGATTGAGAGAATAACACGAGAGAGTTCATTTTTATTTTTTGACAAGGACAAAGCAGGTCTACAGGAATTAAGCAGATCAGAGGCATAGATTGGGAATTAACATATTTTGAACATGCACAGTAAAGAGGCTTACTGAATTATTACCTAATTTTGACATTTTACATAGAAAAAAAACTGTATCCAGAGACAAGAGACAAACCATTGATCAGGCAAAGAGAGACACTTGTTTTAGTAACTGCAACTCACAAGCAGAACCAGCAGAATCTAGCAATAACATTGGTTAGAAAGTACATTAAAAGTTAGTATCTCTCAACAGATGATCGAGATGGGGATCCAGAGCAGCAATCTCATCCTCCCCCAGGTGGAGAGACGTCCGTACTTTTCTGGAAGTAAATGCTGCCGATGGACCTACAGGGGAATAAAGTATTTATGTATCATATGCATCATTATTTTGCTGTCACTGACAATCAGAACTGCATTTTTTATTGGTTTACAAAGCGTTCCAGTCCCAGTGCATCCACCTAATGGTGCACACAAGAAACCCACAAAGGCACCAAGACCTTACATAATCCTTCCAATCCCTAGGAAATCTGATGGTGAGGTGTGTGAACTTGAGATGGATGTGATTAGCAATGACACACACACACTTATGATAACAAGCAAAGTGAAAAGCCGGAGATAGGGTTGGCAGAGTGTGAATGTAAAAAGGTTACTGACAACTACGCGCACGCAAACATTGAATGCACACACGCCAGGCCTAGTGTCAATAACTGCAGAACCACAATCCAAAGGATGGAAGAAGAAGAGACTGTCTACTATGAGAAGTTCCACTACAAGTTAAGTGAAAAGACAAATGGGAAAATCTGAACTCCTGAAGAGACATAAGGAGCTGGAGAATAAACAAACAGAGACAGCATTGACAAGCACATATGTTCCAGTGAAGGGAACAAGTACAAGTTCCACAATGCAGCCATATACTAGCCCAATGACAGAGTGGATATGGACACTACTGACCAAAAGAGAAGGAATGCAAGAGAAGTTGGTGAAGAAACCAACCAAAATAACATTAATGAACACCCCTAATGTGACACCGATGGAGGAAAAAACGAGCTCAAGGGAAATTTCACGAGCACAGCTGATAGCAGAATCGATTTGGCCGTCATTAGCCAGAGCCAGGAGGAGGCAAGAGGAAATAGAAAGAATTGCCAGACTTGTGTCGACTCAAATTGCACAGATGAAGAAACCTGCATCATGGACCAGGATACCTGAGAATCCTCCAGAAAGAAAGAGCCATACAGATGCATTCAAGGATGTAGTTATAGCAAACTACATGAAAACCTTAAGAATCAAAAGAAGCATACACGGAAACGCCAGTGAACTAAACGATTACTTGGACAGCACAGCACATTTGGGAAACAACATTTGGAACCAGCACATGAAAGAAGTTGGAAGACGAAGTTCAGAGGGGGAATGCTTTGTGTGCGCACTCCTACTGTATAGCATGGGGAAGTCCAAGATCTTCATAGCTGTAGTAATTGACGTCCAGAAAGCACACTGTCTCTCACACATAGCAATGTGTAAGACCAGAGGCCAGTTCATGGGCAATGACGCCTCATTGAAATGGGCAACTGAAGCAAAAGATCCAGATGAAGATGACTACGTTCAAGACACAAAGACAAGAAACAAAGCTCATACTAAGAATCATGTGATCAGGTACAAGAAACCTGGAGTAAAAGGAGCGAGCTGAAATCAGATGGGAAGTGAACAAGGGACTGGAGAGTAGAGGAAAGTCTGCAGAAGAAATTTGTGTATGGAAGAACAGAGGCCAGATGCAAATCTGGGGAACAGTGCTTCCACCAGATGGATGGGAGAAAGGAGTAGTCATTTGCAGGGCATGGATGGTCCTTGGAGCCTGCAAAGAAACAATTGGAAATTCACAAAGGTTATGCAAACCATTATGGCCAAGACTTGCAAAACTATTGACATGGGTCGAAGACAGAGGAGGACCCTTGCAGATAGTGCCACTGGAAAACCCCAAACTATTCTTCAGGAATAATGGCACAAGAAAGATGGGAGAGAATCATAACTGTGGACAAATGTTTGACGCTCCAGGAATGATGCATGGAACTGCAGTAATTATGGACCATTACTGGACATGCAGATCGAAGGCATACATCAGACTGCCGAAAAACTGGGGAGGTATATGCATGATAGTGAATGTCCACGTTCCAGCTTTGGTGATCCTGAAGAGTGACCTGAATATTGACATTTTTCCGAAAGCAGATGCTCACCTAAGGAAGAAGAGATCTGTGGAACTGCTGACTCGAATGAAGAGAGAGAATAACTTTTCTGCCAAATCAGAAGCTTTTCATGCAATTCCATATGAACACAGGCTGTTCAGCCTCACCTCATCAGTGTTCATGACAATCTTCATGCCAAGATTTCAAGTTGAAGCAAATACTAAATGGTTGCAGATAACCAGAAGGGAGTTAGTGGAGACCATAAACACAACCATAAAAGGATTCAACGCCATAAAGGAAGAGTTAAGGGCAGTTCGATTGATGACTCTCCTGAACAGATATGTCCTTGACATGATCACAGCTATGGATGGAGGTGTTTGTGCAAAAATCGGAGAATCATGTTGCACATTTATACCTTCCCACGATGAAGAAAATGGAACTATAACAGAAGCCATAGGTATGCGGACGAAACTACAGAATCAGATGATTGATGAAACTTATGAAGTTGATGACTACAGCTGGTTTGGATCACTATTCTTATGTGTTCCACAATGGATGGCAGATGTATTCAAATTCCTAGGAGCCCTGCTGGTGATGATATTGATAGGATTCTGTTTTATCAAGATTATAATCTCTCAGTGCCAGAAAACTGTGAAAAAAGCCATAGGGATGAAGATCATGATTGATGTCGAGCCACGATGGAATCCTAAAGACCTGACCGATGAAGAAATAAGAGACTTTGTGAAGGTCAGCATTCATGCACCAGAAGGAACAAAGTTTCTACATCCCAAGAAACACAGAAATTATGTGGGACGATGGGTTTACTGCAGCCCGAATGGACAAGCAGGAAACTTGAAAGGGGTAATAAAGATATGGACCCCAAGAAGACATTTCTTCAAACCATCATGTATAGACCCAGAAGATGAAGAAAGGATGGACTCAAAAAATGAAGCAAAGGAGAAACTGGAAGAACTAAAGAAAAAGGTGAAAGTGGTCAATAAATCGCCCACAGGGGGGAGTGTAGAGGATGTCCCAAGTAGAGCCCGCACTCCAACCGTCCATTTTGAAGTACCAGGAATGCTCACACCAAAATATGTGACGTATGATGAGCAAATAAACCAGCACAGAGCCGCAGTGGGGCTCTGCCCAGTACCTATCAGGAGAACAGCACCTATTGAAGTTCCGATACCAAGGAAACCATGGACAGTAAGGTATTCATTGAGAAGTCCATATCAGCAAATAAAATGAAATGATGATTGTCTGAGTACAGTCCCTGAAGAAACCAAAAAGGTCTTAATGGAAGTCAAATGGTGACGTCACAAGAACCTGAACTGACTCACATATAGAAGATATGACGACCTAAGAATGATAACAGGAGATGAAACGCCATGAATAAAGGATATTGTGAACCTAAAGTGAAAGGACGATGTCAAACGTAAGAAGCTTAAGCCATGAGCATGGTGAAGATATTCAACCAGTTTACATGTGTACATATGCTTGGAACTGCAAGAAAGCTAAGAAAACTGTGCGGCTTGCTATGCTTAGTAGGAAGATAGTGCGGCAAGTGCCACCTATACATATCTACCTCAAAGAAGTATGCTGTATAAGTATACTTCCACTTTGCCCAAGAAGCAGAATTAACCAAGATTACCAAAGGCCACACGAGAAGAGTTTAGTTTCATATTTAGCGAAATCAAGAATAGAGCGGCAGAAACGAAACTCAGCAGAGGCAAACCATGCCGGGAGAACCAAGGTCGTAACCGTCAAGATGGACGAGCAGTAGCTACAATTAATTGAAGGAAAAACCAGAATATACTGCTCTGAAAGGTTGAGATAAGAAGCCAAAGGCAGGTGGTGGGTGAAACGAAAATCAAATACACAAATTGTTGAAAAAGAGGCAAATGCATGGTGTCTGAATCATGTGAATAGCCGAGCGAGCAGAAGCAAGACCTCCACACCTATGCATGGCAACAGGCCAGGAGAATATATCAGAACATTTTCAGGCAAGAGATGTAGTCTCGAGGCCAACCACAGTGAAATAATTGACACATGGCCACTAAAGTGATGATTGATTGTAACAATAATTGGAGGAAGGCCGGGGGAACTATGGGGCACTCTGCACCTGGCTGACCATTCTGCGTTCTGCTAAGCAAAGTGAAAATGTACGAGTGGGGTTGGTGCCAACCCAATCACAATGGACCAAGTAATCTAGGGTCCTATAGTTAACAGAACCAATGGGACGTTGTACTTTTAGTGATGTCCACAGTAGCCAGTTTGAAGGTAGGGCTTAGATGCCCCACCTGACAGTTTTTACCCAATCCCTTTACTCCGTTACCATATACAGATATAGTACTTATAGTAAAGTTACCTTTTCCAAATCAATAAAATTGTATGCCAACTTTTAAGCATTAAAACGTCAGTGATGACGAGTTTGTACTATAAAATGACGTGTTCTTATGAAGTTCGTTGGAGTTGTGAAGAGAGAAGGAAGATCGCACATCTGCTGATATTCCTGAGACTCCACATTTTTTGTACTTGTCATTAAACAGACTCCCTTTCCCAAATCATTGAGTTGTCATCATTGATTTGGTGTTGGAGTATTAATCTACACCCCACATCCATCTCACAGGTGCTGCTATCTTGTCTTAAAGTGCTTCTTGTTATTGTTATTGTTATTGTTGTTATTGTTATTTTGCATTTATATAGCACCTTATATACCATTGGTATGGTCTGATGGTGCTGGTAGGTTGAACGCCCTTGGGAACCGAAGTTCAGGTCAGTAGAGAGAGTCGAGAGAGTCCAAAGGTGCGAGTGCGCACCAGGTGTGTGTGCAGCTGGTGCGGAATTCGAGTGGTAGCTGCTTCTTAGCGATAGGTGTGGTGGTTGAGAGATCAGGAGTATGTGTTCGCTCTGGCCGGGTTTATCCAGACCGAGTGTAGCTGCGTTAGGCCTGAGGAGAACGCCTGGCTGGGGGGTGTGAAACCAGCAGTGTTTACTTAGAGTGATGGGGAGTAAGCGGGAGATGTTTATATGAGAACAGGTATACGAATGGTGTCATGGTATTTCTGTGTTCTAGTTGAGTGGTGGTGTAAAGGAGAGAGTAAGCGTGGAGTGTGGTATGATGTATACTCTTTCAAATGTTCCCTGTATTCCAAAGCATATTATGTACGTCACACAATTCTGTGCGGTCATGTCCGTTCTATGCATTTTTGTTCATTTCAGGCGTTCAAGATTGCCCTACACACTCCTGTCTGCTCGACACACTCATGCACTCTAGTTCACCTTGCGTGCTCTAGTCTATCCTTCATTCTCCAGTGTGCCCCACGCATGCTCTCATGTATTACATATGCATGCACTCCTGTCCTCCCCGCGCATGCACTCCAGTCTACCCCACGCATGTACTCCTGTCTGCCTATGCACTCATCCGCTCTGTATACTCGTACGCTCTGTATACACGTCCGTTCTGTACGCTCATCCGCTCAGTACGCTCATCTGATCTACACACTCATCTGGTCCACACACTCATCAGGTCCACACACTCATCCGCTCAACATACTCATCCGCTCAACGTACTACTCGTCCGCTCTATGTACTTTTCATCCGCTCTACGTACTCATCCGTTCAGCATACTCATTCGTTCAGCATACTCATCCGCTCTACATACCCATCCGCTCCATACACTCGTTCGTTCCATGAGTTCATCCGCTCCACACACTCGTCCGCTCCACACACTCATACGCACCACATACACTCATCCGCTCCACATACACTCATTCGCTCCACATACACTCATCCGTTCCACCCACTCGTCTGCTCCACACACTCGTCCGCTCCACACTCTCGTCCGCTCCACACACTCGTCTGCTCCACACATTCGTCCAATCCACACACTCGTTCAATCCACACACTCGTCCAATCTACACACTCGTCCAATCTACACACTCGTCCAGTCTACACACTCATCCAAGCTACACGCTCATCCGGTCCACAACACTCATCCGGTCCACCCACTCATCGGCACAACATACTACTCGTCCGCTTGACATACTACTCGTCTGCTCTACGTATTCATCCGCTCCACACACTCATCTGTTCCACACACTCATCCGCACCACACATTCTTCCGCTTCACACACTCATCCGCTCCACACATTCATCCGCACCACAGACTCATCCTTTCCGCACAATCATCCGCTCCACCTACTCATCCGCTCCACACATTCGTCTGCTCCACATACTCGTCAGTTCTACGTACTTGTTTGCTCTACGTACTCGTCCGCTCTACGTACTCATCCGTTCCACACACTCATCCACTCCACACACTCATCTGCTCCACACACTCATCCGCTCTCCACACTCAGTCGCTCTCCACACTCAGGCGCTCTCCACACTCAGCTGCTCCCCACACTCACCCATTCTCCACGCTCATCCGCTCCCTATGCCTCTCCGCTCTCCACGCTCCTCTACTCTCCACGCTCCTCCACTCTCCATGCTCATCCACTCCCCACACTCATCCGTTACCCACACTCAGTCGCTCTCCACCCTCAGTTGGTCTCTACACTCAGCTGCTCCCCACACTCACCCACTCTCCATACTCAGTCGCTCCACACACTCATCCGCTCCCCACACTCATCCGCTCCCCACAGGCATCTGCTCTACACATTCATCCATTCTCCGCACTCGTCCGCTCTCCACACTCGTCCACTCTCCACACTCGTCCGCTCTCCACACTGGTGCGCACTCCATACTCCTTCGCTCTCCACACTCATCCGCTCTCCACACTCATCTGCTCTCCACACTCAACCGCTCTCCACACTCATCCGCTCTCCTCACTCATCCGCTCTCCCCCCTCATCTGCTCTCCATACTCATCCGCTCTCCACACTCATCCGCTCTCCACCCTTATCCGCTCTCCACCTTCATCCGCTCTCCGCACTCATCAGCTCTCCACACTCATCTGCTCGCCACACTCATCCGCTCTCCACACTTATCTGTTCTCCACACTCATCCGCTCTCCACACTCATCCGTTCTCCACACTCATCCGCTCTCCACACTCATCCGCTCTCCACTCTCATCCGCTCGCCACACTCTTCCGCTCTCCACACTCATCCACTCTCCGCTCTCCACACTCCTCCGCTTTCCACACTCCTCCGCTCTCCACACTCATCCACTCTCCACGCTCATCCGCTCTACACGCTCATCCTCTCTACATGCTTGTTCGCTCTTACACGTTTGTCTAGTCAAACGTTCATCCAGTCTGTTCGTTCAGTATAGTCATCAGTTCTACGCCCTCCTGCGTTCTATTCGCTTCTCTGTATTTGCGTACTCATCAACTCTACACGTACTCATCAACTCTACATGCTCGTCCGCTCTACACACCCAACCACTCTACACACTCATTGGCTTTAGTATGTTCATCTATTTCATCCGATCTCCATACTCATTTCATCTTTCTATTCGTCTGTTCTTCCACATATGCACTCTTCCACTTAGTGTATTCATCTGTTCTATGCGCTTCATCCATTCTAACTATTTCATCTATGTCATTCACTACGTTCCCTCCTCATTCATAATGTCCATTTCCGACCCCTCCTGCCCGGCTAACTATCGCCCTATCTCCATCACTCCCTTCCTGGGCAAGCTCCTGGAGAAACTGGCCATCTCCCAGCTTAACCTCCATGCTGAATCTGTTGGTAGTCTTCACGACCATCAATCTGGTTTCAGAGCTGCCAGAAGCACGGAAACTGCTCTCCTGAACATCCGTGAAGACCTGCTCTTGAACCTCGATTCCAACACTCCGTGTGTTCTCATTCTGCTCGATCTCTCCTCTGCCTTTGACACTGTCAACCATGCCATCCTGCTCAACCGTCTCCGTGAAAACCTGGGTATCACTGGTCAGGCTCTGGCGTGGCTGACCTCTTTCCTTTCAAATCGACCCTCCCAGGTCCAACTGGGGTCCTTCCTCTCCGACATCTTTTTCTCCACCTGTGGTGTCCCCCAGGGATCTAATCTCTCTCCCTGGCTGTTCAACCAGTATCTGGCACTCCTTTCCCACCGCATCGCCGCTCTCTGCCCTAATTTCCAGTGCTATGCGGACGATACCCAGCTCATTTTCAGGCTACCCTCAGCCTCCCCCTCTCCTTCCCTCATCTCTGACTGTCTGTCTGCTATCCAGGAATGGTGTGCCGCCAATGACCTCTGCCATAATGCCAGTAAGACTGAGATTCTACTCATCGGTACACCCACTCCCTCCTTCCCTGCAGCTCTCTGGCCTGCCTCCCTTGGCCCCCTCCCTGCTCCTACCTGCAATGCAAAAAACCTTGGGGTCATCTTCGACTCCACAATCTCCTTCTCTCCTCATATTTCTGACGTCGCTAAGAAGTCACACTACCAGCTGCACCTCCTCAGAGGTATTCTTCCCTTCCTCTCCTTCCCCCAGAAGCTCACTGTCTCCCGAGCCCTGGTTATCTCGAAGCTGGATTACTGTAACAGCCTCTACCTTAATCTGCCTGCCTCCACTCTCCGCCCTCTGCAACTCATACAGAACAGAACTGCGAGACTTGTCCTTGGCCTCAAGCCCAGGGACCGTATCTCTCCAGGACTGAAATCTCTACACTGGCTCCCAGTGGCTGCGAGGATAAAGTTCAAAACCCTCTGCATTGTCCACAAGGCCTTCTGGAGCCTTGGTCCTAAATACCTTCAACTCTCTCTTCCCAAATATCTTCCTTCCCGAGCCCTTCGCTCATCCGCCTCCAACTCCCTCAGGGTCAGCCGCTTCTCGAAGCAACGAGCTGGGGGTAGATCTCTCTCCGCGGCAGGGGCCTCACTCTGGAACAGCCTTCCTGCCTCCCTGAAACTTGAGGAGAACCATCTCTGGTTCCGGAAGCACCTCAAAACCTTCCTCTTTGCCTCTGCTTTCTCTCTCCCTCTCCCCTGCTGAACAGCTAATATTCTTCACTGAAACTGCACTGATTCTGCAACTGGACCACTCTTAACGGCCTCGGTCCTGGGCCCAGCCACTCTCCACTTGCACTGATGCCCTGGAACCCCTCTGCACTGCGGGACTGTCTCTGTTTCCCTACAGCCCCCCGCTTTTCCAGCACTTGTTCTGCACTTACCTTGCACTTGCCACCAGCTGGCCCTATTTATTTATTACTTTACGCCACTTACCTTGTACTGCACTTCCCCCCTCCCCTTCCCCTTGCACTTTTCCCCCTCCCCCACCCCTGCACTTGCACGATCTGAATGACACCTGGCCTAGTAGGATCGTTGTCTGTCTCCCCTTGTTTCCTCCCCTCCCTGCCTCGTCGCGCCTTGAAACACCTGTGTATAGGCGCGTTACAAATGCCATATCATATCATATCATATCATATCAGTTTAGATCTCCTTACTTTCCCAATGATTTATTCCTATTATCCACTTCACTGTTTTGATCTACATTACTCGTTTAGTTCTGTTTGTCTTTCTAGTTTACATTGAGTTTATTAGCTGTCCATTTCTTGCTTCAGGTAGTTTGTTGGGTCGGTGTTATTGTGATGATGCTAGTTTGGAAAATCGGTTGGTTTAAGGGGAAAAGCCATGTTTTCAGTAGTTTGCGGAAGGACGTTAAGTCCTCAGTTAGGCGGATGTGGGGTGGGAGCGAGTTCCACAGGGTTGGGGCCAGGGCTGAGAATGATGATCCGCCTAACCTGTCTGAGTTTGTCTTAGGAATTACTAGGAGGCCAGCTCAGCTTGATCTTAGGGTGTGAGTAGGATGATAAGGTATTAGCTTGCCTTGAAGATATTGAGGTCCAGTTTCATGCAGTGCTCGATGGGAGAGGCATAAGGTTTTGAAAGCCACCCTATGTGCTACTGGAAGCCAGTGCAGTGTTTTAAGGGCTGGGGATACGTGGTCTCTTGGACCGAGCGCAAGTAGCATTTTGGCCGCTGCGTTTTGTGCTCTTTGGAGTTTATTCAGTTGGTAGGCATGAATTCCGAGGTATAGGGGGTTTCCATAGTCCAGTCTTGATATAACGATTGATTGGACCGCAGAGAGTCTGTTGGGGAATGAGAGGTATGGAAAGATGAGCCTAAGGGTTTTAAGGTGGTAGTGACAGGACTTTGAGACATTGTTGACTTGGCGCAAGAGTGTTAGGTCAGAGTCCAGGGTGTATCCAAGATTTGTCACTGTGTTGGAGGGTGTCAGTGAGTTGCCCAAGGCGGGTGGCCAGGGTAGTGGGTGCGGAAGAAGATCGGAGTTGCCGCAAACCATGATTTCTGTTTTGGAGGGGTTTAACAAGAGGTGGCTTTGGGTCATCCAGAGTTCTATGTTAAGGAGGCAGGATGCCAGGTCAGGTCGGGAGTTGGGTTTCGAGTTCAGGAATTTTAGAATTAGTTGAGTGTCGTTGGTGTAGTTGTAACACAGGATGTTGTGTGAATGAATTATTGGTGGGAGGGTGATCATGTAGAGATTGAACAGGAGGGCGGATAGACATGCTCCTTGAGGGACCCCCGTGTCGACTGGTCGGGCTTGGGAGGTAAAGCTGGAGAGTGTCGTTATTTGGTGCCTGTCTTTGAGGAATGAAGCTATCCATTTAAGAGCGGTTCCACGAATTCCTAGGGAGTGGAGGCTGTCTAGGAGGATTGAGTGATTGATCGTGTCAAAGGCGGCCGATAGGTCGAGAAGGATTAGTGCAGCCATCCCGCGGAGTCTGCTGTCATTTTAAGGTCATCCCAGATTGAGGTTAGGGTGGTTTCAGTTCCGTGACATGTTCTGAAGCCTGATTGGGCGGGGTCTTGGAGATTGTTGGCTTCGACAAAGGCATTTAGTTGAGAGTAGGCGGTTTGGTCAATGAGTTTGGCAAGGAACCTGGTGTTTGAGATTGGGCGGTAGTTTTTGGGCTCAAGAGGGTCGAGCAAAGGTTTTTTAATTAGAGGTTTGACGTGCACCATTTTGAATGCGTCGGGAAAGATACCGGAAGAAAGGGAGGTATTTATGATAGATCTTGCGTGTTCGCCTGCGCAGGTGGAAGCAAAAATTTCTTTAAGGGTTGTGGCTGGGCAAGGGTCCAGTGGTGATCCAGATGGTTTGCGAGCAGACAGAAGTTTGAGAAATTGTTCTGGTGATATTGGACTAAAGGATTTGAACGTTGGTTGCGTAGAGGTCGCAGCTGATGGGCTGGCCGGTACGGGCGGAGGATTGCCTGGTGGCTGTAAGAGAGCCAGTTTGGTGTTTAGAGTTTTTGTCCTTTCGATAGCTGTGGTGTAAAAGTGGAGGGAGAGTGAGTCGCACAGTGATTGTGACGGGGTCGGGACGGTTGTATTACAAGCCGGATTGGTGAATTCGGAGATGATTTTGTGAAGTTCTTTGCTTGGATTTTTGCAGTTTAGGATTTGGGTGTTGTAGTGGGCTTTTTTTGCTTTCCGGATTTCGGCCTTGTACCGATACAAGTGTCGGGCCAAGGTGGTCCTGCTCTCGTGGGTTTTCTCTTTCTGCCATTTGCGTTCTAGGTATTTGTAATGTCGTTTAGTGGTCTTCAGCTCAGGAGTGAACCATCTGGGGAAAAGGCCACGGCGGGCTTATGGTTTGCACGGGGGGGGGTGAGTCGCATCAGAGATGCGTTGATGCATGAGTCAAAGGCCTCAGGGGTTAGTTGGTTGTTGAGACGGCAGGTAGGTGGTGGAGACTGGAGGAGTGCCTTGGCTAGGTCCGGGTGATTATTAGTTTTTTCCAGCATTTGCATAGATTAGGAGGTTCAGATGTGAGTACGGGAAGGGGGTCGGGTGAATGGATGGCGAATGAGAGAATGAAGTGATCGGACCAGATGATAGGGGTGGGGGGCTTTAAATGAATCAGGGTGTTGGAGCTAAAGATGGTATCAAGAGTGTGTCCTTTATAGTGAGTCGGGTCGTTTATGTGGGGTTGGAGATTAATTGCATCTAAACCGTCAACCAGGGAGTGTGTCATAGGGTTGGTGGAGATGTCGAGCCATATGTTGAAGTCTCCAAGAAGGGTGAGGTTGGGATGGTTTAGTTGGAGGGTGGCGATAGAATCGCAAAGGTTGTTTGCGAATTGTCTATCGTAGCCAGGGGGCCTGTAGATTATTAGGAAGCTGTGTGAGAGCGACGGGGAGAGGGATAGTTTAACGAGGAGAGATTCGCAGGATGGAATTGAGGGTTGGTTGTTGATGATTGAGGCGCTGAAGAGAGATTTGAAGACGAATGCTACCCCCCTCCTCTGGACGGACGGTTCAGTGGGATGAGGGAGTAGTCAGGGGGAAAGGCTTCATTAGCAATTGGGCCGAAGTCGTCAGAGAACCAGGTTTCAGTGATGAAAACTAGGTCTGGTTTGACTGAGGCGAGGAGGTCAAAGATGCAATGTCTATTTTTTGCTACAGATCGGGCGTTAAATAGGATACAGTTCACATCGGCAGGCAAGGTTGGTCTCGGTGCTGGAGCGGGATGGGGCGGTGGCGGAGAGAGTGGAGGGAGAGGGGTTAGGTGGGTGATGCTAGATGGGAATAGTGGGCGAGCAGAAAATTTGGCAGGCTTCGGGCGGGGTTGGGTGGCTGCGTGTGATAGGATGATCGGGTTTGGGATGGGGGATTTGAAGGTGGGGTGTGGGCGGTTAGGGTTTTCAGTTGCAGTTGATGAGAAATCGAGGGAGAGGGGTTTCAGGAAGGGAGAAGCCATGGGGGAAGGAGGAGATTGTGGGAGAGAGGTGGTGGGTCAAGACAGGGGAGGCGAGGAGTGCTGAGAGATTGAGGGGGACCAGGAACGTTTCCTCTTTAGTTTCTTGCTGTGACTGGTGTGTGAGAGAGGGTAGGGGGATCAGAGGGGGAGAGGGAGGCAGCTTCGTTCTTGCTAGGGCTAGGCATGCAATTTTTAGGGAGGGGAAAGGGTGCGGTCGAGGGGGGAAGGTGGCAGGGGTATGAGGGCAAGGCGGGGGTGGGTGATTGCAGGGTGGGGTGTGCCAGATATGATAGTGAGGGGAGTGGGTATGGGTAATGCTGGCGGGTCAGGGGTGGGGTTCAAGGGATGAGTTGTCTTTGGGTGAGTGGCTTGCCATCGTGCCCCCCTGGCTTGGTGCTTGGAGAGGGGAATGGCAGGGAGTGCGAAGGAGGGTGGGGTGATTTGGGAGGGGGGGGCCGGGAGGGAAGGCAGATCGGAGAGTGGGGGTGGACTACGGGGGTCATTTCTGACAGACTCTGGTGGAGTGGGTGCGGTCATGATTGGTGTGAGCTTTTAGGTTGATTTAGGAGGGTTTTCTGATTGTAGTTCTAAGATCGGTGGTGTCACGCTTTTAGGCACACTTCCAGGTTCAACTGCTCAAAGACGATACTAGACTATTTGGTGCTTTTCTAGATACAATTGTAGACAGAGATGATATTAGTTTATTAGGTATACTTCCACAGAGAAGATATTCAGTCAGCTTCTAGATTCAATTTGCTTAGAGGGGTGTTAGATTATTAGTCGCCGTTTTAGGTTCTACATTACACAGCTATACTGTTAGTTAAACTAATAGGATTGAGTAGGGCACGTTAGTGGGTGGACTTCTTTCAATTCACCTTTATACAGGGAGGGTATTAGGTATGAATCTAAATCAACTTTGTATTAGATTATTAGTCGCCGTTTTAGATTCTACATTACACAGCTATACTGTTAGTTATATTAATATGATTAGTTAGGGCACGTTAGTAGGTGTACTTATTTCAATTCGACTTTATACAGGGAGGGTATTAGGGACTTTGTACCGAGAGGTTATTAGGGAGATTGATCGGTTTGGTCCGGCATGGTATTACACTATTGCAATTTTCACAGAGAGGCTATTGTGGTCACTTCAAAATGTAACTTTCCACAGAAATGCTATTGGGAACACTTTCTAAGTTCACCGAGAGGCTAATGGGCACACTTCTAAATGCAACTTTCACAGAGAGGCTATTGGGCACACTTCTAAATTCAGAGAGAGGCTATTGGGTGCATTTCTAAATGCAACTTTCACAGAGAGGCTATTGGGCACACTTCTAAATGCAGTTGGGCACACTTCTAAATGCAACTTTTCCTCAGAGAGGTTGTTGGTTACAGCTTCTAAGTGCAGTTGGGTATGCTTCTAAATACAATTGGCCACACTTCTAAATGCAACTTTTCTCAGGGAGGCTATTGGTCACGACTTCTAGATGTAACTTTCAGAGAGAGGCTATTGGGCACACTTCTAAATTCACAGAGAGGCTATTGGGCACACTTCTAAATGTAACTTTCAAAGAGAGGCTATTGGGCACAATTTATAAATGCAACTTTTCTCAGAGAGGCTATTGGTCACAACTTCTAAATGCAAATTGGGTACACTTTAAGTGCAACTTTTCTCAGAGGGACTATTGGGCGCAACTTCTAAATGCAATTGGGTACACTTCTAAATTCAACTTTTCTCAGAGAGGCTATTGGTCATAACTTCTAAATGCAATTGGGTACACTTCTAAATGCAACTTTCTCAGAGGGACTATTGGGCGCAACTTCTAAATGCAATTGGGTACACTTCTAAATGCAATTGGGCACACTTCTAAATGCAATTGGGTACACTTCTAAATGCATTTGGGCACACTTCTAAATGCAACTTTTCTCAGAGGGACTATTGGGCGCAACTTCTAAATGCAATTGGGTACACTTCTAAATGCAATTGGGCACACTTCTAAATGCAACTTTTTTCAGAGGGACTAATAGGTGCAACTTCTAAATGCAATTGGGCACACTTCTAAATGCAACTTTTCTCAGAGGGACTATTGGGCACAACTTCTAAATGCAATTGGGTACACTTCTAAATGCAACTTTTCTCAGAGGGACTATTGGGCACAACTTCTAAATGCAATTGGGCACACTTCTAAATGCAACTGGGCACACTTCTAAATGCAATTGGGCACACTTCTAAATGCGACTTTTCTCAGAGGGACTATTGGGCACAATTTATGAATGCAATTGGGTACACCTTTCACATGCAAAGGACAGAGTTTCTGAGTGCAACTATAATGAATTTACGGTGGAGATGCTTCGTTAGATGAGTGGTAGGGTAGTATGGCCTGAAGTAGTTGCTTCTGGCCCCGCCCTTGCCGCACTGACTTGGAGTTGGCTTCTTGCTTCTCCTGCGGATACCTGCAGATACGATCTGGAGTCGTCCCTGAAGGAGTCGTCCTTTGCCTCGGGTCCTTAGCCGCAGGGCTGCCAGGCAGAGGGCTGCCTTGGGAGGACCAGCAAAGAAATGGGGAGCTTCTCGTCTGCACCAATGGGTGTTAAGGAGGAAGCGGTCCGGCCAATCAGGGGAGGCGGGAGGAGATACAAACACGGAAGGGAAACGGTCTGGGGGGAGGGAGGGCTGAACGGGGTGGATGCGGGCAGGGGACACCAGGAAATAGGCCCAAGAGGCCTACATTTGGGGCTAGATATTTGATTTACCTGTCGAGCTGCTCCGATGGAAATGGGGCTTGACCGCAGGAGCGGGTTGCTACACCGCACGAGGCAGAGGCCTAAGGACCAATCAGATGGGGGGTGGGCGGTCCGGGAGGCGGGAGGGCGGCGAGACCAGGAAGTGGGTGCGGGGAGGGAGCGGAGAGCGTGGGAAGGGGGTAGGGGCCTGGGGGCTCACAATACTTTCTTTACCGCAAATTGGGGCTAGATCTTTGATTTACCTGCCGAGCTGCTCCGAAGGAAACCCTGACTCTATGGGCCGGTTGGGGGTCTCAGAGCACAATCGCCAGGGTACATCCCACCCACCTGCAGCTAAATGTTCGGCCCGGCCCAGACAATGATATTGGGGGCTGCTCAACTTAGGTTTACAGCAGCATGCGTTCATATTAAGGTCTGTATAGCAGCCAATGGCAGAGAATTGCAGAGGGATATCCTGGTGCACAGTGAGACATCATGTGCCTCTGATTGGCCTGTGCCATCACAGCTCCGCCCTCTGAATGTTATCTCTTGGCAGGAGTTGCTTAATGTGCATGCTGTAAAGGCAGCACCACACCTGTCCGGTTTCTATTGCTCCAAATGTATAGTACATCCACAGAAAATGTGCACGTTCTCTTCCTATAAACAGAACCTCTTCTCCATCTTGTCGTCTATTACTTGGCCCAGGTGATGAGGAGTGCTCTCTATGAGATCATGGGTCATTTGTGGAAAATCAGGGATTCCTTCTGTCAATGGCTTGTGCAGATCCTCAATGTCACATTTCTAACAGACAGTTCCTACTCATGCAAAACAGGGCCTTAACTGCATGAGCAGGTGGAGTCTGTGTGAGAAAGGACTGAATCAATCAAAGGGTAACACATCCATCTGATGCTGGATAAGAGCTCACGTGCACAGCGTACAGGCTGCATGAATGTCAAAGCCCATAGGTTGAGCTGTCCATCCTCCACCACCATGGCTCACAGCCACCATTCATCCACAATGCCACCTGCATATTCTTGTCAAGTCCCACAGTGTATAACCTAGGCAACCCGCTTAAAGAAAAAGAACAATAAGCACTTTTCAACAGTGCTAGATCCATGCATTTAGGAAGCAGTGTGGCCACAACCATAACTACCAGCCAAACTACATGTGAAGCACACAAAACATGCGCCCAACGTAACAAACACCTGCATACAACAAACAACCCAGACACTGGACCTTCCACTTATGGATACAACAAGCCAATGCGCCCAATCAAACTGCCGGCCAAATTACACATTAAGCACACAAACACACACCCAACATAACAAACACTCACACACAACAAACAACCCAGAAATTGGGCCTCACCCTTACAGATACAGCAAGCTATTGCAGGCAATCAACCCATCTGCAACCTAGCAAACACAGACACCAGTTTCCCCTGGTTCTGGTCCTGTCCTATCACTCTACCCTCAGTAACCCACCCACCCTCTTTCTTGCAGAGCCAAGTTAGGGCCTGGAGACCGCCCGAGTGGTGGTAACGGAGTGCCGTATAAGTCAACATAACATAACGTACAAAAAAACACAGAGTACTAATGTGACTCCGCCGCCATGTTTTCAGATGGCTGAATTCTTCACGCTCACAGCAGCAACAGGCGACGGGAGTCTATGCTCTTATCTTATCGCCACCCCCACACTCATGCCGGGAGACATCTGTACTATTCCGCATACAATTTAGATTTTGCTCTTTCAATTTCACTGCACCCTAAAACTAAGGTAAGCCATTTTCTGCTCACGTTCCTCCATAAGCTCTCTGCTTCTTTTTAATGGGTGTATGCAGTGCCTGAACATATGCAAATGGATGCGCTGTGGAAATGGGTAGAGCCTCTACATTGGCCCACAGAGATCTTCATCCAGATGAAGTACCAATTCTGCCCTAGATTCTTGGGCATATGTATGAGTTTGGCATTGCATAATTGTTTTTAATCTGTGAAGTAAACATGATGAAATCCACAAGCTTAACATTGAATATATTCAATGCTGCAGCAGTTTACCAACATACCCTCAGACCAATACTCCTGCTTTCCATCCCACATCCCTGGCTGAAGAAATAAAGGTCCAGTGTTGCGATTTCACCTTGAAATGTTGAGAATGTTATTTCAAAAAGTAATAACAATACGAAATGTTACTTGATATTTCTGAGTTTATTATAATTACAAAAAAAATAAAAGAAATTGAATTCACTTAATTCAAATTGTAAAGTAAATCACTTGGATACACTGCAAAGTTGTTGAATTGTTGGTTGGTCAATTGATCTGTATAGTCTAATAACAGTTGAATTCACTCCATTCAATAGTATGATTGCTATACTCTTGTTCCTCATATAAATCTGCTCCACAGTTGTTACTGTGCTTTTATCCTTGTGGTTTTATTCCACAGCTTTTACTGAGCTTCAATCCTTGTGGTTCTGCTCCCCAACACTTGTTTAGCCGACTATTGTATTTAGCGGTTCATCAGGAGGTGCGATTGTGGATTTAAAAACATCTTGTCATCATTGTCAATAATGTGCTTTTTGTAGTGTTTTGAAGTATCTATTGATGGTATAAAAGGATTGTAACATCATCCTAAGTGAAACCAAGACAAAAAATAAGGTTGAGATCTTAGTTGCCTTATTATGCTACTGTTGGATAGCTTCTTAGCTACTTAAAATATAGTTACCTGCAGTTGAGTAGCTGTTAAATAGCTAGTCTGGCTACTTCAAGGTAAGGCTTTGTGGTTATGCCTCTAGAGTTGTATATGTTTCCTAAATCAAGAAAATCTAACAAAAAGCCTTTAGCATTGTGCCCTATTGTATAGATAAATGAATACTTTAGCTCGCTTATCTATAAAGAAAAATAACATTGAATGGTTAATTCTTGATTACCTGAAATTCGTTTTGATTTTTTGCTTCTACAATCATCCATGTGGTACGATTACCATGTGGATATTCTGGAAAATGGCTTCTGTTCATGCTACGCGATGACGTCATTGCACTTGCGTGGGCAGGAACGTCATGCACAGTCAACGTGCAGACGCCAATTTTGTTCTTGATGACGAACCTTACGGCTCATTCTGCATGTATTAATGAATATAATGCACTTTGTTTGATTATATTGTCTAGTTATACTGGTGATTACTAATTGAAATTTATATTTAAGAGCAAGGTTTGTCTTGGTTTGCTAATGATTCGAAAAGATATAGTGCAATGCGCAATTATTGTTGTAAATTTCGAGGCTGAAACTAAAGACCTTAAAATATCAAATAAGATAACATATGTTTGCCAATTTGTGTTTGCAGTTTGTGATAGAAAATTATTCCACATTAATGTTCTAAAGCAATATACAATCAAAGAAATGTTCATAACCATTGCATTACATATAATTCTGCTGCTAGCGAATTCGAGAATAGGTAAGCCCTTCATAAAAAATGATACAACGCCTGGTCTGTATTTAAATCACATCCCTGGCTGCAACATCCCTTGCCACATAAAACCCTCTTACTTACCTCATTGATGTCTAGCGAGGTTTGCACTATATACAACCCCATATACAAATACAAAGTACAAACATGTTATCATAACACGCACATGCAAATAATGATGAAGAGAGTGCAACACATATCGATGGAAGGCAATTCTGCAAAGGTGATCAGGAGTGCGACTCAGTAAACTACCTGCCTCATACAAGAGTTTTACTAATGCTGGCTGCTCAATAGAATAGTCTAAGTTCAAAACTCTTCGAGCCTGATTCATGGAAAACCGGTGCTGAAAAAAACGGGACTTGCCCGCGAAATCGGGCGCAAGTCCCAGTTCATTGATTCATGGAACACAATTCATGGAACACAATGCACACAGCTTATCCAGGACTTGGGAGGAATCCGTGCTGGTTCAACACGTCACTGCAAGCAGACGAACGCCTTGCGCTAGAAGTGAAGGGCCGGCTGGGCCAGCGCAGCCACCTAAAAAGGGGGAGGAACACGTGAAATGAGGAAGAACAAGTGAAAATGTGGGCGTACCTCGCCCAGCTTGTTGTTACCAGCGCGATATCTAGTAATGTGTCTTGAAATCCATGAATACACATGACACGCAATATTTTTTCTGCGCCACGGCCCATGCCGGGTCCTTCTCTTCGCATGGGCCTTGTACCTTTTCTGAACCAGCTTCCATGAATCGGGCCCTCTGTGCTCCTCTGAACTCAACTCTTTCTATGAAAGATCACATTGGCACAGTTAGTATAGTTCAGTGGCAACGCGCTCGTCTTGGAAGCAAGACGAAGCAGAGCAACACAGGTTCAAATCCTGGGTCCTGTAGGAGTATGGGCTCCGCATTTCAACATCTAGGCTCTTCAACATCTAGACTCTGCATTTCAAAATTTAGACTCCGCATTTCAGCATTTAGATTTTAGCGAGTGTTTGAACTTCAACTGGGGCCAAGGGTTTGAAACTCATTGCTGGACTCACGAGTGTGAGTCTGAGGCATAATTAAATAGATGGCAATGCAAAGAGCACATGCTAGAAATTGGTCACTTTGCTTCAGGGTGCTATTTCAATGAACTGTGGGGTGCATTCAAAGGCCCCAAACAGAAGTCCCTTTCACATGAATGACAGGCATTTAATCCCTTCAACTAAAACGGCCTGGCTTTTTTTTTGTTTTTCATGTGAACTTAAAGAGCCATGTGCTATTTCAATGAACTGTGGGGTGCATTCAAAGGCCCCAAACAGAAGTCCCTTTCACATGAATGACAGGCATTTAATCCCTTCAACTAAAACGGCCTGGCTTTTTTTTTGTTTTTCATGTGAACTTAAAGAGTCATGTGGAAAGGGGCCTACTTGTCATTACCAATGGACAAGCAGCAGTTTAATTTATAAAAGAAGGAGGAATCAAAGATTCCTGTGACATGGAAAACATGATTTTTAAACATTGAAAGCAAAAATGGCCTGCACATGTGTGTGCAAATAAAAACGGTTTTAAAAAGGCAAAATGGGAAAAAATATCACTGCTCACAGAAACATTTCTGAAAAACAAAAAATATGATATGTGGGTTGACAAAAGCAATGTATATCATGTTTCTCCCACAAAACTCCAGTGACATTTGAAGAGACACTTCGTCATTAGGGAAAAAACTGTGTCTGGCTGAGGGAAAAACTTCACAAAGGATAACTCCACTTCCATCCCTGGATGTCACATCTCCCATCTAATGCCCCCCCCCAATGCAATAGAATTTTGTGCTGAAGGTGTGGAAAGACCACTGTTCCCCAGACTGGCTGGCCCTGAAGGGAGCATGACTAAAATGTGTGAAGACTGGGGCACCCACATCAAAGAACATACTACCAACTTCAAAGAGACTCATAAAAAAAACTTCTGGTCACAGGCTGGCCCAGGGAGACAGATGGCTGTGCTGGATCTGGTCACAGGCTGGCCCAGGGAGACAGATGGCTGTGCTGGATGAAGCAGACATCCCATTTGCTGAACACGAACACTCCGTATTAATTTGAAAGCCTATTATAATTTAGGGATTTTTCCCAGCAATCATACTGTGGATTGATTTCATTTGGTACAATTTTTTGCATAATTTCCAAGTGATTTTGGGGATATAAAATGCATCTAAATGTGACTGTGGGAACTGTAATGGCCAGTTAGGCTAGGTTTCTGGCTGATCTGAACCTGTTCCAAATGTGAGAGTTGGTGAAAAGGTGGAAAATGAAATTAGGGATATCCTTAATAACTTACATCTTCATAACTATTGTGCATTTTATGGAAATGACAAAAATGTGACACATGGTCATGCTACATCCTACAGATTTGGTGGTCAGCTTATCTAATTCTCCATGATCAGCTAAAACAGAAAATATGTTTAGTATGGCAGTTGCTAGTACAATTAGGAAGTTGTGATACATAATTCGTTTTTGCCAAAAAGTTGAAAGGATAACAAAGGATGATGACAAATGGGACTAGACAGATGTTGCTCCACACCCCTAAACCAATCCTTACTGAGGGCAGAGAGAGAGGGTAACTGTCCAATCCTAATGGCAGGGAATATTGTAGGGTACTTCCCCAAGATTGTACAATTGGTGATGCCATTTCTGCTATATAAGGGGGACTGCACTGGGACAGGGGACACACAAAAACCGGGAAGACAGAAAAGGGATGAAGACAGGAAGGCAGCTGTAACTACCATCTGACAGCTGTAAGGAGACACCAGAGGAGATTGCTGAGAGTGCATCTGGGTGGAGCTGTCTATTTCTATGTAGGCCTCAAAGCTAATTGGGTGCTGTGGTGGAGGGTGGGATGCCATCTTTGAAAGTGGAGTGACCAGACCCCTGCCCTATCGTTCCAGAGTGTCCTGAGATGCAGCTGGCTTTCCTGAACCTTAAGCAGAGGCTTGCTATGTAGGTAGAACTAAGCCATGGAAAACCAAAAGGTGGGGGGAGTGTGCTTGCCCTGAATCCTTTCACACTTTATAGTTGTTGAGCGGGGGTACAACTGTATAGATCCTTAGCTTATGTAACCAAAAAAACAAATGCATTCCCCAAAACTATAACCTATAATTTAATTAGGGAATCCTTGTTGGCCAGCTAACCCCGACTTCTTTAAGGAAGAGGAGTGTCTTTATTCTTAAATCAGTCCAACCCTTTCTATCCTGTACGCCAAGACCCCCGGCTGGCCCATAGAGCCGAGGTTTGCTCAGAAGTATTTTAAGATGAGATAGCTGCACCCTTGACATGGATGGGGGTGCAGATGTATTACTCCAACACCAATCAATAAGGACAACTCAGTGGTTTGGCAAAGGGAGTCCGTTTAAGGACAAGTACAAAAAACGGGGAGTCATGGATATCAGCAGTGATGCGATCGTCCTTCTCGCTTCAACTCCAATGAACTTCATACAAGTTGTAACATTTATACACAAAACTCGTCATAATTGACGTGTAAAACTCAAAAGTTAACATGCAATTCTATTGGTTAGGAAAAGGTCACTTTACTATAGGTATTATATCTGTATATGGTAACGGAGTGAGGGGATTGGGTAAACACTGTCAGGTGGGCGTCTAAGCCCTTCCTTCAAAAATGACTACTGTAGACGTCACTAAAAGTATGACGTCTCATTGGTTCTACTAACTATAGGACCCTAGATTATTTGGTCCATTGTGATTGGGTTGGCACTAACCCCATGCATACTTTTCCACTTCGCTTAGCAGCACGCAGAATGGTCAGCCAGGTGTGGGGTGCCCCTTAGTTACCCACCCTTCCTCCGATTATGGTTAAAATCAATCATCACTTTAGTAGCCATGTGTCTATTAGTTCACTGTGGTTGGCCTCGAAACTGCATCTTCTGTCTGGAAAAGTTATGATATCTCTGCCTGGTCAGGTGCCAAGCGTAGGTGGGAACCCTCGCTTCTTCTTGCTTGGCTGATCACGTGCTTCCCACACCGTGAATTTGTCTCGTTTCTCTCCATTTGTGTATTTGATTCTTATTTAGCCCGCCACCTGCCTACATCGTCTTATCTCGACCTTCCAGAGGCAGGATATTCTGTTCTTAGTTTCAATTAAATGTAGCTACTATTCACCTTGTCTATTAGTAAGACCTTGGCTTCCCTGGCACGAGTTGCTTCTGCAGAGTTTTGATTCAACGGTCTCTTCTCATTTTGCTAAATATGAATCTCTGCTCTTTCGGCCTTTAGTAACCTGGGTTGATTCTGCTTCGTTGGCAAAGTGGAAATATGCTTATAATAAAGTACTAAGTAGGTTTATGTATAATGGCGCTTGTCGCACTACTCTTCTACTTAGCATAGCAAGCCGCACTGTTTCTTTAGCTTTCTTGTGGTTCCAAGCATATTTAAAGGTGTAAACTGGTCCACTGTCTTTGTATTTCATACAGCTTAATCTTCTTACATTTGGACATCATTCATTTGTTTTAAGCTCACGATATCCTTACTCATGGTGTTTCGTCTCTTTGTATCATTCTTCAGGGTTGTCATTTCTTCGATCTGTGAGTCTGTCCGGGTCCTTGTAACGTCACCATTCGTCTTCCATTAAGACCTTTTTGGTTTCTTCCGGAACAGTACTTAGGCAATCTTCATTTCGTATCATTTGCTCCACTGCGGCTCTCTGCTGGTTTATTTGCTCATCATAGAGCGTTCCTGGTACTCCAAAATGGGCGACTGGAGTGCAGGTTTTGACCTCCTCTACAATCCGGCTTCCCTAACAGAGGCCTGGTAAGGTAAGGGGGGTCTCAAATCCAAAATTCCCCAACGCATTCAAATTTTTCTGTCTGACTTCCAACCTAGACCAAAGCAAGGGGGGTCTGAAAAACAAAGCGAGAAATCACCCTGTGCTTATTTTAAACGAAAAGTTTGGGCGAAATTATAATTGCCATATATATTTTTACCAATATTGAAATCCTACTGCTGGCCTTTTAAGCCAGCAGGAAAATCAAATCGCACCACATTACATAAGAGCCTTCTTTATTGATCAGTGTAATTATTTTTTGAAGTGAAATTTACAGAAAGAATTGTGTCTTGTGTTTTTTTAACTCACTTTTGTGATTTATTTGTGCTGAGAGAAGTTGACTGTGTGCACCACGGAAAAAGTCGTGTTTTTTTACTTTTTCCTGCTAATTTCTATTATTTGAATTTAAATAAATACCAATATATTTCCCTACACCAGCCTGGTTCTTGGCTCATTGTTAGCTCAGGGGCGAGGGATCCAAGGGGCATGATATGTGTCTGAGATAGGGCTAAAAAAAGAATCTGTTAAAACAGTTTTTTGAAAAACTACTTGAGTGGGGAGGGAAGGGACTCCCTGGGTTGATGGTGGCTTCTCAATAAACTGTCACATAACTGAACTTCACTAAATATAATACTAACCTAAATCTAACATACTAATTAACCCAACACCATTTAACATGAATCCCATAATAACAATGAGTGCAAATTATCTCATGAAATAATCTGAATGCAGATTGAGACAATGCATAATGCTCTGGAAATGGGAAAGAAAAATGGACTTTGACTGTACAGGCTGGATTTGAGCTGTGTGGTAGCTGAAAAATTTGAAGATCCGTTCTGCTAAAAAATGGCTTTGTTTTGCACAGGAAGCGCAAGAGAAATGTTTCATTTTTCTATTCAGGAATGCAGTAAGCACAATAAGGAAGGAACAGAGAAAATGTTTGGACAAGAGAAGGTGCTCATGATTGGCAGGGGGTTTCATAAAAAATATTTTTAAAGGAAGATTAGAGAGGCATTCCTCTTCTGGCACTGATGGACGAAGGAAGCAGAAGTGCTGGTTGCTGTCCAGACTGAGTCCAGTGCTTGCGAGTTCACTGTCTTCTGGGCTAGGGCTGAAATTGAGGCTGTCTCTCCTGGGTTGACGATCTTTAGAAAAACTGTTGTCTCGAGAATCCTTATCTGGATTGACCCTGTGCAAGGCAGTCAGAAAGGCTGCAGAAGATTTTACTGCCAAGCTGAGTCAGGTATATCACCATCAGATTTAGGTAAATATGAGGTTAATTGAGGTGTGGTGATGTGAATGATAGTATGCAGCACACGTTAAATAGTTCAGTTCATTGTAGGTGCTGCATTAGAGATTTTAATTTAAATGTACATGTCATTTTATGTTCATATTTCTCAAAGTCTTGCTGTTTCTTTAAAGGGTATTTTTTCTTGCGAAGTTTTACGAGGCCAATGTCAATTGGCAGAGTTTTGCAGAGATAGAGTGCTGAAAGCCATTTCAAGAAAAACGTACTTGCACTGTGAAGTACAAAGTGGGCATAAGTGACACTCTGTGTAACTTGCATAACTTGCATAATTCTATTTTATTCACATTCAAAAAAGTAATTTAGTGTAAGAAGCCGCAGTGAATTGTTTTATTTACAGAGAGGCTGAATGAATGTGTTGTATTTCAATTTCATGTTTCAGCCAAAGTACATAATGTGGTATGGTACATAAGATACCACAGGAGGGCATTGATGTATTAAGTCCAGTATTTGTTTGTTGCTAGTGACCCTGGTAAAAAAAAAAAAAATACTAGGCAGTACTCTGAAACCAGTCTCAACATTATAAAAAATACCCCAACAAGTTTACCACAATATATTGCCATGGATTCTGAAAATACCACCAAATAGCACCATAACAAAAAAATACCACAAAGTAATAGATATAACCCCAAAATATATCTAACAGATTGGGTGCATTGGTCGTTGGGAAACTTTACAACAGTTACTGGGCAGGGCCTTGCATTATAAAGCATAACCATATTGTGTACTCATTAATTGAATTAGTGTTGTGAGGTATTGCAGTACTGTGTGCTCATCTGACTCATATTATAGTGTCATTGGAAATAGTGCCCCCATGTCCCAGATTCAGGCTACGTTTTCTGAATTGTCAAATTATCTTGGGCAAAGCTTTACCCCCATACAGGTTGGTCCTCAGAAAATGAGACAATATGGAAAAACAGACTTACCACAGAGGTGGAACAGGGGGCATTTGAAAATATTTTTGATGAAGGAAGCAATGTGCAGGTGTACCTCTTTAGGCTATTCCAAGCCTCAGAACTCAAGGAGGAGAAAAACTGTATAATCAGACTGGCGCAAAGCTATGTTTCCTGCTCCACAGATCTATAAAAATGTAAGGGAATGACAGTTAATTTATTAGCAAGTTACAATGCAGCTTGGACAATGAATGTGATCAGGTGCAGCAATTGAAAGCGGAATTAAAGCAGAGGGAGCTAGACATGGAATTGCAAGCTAAATGCAGTGATCTGGCTACTGAATTGGCTCAGAGAGAGAAACAATTAAATGAGAATGAGCAAGAATGAACCCACTTAAAAGCAATTTTAGATGAAATAAGACAAGATAAAGATGTTGCTATTTCGGAAATACAAGCCCTTAGAGAAGATGCCATGGAGAAAGATAAATAATTGCATGTTATGGAACAGGAGATATTTAAATTGCTAGAAGAAAATGACAAAAAGGCCAACACGCTTAATCAGTATCAGAGACAAATCAATGAATTGGAAGCAATAATCAATAAGGTCAGGAATGAGAATTCTGATCTCTCACATGAGGCAGAACAGCTTCATGGACAGTCCAAGCACCTAGAACAGCAAATATTTAATCTCAAGTCTCAGGAAAGGCGACAAAGCACTACATTCAATGGGACTAAACCCAATCAAGGAAACAAAGTACCAACAGCTGTCCTTTTGGCCAGCCCTGGTTATAACCCAATGGTCGGGTCTGAAGCACCTGCAAATATTCACATGAATTCTTGCCTACAAGAGAACAGGAATGAGCGACAAAATGACACCCACCAGAATGCACCATGTAGTCCTATAAAAATTATGAAATGCATCAATAATTTAATTAAACCATTCAAAAAGGTAGGCGAGTGTTGCATGGAAGATCATTTAGAAATCGTTCATGATATAGTCAAAGCCCTATAGATATCTAGGGAGCAATATAGACAGTACTTTGACCTAGCCCTAGATGCAGCATCTGTGAATGTCGTTTGTGGTCTCAATGAACATGAAAACTTGTCATGGGTGGACTTTGAGAAGGAGTTTGGACATCAATTCTTGCCTTATCAGTCTATACAGGATGCAGAAAAAGCAGTTTATACTATGATGGCAAAGCCAGATATGTCACCTCGCCAATACCTTCAAAATTTGAAAAAGAGCATTTTCACGCTTTATTGTGGCCTTTAACCCTAACTCTGTAGAATTTAAGACTGCATGCTTTTATGGACTTTTTATGGAAAAAGAAATTGTATAACAGTTAATTTGTGAATCTGACAGGGAAAAACCAATAGAATGGTTAATAGAACACTGGACCAAACTGTACGAAGTGATATTTGGTCAGAGAGAAGAGGGGCCTAAGAATAAGGAGACAAAACAAAAGTCTAAAGAACCCACACCAGCGTTTTGTAGGTAAAATCTGTAAAGATGCCACTAGAAATAGCCCAAACTCAGGCAAAGAACAACATAACACTTAGCCAAAGGGGCATGCCTCCAGAGAGGACATCACTCCAAACTCCTATGTTCCAATCCATTGATCCCAGAAATAAGGATTCTTACATTAGCCCTAGATATCTGGGTAATTCTCCCAGAGTGGGATTTTGCCATGATATGCAAGGCCTAAATAACAATAAAAATAAAATGCTCATTGGCCCTTACCAGGCAGTAGGGGCCCAGAGTATGACCCTAATACAATGGTATATGGCCACCAAGAAAGACCAAGATATGTGGATGGATTAATTGAAAATGGAAACCAGCATAGGAGACAATTCCCACCAAATAAAAGACAAAATATGAATTATGTACCTCGCCAATATAACCAATCAACACCACCAGTAGACCATGGTCACAGGATGGTCACTCTGCGTTCTCCACCTCCTGTGTCACAAAAATTCAGAGATAACACAAACAGAAATCATTCCCCTGCGAGATATCAGAACAGGCCTAATCAGGGTGAGTTTAATCATTACCGGCCTAGGCCACAGAGAGAGGAATTCAGAGACATGGACAGGTTTCAATGCTTAGAGGCCCAAGTCAAAATGTTGTCTGAAGAGATAGGAAAGTCCAAAAGCAACAGCCAAGTGAAGGTGGCGAAGGTCATAGGAGTGATCTTGTGCGTTCTGACAATAAGTGACTAGTTAATCATCTGCACTGATGAAAACGCAGATGCCTATGAATCACTTTAAAAATAAGAAAACAAACGAATGAAAGTGAGACTGGGAATTTCAACACACACAAAAAAGGAGTATGGTTCAATTTAGAGTTGAACCAGACTATTCAGGTGTGTGAAAATGAAGAACAAAAAATGGGAAAATGAACAAGAAAAACCCAAAGAACAGAGAAGCAGATTTAAAAAGAACATCCAATGTGAAAATAAAACACAAAATGACCAGTTAGGATTAACAGATAGATTATCCTTAATTGATAGTCAGAGGAGGGTGCAAGTCAGTCACCTGAGGAGCATTTTGAACCACAGATATTCCAAGGGACAGAAATGACAGGCTCCATGCAAAATGGAGACAAGTGTCATACCCCAGAAGTTGACAGGCAGTCACGTGACACCTGTGAAAATACCCAGTCGAAAGGTTGCAGTGTAGAAATAACTGGCGAGGACACAGACAATGAGAAAAGTACAATGGAAAATTGGGGTATGAACACTAGTGGTCCCAAGTCCGAGGGGCAGTCAGTGGCTACGCTCCAAATGGGCTCTGGACCCAGGGGAATAGAAAAGAAATTCAAAATGAAGTGGACAAAAATTAGGGTAAAATGTCATTTCATATACCCATTTGCTTACGATAGAGTAAAAAAGAGCTAAGAAAAGTAAGTCCTGAAATCAGCAAAAATTCACACATTTTATGTGTACTAGAACAGGTTAATGCTCCCATTACTATTGAAGAAAAATGCAATGCATTTGTAAAGATTGATACAGGTACGCAAGCAACAATAATTTCAAAAGAATTGGTGAAAAGTATCTATGAAGGGAGATCGCCACACAATCATAAAAACGTGGGGCAGAATGAAGGCACTGTGCACAATTTCACTGGGGAAGAAATACCTATTGAAGGTGACACTGAGGTTCACATAAAGATAGGAAAGCATCTGATGAGACAGGAAGTGTTGATCACATCCATGAATGAAATGCACTTTCTAATAGGGACAAATTGCCTGAAGAGGTTGCCGCCCCTTATTGATGGGATAAATGGAGTATTGTGGTCCTTAGCTAAATAGCCATTGAGACCCAAGAAAATTATGACCCAAAGTAACAGTGTAAAAGAATGCCACACAGTTGCTTAATAAGAAAGTGCCATGAAAGTATATCTTCAGAATGGCTGTGTACCCAGCGTCTCTGTCATTCTCATGTGTCAGGATGAAATGCGTAGGAGAAAAAGAGAAGCACTCTTTGGAGATTTATTTGGACGCCAAGAAAAACTGGCAAGCAGAAATAGATGAAAACATGCTGCGTTTTTATATAAATGAAGAAAAACGCAACCAAATGTCACTACAGAGGTAAATAAAGAAAAACACATTTCAACCATCTCAGAAATACACATGAGAGAGGGGCAGCCATGGATCCATATCCATGTGAATAGGCATCCTGAAATGACTGAAGCCACTTTGACGCTTGAACATGAAATGAGTTTCGTTAATGAAAAGATACTCAGGCAAATAATTGACAGGGAGAAGATCCCAAAGTTCAGAATAAAGAATCAACAATTTTTTGGCCTAGATGGCCCGAGTCAGGACAAGGGATTGTAGGGATTGCACGTTAAAGATTAGAATTGGCCCTAAGAGTATTCATCACAATGTGTGGATTGTTGAGCGGGACACAAAACAAATTCTATTTGGGAAATGACATCATGCACATGTGTACCTTATTAGATTTTCTAAATCAAAAGGTTTGGTCCAGGTTGGGTGGAGCCGCACCTGAATTTGAAGACAAGAGACTGCCTATCATTGTGCCCAAATGACGCCAAATGCAATTGAGCTTCAGGTGAACAAGGGAGTTACCATTCCTGCATGCACCAGACCATTTACAGTAGCATTAAAATACAGAAAGGGACAACAGATAAATGGTTCTGATGCATTTGTATTCCCAAATGAATCCATGAGGCAGCAATGGTTAGAATGCGAATATACACCACTGATAGAGATTGGAGATGGACCCATTCAAATCCCGGTGGACTGGTGTCAAGACAATCATTTGGAAGAAAACTCAGCATTGGGAATGGCCCTACAGAAATCTTACTACACTGCCGATTATCAGTAACCTAGTTGTCGGGAACATTCCTGAAAGCTATGTGACTGCACAGGGTGAGTTACCAGAATCATTGGATTCTAAGCCTAAAGGAATCTTTAAAGTTCACTCTATGTACCCTTTTGAGACAAGTGAAATAGTTTGCTGTCATCAAGATGATTGTATCCTATTCGAATTAAGTGAATCTAAAAGAGAAAAACAGCATATTGAAATGGTGGTGAATTTTCCAAAATATGTGAGTGTAGCAACCCTCTAAAGAGACACTGCCATGTGATTAGAGGAAAGTACAGAGGTTCATCCTTTGGAAGACTTCCCAGAGTTTTCTAAAATGGTAGAGGAGCAAAGTCAAGCTGCAGATGCTTGCACAAGTGAGGAAGAAAAAGAGCAATAGAGAAAAATATTTATGGAGTTTAAACAGGTTTTTGCCAAAGGTGCCTATGACTGTGGGCTGACCGATTTGCATGTTACCACACTACCAGAAGGACATGGTAGGGAGCCTGTATTTGTGCGACAATATGGGTTACCACTAGCATGTTTGGAATCACTAGCTGAAATAATGAAAAATCTAGAATCTAGAGGAATCATTAGGCCTATTCATAGCACATCAAATACCCCTATATTAGGTGTGCTAAAACCGAATGGCCAATGGCGCTTGTGTGCAGATTTATGAGATTTAAACAAAAAGGTACCTGTTTCAAGGTGGCCCCTTCTATCTATTGATCAGGGTCTTGCACAAGTTCATGGGTCAAAGGTGTTAACCACATTATATCTTATATCTTACAGCTGGATATAGGTGTGTGCCACTAGCTGAAGATATTCAAAATGTGTTTGCATTTTCATTTGAAAAATCACAATATTCATGGTGCCGTACCCCTTTTGGGTATGTCAATAGTGGGAGTGAGTTTGGGATATTCCTGAGCAAAGCATTTCCGGACAGCTGAAAGGGGGCCAATAGTCTATGTGGATGATGTGCTAATCAAAAATGAAGATCTGAAAAGCCACTTCAATGAGATTAGATATGTGCTCAGTCAGCTACAGAAGGCTGGGGCAAAAATATATTTACAGAAAGCACAGCACAGTGGTGCAGAAAAAAGGTAAACTTCCTAGGTCAAGATGTGACAGAACATGGGTTAAACACACAAAAGAAAAAGGTGGAGGCGATTCATAAACTAAAGGATCCCACTAACTTGAAAAGTTTAGAATTTGTTAGGAATTACATGTTACAACAGATAATGTATTGAAAATTATGCAGAGATTACACAACCTTTAACGAGATTACTGAAGCAGGGCATACTGTGGAAATGGGAAAAGGAACAAAGTGAGGCAGTGGCCAGGCAAAAAGAGTTTCTAGTGAAAGCACCATGTTTGGCACAGCTAATGAAAAATCAACAGTTCTTTGTAGACATAGGATTGACAGATCAATGCATGTCAGCAGTGTTATATCAAAAACATGGTGCAAAGAACAAATCCATTGCATATGCTTGCAAAGCATTGTCACAGGCAGAGACCAAATTTAATGAATGCGAAAAAATGCTTTTGACCACTGTCTGGGCTTTACAACTTTTCTTCTCCATAATTCAAGGGAGCAGGTGATTATTGAAGCAAATTACCAGCCTTGCAATTTTTGTAAGAGAATAAGATCAGGATATTTGGCCCGGTCAAGAATTACTTCCTGAACATTAGCACTTCAGGGATTTCCTGTAGAAGTAAAATGTGGACACAATAAAAAGAGTCTGGTTGCTCAAGGATTAGCAGAGTTGCATGATTTTGCAGCTATCTATGTGCTTGATGACACAGAGCTAGAAACAAGTTTAAATGAATTTGAGCAATCCCCACACAAGGCATTCAACGAAGAAACATATAAGGATTTCCCCACTGTGTATGTAGATGGGTGTGCATACCATGTAGACAATGACATGGAAAAAGAGCTGTAGCAGGAAGAGGAAACATATAGTTGAAATGTGACCACATTCCAAGAGTAAGCAATTGGATAGGCCCCAAAAGTAGTCAATTGGCAGAACTGGCAGCTATTTATAAGGCAATATGTACAGTAGTATAAAATACACTCAAAGAGATAGTTCTAGTAACTGATTCAGATTATGCATGAAAAAGTTTTGTGGAGTATTTACCTGGCTGGAAAGTGAAAGATATGCTCACCTATAACAAAAAGCCACTTAAACATGGCAATGGTTCAGGCTATAGACAAACTTGTGTCAGAAAATGACCTGATAATCCATTGGAGGAAAATACGTGATAAGGCAGATCAATTAGCCAAAAGTGGAGCTGTAATGGGGGAGCTATTTCCTATTGAACACCTGCTTGGTGAAATACAGGTAGATGTGATAACATGCTCCGAAACTCCAAAAGCAGTTTAACAGCCTGTGGCACAATTGAGTTTTGATACTTCAGATCAAGACTTGATCAAGGCACAAAATAAATATCTTATTCTAGGCCCATTTTACAACCATTTGCTAGATGCAGAACAAAATCCTCTGACTGAACAGGACTGCAAAGGGAAAGAGGAATTGAGAGTGCTATTAAAAAACAAAAAGAGAATTAGATTACAGGATGGACTGATGATTAGAGAATCTGTGACAGACCAAATCCAATGGGTAGTGCCTTTGTCATTTTGGGGGTTGATGTTACAACATGCCTATGATGCTATAACTTCAGGACACAGAGGGTCACAGAAAACTTCGGAAATTTTAAATGATTACGCCCATTGGCCACACATATTGGCTAGAAACCTCGGGGTCATATTCAACTGTACACTTTCCTTCTCTCCTCACATCTCTGATGTCTCTAAGAAGTCACACTACCAGCTTCACCCCTTCAGAGGTATTCTTCCCTTCCTCTCCTTCCCCCAGAAGCTCACTGTTTCCAGAGCTCTGGTTCTCTCTTGGCTGGACTACTGCAACAGCCTCTTTCTAAATCTGCCTGCCTCATCTCTCCGCCCTCTGCAACTCATCCAAAACAGGACTGCAAGACTTGTCCTTGGCCTCAAGCCCAGGGATCGTTTCTTTCCAGAACTGAAATCTCTGCACTGGCTCCCAATGGCTGTGAGGAATAAGTTCAAAACCCTGTGCATTGTCCACAAGGCCTTCTGCAGCCTGGGACCTCAATACTTTCAACTTTCTCTTCCCAAATATCTTTTTTCTCGAGATCTTTGCTCATCCACCTCCAACTCCCTCAGGGTTAGTCACTTCTCCAAGTAGCACGTTGGTGGTAGATCTCTTTCTTCTGCTGGGGCTTGCCTCTGGAACAGCCTCCCTGCCTCTCTGAAACTTGAGGAGAACCATCTCTGCTTCTGGAAGCAGCTCAAGACCTTCCTCTTTGCTTCTGCTTTCTCTCTTATTCTCCCCTGCTGATCTCCTGGATGAATCTTAAATTACACTGTTTACCTGGCTACCCTCTGATCTCGGGCCCAGGTCCCCTCCCCGCCAGTTGCACACCTGCACTGCCCCCCTGGTAATCCTTGCACTCTAAGACTGTTCTGTTTCTGTATCCCTACAGCCCGTACTAGCACTTGCCACCAGCTGGCTGCAAATGTATTTATTGTCTTTATTTATTTTTTACTGTTATCCTATGTACTGCACTCTCCCTTCCCCTTTCTCCCTGCACTTTTCCCCTTCCCCCCTTCCCCTGGACTTGCACATTCTCAATGCCACCTGGCTTAGTAGGATCGTTGTCTCTGTCTTCCCTCTGTTTCCCCTCCCTTGCCTTGTCATGCCATGACACACTTGTGTATAAGGACGTAATAAATGCCATATAATAGCATGTCCCAAGATGTTGAGCTCAACACCAGCGGATGTTTAGTGGGTGCATAGTTTCAACCTGCATCACCGGTTCATAGAGCACCATTGATGAAAAGGGGCTTGACATGCCCATGGTCTGATTTACAAGTTGACTATGTTGGGCCTGTAAGGAAATCAGCAAGGCGAAACAGGTACATGCTGACAGTCACTTGTCTAATGTCCAAATGGGTGGAGTACCTTCCAGCTCCAGACTGCAGTGCTCAAACGGTGGCCACTTTATTTGTAAATCATATTTTTCCAGATTTGGTTTACCTCAAAGAATAGAGTCAGACCGTGAAAGTCATTTCACTAGTGCATTGATGACAACAATATGACAAATTCTGGGTGTGGGAAGGAAGCTACACATTTCTTACTAGACCTTCTCTTCTGGGGGAGTGGAACGGTGTAACAGATCAATAGTAAATATGTTGAAAATGTTTGTAGCTGATGCAGGATCTAGTTGGGATTTGTGGTTTCCATTGGTACTAATGGCTATCAGGTCACACCCTCTAAATCAACAAATCTCAGCCCTCATGAAATCTTGACAGGAAGAAAAATGGTTCTGCCACAACACTTACTGTACAGGACAAATGAACAGGTTCTTATAAATGCGTCCACAATTCTTTAATATGTGGAAGAATTTAGAAAGCATTTGCAATGTGCGTTTGCTTTTGCGCAGCAAAATTTGGAAAAGGCTGCTGACGGTGCAAAGACATATTATGATAGGAAGGCATCTGTGAGAGAATATTAAATAGGATACCAGGTATACAAGTTTAATTACGGGAAAGGGAAACATAAAAACTCTAAATTCCTTGCAGCATGGCAAGGGACATATAGACATGGACATAACATTTCACCTGTGGTCTACAAAATTGCTAAAAAGGAGGGAGAATTAACAGTGGAATAGTTTGTCCATGTTAATCAAATTATGCCCTTTCACCCGAAACAAGTGAAAAGTCTAGAGCGAGTTGAGACTAGCAGAGAATGAAAAGGTAAAGCGGGTACCTATTAAATAGAATTGCCATAGCAAGTGGAAAGGAGTACGTCTCAGACTGTTATCTGAAAAATACTATCTGCCTCATCACGACTTTGGCGGTAACCCTTAAATCCGGCGGTAGCACTATTACCGCCGGATTTAAGGGTCCGCCAAATCAGGACTTAGGCGGATTTCGCCCCAGCTCTGAGCTGGGAGGAAATCCGCCGAAAATTCGCGCTATTACCGCCTCCGGGAAATCCGCCGGTGGTAAGAGCGTGACATTTCCCCATTGAGCCCAATGGGGAATGGGGCATTCCCGAATGGGCTCAATGGGGAATGGGGATTTACTTTACCGCCGAACTCGTGATCCGGCGCTATTAGCACCGGGGAGTTCGGCGGTAGGGCTAATACCGCCGGCATTACCGCCCAAGTCGTGATGAGGCCCTATGTGATGTTACTTGATACTTAAGTTTTCTTTGCATTTTACTCTAGAAAAATAATTGTTCTCCCTGTCGGCGCCGCATCTTTGGAGAACCGGATCCCTGGAGGAGTCCACTGGACTGCAGTCCCCTGGAAAGCCCCCTGGACCAAAGAAGGGGTGAAGATGATGACCCCGAAAGATGTGAAGATGATGACCCCGAAAGTAGTCCCATGAAGGAGTGCCACCAGGAACGGTGTCCTATGCAATTTTTTTATTATTTACAAAGACTATTTTTATCACAGACTATTTTTACTACTTTTATCACAAACTGATTATTATCACAAACTGATTTTTTTACTGGTTTTTACATTTGACTGAAGCCAACGGCACAATTCTATGGATTCTTGTTTTCTGAAAGTGATGATGTTTTTCTTTAAAATTCCACACAAAAACAAATTCCCCCAAAAAATAAAAATAAAATAAAAAACAAAAAAAATAGATAGCCAATTAAAAGAAGTTAAAAGATAAAGGTAATCAAGAGATAAAAAACAAAAAATGAAAAAAAGAAGCTTTCTTAAGAAAAACATTTTAAGAATATTATTTTCTTAAAGATTTTGTTTCTTTGTTTTGCTCAAGACTCATATTTCTTTTGCTCAAGACTAAAGCAATGTATAATGTTTCTTGTGTATGTATATTACCATTTGCATGTTCTATATTTTTGACTGTTAAGATGTGGTTCATTAGCAGATTTGTTTTAGAACGCATGCGTTTGTTTGTCCTGCAGTGATTTCGGGCTGTAACCCAGGAGAAAGAAATAAAAAAGAAGGGAGTGTAGGAGTATGAGCTCCGCATTTCAACATCTATGCTCTTCAAGAACCAGACTCTGCATTTCAAAATTTAGGCTCCACATTTCAACATTTACATTTTAGCGAGGGTTTGAACTTCAACTGGGGCAAAGGGTGTGAAACTCTTTGCTGGAATAATGTTAATTCCTTGTCCTACTGCTCGTCTTATTATCTGAAGAGGCTGGATTCAGCCATATATCTCTGAGAGTAATAATGCTGCACTCGCTCGGACAATAATCAGAGCCAAAATAGATTATTGTTGCAGTCTACTTGTGGGCACCTCTCAGAGTAATGTGGCTATGCTACAAGTACTTCAGAATAACACTGTTAGAACTGTGTCACATCTCAAATGACGAACACATGTTACTGCAGCCTGCAAGGCACTGCAGTGGTTACCAGTGAAGAGCGACTAAAGTTTAGGCTACTTACATTACTCACAAATGTTTATTTGGGAATAATCTGGTTTATCTTGAACAACACTCACGCACCTTAAAAACGAACCAGAGCAACCTACGAACCATGCTGCGGATTAAGCTGGAGAGCGATGGCAAACGTGCTTTTAATTTTCTAGCCCCTGACCTCTGGAATAAATTACCTCCACACCTCTATTGCTTCCTTTACGAAAACCCTAAACACATTTTTTTTGTTTACTTAATCTTTATAATGTGCTTGTTTTTACTGGATCCTTTTATCTGCTTGTTTCCTTCTGGTTTGAATTTTGTGTTTTTATGCCTTTTATCTTGTTTTATTCCTGTATTTATTCTGTCTTTCTCAATTTTAGCAATGTTCTTACTCTTGTTTTCATTGCATCTTATCTTCTGTGTGTGGACTAAGTCGTTTTTGTTTCCCTTGATGTTCCTGAGTCGGTTTGACTTTGGGCCTAGGGCGCATTATAAATAAATTTAAATAAACCTTCTGCTCCTGAGAGAATGGTGATCTACCTAGTGAACATGCGTGTGATGGGACGAGATTAGTGAACCATCATTCCAACCCAGGCGTTAAGGGGTTAACGGCGCCGTAAACGGCGCCGACCCTTAACGCCTGATTACAAGGTCCCTTAGCGCCATGGTGAGTTTAACGCCTGCTTTTTGCAGGCGTTAAAATCCATGGCGCTAAGGGGCCTTGGAGATAATTACGGCACCGTAATTTACGGTGGCGTAATTATCTCCTTCCCCACTCTCATTATGCCCTATGGGGCAAAAATGGGAATGGGGAAGGGTAAATGGGAAATGGGGATTTACCGCCCCACTCACCTTGGAATGGGGCGGTAAATCCGCCAACCACCATGGCGTAAACATAGTTTACGCCATGGCGGTAAAGGTACGACCCAGGCGGTAACTTACCGCCTGGGTCGTAATGAGGCACATTGCATTTCTGATATGGAAAAAGAAATGGGTGCTTTCGGCATTTACAAGTAGTCCTTGGGACTTGAGTTGTCTTCCAGCGAGTGTTCAGTCTGAAAGGGTTTTTAGTTTGGCTGATGCAATTTTAACCGACATAAGAACATTTTCCCGCCGAAAGCGTTCAGAGACTTACCTTCCTGAGGTGAATCATCATCTATCATTTCATGCCACCAATGTATGATTTATGTTGAACTGTGCTGCACATTTTCAATAATAAAAATAAACGGCAAATCCAATTGATAGTACATGCCACTCTACTAGCTTCATATAATTAATGTAATTGCACTGCGGCTTGCCATACCCATCTATTCAATGGGGCCTCATTATGACCCAGGCGGTAAGGGGTTTACGGCAGCGTAAACAGCGCCGACCCTTACCGCCTGAGTACGAGGTCCCTTAGCGCCATGGCGGATTTAACACCTGCTTTTAGCAGGTGTTAAAATCCATGGCGCTAAGGGACCATGGAGTTAATTACGCCACCGTAATTTACGGTGGCGTAATTAACGCCTTCCCCACTCCCATTATGCCCTATGGGGCAAAAATGGGAATGGGGAAGGGTAAATGGGGATAAGTCCGCCAACCACCATGGCGTAAACATAGTTTACGCCATGGTGGTAAAGTCACGGCCCAGGCGGTAACTTACCGCCTGGGTCGTAATGAGGCCCAATGTGCTTTATACCCAGAGGTTTCTAAGTGCAGACCCGGGCGATCGAACCTGTGTTGCTTTGTCTCTTCATGCTTCTATGGCAAGTGTGTTGCCCCTAAGCTATCCTCCGGACAATCAAAAACGAGGTTTTATCTATATTGTGCATACATTTGCATGTGTAATCTTTTAATTGAAAGAAGTCACTGAAACTAAGCGTGAGCTCTTTTGCTTTCATCTACTCGAGAACTGATCCCAAAAGATGGCTCACATATTGGGCCTCATTCCGAGTATGGCGGTAAGGGATAGCGGCCACCGGTAACGAGACCGGTGGCCGTGATCCCTTACCGCCATACTCCGAGTTCCCTTTGCGCCCTCGCCCTTAACGCCTGCTTTGAGCAGGTGTTAAAGTCGAGGGCGCAAAGGGCCCTCCAAGCCAATAACGGTGACCGTAATGAACGGTCACCGTTATTTGCATCTTCCCCATTCCCATTGAGCCCTATGGGGGCTCATTTGGGAATGGGGAAGAGCCTTGGTGAATGGGGAATTACCGCCCCGCCAACCTTGGAATGGGGCGGTAATTCCGCCATCCACCAAGGCGCTGCCGGTCCGGGTACGGCGTCAACCAAGGCGTTAATAGCGCCATTGGTTAGCGCCGTACTCGGAATGAGGCCCATTGTGTCTAAAGTTCCCCGGCCAAGGAAACCATCTACCTTTTCATGTTGCGAAATGCCTTTGAAGTAACAATGGCCTCATTACTAGTTATGTGGTAATTTGCTGAAATAACTGCCCAATTACCACCAAATTCGATTACCTTTCATTTCACTTGGTCCCGTGGAGTTACCACGAGATTACAAGAGGAGGTAGGGCGCTGTCATTCCCTATTTTTGTACCCAAGACACCATGGGTGTTTGTGGTGGACAGTAAATCTGACGATATTAAGCAGTAAAATTGCGGTTTTAACTCCTGCAACAATCTGATATGATATGATATGATATGGTATTTGTAACGCGCCTATACACATGTGTTTCAAGGCGCGACGAGGCAGGGAGGGGGGGACAAGGGGAGACAGACAACGATCTTACTAGGCCAGGTGTCAATCAGATCGCGCAAGTGCAGGGGTGGGGGAGGGGGAAAAGTGCAAGGGGAAGGGGAGGGGGGGAAGTGCAGTACAAGGTAAGTGGCGTAACATAATAAATAAATAAATAAATAGGGCCAGCTGGTGGCAAGTGTGAGGTAAGTGCAGAACAAGTGCTGGGGGGGGGGCTGTAGGGATACAGAGACAGTCCCGCAGTGCAAAGGGGTTCCAGGGCATCAGTGCAAGTGGAGAGTGGCAGGGCCCAGGGCCGAGGCCGTTTAGAGTGGTCCAGTTGCAGGATCAGTGCAGTTTCAGTGAGGAATTAAATTAGCTGTTCAGCAGGGGAGAGGGAGAGAGAAAGCAGAAGCAAAGAGGAAGGTTTTGAGGTGCTTCCGGAACCGGAGATGGTTCTCCTCAAGTTTCAGGGAGGCAGGAAGGCTGTTCCAGAGGGAGGCCCCTGCCGCGGAGTGAGATCTACCCCCAGCTCGTTGCTTCGAGAAGCGGCTAACCCTGAGGGAATTGGAGGCGGATGAGCGAAGGGCTCGGGAAGGAAGATATTTGGGAAGAGAGAGTTGAAGGTATTTAGGACCCAGGCCCCAGAAGGCCTTGTGGACAATGCAGAGGGTTTTGAACTTTATCCTCGCAGCCACTGGGAGCCAGTGTAGAGATTTCAGTCCTGGAGAGATACGGTCCCCGGGCTTGAGGCCAAGGACAAGTCTCGCAGTTCTGTTCTGGATGAGTTGCAGAGGGCGGAGAGTGGAGGCAGGCAGATTAAGATAGAGGCTGTTACAGTAGTCCAGCTTCGAGAGAACCAGGGCTCGGGAGACAGTGAGCTTCTGGGGGAAGGAGAGGAAGGGAAGAATACCTCTGAGGAGGTGCAGCTGGTAGTGTGACCTCTTGGCGACGTCAGAAATATGAGGAGAGAAGGAGAGTGTGGAGTCGAAGATGACCCCAAGGTTTTTTGCCTTGCAGGTAGGAGCAGGGAAGGGGCCAAGGGAGGCAGGCCAGAGAGCTACAGGGAAGGAGGGAGTGGGAGTACCGATGAGTAGGATCTCAGTCTTACTGGCATTAAGGCAGAGGTCATTGGCGGCACACCATTCTTGGATAGCAGACAGACAGTCAGAGATGAGGGAAGGAGAGGGGGAGGCTGAGGGTAGCCTGAAGATGAGTTGGGTATCGTCCGCATAGCACTGGAAATTAGGGCAGAGAGCGGCGATGCGGTGGGCAATGTGTGCCAGATACTGGTTGAACAGCCAGGGAGAGAGATTAGATCCCTGGGGGACACCACAGGTGGAGAAAAAGATGTCGGAGAGGAAGGACCCCAGTTGGACCTGGGAGGGTCGATTTGAAAGGAAAGAGGTCAACCACGCCAGAGCCTGACCAGTGATACCCAGGTTTTCCCGGAGACGGTTGAGCAGGATGACATGGTTGACAGTGTCAAAGGCAGAGGAGAGATCGAGCAGAATGAGAGCACACGGAGTTCAAGAGCAGGTCTTCACGGATGTTCAGGAGAGCAGTTTCCGTGCTTCTGGCAGCTCTGAAGCCAGATTGATGGTCATGAAGACTACCAACAGATTCAGCATGGAGGTTAAGCTGGGAGATGGCCAGTTTCTCCAGGAGCTTGCCCAGGAAGGGAATGATGGAGATAGGGCGATAGTTAGCCGGGCAGGAGGGGTCGGAAGAGGGTTTCTTGAGAAGAGGGTGCACAAGGGAGTGCTTGAGGGGGGAAGGGAAAACTCCAGAGGCGAAGGAGTGGTTGCAAAAGTCAGCCAGGGCAGGAGCCAGGGAGTCGAATCGCCACTTTTTCCTCCATAAATCAGTGGCAGTAAACCTGCCCAAACCTATACTCTGACGTGCAGGAAAACTTGTGGTAATTACGTAACTGCCTAAAAAGTGGCGGTAACAGAATTACTGCCACTTTTTTCCTGTACTATGAACCTGGAATACGGCCTCACTACGACTTGAGTGGTAATTTGACAGTAAATCCACTGAATTACCACCATATTCATTACTGGTACGCCATTTGTTTCCGTGGAGTAAACTGGATTACAAGTGGTGATAGAGCAGTGTAATTCTCAATTTTTGGAGTCCATACAACTTTGTGTGGATTTTTGGCCGATTTACCTTGGGCGATGTGACCACATGGTAAATCCGCCTATTTGTGCAGTTAAAGTAGATGATTTACCTCCAGCAACAAGCTGGAAGAGAATCCACCACTTTTATTGCAACAAAACATCAGATTCACCTCAAGGTATTTCCGCCTGCGTTAAATCCACCAAAATCTACAATTTGTCAGTGCTGAAAAAACAGTGCTAATCACCACATATTTTCACACGCTGCCAAACTTGTAATGAATCCCAATATGTCCAAATGAAGTGCTCTATAAGGAAAACGAACAAAAGAATATGGGCCTCATTACAAATCAGGCGGTCCGGAAATAACGGTGGCGGTAACCCCGCCGCCACCGTTGTTTCCGGACCGCCTGATCCCGACTCCTGCAGGCGGGAGGTGATGTTCCCGCCAGTTTTGACCTGGCGGGTTTAACACCGCCCGCCTGCAGGAGGACGAAGAAACACCGGCAGCATTACGAGATGCTGCCGGTGTTTTCTTGATCCCCATTCCCATTGAGTCCCATAGGACTCAATGGGAATGGGGATTAACACCATTCCGCCTCCGTGATTCCCAGGAAACCGGGGTTGTAATGCCCCGGTAATTCCGGGAATCACGGAGGCGGAATGGTAATACGAGTCCGGCGGTAACCAGGTGGTTTTACCACCTTGATTACCGCCGGACTCGTAATGAGGCCCTATGTGTTTCCTCCTTCTGAGCCCTATATACTTACTTACACTTTACCGGAGTAGGGGGTTTATTTACTTCGTTACTCCACTGTTCAGCTGCCACCTTTATTTATCTAGCGCAGGACACTGATGGTTGGTATTCCAAAATACCCCCCACTACTGTACGTGTTTCCTATGAAGAAATGTTTTACCTAAAGCCTCACCTCAGATAGCTGCATGCCTTTTTATGCAGTTGCTGTGAGAATCATTAGCTGCACCTCAGATAGCTGCATGCTCTGAGAATCTGTCGCCACACCGCAGATAGCTGTGTGCCTTCCAGTTAGTGGATGTGTCCAGACCTCAGGCATCTGCATGCCTTTTACTCAGTCGCTGTGAGAATCTTTAGCCGCACCTGAGATCGCTGCATGCCGTTCACACTGTGGCTGTGAGAATCTGTAGCTGCACCTCTGATAACTGGATGTCTTTTGTTCAGTGTCAGTGAGAATCTGTATTTGAAACATATTTTTTTTAAACATAACTTTTTCTCAAATGTTTGTGCCATTCAAATTCTTAAACGAAATTGAGTGCAACATTTAACATTTTGATTGCTACTTTAGTTACAGTACGAGTATAGCTACCATTTATCTTACAACATGGGTAGGAGAATGTGCTCCAGCACATTGAAGCGTCTTTGTGCTAGATGGAATTACAATAATGATCTCAGACCAAATAATCAGACAGACTCAAAGACTTTGGCTAAGTACTACTTTATTATCAATTGAATAAAGCAGGGCAAATTGGCAGATATCTGACTGATGCATGCACACTCACAAACAAACTTGATTGCATGGAGGTCTTATAGCCCAATATGCGTCATCTACAATGTCATTCTTCATGGCAAAATACAAAACCTATCAAGGGAAGGGATTGGTAAAGGGAACATATCTACTTATAGAACATTTAAGGATTAGTATATCATTGACTACCCATTATCTGTAGGGCACGCCTTGAACTACCTCTACATACATACAGTACTAGTTATAGCAGACAAAACAACAGTGGATTGGTCTAAGATACATTACACGTTAGGTTGTCCTATTAACCCAACCTTGGACTTTTGATTCTTTAGTAGCACGTACATGAAACAAAACGTAGGTATTTAAATCCCATCAGACTACTCCATATTTTCCCAATTAGTCCATCATCTCTCATTGGTAGGTTGTCAGCCGAAGGTTATCAGAAGTTAGAAGTGACTGGAACCTAACAGATCGGATGCTTCTACCAGCCACAGATGAGCTAAACAAGCCTCAACCCAGCTCCCTACTCAGTGTTAATTGCCTACCGCTCCATCCCTGCTCGAAAATTTTTTTGACTTGATAAAGACTACGGTCGAAACGAGCGTCGGCTTTTTTGTTTCACCACATATGGCACAAGATGCCACAATTATCATACTGTATCAAAAACATTAAAACACCATGTACAACACTAACTTGAGACTGAATTGTCAATAACTTGCAACAAGTATCAAGAGTATGAAATATTGGACCACCAATAACTGCCAGCACCCACACCAAACAAGGATTGTCACCCCACCAAGTACTTTTCTTTATATTTGCATGGGTACTGGCTTCATTTTGCATCTGCTCAACCGTCCCAAGATGATCCTTATAAAAACAGAATCCTAGCAATACCAACACTAGTATTGCTCCAAGTATTTTAAAAGCATTTGCCAGAGAGGTTGGAATCCACAACAATAAAGATGAAAACCAATCATCTCCTGGTGTCTCATCAACTTCATCCTCCATTTTCATGTGCAGGGTCATCAGCATGCATATTGCCTCAGTCAGGGTTCAATATTTTCCATCATGCCCAGTTATAAAATGTACAGCAAAAAGGCCCGGTCTTGGTGCACATGCCTCCTTCCATTTCTGTAATTAAGCCCAGGCCATACGTGTTCTGGATGGTCATTACCTGATGGCTCTCAATTCGTCTGTGATTGTGTTAAATCTTTTTATTTTTTTATTAATCATTTGTAGCAGCTCCCATCTAGTTATCTGCAGCCACTTGGCATTCACTGCAGTCTGGAGCCATGGCAGGAATATAGATGTCATCATCATTGCTGTCTTGCTGAACAGTTTATGCTCATCTGGAATATTGTCATAAGCCTCATTGATTTTGCTGAGAAATAATTACTTCTCTTCTTGTGGTAGAGGTTAAGCAACCTCTTCCTCCTCATATGCTCATCCATTTTTGGAAATATATCAATATGAAGGTAACTTTGGGGGATCACCAATGCTGGAACATGTACCATTACAATGGAGCATACTCATCCCCCAATGTTTAGGCAACTGCATGTAAGCTCTGGATCCGCAGGCCCCATATCGGTCCATCAGCAGTACCTGCATTTATTTCTGGTACCTCAATCATCTGCCCACATTCTTTGTTCTCGCCAACCAGAACTGATTTTCCATTCTTGAAGCATTTTGTAGCATTCTTCAATGGTATTATGGATGCTGGTCCTGCTTCATTGTTGACCCATGGTAGTAAATTAGAATGCGTGGCCCATGATCCTAGGAATCTGTCATTCACTATTTGCACTATAGCTACTGGTGGTTCTTTCTTCAGTAGGTGGGTCAATGTAATAGTCCTTCTACCCATCTGGTACTGGTGGCATCTGGCCCACATACAAGTAGCGGAAGTCTCTCCCAGCATCCTAGCTCTCCTGCTTGTTCAGTCATGTCTGAGCGGTCCATCCTCCTCATCTCAACAACTTTTTTCCATTCTCCAATCTGTGCTGGATACCTGAGTTTTTTACTTGTCCACCCCATCCCACGTTCCATTCTTGTTGCCTTTATATAAGTATCTTCATATGGAAATGTTCCTCTTGATCGCCATCATAAGGTTGCCTGTTTTCCTTCATTCCTAGATGTCTGAGACATATTGCATCATGTGCAGCCATCTCTTTGCCAATAAATGTTGTTCTTGCTGCGCTCATGGCATAAGGTATTATGTAACAGACATAGCAATTTTCATCTGACATTATCTCTCCCACCTCCTTCATGTGCTGGTACCATAGGTTATTTTTTAAATTATCCAAATTATCAAGGTATGTATTTATATTTTCATAGATTTCCTCAACATCCAATTTAACTCGAAATAAACTCCTAGTTATATATCCCCAACAACAACCCTTATTTCTCTGTCTTGGATTTTACATTATATTATCGTTCACATGGGCGTGTGGTAACGCCAATGTTTTTGCTTTAATCCTTTCATGAATTTAAATCAATGAATGTTCTTGTTCTTGTTTGGGGTTGGATTTACAAACTGTTATATACAGAGGGGCACTTTCTTTTAAATTTATTGTGTATCACTTTGTGACATACAACAGCCCTCATTTGAGAAAGGCCGAGGAAGGCCGAAACACGTGTCATTAACTTAAGGGCTAATCATGAAAACGTGTATTCATAAAATCGGCGCAGAGTCCTGGATCTTTTCTTCTTGTATTTTTGATATATTGAAAATACAGCTGTCTGTGCCTTTAGTATGGACAATAATAGATGTTTCATTGATACCCTCCACATCTGTGCCATTTTTTGCAACATTTCATAATGACATACTAATAAGAAAAACACAAATCATAATACCGGCTGATATCACCATCACCTTTACATGAAAACCTATTAACTTTCTGGATGGCAATGAATATCAAAAATGTTCAAGCCTCTCCATTGTGTATTTACTTTAATACGCAAATGTATTATCTCCATTTATTCACTTCTATATCAAACTGGAGTATTATTGCAATTATCACTCTCCAGACAATACAATTATTCATGGAATACTCTAAAAACATGATAATATGTATTCCTCTTCATATTAGGGCTGGATAAATCTTCAACATGTAGAAAAAAAGAACAGATAAGAATGTGATTACTAGTGTAATGATGGGTATCATAAACAATGGTCGATACTCTTCTTTCTCTTCAAAGTCCAGACTCCTCTCTCATTGTTCCTTGAAGCCTGTCTAAAAAGGGTGTTCCAAGGTAGCTGCAAGTACATTTTCTCCTAGTCAAATTTCAGAAATAATGATCATTAGTTGAACTTTGAAAACCGTTGGTTCCTAATCTATAGTGCTTGAGTGCACTTCATTTTCTTTGTTCTTGTTTGTAACCTTCTGGTGGGTCTACATGCACAGAACTACTTCTCTTGCTTCATTTGGATATCTGCACAGACAATATTACTTCTCTTGCTTCACTGCAGATATCTTTCGGGAGGGGTTGATGTTTTGCCTTTATAAGGTTTGACGTCATTTAGATGTAACCATGCTCTTCGCCCCTTCAATTTGAATGCAGTGGAGCTAGCTCCTTCCACCTGGTGTGGCCCTTCAAAGCGGGGCATACTCCAGGTGCATGTAGATTTGCGCACTAGCACGTGATGTGATCTCCTGGATACAACATTGGCTGTTTCAGCAAATCTTCTGTTTCATCTGATTGATTGGCTTTGACACTTCCTTTCGACCCCTCTCTTCTGTTCTTGATATATTGAGACATGATAGAAACAGGTGCATTGTTAGATTATCGTTCATCTCAGCACCTAGTGCCTTCGCTATACTGTGTTCATCAGTTCTTACCCTAGTTTGTGAAGCAAGTGGGGTTCTCATACAGCGTTCAGTCACCAACTCATGAGGAGTTAGATGGTGTTCTGAACCATGCTGATTTCTTAGGGCTTGTAAAGAAAGGGGCGGGCAATGTAGCCATCCCTTTTGCAGAGTGATTTTCAACTTCACTATGCACTCTTTTAACAATCCATTTAATCTTTAAAAGACGCTATTCGCCTGTGGTTGATAAGCGGAAGAAAATGTGTGTTTTATACGTAACAGAAGTACTATCTGCTCAAGCAACTAATTTACTAAATGTGATCCATATCAGACCGCACAATTTCGCACACCCCCACCTGGGGAACACCTCACGCACAAGAAACTTGGCAGTGCATGGGGCATCAGGGTTTTTGCATGGGCCTGTCTCCATCCATCTAGAAAAAGGACATACTATGACCAGCATATATCTGTAGCCGTTGCATACCTGTAGCATAACTACATAATGTATATGCAGATTCTGAAATGGGCCATTGGGTATAGGGATTGCTCCTCTCACTGTCCGTGAAGTGTGCCCTGCAGTACATTTCTGGCACAATTCGCAATTCACAATGAACTGTGCCACATGCTCCGTGAGATTGGGTGAGAACCACTCTCTTTAGTTGTTGCAGCTAGACTCTCTTGAGTTGTATGTGCTGGGTAGTGAAGCTGCTCCAGCGCTACTCTCAATAATGCTAGAGGCATAACTGGCTTTCTAGTGCTATCCTGCCTCCAAATTGACTCAGTGTGGGATAAAGAACACCCCCGCTTTCTCTATAAATCATGCTCTTCTTGTCGAGCTGAATCTTGTATTTTAATTAACTAGATAATAAACAGCATGCTTAAGCTCTCCTTTGCTAACATGCATCGTCCTTTCATTTGTTTAACATTTTCTTTCTCTATACTAGATAGGGATGGGTAATATGCTGCTTTTTTGGCCTCTACATCTGTGGCTTCGTGTCTGTGTGAAATTACGTCTGTTTGTTTAGAATGTGTTGAGCATTTTACAACTGCTAGGGTCAATGGATGACTTCATGTTTCTATAAGCCTATCCAATAGGGCCGAATGTTGCACTGGAGTGCTGTCTGCACAGAGGAAGCCCCTCCTTTTCCAGTGTGACAGACCTGTGTTCTCTACCTCAAATACACCTTATTTATTCAGTTTCTCTACCACTGTGCCAGTATGCCTTTCCCCAGTTTTTTGGTCAATTTTAAAAGAACCATCACTAAAATCAACTCCCCCCTTCCGAGTTTGTTTTCTCTAGCTTGAGAAATATCATTATAACAGTCACTATATATTGTTCAATCATGTACGTAGGCATCCTCTCCTACTGGATCTGCTATAAACATTGCTGTATTTACTGTCTTACATCTGACAATTTTAATTGCAGGGTTGAAAATAATCACCTCATACCCCAATGCTCTTTGTGTGGTCAATGTCAATTTTGAACTTCTCTAAAATTGCAAATAATGCATGTTCTACAAATAACGTTATTGGGCACTCCATCATTATACTTGAAGCTTTTTCAATTGTGACTGTAGCAGCAACTAAATATTGCTCACAGGGATAGTATCACTTCATTACTGGATCTAAAATCCCACTATAGTATGCCAATGGTTTCTGTCCATGTCCTAATGTTGTCTTCTCTGTAAGAACTGCTGTTATGACTTCTCCATTTGAATGGGAGAATAAATCAAATTATTTATTTTAACCTGGGATCCCCAACACAGGGGCTGTACTGACTGCCTTTTTTAATTCTTCGAACCCTTCAGTCATCTCATCTGTCCATGTTATTGTGCTCTTATGTACCTGTGCTTCTTTGAGTCCTTTTAAAAGTGGTAGAATATATGTAATGTTTCAAAAATCCAGGCCCTGCAATAATTGACTAAACCTATAAACTGTTGCATTTCCCTCACTGTTTTAGGTGTTATGGTTTTCAAAATTGGTTCTGTTCTTTCAGGTGTCACTTTTCTCCCTTTGTGAGAGATCAACTGTCCTATGTACAAGACTTCTTCTTGACAATATTGTAATTTCTGCTTGTCTACCTTATATCCTTAATCTGAAAGTATGGTGGTAATGAGTTTAACTGAGTCTTCTCTGCACCTGTCCTCTGTCTCACTACACACCAAAATATCATCCACATATCTTGTTATTATTGCACGTTCGAGTTGGACAATACCTAAGTCCATCTAGAAGACTCTGTTAAAGATTGAAGGGGGATCACATTACCCCTGGTGCAAACAAGTATGTTTCAGGTGGGAATTTATATTTGAAAAGGAAGTCAAATCTTGTGAGTCTTCATGAAGGGGAATAAAAGAAAATGCATTCTTTAAATTGACAACTGTGAAATATTTGGCCATGAATGGGATGTTACGCAATATCGTTGCAGGATTTAGAACTAAAGGAAACTCAGCTTTGACGACATTATTTAGAGAGCAAAGGTCCTGTATACATCTCGACAACCCCCCCTTTGATTATTTCACAGGTTACACACTTGTGTTAGATTATTAAATCTGACAGCACCAATATGCCTTGCTTCATTGAAGCGGAAATGGTCTCAAATATACCTTCATCTGCCTCTATGGACATGGGGTATTGCTTTGCTCATGGTAAAAGAGCTACTGGTTTTAATTTAATTCGTAATGCTCCTACCCCTTTTAATAGTCCTACATTATATGGGATTGTAGTCCGTAACATTTCTGGCACTTTTTCTCAATCGTCCTAAAGAATGTCAGTCTTCTTTTTACCAATGCCATTCTATATTCTTCACTTTAATCCAATAATGGATACTTATAAAAAACACTAGTTCATCGTCAGAGTAGTCATCTGTAAACAATTCCTCGTCTGTCAAATCTGTCAACCTGTAGCCTTCAACACTGAGGGCTATCACTGTTTTCCATCCCCTTCCTTCATTGTCTGTCCCATGCAGCATTAACATTTCTTCTTTGACCACTGCTGCTTCAAATTCTAAGGGAATGATCTGTCCTTCCACATCGTCCATAGGGATTTCTAGTCTGAATAAAAATACACCAGGTATTCTCAGTATTATACCTACCAACCTGGGTAACCATGATAATAGGATAGTCACTCCATACAAAAATACTTCTGGATCTAAAGGTACTCCTCATAATGCCTTCTGACCTGTAAAGGGTAATATAAACTCTCCCACATTCATACAGTGTATCCCTGGGGACGAGAACACTAGTCCTTTGTCAGTGAAAGATAGTGGGCCTCATTACAGGTCGGCGGTCTGGAATTAACAGTGGCGCTAAACCTGCCGCCACTGTTAATTCTGGACCACCCGATCCCGAGTCCTGCAAGCGGGAGGTGATCTTCCCGCCAGGTGTGACCTGGCGGGTTGAACACCTCCCGCCTGCAGGCGAACGTGGAAACACCAGCACCATCACGAGATGGTGCCGGTGTTTCCACTTCCCCATTCCCATTGAGTCCTATAGGACTCAATGGGAATGGGGATTTACACCCTTCCGCCTCCGGGATTCCCAGGACACCAGGGTCATAATGCCCTGGTATTTCCGGGAGTCACGGAGGCGGAAAGGTAATACGAGTCTGGCAGTCTGGCAGTAACCAGCTGGTTTTACCGCCCCGGTTACCGCCAGACTCGTAATGAGGCCCAGTGTCATGTTAAGTTTTGTCATTGTCATTAAGTCCCAATATATTGACTGGCATCTGCTTAGAATATAGCAATGACATTGACATGTCATGTTCTCCTACAGCAATTGGTAGTTCGACTATAAAAGGAATTAAACTTGTCACCCCAGAGAATCCTTGCGCATTCATGGCATTATGATATGATAGGTTATTTATAATGCGCTTAATACCCAGCGGTTTCTAAGCGTGGACACAGGGATCGAATCTGTGGTGCTTCGTGTTGTATTCCTTCCAAGGTGACCACGTTGCCCCTGAGCTATCCTCCCAAGACTGAGAATGTTTTCCCTCACAGACACAATAATGAGTGGATCCGGTGTCTACTAGAAATGGAACATGCGGGGGACACCCCCTCAACTCCCAAACCTTTTTTTTTCTTAATGGGGAGAGGGGGACACCCCCGCAACCCCCGCTGCCCCTGTCCCCATATATATGGTCACCCAAATAATATCGCCATGACTTTGTCCCGGCGATATTATTTACGGCGACCATATATATGGGGATAATGTTACCTGATACTATCTCTTTGACTCTTGGTTCCTCTTGGGGGTCTGGTGTCACTGATAGTACAGAACACATCAAGTCACTCTGTGGGCTGTCCTATTCTGGATATAAATGCATCCCCGTACCTAAGAAAGGATTTCCTCCTATCACAGTCACAATCCCCATTTTCGGTGCAGGTGCCTGTTGTGTTCTTGGGGTTACATTACATTGTGGTAGCCTGCTGTGTCTGTGCTAAATGCTGCTGGGCCTGCTGTGTTTGCATGGGTGCCTGCTATAGTTGCCCTTTGGGATGATTACGTTTGCAGCAGTGCTGGCTGCATTTGTTGGGATTGTGGTGTATATGTCTGAGCAGATGTGTGATCCTGCGAATAATATTCCTGCCGTTCTGCTCTATATTGTGCCGCATAACCCATCTCCCCTCTTGGTGCTTGCCAATTCTTTTGTATGCCTCCTCTGCTTCTGCATGTCCTAGCTATGTGTCTCATTCAATTCCAACATTGTTGTGGGTGTCCACCATTAAATCCTCCTCTTCCCTGAGGGTTTTGAAATCCACCTCGTCCTACTCCTCTAGGCTCATTCCCACTTCCTCTTGGCCATAATGAATACCCACTCTGCTCTGTGGGATATCCTGTGTTATTCTGCTGCCCTGACTGCATCTCCTGTGTCACCCCTCCTTCATTAGTTGTCAATACCACACCCTTGATGGCTATTTTGGATAACTTCCACTGAACGAACCTTGCTTCCTCCTACTTTCTGTTCTCAACTTTCTTCTTATTCTTCTCCTGCATCAATGATGCACAATTGTCAATTGTATTTCTGGCCATGGCTTTGCTTCCATTCCCACCTGTTTTTTCAATTGCTGTTGCACTAGCTAGGGCAGTACCTGACACAAGATGTGGTAAACGAATGCTACCGTTTTATCCCATGGGTCATGAGTCTCCTGCCACCATTTGTCTTGAATATTTCGAATATAGGCAACAGGATCTTCATCCTCTCCCATTTTCCAAGTCATAATCGCACTCATATCTGATGTATCGGGATGTTGAACTCTGAGCGCTCGCCATACGTCTGCTCTGCAATTATTAAATGGTGCTCTATCGTGTGTCGTATTTTGCGCAGTCACACCAGCGTATCATGCTTCCTTCCAAATGTCGTCAGTGCTCCCCCCTAGCTAGAATAGTTGCTAGCAGCCATTTTATATCACCTTTAGCTATAGGTGATATAAAATGGCTGCTAGCAGCTATTCTAGTTAGGGGAGAGCACTGGTATAGCGGCGATGGTATATTTTGTGGTTGTCCTCCCCCTTCTCCAATAATGGGAATTGTGAAAATCCTGATTCATAACCATATTTACCTACATTCCTTGTCTTTCGAAGCAGAACTAGCCTTGCCCATTTGTTTCCTTCCTGGTATTGGTCTTAACTTGCTTACATATGGCGTGGAAATATCGTCTGCATTACGCGATCGTGCCTGTAGTCACTCAGCATATGGTGTTGGTTCTGGTGCCTTCTGTTTGGGGTCATCTAAATCTGACCATTTTAACACTTTTTCTGTGCTTGATTCTTTTGAAAACCTGCATGCGCCCTCTCTTTGTGCCCTCTGTTTTTCCTCCCTTTCTTCGTCTGACATCATATGTCCCAGCTTGTGTGACTATTGTCTCGGGTGGTCTGGTGAAAAAAGTGCCGGTATTCACGGATACTGCCACTTTACTGGACTGCCTGACTACGGGTTTGCCGGTGGGGCACCCTGGCTTACTTTAGCTAAAAGCTAAAAGCTGGAGGTAAGCCAGGTGCCCTGTCGGCAAACAAAGCCCTCATTATCCCCTCATGCGGTCCTATGTGACTCCATGAATGGGGATTTACTCCGTCCCTCTCACAATCATAATCCATCGGCAATGCTGCCAGACCAAGTGCCCAAAACAGTAACATCCTTTTCTGGTAAGTTAAGCGGCATGGTTGTAATGAGGCCCAATGTTCCATACTCGTCTGTTATGATGTTGCCTGATCTACCGTAAGTTCCCTTTAATAGGGATACTTCTACAATCTCTTGGGTTTTGTATCTATCTATGTCCCTTATTTGCCTGTATAGCTTCCCAAGTCTCTGCTCTATTTCTTCTGCATCCTGCCCACCGGCCTATGCTGATCTCGGATTTCTTGTATCTCCCTACGGGGCTTTTGTGACCCTCTCTCTTTCTCCAGTCATTATTGTGCATCAATCGGCACTATGGTCCTATAGCATAAATATTCTATTTCATTGTCTTTTAGTCCCCTACTCTTTTTCATTTTCTTTTTCTGTTCTCCTCATTTCGCTCAGTTCATTGTCCTCTCGCCTTCGTTGCCACCTACCTTCTTTCATTCTTTGGACTCTCTGCTCGTTTCTTCGTTTCTAATATCTCCTTTTCTTTTCTTGCCTCATATCTTCTTTGTTCATTCCTTTGCTTGCATTCTTTATCCCTCTCCTCTTTGTATGCTCTTTCCTCTTCCTTCTCTTTCTTTTCCCGCTCTTCTCTCTCCCTCTTTTTTCAAACCCATCAATATCCTTATCGTCTAGCTTAAGCAATAGTTGTCCTCCCATCATTCATTCATACTATTGTTATTCCCTTAGCTTTATCCTTTATTTTCTTCTGTTTCACTGGTTCTTCATCTATTTCCATTCATCTGCATTGCCTGTCCTTACTCTTATTGTGCTGTTTACTTTCATTGCCTGCTGATATATCTTTGCGTGCTCTACTCTTGCTCTCTTCTGCATTATCCTCACTGCTATAAGCGGGGGATGTATATGTTGGATTAACATACCCTGCCGCTGCTTTTATTTGCTTTGAAGGGTAAAATCCCTTCTCATTATTGTCTGCACTCTTCTCTTCACAAAGGAAAAGGGAAGATGAAGGTGTTTTATCCTCTTCTTTATGCTGATTGTGCATCCACTCCCTATAGGCTGGATCTTCTCTCTCAATCTGGTACATTTTCTCAAGCTCTAAAATTGGCAGCCTTTTCTGCAGCTTTTTCCCCAAATATGTCGTCATATGCCGGGTTTGTGTTGTCATAGAGCATAAGAGGAAATAGACTGGATTGAAATGTCCCTCAACTCCACTGATTGGTTGGCATACTATCCCAAGCTTGGAGTTTTGGCTCTTTAGCAGCACGTATGTGAAACAAAGCCTAGGTGTTTGAATCCCATCAGACTATTCACCATGTTCCCAATTAGTCCATCGTCTCTCATTGGTAGGCCACAAGACAAAGTTTTCTGTTTGTATTTGACCTTGTTGCTCGTTCACTCTCCTGGAACATTCAAGGAAGTGTGAGCACACCACTATCTTAACTTAAGGCTCTAATGAATAAACTTTGTTTTTGACTTTTGAGTCACGTGTGAAGAGATCACGGATTTGTCACTTTCAGCCTTCTAGTTATTGCTATGAGCTTAGGCCCTTTTAGGAACGTGCTTGTAATGGATAGGTTCACAAAAAATAACCAATCCAACTCCGGAAGATGGCAAAATACTGTTTTATTTAGAATGATCTAAAATGCAGATTTATAACGAACATCAACAGACGTACACTCAGGTTCTCTCAGCGATCTTTTCACAAAACAAAGGTTATATATCAAAAATACATCAGAGGTGAGGTCATACTACGTGGCAAATAATGAAAAACCAACTAAAGGTCGGGATTGGCTAAAGGGGAACCTCTAAGTATATTATCTATACAAACTTGGATCGTGATTGGCTGATGGGAAACCGGGCAGGGATTTATTTAAAGAGGGACCTGCCCACCGTCCATTTATTTCTAATTGCCCGCTCTTCACAAGAAACTGTGCGATCTTCCAGCTAATGGCGAAGGATGCCCGATCATTTGAAAATCTGGAGCTGAACTAGTTTGGCTCTTTTAATCATCCACACTAATACCACGTGAGCTTAGGGCCCTTTAGGAACATGCATGCAATGGATGGGATCACACAGAATAACTATAAGTCCATATAATCAAAATAACTCTGGAAGATGGCAAAGTACTGTTTTTTTAACAATTATCCAAAACAGGGAGTTTACAACGAACATCAACGGACGGATGCTCAGGTTCTCTCAGCGATCTTTACACAAAACAAAGGTTATATATCCAAAATACATGGGAAATAATGAAAAACCTACTAAAGGTTGGGATTGGCTTAAGGGGAACATCTAAGTATATTATCTATAGGAACCAGGATAGTGATTGGCTGCCCGCTGTCAGGAGGACAACACATGCCTACCTCTAAAACATGTCATCTTCAGATACAATTGATATATGGTTTCTCATTGGTTTTCAAACTATAAGGTACTTTGTTATATAGACCACTACAATTGGTTGGCACGCTTGTGCCATGTCTGGAACATTTGGTTCACTTAGCAGCACGTAAGCCCAGACCCTGGTGCAAGGAGATGAGGCATGACACTACCTCCCCACCCAATAAGCCCAGCATCTTGCATCACCATGCCTTCTGCCATGAAGATTGTCTTTGAACTTGGCCTTACAAAAGTATCCTTGTCTTCAGAATACATGGGAGTGCGACCACTCACTATCATGTTCTGGGACTTTGCCTGCATTCTATTCACTACGTGTAGCCAGCTTCTACAATGACTTAACCTACTTGCGTTTCAGCGTCTTTACAATTATTGAACAGTTGATTATCTGCAGCACTTTTTGCACGTATAATCTTCTTTTTCATATCAAAAAGGTTCTCTTGATTCTTTAATTTGTCATTAGTTTCTGTAGGATCTATACATCCTCTTCAGCCAGTATTGGTAGGGTTATCTCAACAGGTATATTCTTTTGAACACACGTGGAATTGGCACAACTGCTCGTGTCAAACACGGCAGGATCTCAGGTCTCCAACATATGGGGGTTGGGGAGCAAGATTTCCTGCAGAGGCATGCAGGTGCTCCACTACAACTATTTGATTTAATTATGAGGTGTGCTGTTTCTCCGTTTGGCCTCTCGAGACTTGCTCAATGTATACGTTTAATTGACCAGCAGTTTGGCTCTCACAGATCTTCATCTTCCTTCATATAGGAAGAATGGCCCACATTCAGATTGTATCCGTGTACTCTCTTTGTGCTCTGCGCTTATCCCTCAAAAGAGCATCTTTGCTCAGGGCCAACCTTGACTCATCGTCGGCTCTACACACAGAGCTGTTTTCATGCATCTGCTGATTCTTACTTCGTCGCCTTGTCTCTGAGGTAGCTTGGTTAAGTACATGAGCCAGCGTCCATTTTCCTAATATGGCCATCCTTGTCATGTTATATTTTCCTCTATAGCAAGCTTCTAATAATTTTCTTTCTACCTGACCTTACAGCGTATTTACAGTTATTGGTCAGTAAGTTACTTCATCTCACTCTGCTGTCAAACATTCCTCTGATATCTGCTGCCTTCTTGAAGAACTTGACCTCGATGTCCTCGGTCTCACTGAGGTTTCATGTTGAGTGTGGCATGGTTTGTGTGTCTTCGATGGGTGGAATGGCAGAGGAGCTTGGTGTGGGACACACACTGTGAGCCATGTACATAGCCTGAGTAACCTATTCCTCGTAAGGATAGGAGGGGCCGTAGCGATAGCAGAACCAGAGGTAACAGGTTGCGTGGGTCATGGTCTACGTATCTGCGATGAATGGAATGGCTGAGGAGTGTGGTGTGGGACGCAGGCGGTGATCCGTGTGTGTAGCCTGAGGAAACTACTCCTTGAACGGATCGGAGGGGGCGTAATGATGACAGAGCCAGAGATTTCAAGCTGCGTGGGGCATGGTCTGTGTATCTGCGATGGACGAAATGCCTGAGGAGCATGGTGAGACAAGTGCATAGCCTGAGGCACCTATTCCTCATAAGGATAGGGAGGCATAGAGATGGTGGTGCCCTGGGCATTGGGCTGATGGGGGTATTGGTGGGAGTGGCATAGGCATGCATTGGGGGAGCGGTGAGGTGCAGGGAGGGTGGATGCACCAAGGTGCTTACTTGCAGTCCAAGTGTGGAGGGCATCCCTGGAGGCTGGCTGGACTTGCATTGAGGGTGCTGTAGAGGAGGAGCAAAGTGCCTCTACCAGAAGTCCCGCCCTCCTTTTGCCTATATGTTGGAAACCAGAAATTGCGACATGAACAACGCACTATACCGCAAAGAGTCCTCGAAACAAGGAATCCATTGAGAAATCCCAATATGATGTACCCACAGAGAAATGTCAGTCTTTTAAAGGAGGTCCCGGAAGAAGGGTGAAGATGAATGAAAGAGAAGGCTGGTGACGTCATATAAAGCAGAAAAGATGCACACAGAAGAGATGCCAATGAAGAGAGTATATAGAATTTATAGAATCTAATGCGAAGTAAAGAATTGAGCAAAATTTCAGAAATGAAGATTGCACATGCGGAAAGAAAATGCAAAGCTGTTTAATAATTGTACAGATGCTGAAATGCAAATAGACTAAGTCATCATAAGGCTGGCTTTACGTAGTGAATAGACTGCAGACGGTGCCACCAATATATATATGCAATTAGAATTTGGATGTTCCATGATGTATTTTAGCAATCTAGGACCCCATGAAAGGAAAGGCCGAAAGTATTGTGCAGTAGAAGAAAACAGCTGACATCCAGGGAAGATTTGAGAAAAGTTGTCTGGCCCAGTGTCAAGGGTTGGGGCAGCCAAGAAACTCGTTATCTGTTTGAGAAGATACAATGAACGTGAGAAGTGAGAGAAGCTTCTGTTGCGGTGGAATGGAAAAACACTAGAAGTGCCAGGTTTTATTCATTAAATAGTGTTAAATGCGAAGAAGGAGCTCAAAACACAGTCTCCTGTCACATGGTCAAGATGAAAATAGACTTTGGGTGAGCTACACCGACACCCGAAGATTAGACCATGCTTACACTCCCTTCTATTCTCAAGTGATACTTGCAAGGCTGAGTTCAAAGACTAATTTTAATGGCAGACAGTAGGTGTGATGATGATGATGATGGGCTAATTGGGTGGGGAGGCATGGTCAAATCCAACCCTCCAGCACCTGGGGTAGCAGCTTGTGTGCTGCTAGTCAGTGGAATATTCCAGAAGGGTACAAGCATGCCAACCAATTGTAGAGGGCCATGTAGTAAAGAGCCCTATAGTTTGAAAGCCAATGAAATGTTGTGTATTTTATGACACTGAAGATTACTTGCAATAGGGGTGGGCATAGCTGTCCACCTGACCTTAAAGATCCAATCATAATCCTGTCCCCTACAGAATACCTAGCTGTACCCCTTAAACCTATCATAATCCCACTTCGGTTTTCTTATTTTGCCATGCAGTATGATGTCACGTATGATGAGATTTTGCTATAAAAGAAATGTTTTTTGTGAAATGGGTTGAGACTTATGCTGTGGGACGTCCGTTGACTCCCATTGTACTCCGTTTTAGAAAATTGCAATTAAAAACCGTTATATTTTGCCAACTTCCTGAGTTGGTCTGATTATTGATGCAAGAGTAAGATCTGCATCCCCATCCATCCCAGATAGCGCTACCTCACTTAAAGGACCTACGGGTTCAGTGCCGAGGGGGCTCTTGGGTTATGGGCTTTTGTCGGTCTCGGATCTGGCTGTGGTTGTTGCAAGACCATAGTGACGGGTTCTGGCAGAGAATGCGAGGTGAGGTACATGGCGGTCGTGTTGATCGGCACTATTGTGCGGCACCTAACACCTGTGGCTCTCATCACCGTGCCCTTGGCATGCGCAGGCTCTGCCGCAGATGGTTCGGAATTCAGGTTGTAAATGAAGCAGAGTCAAACGTCGATGTGATGTGTAGCACATAGTGGACGTGGATTGAGCAGCATGCTCTGCGGACCTGTGGTGCTCAACACTGTGCCCTTGGCCTATGCAGGCTTTGCCATGGAGGGTTGGCATGCAGGTTTTAAACAAAGGGGAGTTGAGGATCGATGCGATGCGTAGCACATAGTGGACATGAATCAAGCAGCGTGCTCTGCAGACTTGCAGAGCTCAACACTGCGCCCTTGGCCTGCACAGGCCAAGTACACCAAAAGAGATCTGAACAGATTGGAAACACAAGCAAATTATACACCTCCTTTTCCAATATTGGTAACGTGGACAGAACAGAAGGCTTATCTCCAAAAGGTCATGGATCATTGGTTAGTTGGAACACCACAAAAAGACAATTATTACCCAATGATAAAAGGGCTGTCTAGTCATGGTTGTGTACAAATATCTGCTTTATTATTATCACAACAGACAGTTCTAGCACACTACAAAATACAAACCACCCTAAAAAGAATGCAGAGGACAGACAGTTTCAAAGAAGGAAAAGGGATGCACTCTGGATACTGACAGGAGTTCAAGGATTCTTGGTTTCAACACAAAGGAAGCAATGGGTCATACATTGTCACTTGGGGTCTTCGTAGAAGGACCAGGGGGAACAGAACCACTATGTATCTTGTGCTGTAGGAGTTCTTGGTGCTTGAAAGGGTTGAGTCAGTTTCAGGACGCTTGCAGCTTTTTGTGAAAGAGTTCAACATGGGAGACAGCTGCAGGTATCAGGTGGCAGACAGTTCGGCGAGCGATGCAGAACTGACGGCTGTAGGCTGGCCTACAGAGCAGCTTGCGGTAAGAAATCATTGTCTTAGTACTGGTTCACATGTCTGAAGCACTGGTTGAGGTGTCGTGGATGGCTTTAGTGGCTGCAGTGTAACAACAGTCAGCGGTGCAGTCGGTTGCAGCTCCAGAGGTTTGACTAGCTCTAAAATGACCTTTAAGGCAGATGTTGGTAGATACTTGTTGATGCACTCCTAGCTTCTTCACTGGGCTCATTTCGTCCTTTAAGGTGGACGGTGGAAAGCTGAGGAGAGGCAGAACTGGTTTGGTTCAGAGACTTTCTGGCACTTCTCACCTCGGAAGCTTGCTGCAGAGCCTAGCTGGGCACATTGTGTGCTGGCTTGGTACCAGTTCTGGTGCTTCGGGATGGTCCTGTGGATTCAGTATCACCCTCTGTTCCCTAGAATATGTTCATGCGAGGAATCTTGCTACCCTCTTGGAGGTCCAGGCCTTCCTCAACTGGCGAAAGATGTAAGGCAGACTGTACCTTCAGCCAGGGTCCAATCATGAGTTCTTCTTGCTACTCCTTGCAAAGTCTTCAGATGGTCTGCCAAAAGAGGAGCTTGGGCCTCTTTTAAGGCCAAATGGACCACAGGGATTGGTGTAGGCTAAGCCTACCATAATGAACCAATCCTGGGTCCCCACCAACAATCTCCTTTATGCATGAGGTCATTAACAGAGCTCTTTGCAAGAGAAAAGTTAAAGGTGTGAAAACATGTAATACTAAGTCCTACCCATATTCCTGTCTGTCGTGGGTCAAAGGGTCCCTCTGGCTAATGGATATCTCTGTTATTCCTGATTAAAGCGACTGGTCTCCCTTGAAGCTGTGGCGAGACCAGATTTTCTGGCTCCATCACACCACATACTCGTACCTTCTGAATCGGTCCCCTTGCAGGGATGACTACTGTAAAAACACAGTTCCAGAAATGACATTTCACTGTCAGTCTATAAAAGGGAGGGAGCTAGCTTCAAGTTGACACAGTGTATATGAAAGGCTGTTGGGCTTCTCTGTATGCTTTGTTTAGCCTCTGCAGCCAAGCCCCATGTGGGCATGTTGAATTATACTCTGATTAGTATGTGAATGCTGCCACGAGCTACAGGGCTAAACAAAGGGACTGGGGCAATCCATGGAGCCTTTGTTCATTAATTAGACTGGCCATGGCAGGGGTAAGGGTTGCCCTTCCCCTTCTAGAGATGCATTGTGTACTCCACCTTTGAGATCCCAACTAATTATGACAGGGGGACTGCACCTTTAGGCTGTATCCACCCAGACGTCAATGCGTATGTCGTGCAGTGAGTATAGAAAAATGTGTGTGGATTAGTCCCACACTTTTTCCTGAGGTTGATCTACCATAATTTAATTCAATGTAAAAAGTCACATCAGGACACTGTGCGACTACGTCTCTTGTTTCCAAAAAAGAATATATCTTCTATTTTCAAGCATCTCCCTTCCTAGAATAAATATTTCTGTAGAGGTTCTGTTGAAGGGAGTCCACTTTCTGGATTCTTCACAGCGAGAGTATAGCAGTCATCTTGGTGACTCTGATTGGAGAAGGTAGACAATAAACATATCTCATGTACCTCTGTGGTAACAACTCTTGATCAGAACTCGAGCCATGAAGCCAATGATCTTTTGCATGGCTACCAAGCGGGTCATCGACCTACCATGGGAACCGAATCAGTAATGTTTTCAGTTCTTGATGATTTAGGTTGTGGCAGTACCGTGGAGAGGGTGGTGTCTTGATTCTTCTTGCCCTCTCTGCTACCTTTGATAAAATATATTACAACATTATTGTCCAGGCTGGCATCAGAGGTATGCCTCTTGAATGGTTCATTTCCTTTTATCTGATCGTCAGCAAACTGTTTCACTATATCCTTGTTCTTCTGCTCCTTATGCAATCACCTGTGGTGTCCCCCATGGATCTCCCTCTCTCCCCTGCTTTTTAACCTATATCTTCGCCCCCTGGCTGATCTAATAACATCTTTTGGTATCCGATTTTACACCTCTGCTGACTACAAAGGACTGTTTTTTCATCTTCATTCACAATCCCCGGTTTCCTCGTCTAATCTTAAGAACTGCCTATTAGCACTCTCAACTTGGATAGCCAAAAACAGCCTCAAATTGAATGGAAGTAAGACCGAAGTCCTGGTCTTTGGCAGCTGGGACACTAGCATGTTCTGGAACTCTTCTTTCTGGCCGGAGCCACTAGGGATCCTTCTTTTACCTGGCTCCAGTGTAAAAAGCCTGGGGGTTCAAATGTTACCCTCAGGATCCAGAGAGGCTCAGATAGCTTCAGTCTGCAGGGCAGGTATTCACAGATTGAAACTGCTTAAGAAAATTCTGCCACTGTTGTCACCTCGTCTACAATGGGATCCATTGAGTATTTCAATGGGATGTGTTTAGGGCAACCAGAGTATCTGATTCACAGACTTGAGTTTTTGCCGAATGCTATAGCCCACTAACCCTTAGGGGTGACCAGATCTGAGCATATCACCTCGCTATTAGGTAAAGTCCACTGGCTCCCGGTTAGGTGACGGATAGAGTTTAAGATCTTGTGCATTGGTCACCGGTCCATTCACTCGTCAGGCCCAATATACTTACGGCAGATGAAAGCCTACATTCCCTCTCGTAGGCTCCGCTCCAGTGATGAAAATCTCCTCGAAGTCCTGCGTTTCCACAAATACAGATCGGTCCTGGCCCCTAAACTCTGAAACGCGCTCCCGCCGCCACTCTGTAACCTCCCAGGTTTAGTTTTAGGAAACAACTGAAGACCTTGCTGATCGCTGTCTAACTTCCCTGTTGCTCTGCTTTTTCTTCATTGTTTCCCTCCGTCTCCTCTCTCTTCTTTAGCGCCCAGATGCCTCGTTGGCCTTGGTTCACGCTCTACAACTTATAATGCATACATACATACATTTTTGGCAGTGCTTCAGGCAACCCTTCCAAGCATAAATGTGTGAAAGTAATTGCATTTTTTGAAAGTGAAACTCCCTAAATGATTAGGTTTTTGGGAGCAAGGGACTTGCATGCTGAGAACATGTGAGTTCATTGTTAGGTAATAAAAAGACAGGCAGAATCTCCTGTCTACTGTGAGTAACACTGAATACCAATCTGGCCACACGGGATGGCCCTGGAGAATTTGGGGGATGCTCTGGGAAAATAAAAATACACATACGCATGCTTTATAATACTTCGACAGCTGCAAGGCATGTGTTATAAACAGTGGTGTAATTGCTGGACCCCCGACTTCCTACCTCCCCAATCGTGGACGTTTCGTGGGTTTTTTCATCTTAAACACGTTCTAAAATAACTTTCAGAGCACAGGGTGCATGTTTTTTTTTTTTTTAAGGAAGTCGGTCTTCCTAAACTGTAGTCTTAAAATGTTTGTTAATTGGACTAATGTTTTGAGAAAGTTCCCGTCTTTCAGGAAAGCTGGTCTTTATGTTGAATGTTGTGCTCAGTTTATCTCATCTAGAAACTGTACTGCTCTGTGTAAAGGAAAAAAAAAAAAACTCGTGTGCTAAGGAGCAGGTGCAGGAGGCTGGGCTGACACTGCCAGCGCCCACGCAAGCCCCAGGAATAGACGGCGATTACTCCCACACTGCAAGAGCATTCCTTACACTCTTGCTAACCGTGGCGCCATTTCGGAGGAGAGATGCAGTTTGACTGACAGTTGACTGCTTGAAACAAAGAACGCATTGCTCAACCCGCACAAAAGATGAAGCACAGCTGCCAAAAGGGGAGATGAACGCAAATGCAATTAACTGTATCACGTGCTCTCCTGCCCCATGGGTCATGGTTATAGGAAAGAAACTCCTTGTGCTGTCAGTTAATAAATCTAGCGATCGTACAAACCCTATAGATTGATCTATCTAACATGTACCTAATTGCAGAAGGCCTTCACAGGCGAGCCGGTGCTGCAATGTGGCCCCTTGCCATATGTAACACGTTAAGTCCATCTTGTAGCGTATGCTGCCGGTCGTACCGCTTCATAGCACCCTAAATAAAAGGTGTTGCCGTTATTTTGCTAAATTCTGATGGTCAGATTCAAAACGCTTTTTTGCGAGAGGAAATGCCTTTTCCATCACAAAATAATGCAGCTTGCATTTGCACGGTGATATATTACAAGTATTGGCAAAGCCAACTGTTTTGTCTTTTCAGTAGCAATTGGTGAAGCATGTTCCAGGCACTGACAACATGGTATTAAGTAGCCATAAAATGATAACAGCTGGGAAATGGTGTTAGCATCCCTGTGTATTATGATAGCGCTGGGCTAATGCCTATATTATGCCTATACTATACCCACACCTATTGGCTTTGCCAATGCTTGCTATTAACAGTAATTTCTGTGCATGGAACAAAAGCAAGGACACATATATTGATTATTAATCAAGTGCCTGAATGCACTCCTCTCATTCTACTCTCCCTCCCGCCACCTCCAATCTGCTGACCTCTTCCTACTCACTCTCCCCCCACCTCCTTGTGCCCCTTCTCGTTTCCGTTCCTTTCAGCTCCTTGCCCCCCTACACTGGAACTCTCTCGCTCTATCCACTCTATTTCCTCTAACCCCCCTTCCGTTCTTCCTTGAAATCCCACCTTCTTCATCCCCCGTCCTGTTAACCCCATCTCTTCTCTCTTCCTCTTCCACTGTTCCGTTTCTCTCCACCGACCTAGGAAAATTGTTTTACATATTGTTTTGATGGTTTGTTTCATGTTTTGCTTTTAAGCTTCAATTTCTTTGTATCCTGTTGTTGTCATTTGCAGTAAAGCGCTCTATACATTTAATAAATACAAATACAAATACTCTTGGTTGAGACATTATTATTACATCAGGCACTGGTTCATAGATGCAAATACACCATTACCTTACAGAAGGCTGGTTATAACTAATGCAGGCACGGGGGCCCACTTTAAAGCACAGAGCTATCTCCAAGAGATTCTCGGGGAAGGTTACTTTAGATGGGAGAGGCTGGTAGACGGTAAGAATGGTCACAGGGACTAGCATAGCCATTGGTGGTGAATGAGTGGGTGCACATATAAACAATACCCTCACTATGTGTGTGACCCCACACTTTCCATCTCTCTCCTAGCTTAATTTACCATGCATATAGTTGTAGTTTATAGGCAGTGCTTAAACCGCCACCTAATTGCCAAAAGGTAAAAACATTTGGAAAATCATACCCTAAGTGTTTATCGCATTTTTGTGTTATTTTTCAAAATTGTGTTTCCATAGCTCTCGTGTTTCAAATGGCCATGCGTGAGAAGGCCACCCAGTCCTATTTTTTTCCCTTTCGATCCTGGGACATATACTTGTTTCTTTCCCATTTGAAATTTAGAAAAAGCACAAGTCCCAGAATTCCAAGCAAGAAAAGCTCTGTGATTCCTGCCTCTCTGCCACATCAAAAGAGTTAAACATGTGTGCTCAGACTGGCATATTTGAAGTAAGTTCAAAGATACTTCAAGAAAGCATTTTGATTTGCTTCCGTCTTATGGGTGGTTTATTGCTATTTGCCACTAGTCCCCTTTCCCTCCAGCCCGCCTATCCCCCATCTCCAGTCTCTCAAACTGGTCAAATAAAAGCAGGCGCTGTAAATATTGCAGGCAAGGGTACGTCAAATGGAAGGATATTACATGTGGCTACTCAAAAAGCGGTCTCAGAGGAAGGTATGGAGAGGCTTAAACAAGCAGAGAACTCATTTGCATTACATTATGAAATAATCAAGGACATGAAAGTATTTACATTTTGAAATCTGATGCTGTGCTAATGTCCCACTTAGCACAGTAACAAACCCTAGTTACAAAGCAATAATTCTATTAAAACAATTAATATTGTGACTTCTCTTAACAATCGCCTGCAAAAGGTTTGGACTAGTAATTAACAAACAGATTCTTGTAACAAAAGTCATGCTTGAATAAAGATGTTTTTATATCTCACTGGATACATCCTATATATTGAGAAACAAAGTGATGGCTACTTAATAAATGCTTAGCTGTAAATAATAAATTAACTTAATAAAATGTAATGATGGTGTGGAAAGGGCACAGCTAGTTCAAACAGCAATCACAAACCAGAGCATGACCTTGTACTTAAAAACATGTCTGGATCAGGAGATTTTAAGCTGTGCAATCTCTCTTTTTTAATAGTCAAATAAAATCACATTAATTTACAACTTTCAGACTGCCCCATGAGAGGAGTGAGTAGTCCGAGAAAGTCAAATAAAATGGTTGGCTTTATCAATGCTTGTTTTAAACAGGGCTTCAGATCAAACGATATAATTCAAAGGACTGAGGCTTCCATGTTGAGGACATTGTTTATGAAACCAGTAGAAAATGTTACAGCTGGAAGTACGTCCATAGATCTCAGCCGGCAGATTAGAAATAATATTGACAGACCAAGGTTTGATGTTAATGCTTGATAAAGATAGCTCAAAGAAATCCCAGGAGGATGTGTTTTTTTAGGGCGGGAGGGGAACGTACTGGTCGAAAATGTCCATTGGAGTTAGTATAGCTATGGGCAATCAATGGATGGGTCAATGGCCATCCAAAACCTACAAGCTGCATGTCATTCCTCGCCTGTCGTATCCTTCCTAGCTGTGCTTCAATTCAATAGATTCAGGTATAGGTGGCGGCAGCGGCGCAGGGGTGTTACTGGCTCTGGAATAGATCTGGGGCTAAGCTAATGTCGGTACTATCTGGACTCAGGGCTAGCTAGCCGTTTGGTTGTAGTCCCTGAGCTTCTAACTGTGGATAAAACCAAAACACCCAGTGCTATTGCCCCTACAGCCCCGCCTAGCAACGCATCTGGGTGGCACCAGCTAATTGGTTCCTGGTGCCCTCCCGAAAGTTCCTTTCAACTGCTATGTATCCCCTCTCACTAATCCAGTTTGATTATTATGTTTTCCCAGCAACATTTTCGATGTTGCTTCTGCCTGTCCCTCTCCCAACAAAATACATCTTCCTGAGAGCTCTATCAAACAGTAAGAGAAAACCTAGTGTTTTAAAGGGCCTGCAGTTTTGTTTCTAAGTAGTCGTTTTGGGGATAATGACTTAATTGGATCTGTAACCATGTGTTAGTGGTGTTAGAGAAATGCCTTAACCAAGTGATGTATAAGCAGTATGTATGTACTCCTCTCTGTTCTCTACACTAAAGTCCTGGTAAAAAGTAGCATTGGGACATCCAAAATATTTAGCTCATGTATAGGTTAGATAGGCCTTTCCGAGGCAATGCTATCACATGCCCAGGTGTTCATACCATTTCCCACCTTTCCATCTTATTTATTTATTAGTCTATTTATTTGCATTTAAGAACAGTGTGTCATCTCGAACAGAAATGACTTACAAAGTGGCCAACAACAGAGAGTAGATGCCACACTAAAGTAGGGGGCCATTACATAAGAGCATATTTGGATTAAATGACGTATACTGGGTGCTGACAGCTTCAGAATAGGAACATAAACCAGGGACATAGACCGGAGGACATTACAACACTTTTAACACTGAGAGCCAGAGCCATTATTTTCATATTTGCAAAACATGTTATGGCCTTTGTGATAGGTCATGAGACCTGACCCTGTCAAGATAGGGTGAGGTCTCATGAGGAGTCCCAGTCCTTTTCCCTTCCCCCTGTGCAGGTTGTGTAACCAATGTACCACTGTCTATCACCCCATGCCTGCACAGCACCATTCTGGCCAGTATTTGTATCTTTGGCTTGTAGGATCGATCATATCAATAGCCATAATGAAACAATCAGCAGGTGCTCATAGAAACCCCCAAACGAGCGGACAATAGGCAGAGCAGCATGGATAAAACAAGCCGCAATCGGATTCGCTCTCGTTAAGAAAACACAGCGACCCGGACGCAAATCTCTCTGGTAAAATTCACCATACAGGAAAATGCAACCCATGCCAGCAGAAGCCCAGCCATTCAGGACCAGGAGCGCCCAGTGAGACTTTAATAAGGAAAGACATCATGCTCACCTCCAGGGGGTTGGATTGGCCCCTCGGCCTTTCGGCCAGTGGCCGGGCCGAAATCGTCCCTGGGGAGTGGGTGCCGGTTTCTGGCCATGCCTGTGCCTGTTTGGAAAAAAAATAGAAAAAAAAAGATGTCTTTTTCCATTTTTCTTTTCTTTTCAAAAAGCCTTTCATCCTTCTTAGGTCGATAAATGAGTACCAACACAGCTTGGGTGATATTCTATGCATATTTGTTCTATAAAAAAGAGCTCACGCGTAAGTGCTATACAATAACATATAATCATTTGGCCTTGGACGTCTGCTTGGATTCACAGTAATTTAGTGTACTTAGGAACAATGCTATTTGATGACACTTCCTGTTTTGTCAAGGGGTGAAAGGTCATATTTCATCGCTTCCCAGGATGTCACTTTGCGGTGGGGTCAAATTACATCACTTCCGGTGATGTCATCAGAAGTCATGGGTCGTGAGGCGAGGGGTGGGCTACTTTTTGGAGGCGAGGGGTGGGCCACTTTTTTTGGGGTGACAGGACCTATTTCTGTTCCCAATCCAACCCTCATGGTGTGGCACCCTCACCAATCTGGCCTGCTTGAGCCACCAGAAGACTCGTACACGAACTGGAACATGAACTGTTGCTGCCCTCCATTATCGAAGACCCGCAATCACGAAGATGGAAAGGGGATGGAACTTAAGACCCCCTTTGAATCTTTGCATGACTCTAACACCTCGCCAGGTAAGGGAACAGACAATGGTTGGCCTGGAGAACCACAAAAAGTGAGAAAGCCAATGATGTGGGGCAGGAGAAGATAAACTGGCAGACAGGAGACAGGAACATCTGGGTAGTTCGGGGTGAGGTCAAGGGAGAAGGAATAAGAGGTCACCCGGTGGAAGGATAGAGCAGAGGAGCATGTGGAAAAAGAATTAAAGGAGTGTGCAAAGTGAGTATTGGTTGTTGGGAGAGAGTGGTACTTGTGTTTGAAAGTGCATGGCAGGTGTGCTAGTGAGAGTAGGGAGTGAAAGGAAGGGTGACTGTGGAAGTGAAAGTAGGTTTGACCAATGTTCCCTCTAAGCTGTGCGCATGTGTGCTTGCCCAACTTCCTTCTGGGTGCCGCTCAGAAGAATTTGAGCAGAGCACACAGATAATTCCCACCTATTCAAAAAGATGTAATAATGCACAAGGCACAGCAGGTACCTAATATTTGCTTTCCCTCAAAATGACGCTAAATTATATGAACTAGTATTGATGTTCTGGTCTAGCTTTTTACAGTCCCTATGCAAGCTTGACCCTAAAAGCCCCCAAATCCTGAAAGTAGAATACATCCACAATAGTCTAAAAACTAAAATGAAAAAGTTACTGTATGAACAGAAGATATATATAAGAGATGTCTGCACGCAGTAACCAAATTGTACCTCACCTCCCTACCCATTACTCTTATACTTGACTCTACCAAACTTATACCTTATGACTCGAACTTCTGCCCCAGGCTTCATTCAGATATACAACCAGACAACCTTGACTCTGCCTACCTCGGCTCTACAAAAGGTTACCAGACTTGTACCTACATCCACTTGTTTTATGTTTCTAATATGAATGATGCTTAAGCACAAGACTTTGTTACTCATGGCGCCTTAGCAAAAGCGTCACCCAGACTATGTAGCCCACCTATCAGCTCAAATATCAGATACTGAGTGCAAGTAACCAGGCTACTGAATGTGTAACCTCATCCCATGATTCCTATTATTTATTCATGTGTCACACTAGTGGCCCCCCTGGCAAGTTAATGCATTCTAAAAGTCAAATATTAATTTGCCCTCTGTAAGCGATATTCAATCAACACTACAGCTAAGTCAATGCCTAGTCTGGGATGCTGAGGAAAACCCTTATTGATGTATTTTTATATCCAGTTCAGTACTCTGGATGACAACCCTTGTATAATACCCCCTCTTAGAATCCCCCTGACCCCACTGAGCCAAGAAGTAGGTTTGTTTTGCAAATTTAAAAGGTCTATTTGGACAATTCAACAATATATATCTATCACACTTTATAAATAAATTGATAACTGATATCACACTTAAGAATACGACCGTGATCAACAATGGATAATGTTACATGGGTAGATTGATTTGGTTACTTAGGAGTAGCGTAGAGGTTGAGGTAGCTGAAAATGCTTGATGGTTTCAAGGAAATGCAAGATGGAATAAAATGCAGTACAGAAATAACTTGTTATGCGTTTAGCAAAAGGTAATATGATCACTTTTTCTTTTGACAATTCACTCCCCCACTATGCAATACAAGAAATGGAAGGAGAGCACACAGTCTTCAAGAATCCCAACAAATCACACTTTATAATGCAATACACAGTTCCAGTTCCCCCAGCAAGCTTAGAGAAAACAGGGATGAGTTTTAAACACAGGCGAATTACTTTAATGTGGTTTGCAAGGCAGTGAAAAGGTGCTAAAATTGCTTTTAATTCCCTCTAGAGGTTCAGGGTGAGTGACTGATGCTTGTTGGTATTAGTTCAGGCTCACTTTAGCAATGCCCTATGAGTTATTACCAGGTTGCAAATGGATTTTAACAAAGAGAAGCAACAAGCTGCTGATTTCTACAGATGAAGAAATCGGGCCAAATCGCAAATCGCGGTAAATCGCGGTAAATTTCGCGAGTGCGTGTCTCGCGATTACGGGAAAAGTATCAGGAGTAGGAAGTCGGTTCTAGGTTTGTTGGAAAGCGTAGATCCTAAGTTTAGTTCCTAGCCCAAACGGTTCAAGAGATACGGACGGTTTAATAAAGGTAGATTTTTGGATTTAAAGTAAAACTCAAAATGACAGGTGACAGCTTGCAGCTGCAGAATTGACAGGTGACAGTTGTGCAGCTTTAAAAATGACAGATGACACGATTTCTAGGAGGCAGTTCTACTTAGGTTAAAATAGTTTGGATGAGATTATTTTCTGCCCAGTTCTGCTAGGTACTCACAATATCAATTTGAAATAGACCTCGTCACGGTCTGGTCAGGTTGGACGGGATTTCCGGCGGGTGGTTCTGAAGTCCCAGCTATCTGGGTCAGCTCTGCTCTCTGGGTCTGTCAAGCACCGGATCTGCTCACAACGGTCTGGTTTGTGGTTCTCTCGGGTTCCGGATACAGCACTGCTTTCTAGATACTGCTACAGGTTCTTGCAAAAATTCTTGGCAAAAATTCAAACAGCTTGCCCGGCTGTTGAATAGTTTGGTTGGTTTTGAGGCCTGCTGAAGAGGATTCAGCTTGTGGATTCAGGCCTCTCTGCTACAAATTTTGGAGTTAATTTCTGCTACAGGTTCTGGAGATTGATGGATTTGAAGTCTGGATCTCTGGATGTGAAGTCGTCGGTCAGCATGCTCCGCAGCAAATGGAATTGAATGTCCCTACCTGTCCCAGCAGTCTCTTTTTATGTGTTTTAAAAAGTGGGTGGAGAGGCTAGCATCCCTAAGCCTGCCCCTCTCTTGATTTGATAGGTCAATAGATTCTTTGCTCCCTGATTTGGGAAGGGATAGTGTGTCAGAGTGATGTCATTTTTATGACCTGCAGAAATGACACTCCCCTGGTCAATGTGCACACAAATCTATTCCTGATCCAAATACATATTTCCCAGGTACACAGTTGTTTGACATCACATACACACATCATATATTACTAAAGATAGTCCCTTTCCCGACTCTGGCGTTTCTAGAAGCTTGCATTCAAAAATGGCAACTTATTTTCGATTTTAGTGGGTTTTGCAACATTGGTTTTTCATCAAAAATTATACAAAGGTACATTTCCCTTCCACATATATCCCAGTAACTTTCCATGTCTCTAGCTTAAACACATTGTCTACAGTAATCATAATTAGCGGAGTTTTGCCCCAGAACATGGTACAAATTGGAGTTTGGACTCAAATCGTGAGGGCATTTTTCAAACTAAGACTCTCAAAGTTGTACATTCCTGTCATTTGGTTACAATAAATTATCACTGTTTCTATAAAATATATATTTGTTGCAATTCAACTCCCCCAAAGTGTTTGGGTCCGCCTCCAGGAGTCTGGGTGGGTCAGTGATCACATGTCTCTCCTTGCTGGCAGAGGGCTGTCGACAGGAAACACTCAAAATTAACATACCCCATTCAACAGAAAGAGCCTTTTGTGTGGGCTCCAGCAGGCTGCCTGGAAGTCTCTCCTCAATCAATCAACAGGGTCATGTGATATCCTGCCTCCTGGGGTGGAATCTCTGAGGTGTTAAGGTTTCCCACCCTCTTGGCCTCTGGGAACAGCAGGTGGCTAGATTTCCAATTAACTAACAAGCTTTGAAGTCCCTGCCCCTCTTGCAACTCCTAAATACAGTTTCCCTGTCAGGGTTTAGACCGCTAGGACCACCTTAGGGAATTTGTCGGTACTGCATCCATTTTTGAGTTGTCTTGAATTACTGCATTTCAATAGAGTGGTCTTTTGCTTGATAGTATAGGACCCTTGCTTAACATTGTTTTGATGGCATCCTTACAGTAGAGTGGTGATGTGGAACCCCCCACAAGAAGGTTGTATCTTTGGAGTGGTCTCGTGCCAACTGCGCATTTCTCCTATTCTGGCGTGAATGTGGGCGGCGATAGCTCATCCCCACATCCACCCAGTCTATTGACTTAGTTTGTCTGGGATAGAATAATGGGCGGCGACAGCTCATCCCCACATCTACCCAGTCTATTGATTCAACATGGGTCAAAACCCTTGACACCTCTAAGGATTTTCTGTAGGCAAATGTCATGTCTACTTTATAAGCGGAGAGCTTGCAATATCATTTACCTGGCCTGCAAGGGATAATGGGTATGGAGTATGCCTGCTATTATTCGTATAAAGTATTAGGGCATTGGATATACAAATTACTAGAATGCTTTTCACACAATCTGCCACCTTTCCAAGTTTACAGAGTTCCATGCATGGGGCATAGACCTTAACAAATTATATGATAACTCGCAGCTTTGCAAAAAATGTTTCACTGAGCATTTGTATAATCCTACTCAAGAATTTAAAGGTGGGGTATGTTGCAAACAATCTTGTATACACTTCATAGTAATTGTGCACTGACAGATTTGCAGCATTTACTTAAACTGCACATAATATCATGGTGAAGTTTCAAATATGTTTTGCATTACAAAGTATTGTGGGTATGAAAATATCCCAGTTAGTGTTTTACTGCCACAATCACTCACTGTTTACAGAGCCCTGTCAACTGGTATTGGAGGCTAGCAAATGAGCCGGTGTGGGGTACAGATGGAAGGGCACAGGAGAACAATCCTTTTGGGGTGAAAAACAAATCAGCAGCGTTCAAAAACCAAATCAGATATTCTGGCAGGGCAGTACAGTGAAGGGATTGTGTTTGTTTTCTGAAGAATAGGATACTCTAGGAAAAGTCTAGGAAACTGTACCTTCGTTTTTTTTCTCTGCTCAGCTGCTGAGGGCTTTTCAATATGATAATGTGTTTGTGTTTATTGCCTCTAGCATCCCCATGTATCTTGTCCAACTGATAATAGTGAATTTCATAAGAGGGGTCCGTAGTTAAAGAAGAAAGTACTCAATCTGTTGTACCTATGAACATTGCTGCTATTGACTTAAAAGGCAAATATATGTGATTTTCTTCAACCGTATTTCAGGCAAAACCTGAGTAAGACTCTAGTGGAATTGTGTCTAGGCTGTGGTGAGAAAGGGTGGGCAAAACTGTAAACTGTATTATGTATCCTGTCATATTACTTCCTATGTCAGGGTTACAAGGAGGGCTCTGATATGATATTGCGCCCTACTCCGAATCCAATGATTTTTCAGGGAGCAAGAATGTAATTAGCTTTGGCAGAAGGGATATTTCATGTTTTTTTAAAATATGTTCTTTCCCCTCAAAATTCCTCTTGAGATTGGGCAGTAGTATTATTTGAGTTTCTACCAATGCCACTGCTGGACAGGTCACTGATTCAAAAACAAATATCAGTGGAACTTCGTGGGTAAAATCAGGGGGTAGGTTCCTATATGTTCATGGTTTCTCATTTTTGTTGAGCACATTTTCCTGTTTTTAGGGAATAACAATGGATTGTGCGTCTTAGCTGTAAGGCTGGTTTTGAGCAAATGTCACAAGTCACAGGACCACCTAATGTGGATAGCAAGCAGAGACCCAGGAATTCTGATCATCATATTCTGTGGTGCAGTTATTCAAATGTAATTATCATCCTTACACACATTTTGAGGAATGTTCTCCTGGCCCTTGAATTACTTCATTAAAGTGGCACATGAATTCCTATTTGCGTGTTTTCTGGCACATTCCTTTTAGTTGCCGTTATTTAATTTGCAAAAATGTTATCTTGTCTGAATTTTTTGACAGTCACATCAGTGATAAGTGATATTTGCTTTTTGTAATGAACACACGTATTTTTTCAAAAGGTTTCACACACTTTCTGCATTGTCTCTAAGAAGTGTCGACAAATGAATAGCCACAGCTAAACATATTGTTTACCCCGACCATAAAGAGCTTTTTTGTTCATGCACATTTTTTTCTCTGCACAGTAGTAATTTTGCTAAGGAACTATGGTATATCTTGAAGTCTTGGACTGGTTGAAGAGCTCTCCTTATAACAGCATAAAATATTTGTTCTTTTAAGCCAATATGTTTGGAAAACGTTATTCAATATGCACTTTTTACACTGACTCATAAAGAATTGCAGTGTTTGAGAAGGAAAAATTCTGTTCCAAATTCTTTGGAGATGGTAGCGCACCAACTACGCATGCTCACAAAGTAGCTTACCTCGTAATTTAGTTGTGCACATGGAAAATAAGTTGCGCACAAAAGCTAAGCATTTCCGCACTTAGGGAAAAATAATTAGAGGGAATATTGGGTGTGACTGAGGGAGAAGATGTTGGTTGAGTGTGTAGTAGGTGTGTGGAGGTAGGGGTATTGGTACTGTAGAGAGAGGGATTATAGCAGTGTTGAGAGAGGGGTAGTAGTGCAGTAGTTTAAAGAGTGGAATTGTAGTGGGGAGAGATGGGTAGTAGTGTGGAGCGGAGAGCAGTAGTCATGTGGAGAAAGGGATAGAAGTAGTGAGGTGGGGAGAGAGTAGAGTCATTAGTGAAGAGAGATGGAGAGTGGTGCGGAGAAGGAGGGTGGAGCTAGGTAGTACTGAGAGTAACATCGTTAGGGCAGAGGAGGAGGGAGAGGGTGGAGTTGGGGAGAAGGTGACAGAAAGACATAGGGAGAAAAACAACAGAGCATGGAAGGGTCAGAGCCAGTGGGGCCAGAGTGCCTCAAAGGCACCAACCCTTACATTGTAACATCTTTGGGAATCTTAGAGTAGGAGCCACGTAGATTGTTCCTTGAGGAAGCCTTAGGCAGATAAGACGTTCTGCCATTAGGCCATCATGCTTTGGTAAGACAGGTTTGATATAGATGGGGTTACCAATGACTGCAGACCCTCCCAGGGTTGAGGGATGCCTGGGTTAAGGAGGGAACGCTTGTCTCTAGACAGGAGAGAGAGAGTGAATGGCCCTTTGAGATCCCCTTGACTACAAAACAATAAAAAACCCTTGAACTGTCTCAGAGAGTCGGTGTGTTCTTGAGGTCATCACCCACAAAAGGTAATTCCATGTTGGTAGCGCCTGGCACATTCCTAGCCCATGCCTGTACAAACGCCACAACTGTTGGCTTTGTCAATGCTTTTTTCAATAGGGTTTTTGAAACAAGGCCTATTAGTTTCTGTCATTGATGTCACATCTTATGAGATTATTGGGTGGCAAAGTAGGTGTTATTTTGCTTACGATACCTCCATGATTTTGGTGACACCCCCACTCCCTTTTTATTTTATTCAAATCCTCCGATTCATTACCTTTTCTTACTACCCCCGTATCTCTCTTAATTACTTCTCTTGTTTTTTTTTTACTTTCATCATGAAACCTTTATGCTATGTTTTATATTATTTTTATAGGAGACACGTGCCAATATTTCAGTATCGCAGTGCTGTGGGTTGTTGGATAGTGATGTATGCGGGTGTACTGTTTGTAGGCAATATGTTATGTGACATTGTTGGGGTGTGCATGAGCGGTGTGAGTGTGCCAGGTGCGTGTGTCTAGCTGTGTTTGTGTGTGTAGTCTGCAGACTACTGGTGTAGTGTAATCGTGTGGTGTGTGTTTTTGCACGGTGTGAGAACTTCGATGGCCTCTGCATTTCGTTTTTTGTGCACAGATGAAACGATTGCCCACTGCCCGATAATAATTGATTGTGCATTTGGTTAGGGCGAGCGTCCTAAAACATATGGTAGGTTAGTAGTATTAGGGAGCCACAAGCTTACTTTGCTATAGTCTTTGACATATTGGTTGCCCTGTGAAGGTGCCGTGTTAGTGTATTTGTGGCATGCATCCATCCATGGCCATGGAGTATGTGTGTGCAAAGGTTGCTGTAATGTTCCTTCTTATGTTGGCAATGGTAGCGATAAATAGACATCCTTGTGGATTGTGTTGTGTTTGTTTCATGAATAAGAGATGTTGGTCGATGGGTTGCCCTGACATATTATTGGTGTTTAAATGCCATGCTCTGCCATCTATATAGCCTTTGCACCCAGACTGGCTGTACCAAAAGGCAACCCCTACGCACTCTAGTGGGGTCTAGAACCTCCTAATTTATATGGTTAGTAAAAATACTCTGCATACAGTAATAGTGTTAAATATGTTTCTCACAGGAGATATCTTTCGTTGTACAGATCTAAGACACAGTACAACCGTTCTCAAATTTTCATAAAACAATATTTACTTCAACTCAAAACAACATGTCAAAAACATTACATTCAGTATTCATGGTTCCAATTCACCATTTCATACATTTAATCAAAGTTACTTTAAACTAACAGTTTCTCATCAAAACAATATTCTACATGCAGGTTTCCTTTCCCTTCATATAATTGTGGGACCATTCCTGGTCTTTGTCAGAGTCCAAACATTCAGTTTCTGGCCTACGCTTTTCGGATATGCTATCCTTCATCAGGGCCTGTTCGACACTGACGTATAGTTGTTACTTTCATTCCATTTCCTCTGTATGTCTGTAATTAATAACAGTAATCTCTGTTAGGCTATGATTTATGTATTTCTTATCCCAATATTAATTCCTTCGAGTAGTACCTAGTTAACTAACCTTCAAGGTTTCTTGCTCAGAGAGCATTATAACACTGGCAGAGTGTGGCGTCTGTTGCCTATACTGTGCTGTGCTGTATTAGACGGGATAGAAAGATTCCATCACTGGATTCTCCATCCTATCATGGGAAAATTCATCATATCATGGGAGAATTCATCAAATGTGTTCTATCGCATTTTGCTGCAAATGTATGAGCGGGGGTGGGTTAGGGTAATAATAAAGGTAGGTGAGACTTGGACTGGAATGTGGGGTTCTCCCCCACATACATTTTTTGGTAAAATGCCCTACAAAATTACCTTAGTATATTTGGGGTTTGTTCTGTGTACAGCTTCTTATGCTGGCAACCTCAATGTACCACCCATTGGTATCGTGTTGCGCTGGTGTGGTGGTTCAAGGAAGGACCAATCCCCCCCCCCTCCTTGGTTTCTAATGCAAATTCTGTAACACACACCTTTGCTGCACAACCGAAAACTGGTTGACTCCGAAAATAAATGTTCTTGGTCACTGTGGTTACAGTCATCAAATATTTGCCCGCGGGTCGCTGTCAGAACTCTTTGTATTGAGTAACCAGGGATTAACCCGTGATTCATCCGACCACGAATTCGAACATGAACATAATTTGCCCAACAAACAAGTTTCTGTTTTGACAAAGGCCCTTGAGAGGCGAAACACGTGTAAACAACTAAAAGGGCAATGAAAAAATTAAATCTTTGATGACTGTAACCATAGTGACCAAGGACATTTATTTTCGGAGTCAACCAGTTTTCGGTGGTGCAGCAAAGGTGTGTGTCACAGAATTTGCCCTATAAAATTAAATTCGATGAATTCACCCACAATGAAAAGTTCTCGGTATCACATGGAAACATCCAGACTAGTAAATAACCATCTGTGAATTCTGTGTATCATGTCTTTTCTGCTTACCAACTTTAATATCTCTAACATGTGTAAAATGTTACTGGTAGACTGACCTCTGGAATTCTATAAAAGCACCCAGTTTAATCCAGAATTAAAATCCGGGTAATTTATCTAACTCGTAAAAGGTATCACTTAGTAGCTACACCGAAACAATACTGGACATATGCTGATATTAACCAGGAAGGATATTTGGTCTGCTAATCACTTTCTTTTGGTAGTCCAGAAGTCTAGATACATGTCACCGTGACTGTGAAAATAGTATCCATTAGACTTCGTAAGCAAGAACAAGAACAAGGAGCCACTCCAGGTCTAGCCGCCTGGCGGACAAATAGTGTTCCACCAACAAGACTTTCCCTGCAGTGGTTATCCACAGTAAAGGGCAATTGAAGCTAAGAACACTACTGTGTTCCTGTTCTGGACTATTATTGCGTAGGCCCACCATGTCTGCTCCTGCTGCTCTCACCCTGTACCTTTCCTCAGTCTGTAAATTGTCCACAGTCCCCTCTCCTTACCACCCGTGCACACCCATTGGCGCACCATACACCTATGCAGCGTAATCACCCTCCTGATAGTCCTCTCTCTTCCTCGCTCATGGGCCTACCACATAACCACATCAACTGTTCTTCCATATATATTCTCTCGCCCTCTTCTCATCCTAATCCTCTGTACACGTCCTAAATGACACACCAGCCGTGCCCCTCACCCTACCAGATCCAACCTATCTACCCCAATGTTCTGCCTCTGAAGTCTTTCTCCCTCACTATTTCTGAAGGCCAACTCAATGACAAGATCTAAGGCATCTTCGGATTAAAGGCCAAGAAGTTCAAGAAGAAGAAAAGACTAAAAGTTAAGGATTCCCTGGATTGCTTCTACCTTCAAACAATAGGTTGGCTGCACACCTCCGTCAGGAATACTACACCAACCAATGCTGACAGACTACAGACGATGAAGCTCCCTTTTCTTAATGATTCACTCATCCTCCACTTGCAGAGTCCTCCACTGCGGTATAGCTATGTTGGTGCCTTTTCAGTTTCCCATTGAATGAAGAAAGGGGTTGCTGAACAGCTATGGTCCCCACTTGAATTGTTGGGTGAAGCACCCAGTGTTATCAGTAAGCATCTGAAAAACCAATCACTAAATTCCCTGGCCGTCAAATGCACTATCGTGAATGGCCAACATGCCATAAGAGGCCATGACATAACCAGACTGGAAACAAAGAACTGGAAGAGGGAAACATCTAGTAACAATGGATAAAACTCTCTCTCGAAGAAGTTACCAGTCCATGTAACACTGTCCCCCTTCATCCTGTAAGAGGATTCAATTCAACACTAAAGCTAAGTCAACGCCTAGTCTAGAACACTGAATGAAAACCCTTATTGATATACCTTTATGTCCAGTTCATGCGTTCTGGATGACTACCCCTATATAACACCCCTCTCTTGGAATCCTCCTGACCCCACTGAGCCAAGAAGTAGTTCTGTTTTGCAAGTTAAAAGGTTTATTTGATAATTTAAACAATAGATATATATATCACACTTTATAATAAATTAATAATTGAATAGCACACTTAATCTGATATGATAAAGATTAACAACGGAGAATCTGGCACCAACATGCTTCTCTATAATCAATAAGGAGTTGACATGAAATGGATAAGGTAGCACACAGGTGAATAGGAACAAAAGAAGAAGGTGGTACAGAATGCTTTATGTAAGCTCAGGTGGATGCAATATTCAATGAATGCAGTACAGAAAATACTCAATATGATTTCAACCAAACAATGTAATCACTTTTCTCTGGCTATTCACTCCCCCCCTCTTTATGCAATGCAAGGAAATGGGTGGAAAGCACACAGTTCTCAGAAATGCAATCAATGTAATTCAGTTCAATCCCCCCCAAGCACGCTTAAAGAAAACAGATAGGAGTTTTGAAAACACAGGCCCAAATGCTTTTATATGTGCTAGCAATGGATGAGAAATATGCTGGAAATGCTTTTAATTCCCTTTCAGAGGTTCAGGGTGAGTGGTATCTAGTTAATATTAGTCCAGGCTCACTCTTGCAATGATTCAGGAATGATTAGCAGGTTAAACGAATTTCTGGCAAATGGGAGGCAAGCAGCTTCTGTTTTCACACGTGAAGAAATTTGCAAATCGCGGTAAAATTCGCGAATGCCGTTCCGTACATAATCCGAATCTGTGATTATGACCAGTTCGTGGAGTTGATGCTGGACAGCAGTGAGGATGGCCTGATGCACAGCCATCAATTCTGCCACCTGACTACTTCGGGGACCAATTTTGTATCCAGCGGAGGGTTCTGGGGACTCATTCACCCATGCATTCCCTACGCCGGCCACCAGTTCTTTCTCCCCGTTGTTGTCAACATGGTACGAGCATCCATCCACATAGACAGTGGGCATTCCCTCACACTTGTCCTCTTCAAAGACTTTGTGTGGGGAATTGAGGTATGCCTCCATGTTGTCCTTGATTTTTAGACTTTCGTCCTCGAGACAGTTTTCTCTGGCACAATCATGCAAGTCAGCCAGACCTTGCGCGAGTGGACTCTTCTTGTTTTGGCCATATCTGACCTCCACAGGAAAGCCTTGCATTGACAGAATCCAGGAAGTAATTCGGGAATTACTCACATTTCCGGCCCGGATTCTGTCACTTTGGAGATATTGCAGAGGCTGGTGTGGAGTCTCCACTATGATGTGTTCCCCCTGGATAAACGGGCGGTAATTCTTCAATGCCCACACCGTTGCCAGGAGTGCCTTCTCACAATCGTTGAATTTTTCCTCCACAGAGGATAAAGTTTTGCTCGCATAGGAGATTACTTTATTGACCTTGTCATGCTTTTGGTACAATACTGCCGTCAAGCACGTATTAGAGAACCCTGTCTCCAGGAAGAACTCCTTGTTTCTGACAGGGTAAGCTAGGCAAGGCGCTTGTGAGAGGCTTCTTTTGAGTTGTTTTACCGCCTCGGCTTGTTCTGGACCCCATTCCCACTTGACCCCCCCCTTCAGGAGATGAATCAGGGGTCTGGTGATCTCTGCGTAGCCCTCAATGAACTTTCTGCTGTAATTAGTCAGTCCAAGGAGGCTCCTTAGTTCCCGCAGAGTTGTGGGGTCTTTCAGTTTCTGAAGTGCTTCCACTTTCTTTTCCTGGGGACAGAGGCCCTGAGGAGTAATCTCATGCCCCAAGAAATTAACACGGGTTCTACACCACTGTGCTTTCTGAAAGGAAAGTTTTGCTCCGGCGGCCCTCAACTGTGTCAGAACATAACGGATCTCCGCTATGTGTTCCTCCACAGATGAACTTTTGATGAGGACATCATCTACATAAGCCAGGTTACCCCTCGCACCCAGGTCGGGCATGGCCTTATGTAGGAAAATGTTGAATTCATTGCCGGAGTTGAGGTATCCGAAGGGAGTCCGGGTCCATGTGTACTGCTGGCCCCCAAAGGTAAAAGCCAGTTTGTATTGGTCCTCCCTGCTGACAGGCACGGTCCAGTATCCATTGGTCAGGTCTATTGCAGTGAATACCTGTGACCCCTGAATCTGGGCCAGCCCTTGGTCAATGTAGGGCAGAGGCCATCGGGAAGTATGGACCCATTTGTTGAGCTCCCTGAGGTCAGCACAGAGTCTCCACTGGCCGTTTGGCTTCAATATTCCCAGCACCGGATTATTGAAGGTGCTGTGGACTGGACGGATTATTCCCCTGGACTCAAGGTTCTTAATTATTTCAGTAAGGGACTCCATTGATGCGAGAGGCAAGCGATATTGCTTCACAAACACAGGAGTCATGCCAGGGTCCCTGGGGATTGTTGTTGTGTGGATGTCAGTGCGACCACAGTCATATGAGTCTACCGCAAAGAGATCTTGGAAATCCAAGAAAACTTGTTTCAACTTTTGCTTTTGTTCCAGAGTCACACAGGCATCAGCTAGGTTGACTCTCTCTTCCACCATCTGCCTGAAGCCTGGAAAGACTTCTGGTTTGGCTATCTCAGCGGCCTCCTCCAGCTGGGTGGAGAAGTCCCTGGTCAGAGTGCTGATTTGGACTGGAGGCTTCAGGTGGGAAAGGCAGCCCTCATGGACCTGGAAAATCACCTCATCCCTCCTGAAGTCACAAGTCACATCTTCCTTACCATAAGGGCAAGAAGTGTACACCAGGAAGTTCCCCCCATGCCGGGTAAAAATCCTGTCTGGTGTTGTATTGTCCTCACTGTCACTGTCAAAACAGTCCTTGGGGATTGGTCCTAACAGGTCATTTAATAAGTCGATGGAAAAATGTCGGTCATCAACCGCCATTCCAATAATGGTGCCTGCGGCTAGAGTAATACTCTTTAAGTCGCTGTTATCCACCTCTATTGGAATGGTGTCATGTTCTATGTTGACTAATGGAGTTGGGTTTACCCCCAACCCTTGCTGTTGGAGAGAAGCATTTAGATGTATGTAAGCATCAGGGTTTTTCAACTCTTGTCCCCTTTTGACTTTCACTTCCAGGGAGAATTGTCGGGTCCTTTCTGGGATGGTGACTTCCTCTTTAACCTGAATTTCAACTGCATAAGGTAGCAATTGAGCTGACCTAAATGCTTTTTCTGGATCAACAAAGCTCATGGGATTATCCGCTAATCGGGACCAAGCTTTGAAGTTTATTAGGTCCAAACTAATGGCAAAGCGATTGAGAATGTCACTGCCTAAGTAAAAGGCGGCAGGGACGTCTCGCACGACCCAACAATTGTGGACTATGCTCTTGTTGCCAATGGAGATTTTGAGCATACACCTGCTTGGCAGGAGATGTTTGGAAGTAGGTGCTTTCAGGTCCATTTCCCACTTGTCTATCAGTTTGAAGGTGGGAATGGCTGGATCTTTTGGGAGTTGGCGGAACATGGCTTCGCTGATGAAGCTCTTACCGTTGTTCACACACACTCGAGCGAGTCCTTCCCATCATTTAACTGAACAGGGATGAACAACTGCTCTCCAATTTGCTGAATATCAGCCAGGCTCTGAGCTGATTTCACATCTTTCTGGACTATAGGAGTGGGAGTTTATGATTGTGGATTAGTAAAGAATTTCAGAGTGTTTCCTTCCAGCGTGGAATACCACTTTAGACTGGAAGGAAGGTTGATTTTCAGAAATAGAGAGGACCCCCCATCACCAGTCTGTTGTCCTACTGCTATTACTGTCACGTCTGGAATCTGGTTGTTCTGGAAGTGAAATTCTACTTGGTCAGATTTTTGTTCAACCATGTGGCAGGTGCCGTTTAAACTAACATGGTTGACACTCTGTTTTAATTTTATTGGTCGGCTAGTCTGGGTCCAGAGGACCTTGTTTACGCAATCTATTAGGGGTGACAACCTTCTCAGGAGGTCGTTCCCCAGTAAACAAGGGGTGCCCTCTGGAGTCACAACTATGACTGGGTGTTTCAACTTGTGTCGCCCAATTTTAATGTCCAAGTCTGCCGTCCCCGTGACGGGAATTTCCTTCCCGTCAAAGTTCTGGAGTTGTCCAGGAAGTGAGGTGAGAGGAATTCGGTAATTCTCTCCCCTTCCTGCATTCAGTTCATCAAAGGCCCTTCTGGACAGAAGGGTAGCTTGAGATCCCGTGTCCACCAGCGCTGAAATTGTACCCTGCCCCTGTACTTGTACGGGGGCATAATATCTTCCCTCCTTCTCCTCAAGGGGGCACAGATAATGCACATTTTTGGACAACTGGTGGGCTAACTTTCTGGTTTTGGACATCGCTAGCGAAGAGATTTGGGCAGAATTCTGTGGAGAGCCTTGGGAATCTGAAAAAAAAAGTTGGCAACTGGAGATCAGAGCCATTGTGGGTTCCCCTGGCTCCGGTTCTGGGCCGCCCCCCCCTTTTTGGAGGCAGTCACCAGGATGGGTTTGAACCAGGGGATTTTCTTGCTGTTGGTTCTGGGATGAGATGGTGGGCGGCGGTAGCTCAGTCTCCACATCTCCCCAGTCTGGATTTGCATCCCTAGGGACCCATTTTTCTTTGGGAGGAGTTCCCCCCTCTCTGAAGGAGAAGATCCTTTTCCCAGGATCCTCTGAGGATCCCTCTCCCTCAAATTGGAAGATCTGTACCTCCTCCTCAAACTGAGTCTGTTTGGGTCTTTTGTTTCTCCTACCCCCCCTCTGCTCCTTAGGAGGCAGACTTTCAGGGGCAAGAGATTTTGTTTCTGGTTCCTGGGTTTCCAGGGGCTGTTTACAAGTGAGGAAGGAAGCTTCCTCCAAGGCTTTACACCCCCCTTCCCCTTGTGCCTCCTCCCTGGGAACCGGTGTGTTATCGGGGTGCTGCCCCCGTCATTGTTCTGGAGCACCAGGTCCAGAGTTGGGTGCGTTCTGCGCCGGCACGCCCATCTGAGGGTTCTGCTGAGCCCTCAGTATGTGACCCAGATCCCGCGCCATGTTTTGAACCTGGCGCTCTAACTGGGAAACCCGCTCAGGCTGATACGGGGCCCTGTTTTCTCCCCTGGGCTGATCCCGGGAAGGGTAGCTGTCCCTCCTCTGGTAATACCCCGGGTTGGGAAGATTTGGGTACCCCTCCACCCTTGGCCTCCCCTCTCCCGGATTCAGTGGTCTGGGCTCAGGGAATTGGGGAAAGAAGGATGGATGGTTTTGGGGCTGAAAGTCGGGTGCATATCTGGGGAAAAAGTTCTGCCCAGTGTTTGGTAAATTTCTGCCCTCCTGTGGGAAGTTTGGAGGGAAGTTCCCTGGGTTAGGTGCTTGGCTGGATCCCCCCCCTTGGGCTGGAGGAGTCCACACATAACCCAGGATGGGTCGATTTCCCTTGTAACGGGGACTTACATAATCAGGAGAGCGAGGGACCCCATTTGTGGGGCTGCCTCCTTGGCTCCCTGTCTGTGACTGACCCGAGGACCTCCTGGGCCTAGCATTATTAGGTGCAGGTAGGTTTTTAGGCCCCCCCCATCTCCAAATCCAAAACGGGGGTGACCTTTACCTCTGCCACCTTGGCAGCAGCAGGGGTGCTGTTGGCTTTGGGGTTTTTCTGGGCATTACTTTTGCTATCTATCGGTTTCTGCACCTCATAGATCCGGGTAGCCTGTTCAATGACCCAGTCTAAAGATCTTTTCTCGTGAAAATCCCTCACGAGCTGGGTCATGATATATTTGGGCAAGGCATGGAAAAACGTATTAATAAATTCCCTGCTATCCGTGCGCACCCTTCTTGTGGTCTGTGCAAAAGCACGCTTTAACTCCTGCACAAATTCCTGTGGGGCCTGATCCTCCCCACATTGCAAATTGTAGGCTGCCTTGCGAGCCTCTTGAGGATTTCTGTGAACAGAAAAATGTTTCAAGATGGCCGCCTTATAGGTGGACCATCTTAAATGATTTTGGTCCTCCAGCCCCGCAAAGAAACTGGAGTATTCCGGGGAGAAGGTCCACTTTACATATTGAATACAGCTTTGGCTGTCCTTCAAATGGAAAGTCTCCATCATTTGTTCAAACAACTCTAAGTGCTCCCAAACAGAATACTTAGCGTTCTTATGGTAAGGCGTGATGACGCTCCTGATCGCCTTAATCTGCTTTAAGGGGTCCTTAAGCAAGGCCCTTTTTGCCTTATTGGCCTTTTTGGTTTGGGTAACCCTTGTCCATTCGTCCTCGGACTCAGAGGCACTGCTCCCAGAGGTTCTCGTCTGTTCTTCCAGGTTTTCCCGGATTCTGCGAGCCTGGGAATGGCTGGCAGAATGTGGGGACCTGGTCTCCTGTGTCCTGCGCAGTTCAGAGGAGTCTTCAGATTCCTCCTTGCTGCCAGGATTTGATGGGTACCCCCTCCACTGACCTAACTGGGCAGAGGTTTTCAGGATGCCCTTAATGGGCCTACTCTCCTGGGGTTCCCCATTGAACTGTACTGTACTTGGGTGCCCATACCCGGATGCCCACCCCTCCAATCCTGAGTGGTACTGGCCTATGAGCCCCATACTCTTAGCTGGATAGTAATCTGCCATCCCTGTGGCCCTGTGCTCATGTGCGCCAGGGGACATGGGGGTGGTAGAGTCCAGGGACTGGGGGAGATGAAGGCCCCTGGTGTTAGGGCTCCTTCGGTTATGGTCAGGAATCTCTCTTTCCCAGCGGACCTCATCTCTATCCGCCCCTGCTCCCTGTTGCAATGCAAGAGCCTGCATTTGTGCTTTCAGTTCCTCTGTTAAGGCCTTACTCGACTCTATCAGTTTCTCCTGCATCGCTACCTGTTGCTGGAGCCTCTCATTGTGCTGGCAGAGAGCCTCATTTTCCCTCTGTGCTTCCTGATTGGTCCTGGAGCACTGGACCAGTCTTTGCTGCAGGAGGGTTACCTCCTGATCTGTGTCCCTATTGGCCTGCTCCTTTCTTGCTAGAGCATCCTCCACCCTCCTGGTGTGCTCTAGCAAGTTCTGGTGTTCTTTTTGGAGGTCACCCAGTCCCTGGTGGGCCAGGTGATTTTCTTCCATTTTTCTTTTTAAGTGGCAGACTTCCTGGCCTAAGGTGTCCCTTTCCTGACTAAGAGTCTGCATCTGTACCGTCAGGTCGTCCCTTTGCCTTTGGAAGGCACCAGCTTTCTGGCGCTCCTGATCAAACTCTGCCTGGGTATCCAGGTCTTTCAGAATCAGTTTATTGCTCTCTGCCTTCTCCCTATCTAGGTGGCTTTGCAGGGTGACTACCTGCTCAGCACATGCCCTATTGAAGTCTAGCTGTTGCTCCAGCTTTTTCTGGCTTTGCAGTAGGGAGTCCAAACCTTCTTGGTGTTCCTTCTGCAAGGCCAGAAATCTGGTATCCTGTTCTGACTTTTCCTTTTGCAGCACATCCATATCCTCCTTTATTTTAGTGATGTACTGTCTGGTCTCATTTTCTGACTCCTGGCTTCTGTGCAGCCTTTGCTCAGATCAGATTGGGCCTTCTCTAACGCCATCTGTTGCCTTTTTGCCAGATCATGGCCTACAGCACATTTATTCTGTATGGCTCCCATATATAAATATAAATATGCCGCTATCCTAACGATCTTGTCGTGTTCATCTTTGGCCTTAGGAGCCATATATAGTTCACTCAGGGCCACATGTAATGGACCCTGATCTCTCCATAAGTCTGACCCTGTTTCAGTGACCTGTCGCGTGATGGCCTGCAACCAGGCATCCTGGCCCTGTTCAGTCCATTCACCTCTCACAAATAGTTTATGTAAGAGGTGCTCTCTGGCTATTTTCATGTCTACTAGGGTCGTCATTCTAGAGATTGGTCTCTGTCCTGACTTACAGAAGTTTGTATTTTATTTTTGCAGAACAGAACTTTTCTTGGAGTGTCCCTTTTGAGGAATGCTTCACAGCGTAATGCAGCGTGGTGATCCGACTGGATATGTGTATCTGGTCAGCTGGCACGCTGTATTAAGCTGCACAAGTGGTATTCTAACCCAAACGTCCGGCCCGAGCCCCCAATTTGTAAGAGGATTCAATTCAACACTAAAGCTAAGTCAACGCCTAGTCTAGAACACTGAATGAAAACCCTTATTGATATACCTTTATGTCCTGTTCATGCGTTCTGGATGACTACCCCTATATAACACCCCTCTCTTGGAATCCTCCTGACCCCACTGAGCCAAGAAGTAGTTCTGTTTTGCAAGTTAAAAGGTTTATTTGATAATTTAAACAATAGATATATATATCACACTTTATAATAAATTAATAATTGAATAGCACACTTAATCTGATATGATAAAGATTAACAACGGAGAATCTGGCACCAACACGCTTCTCTATAATCAATAAGGAGTTGACATGAAATGGATAAGGTAGCACACAGGTGAATAGGAACAAAAGAAGAAGGTGGTACAGAATGCTTTATGTAAGCTCAGGTGGATGCAATATTCAATGAATGCAGTACAGAAAATACTCAATATGATTTCAACCAAATAATGTAATCACTTTTCTCTGGCTATTCACTCCCCCCTCTTTATGCAATGCAAGGAAATGGGAGGAAAGCACACAGTTCTCAGAAATGCAATCAATGTAATTCAGTTCAATCCCCCCCAAGCACGCTTAAAGAAAACAGATAGGAGTTTTGAAAACACAGGCCCAAATGCTTTTATATGTGCTAGCAATGGATGAGAAATATGCTGGAAATGCTTTTAATTCCCTTTCAGAGGTTCAGGGTGAGTGGTATCTAGTTAATATTAGTCCAGGCTCACTCTTGCAATGATTCAGGAATGATTAGCAGGTTAAACGAATTTCTGGCAAATGGAAGGCAAGCAGCTTCTGTTTTCACACGTGAAGAAATTTGCAAATCGCGGTAAAATTCGCGAATGCGTGTTCCGTGATTGCGGTAAAACTATAAGGGGTAGGAATGTGGTTCTTGGTGCGATTAAAAGCTAAGATTCTAAGCTTTCAGATGAAAGTTACTGCAAGTCTCTAGCACAAACGGTCACGGAGATATGAGCGATTAAATAAGTGCAGCTTGCAACTAGAAAATGACAAGTGACAGCTTTGCAAATGACAGGTGACAGTTAGGAGACAGTTCTACTTAGATTAAAATAGGATTGAATTATATTATTTTAACTAAGAGATTGGTTCTGCACAGTTTTCTAGGTACTCACACTATATTCTTGAGTGAAATGGGCCTCGTCACGGATCTGGTCAGGTTTTCTTCACTCGCCACGGACGGTCTCTCCGCACAGCGGTCTGGTCTCTGGAACTGCTAACATGGGTCTGGGTCAGCTCTGCTCTCTCTCTGGGTACAGCACTGCTTCTGGATTCTGGAGATTGATGGATTTGAAGTCTCTAGTTTGTCTCTCTGGAGGTTTGATGGAGGTAAATATGGATTTTTCCGGCAGAGCTTCCAGCGGCAGATGGAAATGAAGGTCCCTATCTGTCCTGACTGTCTGCTTTTATGGGTTTTGAGAGTGGGTGTGTATGCAGCATCACTAGACCCTACCCCTCTCCACTTGCCATTGGTCCAGCTTTCATTTCTCCCCTGATTGGGGGAGCTAAGTTGTGTCAGAGTGATGTCATTTTATGGCTTGCAGAGAGGACACTCCCCTGTCAAATTGCACACATTCTATATTTGATAACAAAAGACATATTTGCACAGGTACACATTTGTTTAAAATGACATACACACATGAGGCATTACTGATGTTAGCCCCTGTTCTGACTCTGGCATTTCTAGGAGCTTGCATCCAGAAATGGCAATATTTTGCGCGTTTTAATGTGCTAAACAACATTGGATCTTCATTAAATTTTATACAACTGTTCCTCACATATCTACCCACATACCAATGCATTTTCGTTTGTCTAGCTGAAACAGGGAGTCTGTAATATTAATAAACAGCAGGGTTTTGTCCCAGAATATCCCACAATTTGGAGTTTGGGCTTGAATTAAAGGTACATTTTTTTAATTAAGTCTCTCAAAGTTATACATTTCTGTCATTTGATTACAAAGAGTTATCAGTGTTTTTGTAAAATATATATTTTACTTTCAATTCAGTCCTCAGAGTGTTGGAGTCCGCCTCCAAGACTTGGGTGGGTCAGTCACATGCATCCTCTGGCAGGCAGGCCTTTGTTGACAGTAAAACAGTAAAAATCAACATATTCCTTTCAGAGGAAAGGGTCCTTTGTGTGGTGTCTGGCAAGCTGACATCAGGAGGCCAGGGAGCCACTTTGCATTTAATTAACAGAACCCTGTGATTTCCTGGCTCCTTGTGTTGAGTTCTGAAGTGTCAAGAGTTCTCAGGACAGGCAACCCCTTTGAACTTTTAATGACATGAGACCCCTTTCTTTGCACTTAGACAGTTTTGCAAGACAGCTCTCCTGTCAGAGTTTAGACCGCTAGTGCCACCATCAGGATTTTGTTGGTACTGCATGCAATTTTGGGATCTTTCTTGGATTAATGCATTCTAAACAGGAATGGTTCTTACATGGTAGTAAATCCTTGCTTAACATTGTTTTGATGGGGCTCCTTACAGTAATATGGTTATGTGGAACCTCACAAAAAGGGTTGAATCTTTAAAGTGGTCCAATGAGTCACGATTTCAGCAACTTTTTGACATCAGTAACAGTGGATTTTGTTAACAAAGACCTTTCTTTACACTGGTGGGTGGCAAGTTAGGTAACCATTTTGGTGTGCGCACAACTGCGCAGCTCTCCTGGATTCTGAGATGAAATGATGGGCGGCGACAGCACATCCCCATCTTTACCCACTCCAATGATTTATTTTTGTTCTGGGGTAAAATGATGGGCAGCGACAGCTTAATCCCCATATTTACCCCGTCTAATGATTCCACATGGGTCAAAACCCTCCACAATCCTACACTTCAAGAAGAAAAGGAACATCTCACTAACAGCTGATTCTTTCATTCAACCCCACTTCTCTTCTCCTGGTCCGCAGGCCCCTCTTCCTCCCCAATCCAGCTACCTTTTCTAACCCTGCACCCTTCCTCTTATCCTGCGGGCACATTCCCAATGTACAGTGCCCCATTGCTTCATAGCTAGGTTCACCCTTTATAAATCCAATGCAGACCTGGTATGCTCACTCTCCAGCGGAGTCGATAAACGTTAAAGTGACTCGGCGAAAGAGGCAGTCTGTGTTGCACGCTGCGCACAGTTTTTTGATAAACATGACCAGGTGCCTGTGATTGATCAGGAAGGAGGAAACCATCTCTGTTTGGTTTACAGCTTTCAGAAAGTGTGTGCTGCAAGCAGCCAGCCACTAGGTGGAGCATGCTCTACTGAACTCTGACCCAAGGCACCACCTTCTACTTCTTCCTCTTTTTATTTCTTCTTCTTTTTCTTCTTCTTCTTATTGTTTATCTCTAAAGAATTTGCAATCGGTCACCACCTAGATGGTGTCTTGGTTCTGGTCAATGAGAAGGTCAGGAGAAGGTCGTTACCACGGGTGTTGCTGCAGTTAGTGCAGTTTTCTGGTGTTACACAGGACACGTGTATATAGACATCTCTGTTCAGTTTCCTCAGCTAATATGGATGAAAGAATGTGATGTTCCTCAGCATTGGGTGCAGAACAGTCACTGCGTAAGACATAACCCTCCCATCTAAAAGCAAGACCCACTGTACTGCTATCCATTAGTGGGGTTTCTCAGCCCAAGGCCGTTATCAGGTAATAATGTTCCCATACATAATGTCGCCGTACATAATGTCGTCAGGAAAAGCCATCGGCAACATTATATATGGTGGCATTATGTATTGGGATGGGGGCTCCACGGGTGTCCACGGCGTATTCAATGTAACAATGACTTTTTGTCATGAGACATTTTTGCAGGGACATTATTACATGCAGCCCCTAGGCCCAGATGCAAGCCAGTTTGCTGGTAAATCTGAAGGCAAACAAGCTCTTTTTGGGTGAAGATTTTAGAACCAGGGTCACTGGATACTAGAGGCACATGGACATGAGAGAGTGGATATGGGGCGTAAATGTGCCTGGGTCACTGGTCTAGTAGGATGATGGCCGATCATGCAATATTAGAGCTTGGGTGAAACTTTACTGCTGAGAAAGTTGTTTATGAGTTGAGTTGCCAGTGGGGTAGCACCAAATAGAGTCAACTTGGAGACCCATATGTCGAAGGTGTAGATGGCAGATACAAGATTTTAACATCTTTGTGTCATCGAGCTCGGTGGCTTTACTGAAGTCCACAAATGCAGCTGACCAGAGCAAGGAGGTGAAGGAAGGATAGCACAGGAGCAAACCATGCAGAGCAACATAGGTTTGAATCCTGGATCCGCGTTTAGAAACCTAACTCAGGTATTAAGCGCGTTATACAAAACCAATTAAATAAAATAAATAAAGGAGATGGTATCTCTTTGCGAAGGTAGTTCATTCAATGTAGTGTTGAAGCTCAGAGAATGGATGCTTTTTTGTCAACTAAAGTCCAAAGGATTATACCATTGTTGGGACGGGGGATGCATTATGAGTTTGGTGGTGAGGTGAGGTGAAGAGAGACAGTAATGGTTTACTCCCCCTTGAGTTGCAGGGCCAAATTGTAAAATTGAAGGTAAAGTGGAGGAGTTACCTCCAACATGTTCCTGGAAGTAACTATTCCACGTTACCACCAGACACTAGAGGATTTACTGTTAGCAGAATGCCTGGCTGTGGTAAGGTTGGAGCATTCACATAGAATCCTGGGAGCTCCAAAAATAGGGATTAACTCTGCCATACTGGCACATTAAATCTGGCAGTGAATTCACCAGAACAAGTGGCAGCAACAGTATCCTAGATGCCAGTATGTCTCTGGAATTACCACCAAGCTTGCAATGAGGCCCCAAGACCCAGACACATGCCTTCAACAGGAACCATGACACAAACGAAAACACAAAACAGGAAGCTTCATCTAATGCAAGAAGGGACAGATACAGACAATGTGTGTGGAAAAGTATGGTGGAGTTTATTGCAAAATGGGTGAGGAGGAGTATATATAAATATTTCAAACTAAAAGCAATGGTGACCTTTATAGCAAGGTCCTGTGGACTCATAATATAATAAACCTAACCTGACATTAGCGGACCCTCAGACCTCCAGGCCTGTGCTTATGTCCAGCACTTGGATATGAATAGAGAGCGTGATACGCAGTCTTTGCTCTCAAAGCCCCGCCCTCCCACTACACTGCAAATCGGCAAGTAGGGCTGCATGGTCGTACATTGAGCTCGGCACCGAACCTGGCGCATTACGAGATCTGCCAACTTTGTCGATCTGCTCCAGTGTTGCTTACGAAATAGCAAAAAAAAGAGAACCATGCACACACATGCTGAGATACACAAAGGAGTGTCCAAAAGTGAATACAGCAGGTACACGGAGGGCAGTGAGCCTCTTATAATGGGGAGAGTTCAAGTGCCATGATGACTGGTGTGAGTAGGCGTATATTGGACAGATATCGGGAACAATAAGGAGTACAAGCTTAGGACAAGTGTCAGCAGGTAGCCAGTCTAGCCAGCTAAGCATGTGCTGTGACCTCAAACTATTAAGTGCTTGTGCGGTGCAGAAATTAGAGGGAAGAGTCTGGTTAGCAGTGTGGGAAGGTGTAAGCACTAAGTGGAGAGGTGAGTCAAGAGGATAGCTCAGAGGCAATGAGGTGGGCTTTTAAGAGAGGAGGTTGGCTTGTATCTTCCACTTTCTTTCTTAAACTTTAACTCCTCCTCTAAGTATTTCAAAGAGGAGATGGAGTGTTTTACCCTGCTGGAAGTCTTCTTATGACTCTGCTTTTGTTCTCATTATTTTCTCTTGCTTTTATACTGTTTTATTATTCTGTAGCATAAATATGTTGATTAAGAATTGCTTCATTGTAAAAGGTTGAATAACCAAATACAATAAAAAATGACTCTGCTTTCATAGGAATAAGAACATAGTTATTAACAGTGCAGAGAGAACTTATTTGGGGATAACACAAACGTCTGAACGTTTTGAGAGATTCGTTGGAAATGTTTGTGGCTCCCCCATGGGTCACCAGTTAGGGCCTCAGTAGGAAGGACAGGCTGATGACATGAAATACAAAAAAGGTTTATGCTTCTTGGGGAGGTGTGAGGGTTAGCCACAGGGGCAGTGAGGGACAGGGGTTATAGGAGTGCTTTGAGGATTTGAGGAGGACATATTGATCTTCTTTAAAGTGACCCAGGTCTGGCGCGGTGACTGTCATGTAACCTCTGTTACAGTCACGTATGTCCTAATGTTCCAGGGTCACATCTGTCCTACAATATGTGCCACATCAACAACTGCCATGCATCCTTCACTGTCCAGAGCCCTGACTGTCCTACAGCCAGAGTGCCACACATCCTCGGCTGCCTTGCATGGTTTTTCCCTAGATGCAGTACTGTTATGACTCTCCACGGCCCACAGCCCTGGCTGTCCTGCAGCCTCCACTGCCACATGCCCACAACTGTTTTGCATGAGTTTTCCCTAGATCCACTACTGTTCTGATCCTCCACTGCCCAGAGCCCTGACTGTCCTACATCCTCCACCGCCACACATCCCCAGCTGCCTTGCATCGTTTTTCCCTAGATCCAGTACTGTTCTGACTCTCCACTCCCCAGAGCCCTGACTGTCCTACATCCTCCACTGCCAAAATATCCTCGACCACCTTGAATGGTTTTTCCCTAGATCCACTACTGGTCCAATCCTCCACTGCCCAGAGCCCTGATTGTCCTGCAGCCTCCACCACCATTCATCCTCGACCACCTTGAATGGTTTCCCCTAGTTCCAGTACTGTTCTGATCCTCCACTGTCCAGAGCCCTGACTGTCCTGCAGCCTCCACTGCCACACAGACTCTACCAAATTGAAGTTTTCTTTTACTAGGTCCACTACTGTTCTCTTCCTCCACTGCCCATAGCTCTTACTGCCCTATGGCTTTCACTGTCACACAGTGCATAGCATGGCTTTTCTCTATACTCACTGCAGGTCTACATCTTCCACTGCATAGCATGACCACTGTCCCACATGAATCCCTTTTTCCCACCCTGACTTACTAATATCCCCACTGTATGTTAACTTCACAACAAGCTATCATCTAGCCCTGGTCATGGAAACAAAGCTTTGAAGGCTTTGCCATAGCTCTAGTACATCTGTACCCTGGAATCCCATTAGATCCTGTGGCTGAGTCTGCGTGGCAGTGGAGGCTGCAGGACACCAACCTTCTCTCAGTGCCTAAGGTCACTAGAGAGTGGGCAGGAGGCTCCAGCTTCTCATTCATTGCTGCAACACAATGGAACGTCCAGCCACCCAACCTCAGAGGTATCTCACCCCACTTAACCTTCCGCAAGGAAATTAAAACATGACTGTTCATCTGAATTCTCCGAATACTTACCCTTCAGGTCCCTGAAGGCAATGAACTGTCAGGCAGGTTTCACTGCTTCTCATCCAAGTAACTGTGCCATGTGTATACTATGCCACCCATGTACATGTAACCTGCTCCAACATTGCTTCGCCTCATGTGACCAGTAAGCAAAGCTGTAACCTGCAACTAAGTCACTCTCTTGTAGCAGCGCCTCGATGCCCCTGGGCTGCCAGTGCGCTTTATAAATACAAATAAATAAATCCTGTTATCGCAAAAGGATCAATGACAGCAGAGTCGCAAATTCACTCTCGGTGCAGCACGTGCCTGAACAGAAGCAAAGACTGACCGAAAGATTGTTGAATTCTGTTAGATAATGTTCCCAGCAGTCTCAGTCTGCGCCAGTGGATAACTGCAAAAGCCTGCCCATTCATTGCCTCATCTCCCCACACTTCCAAAATGTTCAACATTACCTAGTTTTAAAAAATATGCATGATGCAGATATAACTCCCTTTTAAGGCAAATGTATGCCCACTGTAAGGGGAGTATAGGGCGGTGGCATTGTTCCAGCACAGCATATTTATTTATTTATTTGGATTTATAAAGCACCCAGCGGCCCTGAGGCATTGTGGTGCTGTTAACAAAACATTCTTCCATGGTTACAAGGGAACGTGGCGCTTTTAAACAGCATATTCAACTTAGTACAGGTAAGCAGCCCATAGTTCCATGGTTACAAGGGAACGTGGCGCTTTTAAACAGCATATTCAACTTAGTACAGGTAAGCAGCCCATAGTTCCATGGTTACAAGGGAACGTGGCGCTTTTAAACAGCATATTCAACTTAGTACAGGTAAGCAGCCCATAGTTCCATGGTTACAAGGGAACGTGGCGCTTTTAAACAGCATATTCAACTTAGTACAGGTAAGCAGCCCATAGTTCCATGGTTACAAGGGAAGAGTTGGGCGGAGGGGCAAGCAAGGCAATCGAGAGTTAGTTGAACAACCTTGTTTTCAGTGAATTCCTGAAGGTAGAGATAGATTGTTCGCTTCTCAGATTAGGCGAGCATAGTAGAGTGTTCATCTACAATGACACCACTAGTGCAAACTAGTGAATATTACTTCCTGTACATAGATCGCAACATAGTGGTTCTTGTGCAAGCCATCAGCAAGATATGAACTGTGTATGAATCACTCCATAGCAGTGGACTCGAGTCTAGTTAAACTGATAGCACAAAGGGCAGTACGTTTGTTCTGGAAATGCTGACAGTACAGTGTAGTGGATGTTGGTTATTAAACATTTAAAGTGCAATATATGCACACAGTGGGGCTCTGTGGCAGGGTGCCATGAATGCAGTGTGGCAAGATGCCATGCATGCAGTGTGGCAGGATTTCTTAGAGGCAGGTCCACAATTTACAAGGGATATCTGCGTGATGTGTGTGGTTCCAGCTGCTAGCGGAAGCACTGCTCTTACTAGTTATCTCCAGTTAGTAAATTGTCATTTACACGGTTGACGTTACCACCATAGTGGTCAACCGGTGCTGAGAGTAGGCTGAGTATCCACCTAAGCCCATACCTGGCATGTCCCCTCTTCCTTCTGTAGTAGGAGAAGGAAAGGGATAAGGTAAGGTAGAAAGGTAGGAGTTGGAGTGGAGGGAAGTATTGTCTATAGAGCAGAATGATGGGTGGGTGACTGCTCCACTTGGTATTGAGGAAAGGGTGGTATGCCGGGTGAAGAGGGAACTCTAGTATTATTTCAGGCTGTTGCTGTGCTTTGTTAGTAATCCAGAGGGCTATGTCGGGGTGTGTGATGGCTGAAGATGTGCTTGAGGATTCCCGTGGAGTATGCTAGCCTGCATTAAGGAGGGGCATACATTCGCACACACCATAGCCCCTCAAATGGAAGTCCATGGGCTGCCAAGGGTAATATTTTCTAAAACAGTCAAGTGTTGATGGTGTGAGATGGTGACTGTGAGAGCCAGGTGACGGCACAGGTGGAAATTGTAGTCGAACCAACTAGTGCCAAAAACTCATAGATGTTGACCCCTCACTGAAGTTCGTCAGAGGCCTATCCCATTTTTTGTCAGAGGTGTACCATGAATTGAAAGCATAAAAGTCCTGCAGAGAACTTTTGCACTTTTGTTAAGGTGGTCCCAATTACTGATAATCGATAATAGGTGATCAAAAACAAAATTAATTGACTAACACCAAGTGCAAGAGAACACCCAGCTTTATTCAGAGATAAACGGCTGGGAGTGCATCACAAACCTTTAAATCAAATACACATCACAAATGACGTCATGCTTAGTAATAAGAACACACTTTTATTCACTTGTCCAATTGGTTAATAAGGTATAACACTTATACATTCCATATGAGAGCCACTACTATAGAGTATTCTTTAAATGATGGCTCCTCCTAAATTCATCCTACTAAACATTTTACACCTCATTCTAGCAAATCGTTGGTGGCACTATACTACATTAGCCAATATAGCGGACAGAATTCTAATTGGTTAATAGTTTGCTTATCTGACCCTCGGCACTTTATTGTGATGCCAGGGTGCATGGTGATGAAGGGAAGATGAGCGGACTGCTATGATTCAGTTTAAAAAATAAAAGAAGTTACTCCCCTCTCGTTCGCAGGATAGAGGCCTTATCTGCCAATGCGTTCTTGGTCTTAGCATGTTGTAGGTGTATGTATATGCTGAAGTTAGGCCTGGAATAAATTATCACTATACCAATCACATGGTAGAGGACCAATGTTCAGAACTCATTTTCCTCAACTTATTGAGTGTTTCTGCTATCCTAACCCATGTGTGCTGCACTGTGCATTTATTTATTAGAAGGTAATTTGCACCCGCAGATCAAGGCTATCTGTACTTTCTCAATGCTTCCAATAGAAACTAATTAACTTTATAGTTGCAGGCAGTGTGCTTCTGAAGAATGTTATCTAGTTTGGTTTCGATTCCCTGACGGGGCCTTCTTCCTTATTGACCTTGATGCCTGAGCGTCTGTCTGCACATTGTGGGACTCAGGACTGTGTGCAAAGCAGTTTTGATGTCAGGGTTCAGTATTTCAGAATAAAAGCCATTCAAAGTTCTGTCCGAAAGCTGGCGGTACTCTAGTTCTTTCTTCGCCACGTTGATGTTCTTCACATCTCATGCATGGCATGCCACCATACATTTTTCCCTGCCCATGTATTCTGCATCTCTCCCTACCTACGCCCATCTTAATGCTACTTGTGTACCCCTACCTGTGTATTCTGCAACCTTTCCCTAAACTTGTGAGTGCATTCTACTTCTCAACCTATTTGAGTAGCGCAATCTATTCCATTCTTTATGGCGATGGCATTACCTCGAATGTTTGAACTGGTTGCCTACAGATCGCTTCTCAGCTTGTACCTTCATTTGCTTCTAGGAACAGGTGGGGGCAGGGCCAGACCATGTGCTGATCTTATCTTCATTATCATACTTTCAATTTACGGGGCCCCCATTTTCATTCATTTGTATGTCGGAGGGATAGGGTTGAAAGCATGGTGCATTTCCACCACTTTTTTTCCTCTCCACCATACAACTGCTCCAACGTTTGTGCTGGCATGGATTTTCAAATGCTGGAGAGCTCCATGCGGTCTGCTTGCTTACGCACTCCCCTGTGCAAATGATGAATGACGGAATCACAGAATGACGAAAACTTGGCGGCATGGAGTCGCCTACCTGTACGTCAATAGGTTACGGCCCCTGCCGTTAAATTACGAATTTAAGGAACATAGGCTCCATTATGTCTTAAAGTAACAGGGACCTAAATGTTTGAGGTGCCCAAAAATTCCCAAAAGTTTTGAGGTGTCCAAAAATGCTATATAATGGCCAGGTCTGGCATGTTCTTAGCATCAAGTCACTTATAAACCAAGATATGTAAAACACTTGTCAAGCCTAGCAAGTAGTTCTCAGCTCTTATGGGCATGATGTCGGGTAAATAAAGGGTCTTCTGTGATTGTGGTATTTGTAAGAGTGTTATGAAAATAGGTCAGATTCATAAGAGTCTGTCCAGAATAAGACTAGATTTTTGGGGCCACTCTGCGGATGTTATCTACAGGATAATGGTGCCTTAGAATAGGGAGGATTTCATGGCTTTCGTAAAGTGTGGGAATGCCTTGACGCCCAGGATCTCTGCGGATGGAGATTTGCAGAGTTGGGTGGTGACGAGTGAGAAGGAAGTGGCGCCTAGACATATTCTTATAAAGGACAGGATGACAAGGGAAGGTTGAGACAAGGATCTGAGTTGTCACTTTAGTGAATTTTTTTAGAGTTTGTGTTGAATGACTCACAGCTCTATTGCTTGGATAGCTTTGACGGTAATGCAAAGTGTCTTAAATACTACATAATTGTAGTGTTTGCTACTGTATTGCTGCACTTGCGATTATATGTATGTGCCAAGGACATGCACAAATATGACAAGGGCAACACGTAGGGCTAGCACAGGCTGTAGACCGCCACATTATGGGCAAGAGGGAGTTTCTTTGGCCCACAGGATCCAATTTACACCCGGAGGAACCAATGTAAGGATTATAGGCCAAGCTGACATGCTCCCGGTGTCCTCTCCTTAGGAACATACAAGCACATATGTGCGCTTCATTCACATCTATGAAAGTTCCCAAAGGGGAGGCAAGAACCGATGCCTCTTCTCTAACACCCTAGAGCAGATGGTGTGTATGGCTTCTTGGCTCAGGGTGGTCAGTCTTTCAGGCCTTTCAAGATGTCTACGTATGTGTGTTTCAGTGGCTAGTTGTGTACAGTGGACCCATAAACAAACCCTAAGAGTGTGCAGTGCTACACCCAAAACATGCAGGGGACATGAGGACTGCGTTTCCCCACGTCTCACTACTCATGTATTTCCCCTCAAGTCTCTCCTCCTCCCATGGTCTTCGCAAACAGTTCCCGTTTTCACTCTCTCACTGTCTCTCTCCCTCTCAGCTTCTCTGTCTCTCCTTTTCTCTCAACTATAAGCTCATAGTAATGTAGAGAAAAGTAGACAATGAACAAGTAAACAAGTTAGCGCTGTAATGAAATGTCATTGTTTAATAACATCCGTATCTTCATACAATCAGGCAGTCTGCAAGTGGCTGGCACGTTTCGGGGCAATTCCACCTTCTTCAAGAGCAATACAACACTGGAAAAGAATATCAGACAAAGCCTTACAAATTGTGTGTACTCCAATTGATCAATATAGAAAAACTCTAGTGTGACTTAAATACCCATAGAAACCCGTGTGATATAACAAGAAGGTAAAATGTTCAAATGGTGCAGACTAGGAAAAGCCATCACCAGACAGTCCATAGAGCCAACTGGATGAGATGTAGTGGAAAGAATAAAACAGAATGCAGTAGAATATGACCCATGTGTCGCCTGTTACCAACACACAGAACATGCCTGGTCCAAAGTGAAAGAACGAATGCATGGTCTACCTGGCTTGATAACAGAAGCAGTTTGTCATAATCTGTGCTGGGGCCTGATTATGGCCATCTGTGTTATGAGGGTCTGGTGATGTCACTGACATTTTATGTGGAGTGTTGATGGATGTTTTGAATGCTGGGTTCTACTGGGGTCAGTTGGACCTAAAGTGCTGGGCTGGATGGATGTCCCAGTGCTTTCTCTACCTTATAACTATAGAGAATAAACCTACATGTAAACTACTTACCTTCTGGTGTTCCTGTTCTATGAAGGAGGCTTAGTTTACCTCACTGGCGACGAGGATAGGATCTGTAATGCTGGGAAGGGACAGCTGGTGAGAAGCGCTGCCTTCCAGAGAGACATCCATCAATCAGGAACAAGCTGCAAGCTGCCATAGGTGTGGCTGTCATTATCCTGTGAGGTGGCGCAGGAGCACGTAGTCGGTGGTCCATAATGTGGGTCTGCCAGGCTGCGCTGGGCTGAGGTGGCCCACTGTCTGGAGTGGCGGTCCGTGTGCGGCCTCTGGTGGAGTTGGTCTAGTTGTCCAGCAGTGGCAGGTGTTGTGGAGCCCGAAGAAGAGGGCCGTGAGGAGTGCGGAAGCCCGGATGGCCCCGCAGCAGAGGTTCAAGGCTGTGTTGACTCTTCCGTGCCTGGTCCTGCTATGCACGGGGGGTGCCTGGAAGGTGTGGCACGGAGCAGGCCTGCTTATATGAGGATATTGCAGGCTGAGTTGTGCGCTGTGCAGGACGGCACAGCAGAGGCTAGAGCAGATGATGCTGAACGGCATTTGAAGGACTGTTGAAAGGTGCAGTTATGAAGAATGGCGTGATGAAGGACGTTGGAGATGGTGAGCCGGTAGGAGATGTTACTCCTTTGATGCCATCATCCATTCTGATGACGTCGGCTAGAGGAGGGCCGGCGTCGATGAGAGGAGGACTGGCGTTGTCTGGCATTCCAGCAACATCAGCTGGAACGCAACGTTGAATGCCACAGCAGCGTTTGTTTGGAACGCAACGTTCTCACGGAGTGCAAGGTTAGCAATGTGGGCTCCGGGAATCGGCGGCCATGGAGGGGTTCAGAGCAATGTCGGAGGCAGTTGCTTTTTGTGGATCTGGGACGACTTGCAATGAACAATCTTACGGGCAAATATTTTGCGCGGCTTCAATGGAGCATGTTTGGTCGAGGGAGCACCATTCGCTGAGGTGCGTGTTCATTCCAGTGAAGAGACACTGTGCGGCTGCCCCGGAGGACGGCGGATGCGGGAACAGGGGCCATATGTTTGCACAGAGTTTGAGGGAATTGGATCCCGATCTATGGGGTCCGTGAAGGAGGATGGTGGTGTGCACTGATAAGAACATTGGGAGCACATGCCGGTGGATCAAGATGTTCACCGTTGCGGAGGACTAAGTCGGGTAGGTGTATTGAGGCCTGCATTCATTCTGTTGTTTGTTTAGTGTTGTGGCCTCGGGGTTAGGATATGCATGATGGGCTGGGTCCTGGGTAAACGTTAGATTGTTTATGGCCTGTCAATATATGTGTACTCCTGTTGTGTTTATGTCGGTGGCCTGCCGTTTAGGATTTTTCATCTGGCTTTAGGTATGGTCCTGAGGGTGTGGGGTCCATGGGCAGTTAAAATGCTTTTTACAATGTGTTTATTTTCAGGATGGCTTGAGATGGACATGTGGGGTGGGGTAGGCGCAGGGACTTTTTCCGCCATGTCATTTTTACTTGCCCTGTATTTATTCGCCTTGCATTTTGTGGATATGTTGGCGCAAGGGGACTTCAGCGCCATGTCATATTTTTGATTGGCATTTATTGCCTGCAATTCATGGTCATGCGAGTTGGGGTTGACACAGGGACTTTGGTGCCATGGACTTTATCTGGTTATTGGCTACTTTGGCGTTCTATGTGTTGTCCTGTGATGTTTTATGTTTGTTCATATGGGCAAGTCCCCTGGTCATGATTTTGGGTGCCGTCAGTGGTTGTAAGGAGCAGTGAGGTGCTGTCTGGTGTTTTAAGGGGCAGTGAGGTGCTGTCTGGTGTTTTAAGGGGCAGTGAGGTGCTGTCTGATCATTTTAAGGGGCAGTGAGGTGCTGTCTGATGGGCAGTGAGATGCTGTCGGGTTATGTTAAGGGGCATTGAGGTGCTGTCTGTTGGTTTTAAGGGGCAGTGATGTGAGGCTTAGTTTACCACATAGTTCAACGAATAATGATTAAAAGGATACCCCAGAAGCAAAAGCCTAAAAGCAAATATAACCAAACAACACAAATGGTAGTGAACAACACATATACTAACATGGCTTAAGCCCAGCTCAGCAGATACCATGATAGAAATATACTGACCTTGTCTAATCCCAGTGAAAACATAATGCTAGCTGAAGATGTAGGACAAATATTCCCAAAATCAACTAGAAAGTTCAGCATGAAGGCAGCGATCTTCAGTATGGCTCGTAGACTCCTGTAAAGAGCAATGTGGCAACCTATCCAAAAATGGTGGCTCCCAGGGAGCGCAATGAACCCATAATTTCCCTTCCGAGGGGAAGCCTACAGATATAACGTCCCAGATTACCCGAAAATGCTAGATGTGAGTAAAGCACCATGAACGGCGCCGGAACGCGGCGTTCAACGTAATGTGTCCCACTGGGCTGATGATCACCACGAGAAGTTGAATGCATGAACTCCCATATGGAATCAGGTTGAGGTACTACAGAGAAAAGGAAACAATATACCAATCCTTATCAAAGACCCAAGCAACTCCAACACCATCCCAGATGCCCCTGTACACAAGCTTACCTTCCAACAAGTGAAAAAGCTCCAGCGCCACGCGAAGTAAAGACAAACACGATACACGCACCCTGCAGTGCGTCGAACAGCGGAAATAATGGGTTCATTGCGCTCCCTGGGAGCCACCATTTTTGGATGGGTTGCCACATTGCTCTTTACAGGAGGGTGCGAGCCATACTGAAGATCGCTGCATCCTGATGAACTTTTTAGTTGATTTTGGGAACCTACATCTTCGGCTAGGATTGCTCTTGAAGAAGGGGGCCTCACCCCGAAACGCGCCAGCCACTTGCAGACTGCCTGATTGTATGAAGACACGGATGTTATTAAACAACATTTCATAACAGCACTATGTTGTCTACTTTTCTCTATATTATTATGATTTTATAATCCAAATTGTTGGCTGTTTTTTGTCAATTACATAGAGTGTGCAGGGGACGGGAGTGTCCTGACCTTGGACCTCTTTCTTTACTAGTATTTCTAGTGGCCTTGTGCTAGGGTCATTGCTCCCCCTCTGCACCTTAAACCTTTTATATGTTTCGTCAAATTGGAGTCTATATGATTAAAATAGGTGTGCACTAACATCATCATTTTTTTGTAATACTGAAGTTCTCCATTATTTTACATATTTCATTTTAACATGTATGCATTAGTTAACACAGCATATCGGCTGCATTATCCTGCCCCCTTCTTATTTTATGTCATGTTTTAGGCAACTCTAGAGTGCATAGGTCAGAAAGTGTAGGCGTTATGGCGCTTAGTTTTCGAACTAATAATGATTACAAAGAAGTGCTGTACGGAAAGGTCTTGTGTAATTCTCTGAACCATGGATGGTTTGATCTACTCAAGCGTCCACAGGGTCTCCATCAATGTCTGGGATTCCCGCTAGGGCAAGGAGGCACAAGGACCAACAGCGTGTAGTCGCTAGAGGAGGGCAAGGGCCTAACTGGTGATTACTTTTGAAATCGTTCTGAGATAAAAGAAGAGGATCCATACATGTATGCGTTCCACATGGAACCTTTTATAGAATTCTCCTGCCAAAAGATAGCCTCTGAAAAGTACCCACAACGGCACTTACAGAATCCTGAGGCATTTGGAAAACTATTTTCGCAGCTCCCGATTGAAGCACCTGTAAGTAGTTTAGTGCATATTTCAAGTCCTAGATGGAATCCTTTCACATAATCAAGCCGCAGGATGACCAATGCCCTCTGGGCTGCTATGAATCTAACCAAACGCGACCACGTCTCGGCCCATAGAAAAGCTGCACACTGGCTACCAGTCAGAGAATGTATCACCTTTAAAATCCTCTCCATCACTCAACGATGGATCTCTCGCGCCTTGAAACACTTGTGTATAGGCGCGTTATAAATGCCATATCATATCAATTTAGCTCCTCCCAAACCTTCATAGCGAATCACCACAAACAGCCCCTCCATAGCTATGGGGTGCTCTACAGCCACATACTGGCCACCCTGCGTTTCAGCCGGGAGCTCCAGCTCCCCAGCCTTTGCCTCCTGCTCGTGAAACAACCTGCCCCATCTTCTGCGCTCTGAGCCTTCACACCGGCCTTTGAGGAAACAACTCAAAACCAGCTTGTTCCATTGACAATGAACCACCACAACTAATGTACCAACTCACCCTCTTGCCTCTCCCCGCCTCCCATCCCCCTCCCTCATGCAACCAGTGCCTTGATGCCTGTGGGTTCAGTGCGTGTTACAAATATATTTATTTATTTATTTTTACATTTGTAATGCGCCTCAACCCTGAGGCTTCAGGGTGCTGTTGCGAACCAGTTGCATTCAACAGGAGTGTGTCATCCCGTCCACGACACACAGGCACAGTAACAAAACAGTTTATTGCGGTAATATGCACAAAGATAAATGCGTGAATGAATGCCAACCTGAAAGTGATCCACTTTGAAATGTGTAGATATTGAAATAGTCATCCTAGTGTCCTCCAGGGGGACCAGCAGCATTGAACTACTGTAGTCACTACTGTAGTCATGTGTGAACAGGTCGGCTGCGGCAGGACCCTACAAACAGACACAAATAGGGAAGTATGTTTCCTTTGGCAATGCAAACCCCATTTTTCACAATGGAGACATCATGAAGAAAAAGGAGGCTCCGGGAGACAGGATGATGCATTTTTCCTCTTCTGCAAATCCACTACAGCTGGAATGTAGAACGGAGCGCCCAGGATCGAGCGGTTGTCCAGGCCTCGTGAATGACTACCTCTAATTTCCTTGGCACGAAAAGTACGGATTAGCAAATGGGGCGTTCCCATGCTCTCCGGTGACCTGTTGGGAGTCCCGGAACAGCACAGCCTCCTAGCAGGATCGAGGGAACAGCGAGGAATTGGGAATGGATGCCTCTAATTCCTCAGCATAGTGGGCAAGTCTTGGCAAATCTGGTTGTGAATACTCCGGGAGCCAGAGGCAGAATGGGAAGGGCAGGCAAGGTGACAATTACCCCCCAGGCTGGCTGGGCTGTTGCTTACAGGGCCAGAGCTGCAAAATGTACTGATATAAGCTGGCTTTTGTCCCCCATTGCATGTGATAGCGCCTGGATGCCCTCGGGCTTTGGTGCTATAGAAATATATTAACATAACATAAGACAACAAATGAAACAAGATAAAAACCTTCAGAATCCATCCTGCCTCAAAGGAACTGAGCGTTAAAAAGCATATTGAGCTTTTTCTTAGATGGACGGATGCACTCAAAAATGTTGCAGATGGGGCGTGGCCAACAGCGGGATGAGAAGGACGTGAGTCTCCTCAGCTCCCGCGACTGCAATACACATCCTGTACAATACGCCTGAATCCTGAACACTGCGTGACCAAAAAACACTCTCACCGCGTGTTGGACATCCTGGTGCACAAGCAGTGTGCAGTACGGCCAAAATCGCTCCAGTACTCGGGAGTTTGAGGCAAGCGAAAATCTGACGGGTGCCAACCAGCCCGCCACAAAGATGGCCGCCTGAGTGTGGCGAATATATACACAGCAACGAGGGATCGGGGCGGCGCTGCCGTGGCGCCAGGACCGACGTCCACTCACCAACTATGGTGGAATTGAATCACTATCCCCGGAGCGGTTTCAACAATACTCCAGCTCACGGGTGAACCCCGGCGGGACCAATGCCGGCAATGACGACGCAGGGCGCCCCCCCGTGGGCCAGCCTTCGTGATCCCTGGTAACCGTGCCCCGAGGCGGGTCCCGGGGGAGGTGTACGCGCAGCGCCTGGGTGGTGCTGCGGAGGTAGCAGACCAGAGGACCCCTGCCCCACGCAGTGGCGGGCTGCCCCCTTCAGCAGTGGCCTGCCTGAGGGTAGACGACCGCTGAAAGCGCTGGATCATAAGCGCCGGTGAGTGCCCCTCCAGCGCCCCCCTGCGACGCACCTCGGGGTGGCCCCCCGGCAGCGAGTGCACCGCCCTGTAAAAAGAGCTTGGAGACCTGCGGTGAGCCGCCGCAGTGACGCACAATACGCGTGTGGCCACCACCCGTCCCAACCTGAGGGTGCCTGTGCGAGCGCGGCACCCCACAGCAATGGCGTGCACACCGCTCTGAACATAGGGCCGAGGGCCTGCACCAAGCTGCAACAGAGGAACGCGCTGCGCACAAAGGCATCATCTGCCCCGTCTGAGGGAAGCCCGCGGGTGCACCGTGCCCCGTGACCACAGCGAGTACACAGCCCTGGGAGAGGAGACAGGAGCCCCGCCGCTTACAGCAGCAATAGTGCACAGAGCGCACATTGTCAGATCCCCTCTCCAGCAACAAGCAGGTCTCCCCTCAGGGGAGACAACTCGGACCCGGAGCTGCCCAGCGTCGCCACCACTCACACAACCCAATCCAGCGAGCGGTCAAACCACCAGAGACAAGAGTGAAGACGCGCTTCCCCCCCGGGGCACACCCGGGGAACATAACAAGCAAGCCTGGCTGTGCAATCATAAACCCACACCCCCGGCCACGACGCAGCGGCTTGCCTCCCGGGCCAAATATGCTAGGACTGATCATCAGAACAACACCAAAGCCCGGGAGAAATCCACCACACGGCGAACAATCACCACAGACGGCCCCAACCCGCCATGGTGCCAGTAAGATAAGGAAAACAGGCACATCCATGCAGCAATAAACCAAAACAGTAAGGTCCACTGGCACAGGGTTGGGCTCACTGGACACAGCCAGACCCCATCCTGCAAAGTGTCTGGAACACCAGCCAAGTGCCAAAAGACCACAAAAAAGAGAGCGGTTAAGGACACACCGATACCTAATCATTAATAAGATGACCAACGCACAAGAACTACGCCCACAAGGCTCAACAGCAAGCATGGGGAAAGATAAATCGAAGAAACTTCCCACCCAAAGCAGAATGGATCAATACACCATGCTCCCACTCCAGGCCCCCGACCTCCACTCGCTATCACCAGAGACACAGAATCAGAACATATGATTTCCCCTAAGGCCATAGTGGACTCTCGCACATCAATGGAGCAGAAGATGGACGGGATTAGCCTGGATGTATCTCTCCTCAGGCATGACCTCCAGAAACTAACAGCGTACACTGGAGAGGCGGAACAACGCATCTCCAACACTGAGGACGGGCTACACAACATGCAACAACAACTCCCGAGTTTCACATCCAAGCTCAAGATGCTGGAGGACAGAATCGAAGATGGAGAAGGAAGATCCAGACGTAACAATGTTTGCATACTCGGCATTCCCGAGAAAGCAGAAGGCTTATGTACGGAACTCTTTCTTGAACAGTGGCTCGCTGATCTGTTCGAACCGGACTCCTTCTCTAAGTTCTTCTCCATCGAAAGAGCACACAGAGTGCCCACAGGCAGGCCAGTGCCCGGGCCCCCCCCATGCACAGTGATAGCAAAGTTTCTAAACTATAGAGACCAAGACGCACTATTACAACGAGCACGCGCCAAAGGCATTATCACCTTCAACGGCTCTAAGATCGCCTTCTTCCCTGACTGCACAAGGGAAGTGCAGAAAGCGAGACAATCCTTCGATCATCTCAAAAAGCAACTGCAAACACTTGGGGTTAAATACGGCCTGCTCTTCTCCGCACAGCTCAAAATCTATCATAAGGGAACCACAGTCCAATTTAACGACCCCAAGGAGGCATGGCGCTGGGCTAAAAAACACATAGAAGGAGACTGGTCAACCTCTCATGGCAGCAGGGGAAGAAACCCCAGACCACCGCCTGACCAGCAACGAGCACCCCGACAACCACCAGCACAAGATCGGCCAGAAGACATAGGAGTATGACCCCTGCCTTGGTCTACAACAGGACCCTGAAAATCAGTGAGTACAAACTGAATCACCTAACCATCCGCAGCGCAACCCAACACCCAACACAAGGTGATATATGCCCTCATGATGCGTTCACGGGGAAGACACGCGTCCTCACGTCAAGGGTCCCCCCCTCTGAGTGCACTTTACGACAGAACTAGCGGTAGCACCCCCCCAGTCACACACTTAAAGGGGAAACTACCTGAATCTCAAGTTTAGTTTGGCGCATGTAAGTTGTCCGGTTGACAACTTGAAGTTCTCATGTTCGGGCTTCTACTTGGGAGGAGTATAGGATGGGGGGTTATGGGTTTGTTTAGCTTAGTTACGAATAGGACCAGTCAAGCACGAGGCATACTGAAGCCAGACAGGAGGGCAACTGCACGCGAACGTGGATTAGCGCAGCGCCTAGTGCTGTTATCAGCAGCACACACCTCTCTAACCACAGCAGACATGGCATCACATAGTACCACCACCAACGTCTCCGGAATGCTCAAGTTCATAACATGGAATGTCAATGGCCTCAGCAACGGGGTCAAGCACCGTCTGGTAGGGCAATTCCTAAATAGAAACGCACCAGACATTGTATTTCCGTCTGAGACCCACCTCGCAGTCACAAACTGTACCCTATTTCAACGCACAAATTATAAACTTACACTTCATTCAGGCTTCACTATGGGCTCATGGGGTGTCATGATACTGATACACAAAAAACTCCCCTTCCACCTGAATACAGTTACCCAGGACACTGGAGGCATAAACATACGCGACAGGCACACTCTGGGAACAATCTATTGCACTACTAGCCATCTATGCGCCGCCCTCCCTACTATCACCGTTACTTACCGATATTTCCCCCTTGCTTACAGAAGATATGTCCAACATCACGATAATTGGAGGGGACTTTAATGAAGTCATGGACACAGCTCTGGACCGCTCACACCTAGGCAGCAGAAACCCCAGTATACCCACCAAACTTGCTACATTTACAAATGCCCTGGGTCTGTGTGACGTATGGAGAGATCTCCAGCCCAACACTAGAGAATACTCCTATCATTCTGGGGCTCACGCCTCGCTCTCCAGATTAGATTACTTTCTCCTTCCATCAACTAACTTACACAGGGCACAAGAGGCATGCCTGCTCCCCAGAGGTATTTCCGACCACTCCCCACTGGTGCTGAACATCACTAGGTTCAGGCTGACCCCCCCGCCTAGCTGGTGGCTGAAAAACGACTATTTGGGCATCCCAAACCTGGTAGATAAGCTCCAAGAGACAACCAAAACATATTTCGAGCTAAATACGGAGACCCCATCGGACCCCAAACTACTATGGGAAGCCTACAAGCCGGTACTGAGAGGTGAAATCATCACATGGACAACCGCACACAGGAAAAAACATCTACACAAGGTACACGAGGCGGAACAGCAGGTGAAACAACAGGCAGAGGAAAGGCACATAACTCAAGACACGCCTGGCACGAACCAAGCCCTACTCCTAGCACAAAAGCAACTCCAGAACATAGCACTAGAAAATGCTAGACACGCACACAAGGCAATGCGGGTGCAGATATATGAAACAGGAGACAAGGCCGGCAAGATGCTGGCGTGGCTGGAGCGTAGGGAGCAAGGACACAACCACGTCAGGCAGTTAGAGACAGGGAGCCCATACCCTCTAGTATCAGATCAAGACATAACGTGGGGATTCGCAGACTATTATGCCGAGCTTTATAAATCACCCACCACCCACCCAGATGTTTCAATTATAAATGAAATTAATTTCCCCACTCTAAACACGGCACAACAGGACCTACTGGAGAAGGATATCACGGAGGATGAGATGTTGAGCACCATGTCCGGCCTCCAATCCGGCAAGTCCCCGGGTCCAAACGGTTTCCCGATCAAGCTATGGCGGAAGGTGGGAACCAATGTAATCGCCCCACATTTGCTGTTATTGTTCCAACCTGCACGGGACCGAGGCATCCTATCCCCAGATCTGAGAGAACCCACGATAATAGTGTTACCCAAGCCGGACAAACTCCCTGAAAGTTGCATTTCATACAGACCCGTTTCACTTATAAATAGCTAAACCAAAATATTAGCCAAGATACTAGCAGACCGGCTGCTGCAGGTTGTTCCCTCCCTGATCCACCCTGATCAATGCGGCTTCATGCCCCAGAGATCAACGCACATTAACCTCTGTAGACTGCACTCAGCCCAGGAAAAAACAGGCAGCATACAAGGTCTGTTAAGTCCATTAGCGATCGACTTTGAAAAGGCCTTCGACTCAGTACGATGGGAGGCTATCTGGGACATAATGAGGCACATGGGCTTCGGCCGGAACTTCATGAACTGGGTGCACCTACTATACAACTGCCCAACGGCCAGAACTAAGGTCATAGGGTGGCAATCGGACCCCTTTAGACTAGGCAGAGGCACTAGGCAGGACTGCCCCCTATCCGCCATGATCTTTGCAATTGCTATTGAACCCCTGGCTATTCTCCTGCGAAACATGCCACTCTGGGCGGGCTTCCGCTGGTCAGAGACATGGGAGGACAGAGTCTCGCTGTATGCAGATGACCTGCTCATCTATCTGAAAGACCGAATCAACTCCTGCCATAGAATCACACACATGCTGAAGAGATACGGGGCTTTCAGTGGTCTCTGCGTGAACTGGTCCAAATCCATCTTATTCCCAATAGGCAGCATAATGGCCACAAGACCTGCAGACTGTCCCTACCAAATCATAACAGAACAATTTAAATACCTAGGTGTACAAATTACAAAACACCTCACGGACTACGTATCGTTGAACCTCCATCCACTCGTGACAAAGTTCGCGGAGGATACTCGCCAATGGGTCTCTCTGCCACTGACACTAATGGGCAGAGCTGCCCTGTTCAAAATTATTGCTCTTCCTAAGTTTCTGTACATCCTGCGAAATGCAACGCTGCACATCCCACATCATGAATTCCTCTAAATCGACCGCACCCTTAGGAAACTGCTCTGGTGCAGGGGCCACCCGTGGATAGCTCTCTTTCCACGCTTCGAAGATCCATCTGGAAGGGTGGGATTGGTCTGCCCAGACTGCAAACATACTACTGGGCCAGCCAGATGGCGGTGGTGAATGACATGCTCCACGGGGACAAGAACTTGCCGCATATCAAAGGGATCAACACCAACAGCACAATAACACCCCTGGAGCTCTTGTACTGCAGTCTGGGGGGCACATCACCCTCCGACATGGCGACACATATTGCGCCAATTTGGGCGGAAGCACACCGACACTTAGGGTGGGACTCGAAACTAACACTGCTCCAACCACTGTGGAACAATAATCTCCTCCCCGAAATACAGAAGCTTCCCAAATGCCCTGTCTGGAACCAGCATGGAATCACCAGAATCGGAAACATAGTGCGGGAGAATGAACTGACCCCATTCGAGACATTACAGTCCGAGTTCTCCATCCCAATCACAGAAAGATACCATTACATCCAAACGAAGCATGCACTACATGCCCACCGGCAGATGATCAGAGACATGCCAGAATGCACCCCGCTGGAGCGCAACATAGTTCAAGACCAAATAAAACAAAAAATCCCCTCAGCCATGTACAACGTGATCACATCCTTTGCCACACCAGAATTGACCAGTCTGAAAGCCAAATGGGAACGGGGCATGGGACCACTACAACCAGAAGACTGGACAGAAGCTCTGATGTACCCCCGCGAAGTAACCATCTCATCAAGGCTCAGACTGGTCCAACTTAAGATCCTGCATCGCACCTATTATCCGAGAGTAGCACTATTCCGATGGGGCAGGGCTTCAGACTCGCGATGCCTACTCTGCAAACATGAGGAAGGAAACTTCTTCCATATCATATGGGAATGCGACAACATACAACAGGTCTGGCAGAAATGCTGCGATAAACTGTCCAGAGTCATGGGCAAAACAATACAAAGGGGCCAAAATAACTCCTACTGGGGATTTCCGAGGAATGTGATCTGTCACGATATGAGAAATTGCTCTGGTCGACTGCTACAGCAGTACTCAGGAGATCAGAGAGAACACCAAGCTATGACCAATGGGTCACGGACGTGGTCATCTGCGCGACAATGGAACGCAGAGTGTACGCGGCGAGGGGGTGCCCGCAAAACCAAGAAAAATATGGCAAAAATGGGAGGATGCCAGCTAGGCACCCGATGGGGCCACACAAGCAATATACACCAGGTGGACTGAGCAATGCCAAGCCAGTGGGCCCAATATGAACAAACTGTTATACGAGATCCCTCGCCAAAGCCTTGACGGTCCGAGGGGGTAAGGCACCCTTTCGAACTTTTTTTCTTTGATGTTTTCATCCCTTTGTTTTTGCCTCCCCTGTAATGCAAAGTATTATTTGTAATGTTCATTCATGTTTAAAAACCAAATAGAATGTTTGATTAAAAAATAATGTTGCACATGTGTCTGGGTGGCCCCCTACATATTGGCCTCCCCAATGAGTGAGTGAGACGTTGCAGATGCATGTTCATACTGCAGCAATTAATTCATTCAAATGACAGGTTCCGTTACCCTGAATGGTGTGTTGGCACCATTATGCCAATACGTCACTGGTCTGTTACAATCCTCATCAACTTATCATGACTCCACTTGCCAATGGAGTTAAGGGTCCATATCTCATTAGAGTTTGTCTTCGCTTTCATTCTGTAAGTAAGCTTCCCCTATGTTTTGGTGAATTTCTTGATCACTAATGAATTCATTGCAAAAAGAGTTTAATAGCAAAATGAATAGCACCCATGAATGTTAATTTATTTATTTATGTTGATATATGATGGCTATGGAAAGAGCTGTGGGATTGTTTGTGGGACGCACTTTCGGGCACAGTTAAATAATAGTTAAATAAGCCACATGGGAAGATGTAACATTCAGTTATTACTTATCTTTAAACTACAAACAAAGGGTGTCATTCAGAGTTAGATGAATTTCTGAAAATCCGCCCTGTTCACAGCCAGTGTTAAGATAAAAAGGGGTTCTTTTTCAAAAAACGTTCAGTCATTTTCACCTTCTAATCAGTGGCGTATTTAGGCTTTCTGCTGCCTTAGGCCCAAATAAGTGTAGGCTCCCCCCAACTTTACTCCACCTCTGCCAGACTCTGAACCTTCACCAGATTCCGCCCCTTCAACAAACTCTGTCTGTGTTCACCAAACTACACCCTTTCTTATCGCGCATTTGGGCTTCATAACATTGTAAGGACGTTTTTAAGTTTGCAGGGATTAGAACATTATTGCTTCCGCTCTATTAATTGAAGCTTGTCATCATCTATATTCTGTTAGCTGAAAGAGTGTTTTCAGATCTCTGCTGCCCAAGATTTGGAGAAGGCAGTGTGTTCTACAGTTGAGTACCGTAGAGATACTTGTTATGGCCAATTATCTACTTTTGATTAGGTCCGAGACAATCTTTTACAGGAAGCGATAAGAACAGTAAGCGATTAAATAACTAAACTAAGCTATGTTTAACATTCAACACTACAGCTACTAGAGGATGGCTCCACGTTAGGTGACGTTATAGCCCAGGGTTTGCATAATGCTTGGTATGTGTAATGTGTTTTATGTACATGTGCAACCATGTAACTATTTTGTCTTTATTTTCCATTCTTAAGAACAGCACCCAGATGCCTTCGGGTTGGGGCGCTATACAAATTGCAAAAATAAATAAATAAACATAAGCTGTCTGCCAACTGAACACAAGTGAGAGAATGTTGGAACAAGGAATTGTGTTTTCAATGCCTGCTGTCACTCTGAGAAGCACTTAGGTTGGACCTTAATGCAACATAACTACATTTCTAAATCCGGTCTTGTGAAATGGTAAAGTTTACATATGAAATATATGCAGGTGGTACAGGCTCATCTGATACAAATGTTGAATAAAAATAACTCATACCCCTTCTCATGGTTACAGCTCTGGTGTTAGCACGGGGCAAAATGGAAATAAGGCAAGTTACCTGCTGCAGCCGATGTACCTCCAATCCATCACCTCTTTTGTTTTGCGTAAGTCACCCCGAGTGGGACGGGTATGCCCAGACGTGGGTCCCATGCCTGCTGGGCCTAGAGACCCAAGCTACTCCTCCCAACAAGGCCGAAAAATGTTTGGGGATGCTTGTGGTCTCGTGCATTAGAGATGTGACCAAGCAGTTCGGGCTGGACTGCAACTTTTGGGGTAGGACCAGGCCTGATTTGTATATGGTCTTTCCCCTTTGTAATGGCTTGGCATGCGAAGAACAATGGTCTGGAGAGGTGCCCAGAGCAATGCCAGAGGTTATGAGAAATTCCAAACCTTCCAGCCAACACCTCTTTGGTTTTTCATTCCACTACTGTTCATTTGTGTATGCACTCAAGGGTACATTCTGACTTGTTCATGCACTACATGGCTAATGTGGTGAGAGGGAAGCATCGGAGATATCCACATTTTCACCACTGTAACATGGCCCTTTGTAAAAAACTTTTTTTAATATATTGAAGGGAAGCACCTGTGCTTTCAATCTGTGCAGCAAAAAAATGTTTTAACAAATTGGGCCAATTTGTTTTTATTTTTACTACCACATTTTAGGTGGAGGTAACAATGCATGGATTTTCTGCAGAAACTCTTCCTAAAGTACTCCCACCGGTATTCCCATGGAACACTGCTGGTTGTATTTAATCACCTCGTGAATTTGTGGCACAAGATTAAGAGCATGAGGAGATTAAGACAAGAAAAATCAAGGATATTTTTTACATAAGCCCACAAAGTAGATTGTGTATGTTACAGGTTCGGAACCCTGGCATAGGGTATAGGGGGTATTTGATCAAACGCTGAATTGTGTTGATGGTAAAATCAGTGGTATTTGCCAAATACTGCCAATTTCACCTTTACCACCCAACTCTGAATTACCCCCTAAGTCTGTGACCGGTTTTCTATGGTCTTGTCATTTTATGTGGCCAACAAAAGACACACATGCAAATCAAAAACAGATTCAGATATGTAGATACAAAGTCACATACACATAGCTACATCCTTCCACCCATAATTTACATAGTCACACATTCACTCAAACAAATCACCACAGTCACAGAAACTGAAACATAAACACAAACAGAGACACAGCCACACACACACACACTCCACCTACCTTGAAAACACAAATAAATGCATTATTTCATCTTGCACCTTCTTCACCATCAGATGCTAGGCAGGCTCACCTCGCAGTTCCTTCTGCTTCCATGAATTAATATACGCTGCAGACTTTCCAAGAAAGTGCAACTAGGGAGCATAATAAAAGCCAAGTGCCCGTGGTGTCTTTTGCTCTGCATTGTCCAAGTACAGACCCCATAGACACAATTAGCAGTAAGACCCTAAGCACAGCTTCATGTTGTTTACCACAGAGGCTGAATGGCAAATCAAGGTGGTCTACTGTCTGCAGTGAGCCAAGGCAATGGAACGGGGAGAGTGGCAAGGAATTTGGGACTGAGCTATATGGGCAAGGGAAAAAGCGAGGCTAGGGTAAGGGAATGGGACGGAGTTAAGGGTTAAGCAAAAGTGGAACTGAGCTCTAAAAGTCAATTATAAGGAAGTGGGGCAAAGACGAATCAAGGATGTGGTTTAAGGGTAGGACACCAGAGGGTGATGCGTAAGGAAATTAAGGTACATACGATAGATGTAGAGAGCTCAAAAGGTAGCTCAGCAGGTCTATTTACTGTTGCTGAGATCAGTGTCTGAATTGAATGCCATTGCACCCGATTGTGGAACTAGCTTGACCCCTTTCCTTTTTTCTGAAAATGTGATACACACTTGCTTTATAAACATATGTTTCAATTAAGACTATTTTTTAATTTTGCTTCATCATGTGACTTGGTGCTTTGAAAGTAGTCACAGTGGTACAGAGTAAGAGTTCCCATTATAATTATAAGCTGGGTCTGTCCCATTGTGTGTACTTTCAGATGTTTTTCCCTTAGGATACAGACAATTAAGAGGCTTCCCTCTTGTAGATACACTGGTGTTTTGCAGACCAGATTTATTGAACAGCCTTCTCACGAGTTTATCTCTTGAATAACGACTTTGCAGAAAGTGTTTTATAGGTTCTAATATTGAAGATGGAAAAGTCTCCTCTGCTCTCTAAATTAAATTAGAAACTGTTGAACTAGTAAGACAGGCTCAAATCCCCATCTTCCATCCGTCATGAAATATGTGATCCTGAGCAAATCACTTTTAATAACTGCATTATTTTACTTAACTATCAGTAGAGAAGGTTTAGAATCTATAGTGTTACTCCATACATGTTATCATGTTAACCCTTTATATAATGTGTACTGGTGGAGATGTAGATGGCAACAGGAGTGTCTTATGTTTATGGTTTGGGAAGGTAGATAGGGTGCCAGGTATGGGTGTTGTGTTGTGGGATGATGAGGCAGGAAGCAAGCTAAGGGTCTTTTCCGTGCCTACTCAGGTTTGGCTCAGAGAGAAGCCAGACCCCCAGGTTCAGCTATTGCTCATGGCTATTAATAAATTGTGTAGCCTTGCCACCACATTACATTAGTTTAAAACGAAATATGTAATTGGGTGGGATCGGAGGGGATATAGCCTGCTGTCAAATTGCCAACTAGGACACATGGAAAACTGGGCTCAATACCAGCTTTCCCATTTCACCATTTAGATTATCCTGTTGACACCATTTAACTTTATTTAATATGTGGTAGAGTTTCCTGATGTCTGGGTCACTATAAAACCACGAACAAAACTGAAAGATATGCTGCATAAACAGAAAGTAATGTCAATAATGTCTACTATATACTTGAGAAGGTGTGGGAGGGGCAGAGGTTGGTATTGGGTGTACTTGTTCTTTACGTTGGGCAGTTCAGAGTTACAGAACAGCGCAGCCTGCCCGCAGGATTGAGCAATTGTAAAAGCCTTGGGACTGGTTACCTCCAATTTCCACAGCCTGAAGAGTAAGGATTAGCAAGTGGGGTTACGGGTCCTCTGCTCTATGGTGTCAAGTTGGGCTCCAGAACAGCACAGTCTGCCCGCTTGATAGAATGAGCGCAGGAAATCCCAGGGGTAGGGGTATGGATGGGGAGGGGCAGGTAGTGGGTGGGAATAAGGCCGGCAGGATAGCTCAGGGGCAACACGTATGTTTTGGAAGCAAGACAACACATGGCAACACAGGTTTGAATCCTGGGTGCGTGCTTTGAAACCAGCTCCGGAATTAAGCGCGTTATAAAAGAGCAATTATAATAGCCATAGGAATTAACCTTGCCAGGGACAGTCAATGGGTGAATAAATAACCAAACAACACCCACCAGCTTTGTCCCTCTTCAAATCTCATCTTCCGCCGACCTGCACTTCAGTGAAATAGTTTTGGCTTTTAGGTGGAGCTTAAGAACCTTAGGAGAGAGCACGGTGAAAAGAAATGATTATTGAAGTGTGGACGGATGCGGCTTGGGGTAAGTAATAGGGGCTTTATTGGTGATACATTCTTAACAGATAAACGTTTCTATAAAATAACTAGTATTTAATGTATAAGAGGGGTTTGGGGACATGAGCGCCGGCCGCTGCCTCTCCCTCTGTTCCTTCTCCAACTGACTCCGCTCGCTCCTGCTGGTTCCCTCGAGCTCTCCCTCCGTTCCACTCTGATCTCGTGAGAACGCAACACTACAATTATGAGTTCCTTAAACTGAAAGAGGAGTAGAGATTCAACTCAAACACACCTAGCGGTATGCTTGCGTATATTGCCATACACACTTGTTGGTACCCCTAACCTCACACCTAAGCAAATGAAGCCACTCTCAATGACCTCATTAACGTTTCCCAAGACCAATCACACAGAAGCCAGGCCAATGTTTTCCCATCAGGCGCCTCAGCCACACGTTCTTCTGGACCTCCAAGTTCACTTTTCTGCACCTCTCAGTTCCATATTCGGAATCCCATTCTTTCCAATTTCTGGGACCTTGGTGTCTTTAATATCAACCTGGACCTATCAGGTACCAGACCTGTGTGCTGGCTCAAGGACAGACCCGGCAAATTCTACTCTCTTCACTCCATTTAAACCACTCTTTAGCATTTACTCACAGAATTGTATCATCACCTTGTGATACACTGGTACTCATGGAAATCCTCAGAAAAATTAAATACATTTCAAGCCCTGTGTGACCCACATACCTGGGTATGCAAACATGCAACCCTTTCATCACAGACATGTTTATCAAATATAAATCGGTGTGTCCATTCTGATGTTCCCAACATGCTCTTAAATTATATTCAAAGCAGGCTTGAACCCTCACTGGTGCTATTTATCCACTTCCTATTCCTCACTGTGGTATTTCAAAAGAGTAGATTAGGAGTGCACCAGACTTCCCATCTTGGAATGATAACCGTCTAACAGAAAATAATGTATATGGCTATTCTAGGTTTTGATATGTGCCTTGCACAATAAGACAAGTTTACCATTTTTAGTAGGACTAAAAAATATACTATAAGTGATAATTAGCAATGAAAATTGTAAATTCTTAAAAAGAGGCAATTGACAATGTTAGCACGATTACATTTCCATTTCTGCTTACTTTTTATAAGTTGCTTTTACAAAAAATCACAGCTCTTCCCCCAAGAAACCTGTGTCTTTTCTCTGACCACACAACATTCAGCAACGGCTGAGGTGGCTCTAGCAAACGTTTACCTGACAATATGACTCTCACTCACAGAGTGAGTCAGACACCGATAGAGTGAGACAGAGAGACAAAGAAAGAGGGCACAAATGGAGAGAGAGTGAGAGTAAGAGAGAGAGAGCGGGGTAGATGAGCATATGATATGCCGAGTTCAACTAGTTACTGTATAATCTGTCTATTGTATCCTCCTCCAAGTAAGCTGAAATATGCCAACTCTTGATTTATGTCATGTACGCCATGTCAAAGTGTAATGTAGTAACCATGCTATTCATAAGTCCACGTAAGAGCAAACATCATTTTAGAATATGGGTAACACCGTATTCTAGCTTCCCAGGACTGTTTTCATTGAGACAGACTCTATTCATATTAGACCTATGCCACAAATAAAAGACATTTGTAATTGATCACCTAGTGAAGTTAATGATACGACACAAATGGCATTACAATCCCTTAGAATGTTGAGTAAAAGAGCACTTGAACTTTGGAATAGTTTTCAGCATAAGAACCCTTAATACCATTAGTTAGCAGTTAAGTGGCAAGGCCTGGATTAATGTTAGACAGTATTCCCAGGAAGTGTTTAGACAACACCAGTGCCACTGATGCGGCCTTTGACAGGTAGACAGTGGACAACACCGTTGTCACTGAGAAGTGATAATTATGTAGCAACTGTGTACATTATGGAAGCATCTCATCGACATTTATATGTAGTTCATTTTGGGCCGTGAAGGAGAACGTTGAGTCCTTGTGTGTAATTTAGAATCATGAGGTGCCAACGAAACAGAAGCAGATGTTGAGGTTTGTCAGTCTAGGGTGATCATAGATGAACGACGTGCTTGCTTGAGCTGTGTCTCTAACGCGGTCATCTGTAATTGAGAGCTTGCAGCCTTTCCAAGGGATGGTCAGTATAGTTTTGGCCGCTCATAGATTTTCCCTTGAATGGTGAAACCTCAAGAATTTGAAGATCATGATTCATGGGACCTTGGGATTTTTTGGTTGAAAGGAGGGGACCCTGTGTGCTCGCTCTACTCCGAAGGGTCTTGAGATGGATCATGGAGATCCCTTTTTCAACAAAATTCTCACTTAAATTGCTTTGTGCTCAGCTTTTCCTGGAAGCCTGAGGATACATAGATTTCGCCGTTTATTTGTATTTTTGAGACTCCAATTGTTGTTTCCATAGTTTTCCTTTTTATTTCAGAGAAGATTTAGAGTATGTATGATAGTCCTATCTTCCATGGACAATCCTAGCCATTTCACTCACCCTCCAAGAAGAGTTATTATAATCATGTGGGATTCAAGATACTCCACTGCTGGTTTTTGTCTACTAAATTACTTCCATCATTACTGTTTCATTGTCCATCAATATTTGCTGTCTGTATCTCATTGGTAATGAGGGTATTGGCGGGTCTGCCTTGGTATGCTTGCAAGAGGTGAGGTCGATTTCATGTCCTTTTTCAGTGAGCGGGCAGTATCATGGATATCTCTAGTACATTTCCTTGTTTATTTTTTGGGCTCTTGAGACAGTTTTGTGAGCAGGTAGAAGAGGAACCTAGAAGCACAGCAAACAGTTGCTGTGTTCCATGCTTCACTCCGAGACAGATGTTAGGCTGAACCTGAGGTCCAGTTCAGCTTCTGCAACATGGTCACAACCTCAGAAACACTGCATGCATGTAGTTGTAGAGTAATTACAGAACCACCTTAAACAATGTAGAGGTTTTTCAGTAAAAGCAAGGATAAGAAAGAGCCTTAACCCGAGCCGGCGGATGAGCACAACATTGACGAGTGTTGGGTGCAGTGTGTACTAACCTCTCCTATTAAACTGCTGATTCATCTGGGAGTCTTTTCTTCAGCATATATTACTTCCAGTTTTTTATTGTTCTTCTAAATCATGGGCTCTGGAAAGTTCTCAGTAAATTACCCAGATGTTTGCTAATCACTTTTAAATTATGTGCGGTCCACCCTAACCAGTTAGCCCCATGATTGGCCACAACATCCCCAATCTTTAAGTTCGATTGAGAGGAATACTTGTAGTCAAACCTAAGGATGGCCATTGCATGGTCACTGCATTCATTGACTACTGAGCTTAAGGTCCACACTAAATCAGTCGCAAATTAAGTTACAAAAAAGTAATCAAGAGTTGCTCGATTATCTCCCAGCTTCCAGGCGTAGTTAGCAGTTTGGTCATCCTTAAGCCTACAATTCAACGTCACCATGTTGCAATCTTGGAAGAATGCCACCCAGCGCTTGCCTTGGTTAATAGTTTGAAGAGTAAACCCCTCTTCTCCCTGGGGTAAAGCTGTAGTGCCCTAACACTGTCCAGAGCACCAAAGACACAAATGACAAGGTAGTGTTGCAGCAGACTGGACTTTCTGACGCACTTCCGCCATGTCTATCTTAAGATGTGATTGGTCCTGTCTTTCTCAACTGTAATATCTTCCACATATCTTTTCTAGTGAAATATTGTTAAATGTATGCTAGCCAAACAAAACCACCCACAGAGGGGTGGGGGGCTATACTCCACTGTACATACCACTATATTATTAGTTCTGTATTAAGAAAATATAGAACTATAATATGTTGTGGGAAACTAATGCTGCATGGACTACCAAAACTGACTGAAAGTCCCCTAACGAGTCTGACTCCGAACCGTACGTGGAAAAGATTTATGGTCTGTCCACGGCGCATGATGAACATGGACTTCTTATCCTTAGATACTTTTCACTTACGACTTTGATATACATTTCTATCTCCTTCTACATTAGATTACTGGGCTGACCCTGACTTCCATGAGAAGAGGAGGGACCAGTTCTTTCCACATTTTTTTGACTTGGCTAACTAACAACCATGGAGAATGTAAGTGGGATGCTAAACATTACCCCTATAGATAGGCATTATTGCCTTTTGCCCTAGCCATCCTGCATTTACTTTGACCCCTCTTTTCACCTTCTAGGGATATTGACACTGTCTATGAGTGACCAGACAGAGTTATCTCACTTCCTACCATTAATTGGCCAGAAGACTGAGCCCCACTTATCTAACTACCCGCCAGTACCACTTTCCAGTTAGAAGGTAAGAAGTGGGACTTGTAAATTATTTCTCTATATCTATCCATCATGTATAGCATACTGATAGAGCTATTTTTCACTTCACAGCAATTCTGTTGAATTGTAAGATTCGGCCTAGAACCAGTACAAAGGATTTCATTTCTTCCCTATTATCGAGCTGTACACATCACAAAGTTAGCCTTCTATGCTTCTTTATTTTTCTGTTGGTTTCTACAATAAAGGACCTCTATTAGAACTGGCCTACTGACTCACAGATGACTTGGTGTTACAGTTATAGTACCGAATCCCAAAAAGGAGATTTTAGGAGAGCATACACTAACCTGATCGGATGACATCTTGTTCGGAGCAGCAACTGCTGAGGAGAAGGATCACCCCGGAATCCCTGTTCCCCCCAAGCACCGGACATGAAAGAACCGGTGAGGGGAAACACGAACCCCAGGGAAACCCTCTGGGGGAAAAAACCCTGGAGATCTTGACTCGGTCTTCTTGGATGAATGTTTCAGGACGTCAGGACTTGCTTTCTCAAAGGATGGCCCTTCTCTAGATGGTGCAGTGGGAATAGGCCTACAGGACGAGAGAATAACAGGTAAGTTGTAGAAAGGGCAGAAGGAAAGGGTAAATTGATGTGGTGAGTACGGAAACTAACTTTTGATTAGACTGGAGTTAGGTCCTTCGAATGGGTCTTTCCTGGCAGTGGAAAGTGTTGTAATCCAGAGAGGAGGAGAACAACTGGCAAGAGAAGAATGGTTAGTATGGTTCTCAGCCAGAAGGAAAAAATAAGTCAAACGTAGGAGCGGGACTTACTTCCGCAAGGCGGACTTGTTGTCTAGAGCGGGATATCAAATTGAGAGCCCCGCTTGAAGGAACAGGAGACACCCATGGACTGATCGAGGGAGAGGAAGTGAGCAGCCCACGACGGGGCACAATTCTACAACAAAAGGAACGTTAGTCAGAAAAAAGAGGGTTAGATAGTTTTCAATAGGATAGACTACGAAGGTCAGATTCTCTGCGAACTTACGGAGCATCACATTCAACAGAAGTGACGCGGCGGAGCGGAGTTCCGGGTTCCTTAAGAGGAATCATATGATCGGTCACGTGTTCCTGACGGCAACGTGAGACAACTAGACTGCTGACACGGGTTTCCCTTGCTGTACCGGAGTTTCCTCGTATCATAGCTCCACACAGAGACCAATGATGCCTAATCTGCCATCGGCAAAATGGTGTAACAGTAGGAGGATTATGTTGAGAGTTGTAGAGTCGTATGCATGTTATATGTCATTTGTTATATGTTTTATAGTAACAACCAGGTGATGAGTAGATGGGAGTCTGAGTTGAAATTGAATAAGACCAGTTCTTAAAAAACAATGGTAAATTTGTGGAATACTTCTAGACAATGGCAATTTGCATGCAACTTAGGTGGTATGTCTGTTGAACCTATAGTTGTAGAATTTGTGGTCTGAATTTTATGAACGTTATTCTTTTGTTTAAAATGTCTGTGTTAGATTTTGAAGGTTCTTTTTTCTAAAATGATCTTATGTGTATTCTCCCTATAGAATCATTTATGCCCCTGATGAAGAGTGACCCACAGTCGAAACGCGTTGGGCTTATATAACATCATCATGAAAAAAAAGAATATTTTTGTGATACGACACTGATTGACTCATTTTTATGATCGGTTCAATTCTTGAAATTTACACATTGTTAAATATTGTCCTAAGCATTAAGAGTTGTGAACATTAGCATCACTTGAATAACTGTCGAAATTATTGGTTGGGATTTCCAGACATCTGACAGTGTGCAGGGGATGCGAGTTCCCTAATTGGGAACTTTTTCTTTGTTCATATGTGTATAGCCTTATTGCCTGCAACTGCTGGGCAATACTTGCTCTTATGTGTCCCCTCAGCAATCCTTTTCCACCCTTGCTTCTCGATTCCATAAGTCAGGCTTAAAGGTAACATGGGAGGCCATGATGCCCTAAGATGTAAGCAATAATGATTAGTTGGTGCCAAAACCCATCCTTGAGGGAATCCACTTGGCACTTAATCCAGAGGAGCTGCCAGTGGTCCCATCATAACCTGAAATGTATAGTCTCTCAAAGATAATTAAAATCATCTCGAGGCTGCCTCTGACCCCCAACACCCCAGATGAAAACCACAGGATCCATCTGCATACTGCTAATAGCAGGTTTCCTGAATCCCACCGTGCATTTGTCTTAGGATCTGGGTTCCTGCCAAATAGGGAATTTCAAACATTTCTACTACAGAATATTAGTACTTAAAGAATTTTTTTGTTCATTTGTTTTTGGGCACACCCCAGGTTGTGTTACACCATGAGAGTAATTTCTCCCTTATTAGTTTAGTGATGTACAGGGTCTGCAATATCATTCAGTCTGGTGTATGAGCCTCTTGTAGGTATGAATCATAATCTAAATAAATAGCATTCAAACATATGTGAGACCAGCCCAATCTGTGAATATACTGACACTAAACAGCATAGAACATTGTCGACCATCAGCTCCCAGGGGCTCTAACCAATCAGGATGCTTGGAAGGTGAGCTGTATTGTACAGTACAAGGCTGTGTTCTGAGCAGCCTGCATAGCCAGCGCCCCCCTTTTCCCTGGCCACGTAGCTCCCGTGTAGTTCCCTACATGAATGCTAATGGTGTTTTTTAAAAAAAAAAGAAACATACCTTTGCACAGTGCTGTGCCAGAAGTCTGTTTTCAATGTTAATGACGTCACAGTCGTCAACATCGAAAATAGACTTTGGGCACAGCACAGTGTGGCCTGAGCCGGGCAGCAAAGGAACGTTTCTTTCTTTTTTCTTTTATAAACTCACCATTAGCACCTGCGTAAGGAACTACATGGTTGCTAATTGCGACATGCCCCTCGGCGGCAAACGACCCTGTCGATAAGGACACCACCGATCTTGATAAGGGACCTTTGATTTGCTCGTGCCCTTAATTTGGGCTGGTGGGCCGTTTCTGACAGGATCAGCCTGAAACCTGGGGCTGTATCGCCTGATTATTCAAACTCACTTGAATAAGAGCTGGAAGGCAGTTTCACTGCCAAGGGCAAAAAGAGCATGTTCTCTGGAAGAGACAGGTCTAACTAGGAGTGTGGCAATACCCCACGACTAATCTGTACAATTTACTCACCCAAATGTTTGGTGGCCTGTGAAATTTGGCAGGTTTGAAAAGGGGTGCGAACCAGCACCCCTGACCACCACAAGTCTCCCCACAGTTGTCTTTCTTACCCCCAGTACTTCTAAAAAGGGCGACCTCTTTTCCACCCTTTTTTCGTCCCCAATAGCGTTGGAACAAAACAAAAAATTTAAAATGCCCATTTCCATGTCTATGTGGCATTGCCCATCCAAACTAATTATTTTATCCCCGGCAGATGAATGTCCGTAATTGTTCAAAGTTTTGTGGGGCTCGTACCACCCAAAATTCACTTGGTTGGAGTTGTATTCAAATTAGTTCTTCCATCCCTATGTTTGACTCTGAACGACTCTGTAACACTTGTGTATGAGCGCGATAGAAATAAAATATCAATTCAATTCAACCATACAAGAAGGTGCATTCCGAGTTTGTTGATCATTTTCACCAATTTAAGTGGGAAACCTATACAAAGGGTATGTCTCAGTCCAAACACATCACAAATGGGCATGGCTTAAGTGACGCAAGCGTGTCAGCAAGGGTCTTGGGGTAGAGGGATGTGAAGGCCGTTTAGGTAAGTATTATGCTCTGTAAGATTGAGAGCGGTGGGGGTGTGGGAGGGGCAGGGGTAATTTGGCAGTATCTTTCTTGTTAATGAAAAAGTTGTTCATAGTTTTGCATTTGCAGGATGCTCTGCTGTCACTTTGCAGACCTTTGCCATAGGTAAGACTCCTCAGAGATTATTTTCAAGATGGCCCAGCTATTCCTCTGTGGTACCAATCCAAGCCCTTTTCCCTTATATGTGAGAATACTGAGCTACAGACTCCTCTCCATTGGTGATAAAACTTCAACAGCATTGGGGCGCTAGTGAAAGTGGCATCCGATGCGCTCGTGACCTCCATCTGATGGCACTACAAGAAGTGACATGTCCTTTGAACTCACTGGGCCTCACTACGAGTAGGGCAGTAAGGGATAACGGGCACCGTTAAGGAGACCGGTGCCGGTAATCCCTTACCGCCCTACTACGTGTTCCCTTAGCGGGTCCCTCCTTCAACGCCTGGTTTTACCAGAAGTTATGGACGGGACCCGCTAAGGGACTTCAGAGCTAATAACGGTACCGCAAATTGCGGTACCGTTATTAGCTACTCCCCCCATTCCCATTGAGCCCTGTGGGGGCTCAAATGGGAATGAGGAATGGTATTTTCAATGGGGACTTTCAGTCCCGCAAAGGTCGGACTACTCCGGTAAATCCCCATTGAACGAGACCGGTGCCGGTACCGTTATTGGAAGCAGTCATGGCTCAAATATCGCCATGACTACCTCCAATCTCGGAAGGAGGCCCACTGTCTTCCCAAGATGTTTGATCACACAGCCTTTGACCATGATAACATCGGAGACCTTGATAAAACAAGAAAAACGCATAACGGAAAAATCTTATGTAAAAAGCAGAAATCCAGGTTTAGGAGAAACAAGTGGGGGCATAGGCATGTAATGATGTCCCTGTCATCCGTTTCTCTGTCCACAGTTTCTGCACATATGTTACCTGCTGGTTCCAAAGTTTGGTAAACGAAACATCTATGTTTTTACTACCCGAACGGATGACATTATCAGCCCAGAGCACATTTGTTGCTACGCTTGTCCGCTCTGTATTGTTTAGATTGTTTCAAATTGTAAGGCTACTTGTGAGGGTTTAGCACTCAGGGCGGGGGAACACAGCTAATCCGGTTCCACGGATCGGGATCGCAGGCTGCAGTCTCTAATCTCAGCCCCCGTTCCATGGATCCCACAGACTGCCTACCCCGCTGTGTGCCACCATCTTCTGGGCAGCCTTTGCCTTGTTGTTTTTTTTTACTTACCCCAGCCGTTTCCCATTGCACCACTTACATGATTGTGGCGGTGGCGCCTGATGCCTCTGCCACATCAGATAACCTCCTTCTCGACTTCTCGACTTCTCGATTTGCGGCCACCATGAAATGGAAGAGGGGCTCTGTATGGGGCCCCGCCTCACATAACCATGGTGGCCATCTTGGAACAGTATTTTCATTCAATCAACTGGACACCGCACACATGCCGTTCTTTGAATGAAAACACTTTTTTTTAACACCTCAGGTTATCGCTTTGGTACCCCGGGGTGCTAAAAGCGATAACATTCCTGATCCCCAGTTATAGGCCCTCGCTTTGCTTGGGTCAATAACTCGTGCTGCCTGGCTATTACCCCTGTTCCAACCCTTGCAATTGGGTGGTAACACAATATTCATGTTTTTATGTTTCAATCATTTGGTTTTAATTTTATATATTGCTGGAAACGCAGCTTTTAGTTTTGGAAGTATTTCTTCATTCTTTCTTCCTCGCTCCGCTTCGTGACGCAGCCCCACGTAGTTTCATGCACTTATGTGCGGGGGCTGGTGCCTGAAGGTGGGCCTAAGGCAAGCCCATCTGCACCCGTCCATGTACCGTTTGGGCCATGGGCCTTAACGGCTTGTCAGAATTCCATTAAGGGCACCCGGATGTTGGCACTAATACAGAAATCTAAGACTGACATGGGCATCTTATATCAATATTCCCAATGTGATTTCATAGCATTAGCTCCACTGGACACTAGCTCTCCATCTGGGATGTCCTGTACTCACCTTCCTGAGACGCAAAACACTTCTAAGATTAATGGATCAGGAGCGTGTAGGATTTCTATTTTTCTGATTAATGCCAGATCAACAGTAGCCCACCGTGATCATATTTGTACACTTTTAACATTTTCTGCTTCGGATTTTCTATGCCTAACAGAAGCTTGGTTTACCCCTACATCTGACCTTGATATTATGCAGATGCTACCTTCAAACTATAGAGTTCTGCATCTTGATAGGACCCCTCTGCTTAGCGGGGGTGGTATGGCCTTAATTTATTTCGATACCTTCAATTGTACTGGGATTTCACAAACACACAATGGGCCTCATTACGACCCTGGCAGTACGGAGTAAACGGCGCCGTAAAAGGTGCCGGTGCCGTTTACCCTGTACCGCCTCATTACGAGGTCCCCTCGCGGGACCCAGGAAGCAACGCCTGGTCAAACCAGACGTGCTTACCGGGTCCCGCGAGGGGAAGAGGGAGCAAACAACGGGCCAACTCGTAATGGGGGCTGAAATGGGAATGGGGAAGAACCGGGTCCGGGTCCTTGGAGGGAGGAATTCCGAACTCGGAATGGCCCGGTAATTCCTCATTCTGAGGACCCGGACGTGATTTCGGCAGCATGGCTACTGCCGAGGTCGTAATGAGCCCAATGTGCCTTGTGAAACTTTCTTAGTATGGCTTCAAATCATATCGAATGATATGATTCATGTATTGCTTGTTTATCGTCCTCCTCCCCATCCCCTTGTCAGTTTGGTAGCAAGGTATCTTCAAGCAACCGTGGCAGGAAACAGAGGGGAGCAGATTGCCCAGTCTCAGGTAAGGTGGTGAGTGGAGGGTGTGTGGGCGTAGGTGTTAGGGAGGAACCATTCCATGAAGAGGAAGGTGATGAGCTCCTTCCTGAAATGTGGAAGCCCGTCATTTGCTTCTTGACTTCCTGCATCGGCAGAGTTCAAGTCTATATGTGTCCTTGCTTCTGGTGGATCGTATGTCTCCAGAGATGCTGTGCTTCTCAGTGGGGAAGATTGAGTGTGCCCGAGGTGCGACCTCATTATAGATGATGCAACCGCATTTGAAGAGGCTGCAAGCTTGTAGCGGGAGCCAGTGGAGTTTGATGAGGGTCAGGTGATGTCGTTAAATTTGCAGGGTCCTTTGATGCATTGTGCTGCAATTTGTAGGGAACATCAGAGGAGGTGCCAGGATGGTCATGGGAAGGCCTTTCAGAAGGGCTTTGCCACCATCCTTGTAGCAGAGGACCAAGCCTTGGATAGCAGATCAGCAGTTGCTTGCCGGTATGAAGGGGTTGATTTTTTGCAGAAGGGATGTTTTGTACCAATCCATGTGTGTTTTCCTTGAAGGAGAGACCTGTCTTATCTTTCCACTAAGAAGTAGCAAGAAAAGTGAAATCCGGAGGAAGATTGTAAGGAATACATGAGGCCGAATGTATCAGCATTAAATTCTAAAGGAACTTTCTCGGGCCTCGTTATGAGTATACAAGTAACAGTAAAATGTGCTCTTTTTAATACCTCCTTTTTTAAAATACCACATAATTATGAGGTGGGTTTGCATTGGGATATCTACTTCACACCGTACATAGAAAGTATGGCATGAGGTAAATAACCCATATTTACCCCATGCCATACTTTCTCTCTAACCCATGAGTGAAATACCTCATGCAATCTCAATTTATGATTAGATGGCTTCGGCAGGCAGACCTGTAATATGCCAGGCTGGAAACAACGGTGCCAGTAAGCTTACCGGCACTGTTCTTTCCGGACCAGCAGGGTCATACTGAGGCCATTAGCATCATACTCACAATGAGGACACAACTTTTACCATTACCATTGACGTGGCCTAGGTGCCCAATTATGAGTTTGGGGGTATTCCGCTAGAAATACCACCAAATGGTAAAATGGTATTATCACATACAGTAAGCATGTGGAAACATGAAGGATCTGCATTATTCCAAGTCATGCAGACCCTTCAGTTATTCCCCATGTTGGAGTCCTAAAAGACTTCATGGGGTTTTCATTTTACCACATGTGGTAATTACCTCTTGCAGTTATGCTATTGTGTCAAGGTAAATATCCCCACATACAAGCTGGAGTGAAAGAAGAGTTTCATTGCTGAAACTCGCAGTTTGATGGAGCCGTAAACCATCAGGCCTGATTACAAGTTTGGCGGAAATGCTGAAAATATGGTATTTTAGAATACCATATATTTCACCCCTCCGTCAAATTCCGAGTTTCATTTGAAAAACTATTAATGTGCACCTTTTTTGTGCGCAGGTAATTACGTACACACAAAAGCATTATTGCGTGGAGTAATTACCACGCATGGTATTTACTGGTCCCCATGGAGCCCTATGGGCCTCCAAAATGGCGACTAACAGAATGGTCCCCATACATTTCATTAATGCAGACCCTTCAGGGTACCAGATTTTACCACATGCGGTAACAGTAAATGAGTTTAGCAGAATACCACCAAAGTCATAATCAGGTGCCCGGGTTTTCTAAATTTCTGGATGTTTTAGAATGACCACCAACAATCTGATGAGGAAATCAATGTTTATACTGGTTGCTGGGGAGTGGTTCCAAATCAGAGCATGCATAAATCTCAAATAAACATGTAAAAAGTGGCAGCACGGGGCTATCGGATGACCATGCCTTTAGAATTAAAATGTGCATTGCCTTATATAAACAGATGCAGACATGACATACTGCACTGTCAGCATTGTTACAGTGTGCATTTCAACATTAAATGTGTGTTCACTTCAGTTGTGAAATAAAATGAGCACACTACACAGCAACAATCACAAGGGCTGGGTCGGGGTGGGTGGGTCCAGGGGGATTTGCAAGTTAACGTTGGCCAGGTTTGGAAAATGCGATCAGTCATGTATTTCGAGAAGCAATGAGCGCATTGGAATGGAATCCTCCAGCTGGGCTTTCACTTAATGAGATATTATTTCAAGTGAGTACGCTTCCAGCCTCCAGTATTCAATTCCCATTTGATGCTGTAACTTGAAGTAAAACATCTTTGTTGCCTGCAATCTATGCTTTATAGGCCACATACTTCCTGTTTTTACTTAACATGTTAGGCCGAACGTGTCATCTTCTTGTAATGCACAGTAGCCCAGCAAGTTAAGCGCATGCCTCAGAGTTCTGCAACCACTGCTTAGAATTGGCTGGTCCAACTCGGCCCCTGATCCTTCTGAGGACAAGAACCTGAGTGCATCCGTCACTGCACTTCATGATTGAAATAGTAGAAAGACTATATTTTGCTATGTAGCCATAGCAGAAGGTTGTCCTTTAACCTTTTCAACTCTAACAATTTACAGGTGCAGGAAAAAGAGGTTATTTGGTGATGGAGCCAGGATGTTTCATGGTTTAACCTTTTTTTAAACCACACTTCTCTGCAGTGGCTCGCCTTTTTTAATAGGTTTTACAGATGCATCCGGAGGCTCCAGTAATCAATGAAAATGTACAGTCCTTCCTAGATTTCAGGGACAGATCTGTGTAGATGTGGCTGCCAGACTCAATCTCCTCAACATTAGAAAAATGTGACATTTATTTCACTTCAACACTGCTAAGCACCTAATCTTCTGTTTAGTACTCTCTTGATCTGACTCCTGTGTTAGTCTACTCTATGGCCTTCCCAACTATCCTTTGTCACCTCTTGACAAAGTCCTCAATTTTGCTGTCCGTTCACTTTTCAACCTTCCCTGCTGAACCTCCACACCCCCCAGCCCATCGTCACTTAGGCTGGTTATCCATGAGACAGAGGGCAAAGTATAAACTCATTCTCATTATCTTCAAAATTATACACACACTTTCCCTGCCATACATATCTACCTATTTTGCTCCCTACTCCCCCCCTCGCTCCCTACGATCATCCTCGGCTCATATCCTTGCCACGTCTCATGTTCCATCCGCTCCCTCTCATTTCCGCTGTCTTCCTCTCCTCGCTCGCTCTCCACAGTACTCCCACTCTATTTCTATTTAAATCCAAACTCCTAGCTCTCCTCCTTTCTGAAGAACCACTTGCATAGCATTCTACACCAGCACATCTCCCTGTTCGTCTCTCCCCCTTCCTCTGTACGACAACCCCACAGCACTTATCCCTCACCCATTCATCCTAAAAGTTAGCGCTTCCTCCATTATCCTGTTGCTATACCATACTCTACTGTCTTTGTCCCTGGTACATGTTTTTACCTGCCCTGCATCATCTGGTCTTATATCCACTTCCTCTCACCCATTGTTAGGGACACTGGTCCTCTGCACTGTAAATATGTATTAAAATATTTTGTAAGCATGTTTGTTCCAAAGAATGCATTGTTTTCCCTGTAATTTTCATTAAATGGAATATATTGGACATATGCATGGGTAGCAAAAAGGATGAAAGAAAAAGACGTAGAACTGAGGGTTCTACTTATTTGCCTATGAAAAATAGTAGCATTCACTGATTGCCCAAGGACAGGCAGTGCACGTGAGATTCTCTTCCATATTAGCACATGGGGGCAAATACAATGAATAGCTTTACTGATTCACAAAACGGGAGTAAATGATCAGTTCCCTTTAACTGTGGTAGTGACTTGCCTCTGATACAACCTGGTTTGAATAAGGTAGACAACTCACCTGATAATATGTCAATGCATTTTAATAAAATAGTATACAACCAATTAACCTTCATTATGAGGTTTCAGCAAATAATAGTCAATTATGACAGAGTAAATAATTATACTGGTTCCTTACACCCTAAAATTCTTTTTCAGAACTTGAGATATTAGTTAATGTAATCAGCCAGCAACAGGGCAATACATTTGTGCAAATTATGGGTGTCCACAAATACAATGCTATTCTCCTATTCAGCTAACAGTCGACACGTGTTTCGACCCATGGTCTTTCTCAATGCTCATACATAAGCTGTTACCTCATAAATTCACCTTAAAACTTAAAATGCAATGGCGATACAATATTTTTACAAAAATATATACCAGGGTCAAGGTTGGGAGAGAGACAAAAAAACAACCAGAAGACATAAGAGAAATTAGAATGCAAAATGACAATGGTTGTATGTCCTTCATAAATTATAAGAATACATTCATCATAAACCCCATGTTCTAGCATCACCAGATGATTATCAACTCTAAATCATCTAAAATGGAGATTCGGTGAACACCCAAAATCCCAAGGATCAGAAATCCATAAAATGTGCTGGGTGAATCGTAACACAAAAACTCCTATTGCTCCCATGCATTGTGCAATTGTGTCCCTTGCAATTGGTGCTATTAATTAAACATTTACCGCTGTGTCCTTGCACTCACCAGTTAGTATCTAAAATGTATTGGTTCCGTGCATTAGTCCAATTGGTTGCCCATGTTATATATGATTGTTCCATTGAAATTCGGTAAACTCACCAACTATTCTTGTCTGTTGTGTTCTGAAAATCCAAATGTTTGATATTGTATTATTGACCCGATGGTCTCCGATCTCTTGCCCATCCTTAAATTAGTGAATTAGGTGGTTGTCTTTAAAAGCTGCAAAAGTATCATCAAAGATAATTTTTTAGGATTGTTCGAATTAAATGTAATATTATTGTCATATACTGATACCATGCTGCAAGTACCAGAAATAACAGATAAATGTATATGTTTTTGATGGTTACCTGTGATTTTACTGAAAACGTTTTTTTTTTCTCGATGGATTGCATACTGAAAAAAATCCATTAAAAAATACAGATTTTTATCTTTTTTTATGTGGGGGATTCCACCCGAAACCCCCCATTTACCTATATTTCTAACCTCATCCTAACCCCCTCCCCACCCATTTTAACCCCTTACTGCCCCATATATATATATACATATATATATATAGTTTTAAAAAACATAATTTTTTCGGTAGAATTTCCTAAATACAAAGGCCCTGATTCATGGATTATTTGCACAGAGAAAAAGGGGATTTGTGCGCCATTCTGCCCGCAAATCCCCATTTGTTAAACAGGTATTTGCGGGCAGAATGGCGCACAAATCCCAGGGCCATTATCTATCCAAAAATAGTTTTTCGGTAAAATCGTTGGATACCGTTTGTGATTAACTTTCCATTGATAGCACAAACCCTAAATCTAAAGTGCCTAGTTATGACTGTTGTCAACGGAATTGTAATTGCACTGTGAATTTACCGGTATTCTATGGGCCTCATTACACGTAGTGCGGTAAGGGTTTACCGGTACCGGTAAGGGCACCGGTACCAGTAAACCCTTACCGCCTTACTACGAGGTCCCTTTGCGGGTTGGTACTTTAACGCCTGCTGTTTAGCAGGCGTTAAAAACCAGCCCGCAAAGGGACCAGGGTGCTAATTACGGTACCGCAATGGGGCAAAAATGGAAATGGGGAAGGGCAATGGGGGAAGGGGGAATTACCGCCCCGCCAACCTTGAAATACGGCGGTTATTCCCCTTTCCTCCAAGGCGGTGCCGGTATTTTACCAGCATGGACCAAGGTGCTAATAGCACCTTGGTCCTCCGCCTACCGTGTAATGAGACCCTATGTTAAAACAGTTATCTAGCATTGATATATCTAATTTGCATAAAGTAATTGGAATACACCCTGTAACAATACATTTGTTTGTCTTCTAGAATCAATATGTATGATAATATTCTCTATCTAATGTCATATTATGTTTGATCACAAATGTTCATTTAATGACATGTGGAATTCAATGATTAATTTGGTCCTTATTAGACAATTTGCACTCCTTACAACCCTACATGGCTTGTTACAAACTAAAAATATTTGTACCAACATATTGCCATTGTGGTCACTCACTTAAACATCCTCAAGTGTCAAATTAAAATAACCTTACCATTGATTTGAAGAGGATGTCCTTTTAGGAATCATCCTGTGATGTCCCGCGTGTGATTCTCGTGCGGGCACCATCTTGTTATGCAGTATATGTGCAAAGAACATGTGAAATCACACTCACACTGCATGTGACATCACATATCAATTTCAAAACAAAACAGACCTGCTCACTGTAACTGAATTGGAAATCTATGGGCTTTGAGTTGCCCATAGCGGCATGCTATTTGTATAATGGGGCTACCTTAAAATAAAGAATGGAATGAAATTTCGAATTCGTTATTATGTTTATTCTAATGCCATAACAACTATAATACCCGGTTACAATTGTAGTAGTCAGTCTTACTGCATTATTTTAGGTGGTTTTTATTTTTAACTGGGTAATGTCATCCTAATATGCTCCCCAGTTATCAATGGGGTTCTACTATCCCCTTTCCAATGTTTGAGATATTAGTGCTCACTTGTTATACTTAATATATTATAAATATCCATTAACTTAAATTAGTTACATACATCATTTTGGGTGCTTCCTCTTCCTACAAACAGATACTCAATGTCACAACATTAAAACATCCAAAACATGCTGGTCATAAGAGATTGCTCTGATAATAAACAAAATGATGTGTTATGATTCATAGTGAGTTCAGACACAGCCTTGCCTCTTAATGGAAAATGCTGAAACATATCACGGATTTACCTACATTCTATTAGCATTTGCCAATCAACGCATACATAAAATACTCCCCTAGAAATTGATGACATGTGTTAACCTGCCCTTCATTATGATTACTGTACATGTGTGCTTGCTGTGGACTCGACATATCTTTTACAATAACACATACATTTCATGCCCGGAGTTGAGGCCTTCTATTGCACTACGTAGCCTGCAAATGCATCTCGCCGCCATCTGTCCGAGAATAAGTCTTAAATCCCCCCAGGTTTGCTACATTATGCTTTCCTTAAACCAACACATTTCGAATCACTCTTGTTTTCCATTTGATGGCATTCCTGCCAATGGTGGGCCAGTTGATGCCTAGGATCTGAGAAGGCTTGACAGATGTTCCCATATGCAGATTCTTAATTGCCTTATCATGCAATTTGCCTTAGTATTGCATATACCACATGTGTTGTTTGGCAATTAATGAAATCCTTGATTGGTATTTCTGTGCCTTTTTTGTATACAAATTTGATACAATCCATGTGTGCGCACTTTCACATACTACATGTGCCACATTCATGGAAACCTTTGGTTGTTCTCAACCGGTCTCTTCCACTCTTCTAGTGGTTTGGGCTCGACTGGTGTTTAAGAATGAGGGATATAAATTGTTTCTGATTGTCGGATCTCGAGTAAAGACAAACTTGGGTTTTCTCTCAATAAATTGCATCACATCATAGTACATACATAAGAGATGCCTATCTGCACTTAAGATGCCTGTGTCCATAGAGTATTGTGTGATAATATGTATATTAGGACTCCTTTCAGGTGTGACTTTGGAGACCGTTTCCATCAAGCCTGATCCATGCTTTTAATCTTGTCCTGGTGGTAATGTTTTACACTTGTAGCTGAATACCGCCTTTCCTGAAATCTCTCTGTTCAAAATGTGCATTCCTTCTCAAAAAATGCATCCTCACTGCAATACCTGCAGGCTCTATAGAATTACCCTGTGGGTGTGTTGTTCACAGTTGATCTTCTATGGCAGCTACTTAGAGTGTAGAGTTAACTTCAGTTGTCTTACGAAATGTTTTTGTTTCAATTTTTTCATTGGAAATATAAATGTATTAGTGAAGAAAGTCTACACTTTTGTCATCACAATGTCCCGTTAATTTGATACCAAAATCATTCTGATTCAGATATTGTGTATAATCTACAAATAGCTGTTTTGAACCATTCCACACTTTGATGATGTCATCAATATATCTTCTCCATGCCATGATATATTTGTCAAAATCATTATTCTTAAGTGCATGCGTTGTTTCAAAATGCACCATGGAAAGTGGGGCATATTTGGCCCCCATTGTGACTCCCTTGGTCTGTAAGTAATATGTATCATCAAACGAAAATACATTGTGATTGAGTATAAATCCCAGAAATGCCTTTATCATCTCTATATGTGACAGATATGCTGCCAAAAAGTCCCTGTACGTGTAATTGATGGCCCTAATGGCTAGCTCATGATCAATTGAGGTATATAATGCTTTGACATCTAGTGTAGCTAATACATATCATGGTTGATTGATTGATAGGTTATTTATTACATGCTTAATACCTAGAGGTTTCTCAGCAGGAAATACTCAAAAATACACATTGCCCATAAAGATAACAAAAGAACAGACCTTTTTTAATAAACACATGTTTATTATTTTAAATGATGTTCTTCAGCAATACTGCCTTCCACTACACCCAAATCCATTATTAGATCTCAAAGATGATACCATCTGAATATTGGTTGAACCCCAGAGCATCTTATTATCCTAAGATACCTCCATTGGAATGCCGTTTGATTCCAGACACTTTTCCATAGCCTTAAACAACTTCCGCATTGATCCCATACCTAAAGATTATTATAACAATACTGGTGGTAGCTGGCCAGAAACCTTTCAAACCTGACAAGGGGTAGATATTAGGGCGTAGCCTCTTGCCTTCATGGAGTGCAGGATGTTACTTTGTCACATGCTAGATAATGACATCGTATTCAGAGTCTCTAGTAACTACATAGATGCTAAGGAACCAATCACCCAGGTAGACGTCACAAATAAGGATGTATCCAACATATTAGAAGATACCTCAGAGATAGTATTTCCAGGCGTGTCAAAGAACAGATCAGTATGACTGATGCCTGTGAGACAGAAGAGCAAAACCAAAAGTTAAGACAAGTATTCTTGTATTTCCAGAAAATCATTTATGTTGATTAATTTCACCACCTCCAAAGCAGTAAAAATACTTTTGATGTATTATGCATTCAGATCTGGCACTATCACATTACATCAATTCAGTTACAAAAAGCTGCTACCTACACGTGCATATTTTCTAACACATCTTTCCCTACCTGACCCTCCCACACAGAATTGCAGCGATTGTTGCTATTTTCCTCTCACGATAGCCCCTGCATCTCAACTAAGAAAATTCTAATGGGTTGAAAACACTGCAGCATGGTCCCTTCTTGACCTAGGCCCTAAAGAACACATCAAACCTGCCCTCCGTGTCATTCACTTGCTGCTGATCCTGCGTCAATCCACCTTCAAGGCAATGTGCATCACCTATCGAGATCTCCCCAACACAGGACCAGAATATCTACAACATATAACCTCACACCCTGCAGGTCCACCAGAAACAGAGATCAGACAAGGCACTCCTCTTCATCATTCCAGTGGCAAAATCATCCAGAATAGGGGGCTCGTCCTTCTCAGTCCAAGCATCCACCATCTGGAACCTGATTCCATTTATCATCCAATGCCTTGAGGACCACGTCACCTTTCAGAAGGCTCTCAAAACGTGGCTTTTCCCTTCTGCATCCTGACTGTCTTAGTCTCCTGGGTGAACTATTTCCCCCATACCTGAATGAGGGGTTACCTGAGGACTCAACAAGATAGTACCTAGCCCGCATGGAAAGGTTTGAAGTCAGGCCTTATGATATGCTCTGTAAGACCTCGTTATAACTAGATATCAGCCTTGATTCACTAGTAAGTCTATCACAATGGAACATAGCTAAATCCCTCCCAAAGCACAGCCACCCACTCACATACATCTGCAGCAATCATTGCTCCAATTCTCCCATCCAATTTACGCATCATCACTTTCAATAGAATGCAGCTGAATCCCACGAAAGAATTAGGTCCAGCTGTCCACATATTCAGTCACCTTGACTCTCCTGACAGTCTGTCACTGCACCCATCCTCTCATCTGATTCCTGTGGGCTGCTATCTGGGACATTGCCACCCTAGTCCTCCAAAGGGCATTCATGCCCACAGCACTTATGGGTCACACCAATGGAAGAAGTTGTTATATAAATGCGATATATACATAACATAACATTTGAATGTGGACATACATCCTACATTATACAACAATACCTACGGCCCCTGATATGGATGGCTCCAATTACCAGTTTCCTCCAACACCCCAGAAATCCCTCACAGAAATTCTCAAAACCTTGCAACCCGATGGGATTATTCAACTAATTCATATTAACTTTAATAACCCAGTACTAGGAATATTAATACTCAGCAGACGATGGAAACTGTGCATACCAAAGGGAATTGAATAAGATGGCACACGTCACAGTGGCCTCAACCTCACATCGATCAGGGGCTCGCACAGATCCATAAATCTTCAATACATACTGCCCTCGATTTGACTAATGGATATTGGACTCTCTCAGTACTCCATGAACACCAGTATAAACATGCATTTACGTTTCATGGGCAACAACATGGATTGACCTGAGCTCAATGTGTTTATATTAACAGCGGAAATTAATTTGAAATATTCCCACATAAAGCCAGGCTGGATCTTGTAGATAGAGGGAATTTGGCCTACATGGGGTACGTGTTAATTAAAAGTAAAACTGTGGAAAAACCCCTGGTGGAGATCTGCTGCGTCTTGACCCAACTGGGAAAAGCAGGTGTGAAATTATCACGATGGTGCAGAACTAAAGTAAACATTTTAGGCCATGAAGTGACAGCCAATGGTCTTAATCCCCAGAAAATGAAGGTTGAGGCTTTCCTGAAATTAAAGAGCACCACAAATCTACATTAAATGAAAAGTGTCTTGGGATTGACTAATTACAACCATGAATGCATACCGAATTATACAGACATCACTCAACTCTTGGTCCATTTATTGAAGACAGCGATGAAGTGGTAGTGGGTGGCTCTCACACTGGGGCTGTGAACTAAAATTAAGTCTTTCCAAAACCCTATGATTTGCTTATCCCTTTATAAATAAAGTTATTTTCCCTGCAAACAGGATTTTCCGACCTCTATTTAAATGCAGCTTTATAGAAGAAATGGATCTCGTATGCAAAAGAAAATCATCACCTGTTAAGATCAAATTTAATAAATGCAAGAAATCCCTTCTGGCAGTGGTACCATCCGTTAATCAATGGGAAACATATACTAATGAAGTCCTCCCACCAACCAATATTTTCAGAGGGACTATATATGAACTGGGAATGTCTCTAACTCAAGGATTCCTTCCTGGATTATGTAAATGCAGGGTTACCTAGTAGTAATCAGATATGGCCAAAATAAAATGAGTATGATGGCACAAGGATTAGCCGATCCTCATGATTGTGTGCAAGATAACTGTCTAGATAAAGAAGAACTCACTACCAACAAGATATCTAGCTTCTTTTTTTTTTTATTTTTTTTTTTTATTTTGTATATAATCTATATTAGATTTTTACAAAAGGAGTTCTCATGGTTGCGTATACCTGACCAAAGAAGAAGATCTAGCTTCTCCTCATAAGGGGCATCCCTCAACCTACAGCCGGCTATAAACTTTGATGCTGAAGAAGTCATGTGGAGGAATTGATGGTGAAATATTAAGCTTTCCTTACTGCCATAAATGATATTAGTCCTAACTGACTCAAATTTTGTTTGAAACTGATTTGTTGAGCACTTAGTAAACTGGAAAGCCAGAGGTTTGCTTTGTGTGAACAGCAAACCCCTGTAACACCAGAAGGTAATCCAAACATTGATGATTTAGTGACACTAAACAAACTGACCTAATTTTATACAAAAAGAAAGGCACACTCATATGTTGAGGGTGCTGATAAGATGGGGAACCATTTGACTGATCGGCCAGCCAACACTTTAGGGATCCAAGTTGAATACATTGATATGGATCATCTTCTTAGAGAAATGCAAATAACAGTGATACATTGATCACAATCTCTAGCTGAAAGCGGTATTTCAACAAACTAACGCAGATTTTCACTGCCAGTCACAAACATTGATATTTGTTGGGATGGGGTATTAAATAAAGTGAGGGGATGTTGGAGGAGCGGCAGGGGTATTCCCCCCCCACATTTTATCTGATGAACTGTGACACAACTATAAGAAACAAATGTCATGTTTTGTGACTTGCAAAATGTCTATTATTTTAATGTAGATGAAAGCAAGCTTTCTACTCTTCAGTGCAGTAGATATGCTCCAGATCTTCCAGATGCTCCAGATCAAGACCTAATTACCTCCCATAAAGGTAACATAATTATTGGAAAATTGTATAAATATTTAGAAGATCAAGACAACTATCCATTAACTGAACTAGACTACCAGAGAAAGTAAAATCTTCGAGCCCTTAATGAAGTTTCAGAAAATGTTCAAGATTCAAGATGGACTTTTGGTTAGGAAACCCCAATCTGGTAAATATCAGTGGGCAGTGCCTACCTCACTCTTAGTTATAATGTTAAATCATGACCATGATACAGAGACAGCTGGTCAACAGGGATTTCAAAAGACAATGGCGATACTACATGAGGTCGCTTAATGGCCACACCTAGCTCAGGACTTAAACATATATTTAATAGGTTGCCTGGTGTGTACTTCGCTCCAACCAAGTCCCACCACTCACTGGGCTCCTTGGCCAAAGAGAGGAATGACATTACAATGGTCTGATCTTCTGATCGACTTTATTGGTCCAGTACTTTATTCTACATGAGGCAAATATATATGGGGAGCATTACGTGTCTCTTTACTAAATGAATTGAATGCCTCCCCACCCTGAATTGTAAGGCAGAGACTGCAGCTATGTTATTAATTAACCACATATTTTCTCATTTTGGTCTTTCTCAAAGGTTTGACCCTGACAGGTTTGTTAACTGTCCTGCATCATGTGTTGTTCTGAGATCACTTGTTCCTTGTTCCATTGTCCTGTATCATCCCATTCTTTTCCTCATTGGGTCTATTGGTTCATGGCTGTGGAAAGAGTGGATTTTTCTTCCGTTGTTGCTGACACTTATAGAGGTGTTCTAGCATCAAAGTGTTGTTGGGTTGGTGCTAAAACTGAGAACATTCAAAGGAAGATGATTACTCTGCCAACAGAGTGTTCCATACTTTTTTCTGTAAATTCCTCTTGCATGCGTCTCCCAGGATGGTCGCTAGGCTTTGAACTTGCATAATTGGAAACCTCTGTCGCATGCAATAGAATGTTGATTGCTCCTGGTAAATTATGAATGGAGTATAGGGATTAGTTTAATGGCACAGAGGTGACTATTATACCATCTGTATAACCTGTCCCCCCTGGTGTATAGATCAACAACTATATTGATGGATGTGAGGGCTGTGTCTGAATCACCGCAGTGAGATTCACATGGGGTGTGAGCACCATCTTTCTTTTCTACTGTGCTTTATGATTTGAGGAGCAGAGAGGATGATGTTTGTGTTTGGTGGGATTTTGGAGGATGTACTTGAAAGGGACTGCGCTCAAGGAGAAGCATTGGATTTATGGGTCTTGTGGTCACCTTTGGGAAGCGGTTTAGGTTACATTTTCTTTTTATTGTGCATTTCCTACTACTGCCAGTGAAAAGCACAAACGGATAATGCATTATACTATTCATATAATAACAGTCTCATTATAAATCACTAGGAGCAATCACCATTACTACTGTTGTCCTTGCAGCATGTTTTCACTTTGGTAATTGGTAATTCTTTTCCTGTGCTAAGTGTGAAAAAGCAAATCATGCCAACAATTCCAAGAGCCAGATACGAGTTCAGTGCAAGAAAGGGTCTTTAAAAAGTTACTTCCTTTCAGTCGTAAAAGTTGACGTCTTTATATTTGTCTCAGGAGCAACGTGCTTCGCTTGGAAGCAAGACTACACGAAGCAACACAGATTCGATCCCCATTCATTGGGTTTCCCCAGGTTCTGGAGCAGACATTGGGCCTCATTAGGAGACTGGCGGTAAGGCAACAATGGCGCCGGTATTACCACCGGCACCTTTGCTACTGTACCATCATACTAGGAGTTCTGTTCGCGGGTGCCCTTGCAGCCGCCAGGTGTGACTTGGTGGTCGTACCGGCACCCGCGAGCAGAACAGGATGGTAGCATCGGTACCGTTATTAAAATAGGGCTGAATGGGAATGGGGAGTCCCTTATTACCGGCCCCTGCGAATGGGCAACTACTGGTAATTTCCCATTCGCGGGTGCCAGAAAAAAATGGAGGCCCGCGGCAGCCGTGCCTGTATCACGGCTACAGTGTGAATCAATGTAATATGTCATTACCAATATAACCATCTGAAATAACATCTCTGAGGATCCAGCAATTATGATTGATCTTTTTGTTTCTAATCTTGAAGTCCTGAAAATACCTGCCAGTAATCAGGTGCTTAGACTTCATCACATCAAGCCCAGATTCCCATTTATCTACCAGATAGCCCTCATTACGAGTTCAGCGGTGAGGCCAAAAACTGTGGTAATGCAGTGGGTACAGAATTAACACTGCATTACCCCTTCATTACCACACAGCTGAACTATGGGTTTGGAAGCAAGTTGGAGAAAAAACATTCAGCTAAATGCTGGAGCAATTCCTCCACCTTACCTTAAAGAAACTGCCAAATCGGCAGAATTACAACCAGCAATAATTCTGCCAAAAACTACGTAGAGTCTCATGAATTCCAAAAAATGGGGGCTTACACAACCTACAACAAAAGCTAGAGACCAAGTAACGGTACTGGGTCACAATGCCGCTCTCATTTGGGCCCAACCTGGGCACGTAATTATTTAAAGTTCAAAGCAGTATGCTCAGGTATCCAAAATATATAATATAATATAATATTTGTTCAAAAATAGAGATGAGTCTGTTCGGTAGTTTGTGTCAAAATAATGATTTATCCAAAGAAATTCAAAAATAAAGTTGAATCCTTAGTGAGGGAGCAATTGCCACAATCCATACGTAATTCAGACTAAATATGCCAATGCATTTTGGAAATGATTTCCTTCTTCAGGGCAAGTCTAGTAATGTAAGCAATTATGCAGATATGTAACGTAATGCATTCACATCATGAAAGTAAATCAAACAAAGCACACATAAATGCAAAAAAGGTAGAACATACCAATCAATAGTGGTTTTAAAGTTGATAAATGTAAAAAACAAAAGCAAGAAAGCACAATCAGTGATTTGAAATATAAGTCAATGGGACAAAAAGGATATGAAACTGGGTTTTACCTTGTAGATGTGGCCAATGGTGCAAAACAAAACGCTTAGAATTCATGCCCACTTTAAAATGGGTGCGCAAAAATCTCGTAGACAACGTGGATAGAATGTAAAAACCACTCGTGTTCATAGAAGAATGAATCTGGGGATCATGAAGGATCTAGTTAGATGCTGTGTCTTTAAAAACATAAGCATGTGTAGAAAAAGGTAAGCGGGGTGTATTGTGACTGAATACCTTACCTTGCAGCACACGGAGCGAACAAATCCTCCCGTGTGCAGCTGCAGGACAGTGTCTCAGATTGCCGCGTAGAGCCGTTGCCGAGACAACGGCTCTTTTGTTAGCCACGTGTCCGCCTCGCATCTGAGAGAAGCAGCTTGTCATGAATAAATATGTGTAGCCAGCAATAGCCCGCATAGATAAACAAAATAAACAAATATGGGGCATAACCTGTTAATTTTTTTTTTTTATTTTATTTTTTTTATGTAACATTAGTTTGTTCAAAAGAAAGACATCTTTAAGTTACAGATTACTGTCTTCTAGTATCCACACATACTCAATCGCGGAAACCAAGGGATGCTCAGCCCTCAGATCAGGCCCTCCAGATTGGATAAATCTAAGGAGTCCAGAAAGTTTATGGTGGCACAAATTAACTGAGTGTTTATGCCACCAATCAAATAGTTCCACCATGCATCCATGTTTCCAGATAAGGGAGCAAAATGGATTAAATGCAGATTGCGCTGCCCAGCAATCGCCTCACAAGCAGTTATTAAGTGCCGTAATGATTCTGTTACTTGATTACAGAAACGAGCCGGAGATATCTCACGCCGCAGTATAAGGATCTCTTTGGTTTTATAGAGATTGAGGCGTCATCGAAGGAACATGTTCCTATGGTAGTTTGATTGAAATCTATCCAGGAATTTTGGCAAAACGTCCAATTTGTTCAAGGCACTTCCAAAGTCTAAGGACGAAGCCGCTTTGTTTCTAGCCTCCTCATTTACAATCTAATTGTGTTGGCGCAATTTTTGTTTTGCCACTTGCGGTCTCAGGATTACGGTCTCAAGAGAAATGTCAGCATTATGTAAAATGCTAACCAGCTTGGCCTTCCACTTGTTTATCAAACCAGCAGAAGGGTGCTCTGAGACTGACTGCAAAATTTCGTATGGTATTGTGGCATGAACCAGCAGCATTTTTCTCAGAGTGGAGATGGATTTCCACAGTACTGTACCGTAGAGTGACTCAGTACATAATTCGTAACGTATCGCTGTCATTGACAAGTGTTTTGGCAGCCTTAGGACTTTCCGCCAAAAGTTTCCCTCTAGCTTATTCCACAAATCCTGAGGTATGTTCCAGCCTGATTCACTTCCAAAGGTTATCGCAGGCGTCACTTTTTGTAGGTAGAATGTTATAATTGGCTTGAAGGAAAATTTGCCATATGCCGCGTGCAGTTTGGCCCCTTGCAGTGCAAACATTTGCATACGGGCCACCAGATCTTGTGTCCAATCCCACTCACGAATCGAATTGTTAAATTGCACGCCTAGATATCTTATGCTATTTGATATTTCCAGTTGTTTATCCATTATTTGCCAGCGAAATTTATGAAGGCGTGCTTTCGAACCACATCCAATCACTATTATCTTCGACTTGTTGGAGTTGATTAGTAGGTCATTTTGCAGGCAGTAATTTTGAAACGCATTCAATAGTCTCTGGAGCCCAATTGGAGTGGAGTCCATAAGCACGATGTCATCAGCGTAAATGACCCAGCTTATTTGTTGGCCGTTTACTAATGGCGGAAAAATCCTTTGATCCTTAAATGCCAGAGATAAGTTTGATATGAAAAGTTTGAAGAGTAAAGCAGCAGCGGGCAACCTTGCTTCACACCTCTTTTTGTGACTATTTCGTCTAACAAGTCACCCTGCTGATTTAACCTTACTCTAAAGGACGTCTTTGAGTGGAGAGCAATCAAAGGCTCCAGTAAATCTTTTTGACAATTCCAGTCGTTTAGTTTTTTCCAAAGGAGGTTACGATTTATGCTGTCAAATGCCTGACTCAAATCTATAAAGGCAAAATACAGCAATTTCTTTCTCTTCAGGGCATCAAGTTTTAAGCAGTTTAGGAGGACCAGATTTAGTTCAACTCCTACTCCTTTGGTAAACCCTGTTTGCCTGGGATCGCACACGGCAGCCTCAGTTGCCCAATTAGATAACCGTTTTTGCAGGAAGGCACCAAAGACCTTACCGATTGTGTCCAAAGGGGCAATCGGGCGATAGTTGTTAGGATCGTCCCGATTGCCCTTTTTGAATATTGGGACCACCACTGCTCTTAACCAAGACTCCGGCAGAACTTTTTCGTGCGAGATTCGTTCAAACAAGGAACTCATCATATTGGCCCATAGGGTTTTGTGAGATTTTAACATCACGTTTGAAATACCATCAGGGCCTGCAGCTCTGGATGCCTTTAACTTCGGGATTGCCCATTCAATGTCTTCTGCGGAATCAGCTACATTCCACCTTGTAGAAGATATTAATATCGAGGGTATAGCGATGCACTTGCAATCATCGAAAACAGCGGAAAAGTGAGCGACCCAGCTGGCTCCATTCACTCCATTCGGCATTGAATAAGTTTTATTCAAGCAGCCATTATTGATTATCTCTCAAATGTGTCTACTGTCCTTCATAATAATCAATTTTAACATCTGTTCAGCTTGAGACTGCAATCGCATGGTATTGAAGGATTTAATCCAGTTGCGATATTTCTGGCGTCTAGATTTTATTTTGATGGTAGCATTTCTTGGATCCACTTTTTTCAGGTGCCTTATATCGTCTCGTAGCTTTTTCTTTTCCTGGCTTATTACTGCATTGAAAGGATGTTTTACTTCACTTGCAGAACCTTTATGGATTGTATTCCTCCCTTTAAGGTAGTGTATTAACAAGGGGTAATTTATCCTTGAGGTTATTGAAGGCGCATTTTCCAGGTTGTTTGTTAACATTAGCAACTGAGGTGTACTCATTCGCAGCCTGTTTGCTCTGTTATTTATTGTTATATTCTCAAGATACTTAATCGGGACAGATTTTGTGGTTTTTTTCCCAATTTAGCAGCATTGCACTATGGTCACTCTTATCCGTCTTTTTTATTTCGAATGACAATATTGTTGCTAGAAGATTTTTAGACACCCAAATATAATCAAGCGTCTTTTTGCACACGCCACTTATCCAAGTAAAGCCAGGTGGAATATCGCCACGGGTCGCTCCGTTCAGCATTATGCACTCTCTTAATGCCATTTCTTTTTTCCATCTGACACCTCGATCCTGCAGATTACCATTGAACATACTACCATCTACCTTGCATTCAGATGTTGGCCTATTTAACCAGGCATAGTTGAAGTCACCACATATTATGATTTCCGGATCATCATCTGCTAGGAGACACTTGTCAATTTCCACCAATACAGCCCCAATGAATTTTGCTTGCAATATCATTGCAGTATTCCAATATATATTGACAATCAATAGCACTTTGTTCCTAAGTGGATAAGATCGTTTAATCTGAATTTTTGTTGCTTGTACAAACATATTCAGGTTATCAGAAGATATCATCATCCAATCAATATTGTTCTTGATCATTGTAACCAAGCCAGCGAAGGGACGGCCGAAAAGGTTTTTTCCAGCAGGATTCAGAAGGACAGTGTACCCATCACAACCAAGGCACTCTCGCAACCATGTTTCTTGTAAGCATATGATTGACAAATCCATCGGAAATTGCCACTTTCCGTCAAACAAATGTTTAAAGCCGCGAGTATTCCAGGATAGCAGCTGGTAGTTTTCTTCGCTGCTATCCACTCTTAGCTAATAATCTTGTTGATTTGCTGTTTTTATGCAAGGTGAATATTTAATGCTCATGTGGTCCCACAGAACTTTCCTTCTTTTTTCATTTTCCGTTTGTTCCACTGATGATTGGTGTAGACTGACCTCGTCACCAGCATCAACATTTAGTATTTCGAAGCCGAAAAACAGGAAATCATCTGCCACCTTGAGGGCACTAGAGTGTAGGTGTAAATTTACCCAGTCCGAGAAATCCTCAGACATGTATTCGACAACTGCGATGTCTTCTGATCTTATAGCACGCAGCGTTGGTATACACTGAAGCAGATTCAAGATGTTCCTTCTGTTTAGGTTTACCTCCTTCTGTTCTGGCAGAGCATTTTTGATTTGGATTTTCCATAGGCTTTTTCGAGTTCTGTCAGGTCGATTTTTGTTAGACCTGTCTGATCTTTTGTCAAGTTTTTTGAATTGTGCAATTGTCATTTTTGGATTTAATTTTCCCGTCAGGGAATTAGGGAGGGCATCCGCCCCTCTTTTAATTACATTCAACTCTGAGCTGTCTTCGTTGGCAATTGGTATGAGAGGAGCTTTTGCGGGTATTTTAGGGACCTGCACAGCAAGACTAGATGAGGTCATTAGTGACTCGCTTGGCCGCTTCCTGAGTTCTTTCAGCAATTGACTTTGGTACTACAGCAGTGTCAACACTCTTGTTGGTGTCATCATCGTCTATCGAGTAGGTTGAGTACTCACATAACTCCAAGGAAGCATCAGAACTTGAATCATTATCATTACTGGAGGCGATTCTAGCTCTTTTGGCATTTGGCTGAGATGGTAACTTTTTCACCAGAGCCGGATTGGGTTTTGATTGCCCCTCCAATCCTTTCTCCGGCCGCTTAAATAGAGACAGAGCTGGCGGAGTTGATAAGTTTTGAATAAATTTGTTCCTACAAGATGTACGGGCATGTTTGGCTGCTTGTTTCTGAGATGTATGAGTACGAGAACCTTTTGTGCCGCAAGACTTTTTTTGCTGGGTTTGCTTTTCGCTCACCTTTGTCAGTACTGTGGGTGGTTTGAAAATCCCAAAGGAGAGTTTTTCCCTTAAGTTCCTTTGGTCTTGTGCTTCAGTGCCTTTTTCTACATGAGTCACCACATCAAGCATGGCTGGCGGGGCAGCACCATTGGCAAAAGTGTCTATATAAGCTTGCTGCGGCATATGCGTATTATCCCCATCAGGCAGTACACCGTCGTTTTTGACGCACACCACCAAACTCTTTGCCTGCCCACAAGGGGTCCCTTTTATTTTACAGTGTGAACATCCCACATTGGTACTGCATGCAGTGCCACCCAAGGTCGACAGGTCCTTCTGTAAAGCCTGGCCGGCCTCCAAGGGTTGATCCTTCATCAGGTTGGTTTGACAGCGTGGAGCGTGAGGATAATCACAGACTGAACTCCTGGCTGTGGAGGTATTGTGTCGCATCCACAATTACTGCGTCCATTAATGCGAAATTCTCACTATGTGACTGGCGCGCTAAGTCACTTAATCTTGTTTGCCATTTTAAGGAGTTTTCCGCTTCAGTGTCCAATCTAGCGGCTATAACATTCGAGAAACTTTCTAAACTTTTAGAAGGTCATTTGATCGGTAATGGCATCATGTATAGATTCGTAAAGCTTCATGAATGGAAGTAAAGTGACTGATGTTGCAGCTAATACGTTGTTATGTATTTGGATTCCGGCCGCAGTAGATATGGAGCTTTTAGACAGTTGGTCAGTTTTGATCGTCTCAGGGACAGTTTTTATCGTCCTAGAAGATGTAGTAATCTTCTTATTCAAGTCGTCCACGGGTAGCATACACGTTACAGCTCTTTTTTCTACATCGTCTGTACCAGATACCTCAGATTTTTCATGTAATGATTGATGGAAGGTGTCGTTTGAACTGGACAGTAACGAAGTATCAGATCTTTCAGTGCAGTTGTGTGTTTCGCTCACAGAACGACTTTTTTTCTGAGATTGTAACGAAGTATCAGATCTTTCAGTGCAGTTGTGTGTTTCGCTCACAGAACGACTTTTTTTCTGAGATTGAGACTTGCTTTTCCTCATGGACTGATTTTTCAAGAAACTGGTATTCAGACGTTCATATGTAGCTAGATAGTCTGCTTTCAAACGAGCAGTCAGACGAGCTTCACGAGCCAAATAGAATTTTGCTTTGTTACTGGCACAGATACTAGAAACGATTCTGAAGGAGCCCCCACGCCAGATTCCGTGTTCCAATCTGAGTCCTTACGATTGTCATTTGAGGGGCTATGTGCAACGCAGGTATTCTCGCCTTCAGTAGAGGGCAAGAAAAGCGGGGGTGCGTCAGCCTTTCTAGATTTTTCGGCGGGAAAGAAATTTCCCAGTGACGATTTTGCCCGAACCGCTTCCTGCGGTAAAACAATTGGTAGATTGATTCCCCTCAGGTCTGAGTCAGTTATTTCAAATGGAGATGTCTGCACAACATCGCACGCATCAACATACACTGATGGAGAAAAAGCCCGGGACGATTTCACAATGCTAAGATCGGAGCTTGGCCTTGGAGTACACGTGTTGCTAAGACAATCAGTCAGCTTTCTCAGGGGGGCCAACGATGTTTGTGCCAGTATGGCTAATGATGGCACCGAGCCTTTGCCCAAGCAAGTAACCACCTCCAATCGCTCTCAATGGCATACTCGATTAGATCTACATGGGATTTTAACTCCACCGGGTGAGCTGGGCTTACCTCCTTTGCGAGACTTGAAATCGCTTTTCTTCTGTAGATCAAGGATTTCTGGTGAGTCTGAGGGCCATCCTTCGTCGTCATCATCATGTCAATCACAATATCTTACGTTCCCAGCACTTCAAGGATGATGTCCAAAAGCTCAAGAACTGTGACCACGCTCCTCCACCGCCGAACAGCCGCACAACAGCCGGTGGACTTTACTCCGAAGGGCTTCACGCCGCAAGGGTACACTCGCCCTGATTTTGATGGCAGGCAGTGTCACGTGAGCAGTCACGTGTGCGGCACGAAGCTCCTCCCCCTCCAGGAAATGAGAGTCGATGAAGCGCGAGTCAAGGAAACTCCCAGCGCTATTCTCTCAGTGCCATCGTAGGTACAAATGTTTACTTCCTTTTTGGAACAGGTGCTCTGTAAGGAGAGAGTTTGCCTGTTAATGGCTGTAATTATGATACCATAATTTTAGTAAATTTAAAAAATGAAAATGATAGAAACAGAAGAAATACTGCCGCGAACCAAATGGCAAACGAGGCAGCTACTAAATTACGTGTTGATTATGTTGATAAAAAACATGAATGTATGAACCACTGTGTTAACAACATAAAACACATCATGTGAACAAGTATAAACCAATAGGTTGTAAATAAAGGAAAATGCATAAGTATAGACCACATTAGATGAGGCTATTCAAAGATCACTGAGGAATCGAGATTCAGCCTTGAGGCGGGAGGTGTCACCCATGAAAGGGCGGCACCTTGGGTCCCAGAAATCGTCCGGGACTTGCGGCAAGGCTGATGTACGGAGGTCCATAACAACATTTCAAACTAAAACTAAAAATAGTGCGGATTAGCAGGTACAATGTCGGATACATAATAGAAGTACATGAAGTGCGTCAGGGCATATAGTATCATATGTTAGAAAACATGCTCTTATATAAAACTGTATCTCAAACATAACAGTGATGATTAATTTCAGACATAACAGTGGTAATTAATTTCTTCATTCAGACCACTCAGAACCAGACTGCAGAGGTTGTCAATCCAAAATGTCTCTCTGTGATTAAGGCGCAGGCCTAAATCTTCATGGGGGTTATTCCTGGTTAAGACTTCCAGGATCAGAAACTTGATTTGTGAAAGGTTATGGTTATTCAGGGCCCAATGGCGAGCCACAGATGAATTTGAGTTGGAATTGCGAATGCAGGACCGGTGTTCATTTCACCTTATTTTGGCTGCTCTGGTTGACTGGCCCACGTAGTATTTCCCACAAGGACATTTGATACCATGAATGGTATTGACACTGTCACATGTTCCAAATGTCTTGAGGATGATCTTCTTGCCTGTACGTGGGTGGAAAATCACATTGCCTTTGATAACGGAGTTGCAGTTAATGCAGTGTAGACAGGGAAATGTACCGGTGCATTGTGTGGTCAATTTCTTCAAGGGTGGTCTTGTGTGTACCAGTTCATCCATGAGATTCCTGCTTCTCTGGTAGGCAAACAGCGTAAATTAATTGAACAGATTCTGTACTCTTGTGTTGTTCTTGAAAATACACCAATGTTTATTGACGTTTTTTTAAAAATGTTATTTCCCTGAATGGAGAATTTTGATACATAAACTGGTGATTTAAGCTCCCTTGTAGGTTTCTTGGGAGCAGATAGTAGAGTTTCACGTTCAAGAATATTGACCCTTTCAACTGCAGAATCCAACTCTTCTTGGTGCTACCCCCATTTAAGAAATTTCTCTTTCATATGTAGTTGTTGTGAGATAGAGTCCTCAGGATCACTAACGATCTTTTTGACTCGAAGAAGTTGGCTAAATGGAAGGTTCCTCAGTAGGCTTGGCTGATGAAAGCTAAGATGGTGTAACAGATTGTTTCAATCGGTTGGCTTCCGGAAAAGGGTAGTGCTGTAACCACTGTCTATCTTTGTTATCTGTACATCGAGAAAAGTGATCTTGTCGCGTGATGCTTCCCTGGTGAATTGAACTCGTTGGTTAATGTTATTCAGGTATTCAAAAAAGTCATCAAATGCTGTCTCTGTGCCTGTCCAAACGCCAAAAATGTCATCTATTTATCGATTCCACATATGGATATCTTTCTTCCATTCTTGCTTGTTCAGAATGTGATCTAGCTCAAATGTATACATAAAACAATTGGTGTATGTCGGTGCCATGGTTGCGCCCATTGATGTACCAGAGATTTGCAGGAAAAACTGATTGCGGTATTGAAAATAGGAATTCTCAGCAATGAATTGCAGGAGAGTAAGTATAAATTCCTTTTGGGCTAGAACATCTGGTGATTGGAGTAACAGCCATTCTACTGCTTCAATTCCAAGGTCGTGTGGTATAGAAGTGTACAGACTTTTAACGTCTATTGTGAACATCAGCTGATCTTGTTGGAAAGTAATACTGTTGAGTTTCTGTAGAAAATGAGTAGTGTCTCGGGTATAAGTAGGGGTTTTTCGTATTAGTGGTTGCAAGAAAAATCAATGTAAACGCCAAGTGGCTGATTTATGCTGTCCATCCCTGCGACAATCGGTCTTCCAGGAGCTTTGGTGGGATCCTTGTGAATCTTTGGAAGGGTATACAAGTTAGGGATTCTAGGGTAATCCTTGAGCAGGAACTTATGTGTGTGTTCATTTATCCAATCCAATTCTAGTGCCTTGCCCAGCAGGATAGCTAGGTTGTGTTTAATTGAGATGGTTGGATCATGATCTAATGTAGCATATGTGGTTTGATCTTGCAGTTGCCTCCAGCATTCTGAGTCATAATCAGCAGTATTAAGGATAACAAGGGCACCTCCTTTATCTGCGGGGCGAATGGTAATTTTCGTGTCACTGTAAAGATCTCTAATAAGTCTCATTTCGTGGGGTTTGAGATTCTTATGTGGCAGAGTTCTGTAAATAATCAGTTCAAGATCTCGAGTAACCAGTTTTTGGAAAATATCAATAGAGGGTACATTGATTGGTGGTACAAATCCGCTCTTGGCCCTAAATTCTTGGAAGTCAGGCATATTGGTATGTTTATCTTAAGTTTCCAATTCTTCAAAAAACACTATCAATTTAGGCTTCCTTACAAATTTGTTAAGTTCGATCTTGCTGTTGAACAGCATTGTACCATAAGTAGGAACGAAGCTCAATCCTTTTTGTAATGTATCTTCTTCCTGCTTGCTGAGTGTTCTGTCTGAGATATTAATGACTACGTTTTCTTAAATGTACACGTGTTTGTGGTTTGGGTCTTAGGTTTCCTCCTCCCCCTGCGGGTTCTTTTGGGTGAGCGCCTAAAAAAGCCGAGGTGGAGGATGCTTGTGCTGGAGGGCTCACTGTATGGTTGAGGTTGTCGGTTGGTTGTTTGTTCAGTCGGTGTTTCTGAATCTCTTGGTGACTCTGAATCTGAACTAGAAGTGTTGTCAGATGGGTGCTTGTCGGATGGGTATTTATAGAGCTTTTTTGGTGCTACAAGTTCCTGGATGGTAAGTAGGATCAGGTCTAACGAGCATTTGTTTAAGATAGCCTCCCACTTATGAACAAACTCCTTGCTCTCTTTGCAAAGGGTTGGGCACAGTTGTATTCGAAGCCCATTTGGGATTCGTTGGTCCTTAAAATAGCGTCCCAGAGTGATTGCATGAAGCTTCCTATTAATCTCCTTGCGTACCAAATACTCTAATTGTTTGATCCGCTTGGCTGGATCCTTTAGTGTGGTCCCATGCGCACCTATTGATGTTTCACTAATAAGTTCAAGGATTACGGTTGCTTCCTCTGTGGAAAACCCTAAGGTTTCAGCACATTTTGATGAGAGGCCTTCAATGTCTTCAAACGACATATTAGTGTAGTAAATCTTAAGTAAAAAATTGTTTAAGTGAAAAATAGAGGTGTGCTTTCACTGCTTTGTGTCTCGCAAAGGAGGAGAAAAGGGCAAACGGAGAAGGGAGTGGGCACCACAAAATATCAAAAATATTCCAAATATTCAAGTCAGTATAAAATGAGGATTGAATGTTCTAAAAGTACACACAATTTAGAAGGAGCTGGCTGTGACAAGTCTGGAGACATCCGGACTCAAATTTGCAACAAAAGCTAGAGACCAAGTAACAGTACTGGGTCACACAGCCGCTCTCATTTGGGCCCAACCTGGGCACGTAATTATTTAAAGTTCAAAGCAGTATGCTCAGGTATCCAAAATATATAATATAATATAATATTTGTTCAAAAATAGAGATGAGTCTGTTTGGTAGTTTGTGTCAAAATAATGATTTATCCAAAGAAATTCAAAAATAAAGCTGTCACTAATGAATCCTTAGTGAGGGAGCAATTGCCACAATCCATACGTAATTCAGGCTAAAAATGCCAATGCATTTTGGAAATGATTTCCTTCTTCAGGGCAAGTCTAGTAATGTAAGCAATTATGCAGATATGTAACGTAATGCATTCACATTATGAAAGTAAATCAAACAAAGCACACATAAATGAAAAAAAGGTAGAACATACCAATCAGTAGTGGTTTCAAAGTTGACAAATGTAAAAGACAAAAACAAGAAAGCACAATCAGTGGTTTGAAATATAAGTCAATGGGACAAAAAGGATATGAAACTGGGTTTTACCTTGTAGATGTAGCCAATGGTGCAAAACAAAATGCTTAGAATTCATGCCCACTTTAAAATGAGTGCGCAAAAATCTCGTAGACAACGTGGATAGAATGTAAAAACCACTCGTGTTCATAGAAGAATGACTCTGGGGATCATAAAGGATCTAGTTAGATGCTGTGTCTTTAAAAACATAACCATGTGTAGAAAAAGGTAAGCGGGGCGTATTGTGACCGAATACCTTACCTTGCAGCACAAGGAGCGAACAAGTCCTCCCGTGTGCAGCTGTAGGGCAGTGTCTCAGACTGCCGCGTAGAGGCGTTGCCGAGAAAACGGCTCTTTTGTTAGCCACGTGACCGCCTCGCATCTGAGAGATGCAGCTTGTCACGAATAAATATGTGTAGCCAGCAAACGCCTGCATAGATAAACAAAATAAACAAATATGGGGCATAACCTGTTAATGGCTGTAATTATGATACCATAATTTTAGTAAATTTAAAAAACGAAAATGATAGAAACGGGCCAAATGGCAAACGAGCCAGCTACTAAATTACGTGTTGATGATGTTGGTAAAAAACATGAATGTATGAACCACTGTGGTAACAACATAAAACACAATCATGTGCACAAGTATAAACCAATAGGTTGTAATTAAAGGAAAATGCATAAGTATAGACCGCATTAGATGAGGCTATTCAAAGATCAATGAGGAATCGAGATTCAGCCTTGACGCGGGAAGTGTCACCCGTGGAAGGGCGGCACCTTGGGTCCACGACATCATCTGGGACTTGCAGCAAGGCTGATGTACGGAGGCCCATAACAACATTTCAAACTAAAACTGAAAATGGTGCGGATTAGCAGGTACAATGTCGGATACATAATAGAAGTACATGAAGTGCGTCAGGGCATAGAGTATCATATGTTAGAAAGCATGCTCTTAAATAAAACTGTATCTCAAACATAACAGGGGTGTTTAATTTCAGACATAACAGTGGTAATTAATTTCTTCTTTCAGACCACTCGGAACCAGACTGCAGAGTTTGTCAATCCAAAATGTCTCTCTGCGATTAAGGCACAGGCCTAAATCTTCATGGGGGTTATTCCTGGTTAAGACTTCCAGGATCAGAAACTTGATTTGTGAAAGGTTATGGTTATTGAGGGCCCAATGGCAAGTCACAGCTGAATTTGAGCTGGAATTGAGATGCAGTTGAAAGTCCCTTCACTATAATCTTGTTTTTTCACAAATATGCTAGTGATGTCTGGATTTTTCCCCATGAAGTGTCAGGTGCCATTTAAATGGACATAATTGGCAGTTCTTTTTATTTCGATCAATTGGCGTATTTGGGTCTGAAGGACCTACTTCATGCAATCTATTAAAGGCAAAAGCCTTAGAAGTAAATTGTTTCCTAGTAAAACAGGTGTGCTTTGACGAGCTGCAACTGTCACAAGATTGTTTAGTAGATATTATCCCATTTTGATTTCTACGTCGGTAAACCCATCCACTGGGAACTCCTTTCCATCTAAATTATTTAGTTCCCCAAGGAGGGGTTTGAGGTTAATACAGTGCTTTTCCCCTGTAATTTTGTTTGGAGTTTCAAGTACTTCTTGAGATATCAAGGTTGCCTGAGACTCTGTATCTCAGGCACACTATCCTTGAACTAACCTGTCATCTTTTATCTCGAACCTACAGAGAAAGTGTTAGTTAGTGGAACATTCTGATTGCATTTTATTGATAATTGGGATTTCATGAGTTTACCTTGGGTACTCCTCCTCCATCCAGAGGAATTCTCCTCAGGATCAAGTTCATGGGGGTTGGTCAAGGACTAGGTAGAGATAGAAATGCACTTAAAGATCATCATTGGTACAAAGACTTCCATCATTCTGCATGTTCCATGTTACTGTTACTGCTTTGATTGTGATGCCTAGAAAAACCTGGAGAGGAAGGAAAATCCCTTTGTTCTGGTATCACTGTGATCACTGTGAAGATTCTCATATTTATATTTTTTATTTTTTATTTATCATGTGGTAAAATGAATGACATTTTAATTCCCTCACACAGACATCTTTTACATCATTGTTTTGCCCTTCAATATGTACATCTGCCTATTGCACATCATACATCCACAATTTGTATAATTGTATACATTTCTCTCCATAAAATGGTAAACAAGATCATGCATCCCTCATGATCACCACTTAAGAATGTATCCCATAGCCTGTTGGAGTAAGTAGCTGAATCCAGACCTGCTTCTTTCACTTTCAAGACTGTCATTGCCTCGCAAACATAAAGAATGTGGCGGACAGTTTCTAGTACTGATTCGCCACAGAATCAGCAAAATCTGTACACACTCTGAGTGGCATGCCATCGTCCAGTTATTTCAAGAGACTTCACCACATTGAATTTAATTCGTAAATAGTCCCAAACCAGATGGTTACCGATGAATTTCCGGATGTATGAGGGAAGTCGCACTCTCTCACAGATATAGAGGAAAAAGCCAGTTGCAGTGGATTTTGAGGCCAAATTTACTATCAAATGCTCTTGACTGTATGCTTCTATGGTAGCTCTAATCACTTGTATTGGTTAAGAAGCATTGCAGTTGTAGCATGCTGTGAACTCCGGTGCCAGAGAGTGAATTGTTGTTGAATCAGGCACATGGTGAAGGATTTCATGCGATTTGTGGGGGTAGTTAATGACTTGTAGATGATCCCCATCATAGAGGTGCTTTTAGCGTTAGCGAGCTTCCATATAGCAGTAGACAGGTCTGCGTTATTCGTCTCAGTATCATTTCAGCAGATACATAATTGGGCAGTCTTAGAAATCTTTTCAAGGTATTTTTCTCAATGGTCGCCAAGATTTCAAGCGACCCCAAGGCCCATACCTTAGTGACATAGCTGATCATTGGGACAATTTTCAGTGAGTATATATTCAGGAGGGATCCGATCGAATAGCCTCCTACCTTGACAGCAAATAAACAGAGTGACCTGGTAGTCTGGGCACATCGCACCTTCAACTGTCGATATGAGTATTATACCTCAGATTTGAGTCTATGACAAACCCAAGCCACTTCTCAGTACTGCTCCTTCTATGGCATACTTTGATAATTTCTTCTGGACTAACTAAGCTTCCTCAAGTTTCCTACCATCCTCGTTCTCCTTATTTTTCTCTGCAGCAATCGGCAATGATGCGCAATAATAGTCAACTGTATTTCTGCCCAAGGCTTCGCTTCCATTCCTACTAGTTTCTTGAGCTGTCGCTGTACTTGTTCTGGCAATCCTTGACACAAAATGTGGTAAAATACTGGCAGTGATTTCCCACAAGGCTCTCGAGTTTCCAAGGTCCACCGTTACTGAAAATTGTTAATGTAAGCAAGCGGATTCTCATCATGTTTCATCTTCTGTGCCATAATTGCACCCATATCTGATGTATCAGGATACTGTAGCCTAAGCGTTTTCCAAATGACAGCCCTTCGATTATTAAATGGTGCTCTATCGTGCGCTGTGTTTTGTGCTGTAACACTCGAATAACCTGCTCCTGTCCAAATACCATCAGCTCTTTCCACAAGAATGGCTGCTAGGATACCCTTAATGGCCCCTATGGCTAACGTATTTCCTCCTGTCATCTTTTCTATCTCATAAATCCATTTCCCACACCGGCCATTAAACTAGGGAGTTTGCATCTTGAATTATAATTGTCCATTTGGGGCCAAGGGATATACTGCGTTCTGGCCCCTTCTTTATCCAATAAGGGGAATTATGTAAACTCAAATCTGCAATCAGCTCTCATCGTATGCCTACTCATAGAGGGGACAATGGTTCCTGATTGCCTTTTACCTGGCAATGACCTCAACCTGCTCACATATGGTGACGACTCCCCCCTCTCACTATGCAATCATCCTTTAGGTTGCTGTGGGTACGCCATGGGGTCTGGTGTCCTATATTTAGGTTGGTCTAAATCTGACCATCTTACTTCTTTGTCCATCTGCAGAACAGGATGGACTACGGCGGTGAAGTGGCCCCTTCTTTCCTAGTGGTGCTCGTCGATGGGGAAGCTTAAACATCCTGCAAGGATGAGGCATGAGGGGGACCTCAAGGTCAATAATTCTGGGCTGCAAAGAGTTTGAAGAACTGTGGCTCAGCAAGGGTGTCGAGTCGTCGGCGTCTCTGTGGTCTTTGGGTGGCAGAAAACCCACCGGTGGATGCTCCTCTGCGCATGGACTGCCTGGCTTTCTCCGGTGGGATAAGGCGGGCGGCGGTACAGACGAGTGCATCCGTGAATCGAAATTTCGTAGGCAACGGGAGCACGGCGGCTCCGGTCGTCGACAGCGGTCATCGACGGTGGCGGACAACAGTCTTTAGGATTCCACGGCAGTCCCAGTCTCTGGTCGGCAGCCTTTCGTAGGTCTGTCTACCAGGGAGCCTTGGCAAAGATCAGCTGGTGCACGATGGTCCCTCGTAGTTCGGGAAGAGGGCGCCTTACCAGATCCACTCTGTGTCAGTTCTTGGAGACACAGCAGCTTTCAGATTGATGAAGAAGAGCAACGGCAATTCTTCTCTTCCAGCAGGGCTTCAAGGTCAAGCTTCAGTTTCACTCCAGTTACTTATCGTAATTTGGACTTCAGCTTCTGAACACGATTCCTAGCAGTGAGAGTTCCCCAGATATACTGTTGATCTCCCATTCATTCTGCTGGGTTACACTCAGACATCCAATCACTGCGAAGGGCATTCAGCAGTCAGTCAGCCAATCAGGCACATGGTGCATTCAGGCCATTCTTCTCCATCCAGACACCCACAACACAGAATGTGGATTCGAACAGGTACCATGCCATTCAACACTACCCAATGCATACCAGTTTCGAGCAGGGCTGTCTCAGTCATTGTGTCAAACACCGTATACCAGACATCTACAACAATAATTGTACATTTGTCAAACACTCCATTCACCCAGGTCCCACCCACAGGTTTACCCACAACATACAGTCGTTGGGAAGGCTCCTGCCAGTCTGGTCGGCACTTCCCCACATTACCATATATGGAACTTCCAACCAACAGCCAGTCAGGGGGAAGGGACAGAGTCAGGGCTTCCCAGGACTTCGAGAAGATCAAGGTAATAGGTGATGGAAGGCAAGAGGCCTCAGGGGCAATCTTGTCTCCATCAGGAATCTACCGTTTCCAATGACAGGGCCTGGGCATCCCAAAATGGAGGACGCGCAGGGCACCAGTCAATCAGCACAGAGCTTCCACCAGCCCGTACCCTGTTCTGTGGGCCACACACAGGTGCCCATAAACATACGCAAGGGGCACAGAGTTGTACCCCCCTCCCATGGGTGCCATAAGGGTATCCCATGCGTCTGTAGACCAAACCAAAAGAGAGAGCTGCACCGCCAGGAGTCCCACATGAACTCCTGCGCGGAAAACATGACAGAACACACGATAAAAACAGTAAAGGACAAAGATATCCCTACGATGCATTTCCAGCATCACAGGGGGATTTCGTGAAAAAGGCACCCGTCCCACCTGCATCTTCTTTACTTGCAAGTTTTCTATATCGGCCACTCTCCACAGGAAACCTTGCGATCTTCCAGCAAGATGACGGAGAAAGCCCAATGTTCTGCAATCTCTAAGAGCTTACTGGTCGATGGGCCACGATAACCATCCTTTGTCTGCTACCAAGTGAACCCAGAGAACGGGTCCTTTAAGACGAGGTAACAGTATCTGAGATGGATGAGGATGCAGCTCTTACTCATACATCAATAATCAGACCGAATCAAAAAGTTTGGCAAAAGTCAAAGCTGTTTTAATAACAAGTCTTTAAAACAGGGAGTATAACGGACATCAACAGACACCACACAGAATTATCTCAACATATTCCATAAAAAACAGTGCCTTTATACTAAATATTCATCATACGTGACGTCACACTATGTGGCAAATAAGGTAACCTATGGGAGATTGTGGTTGGTCAACGGGGAGCATCTACATTTACTTTCTATGGGATAGAGGGACGTGATTGTGTGGATGATTATGACCATTCCAAGTGCAAGTCATCTTCCGTGTCAGTCTAATACTCGACATACTATAGGCTTCATAAACTATATGTGGCCCTCTAAAATTGGTTGGCACGCTTGTACCCTTCTGGAATATTCTACTTGCTAGCAGGATGCAAGCTGGTACCCCAGGTGCCGGGGGTTTGGCCTGGTCATGCCTCCCCACTGAATTAGCCCAACATCCATCATCACTCCTGCGGTCTGCCATTCAATTAACTCCATTGAACTTGGCCTTGAAGAGGGTCACTATGCCTGAGAATAAAAGGGAGTGTGGCAGGGCCTTATCTTCTGGTCTCGATGTAGCTCACCCAAAGTCTATTTTCATCTGACCATGTGACTGGAGAACACGGTTTTGAGCTCTTTGTTGTATTAAATGCTATTAAATGAAGAAATATTGGCACCCTTGGTGACTTTCGGTCCACCTCAAGCAGGGAGTCAGCTTTCTTCTCACGTCATTGTATCTTCTTGAGTACATGGCAAGGCTCTCGGCAGCACTAACTCTTGACACTGGGCCAGGCAAGCCTTTCTCGAATCTTCCTTTGCTGGCAGCTATCCTATTCTGCTGCGCCACACTTCCATTCACAGGGTCCAAGTTTGCTAAAGAGCGTCATGGAACATCCAGATTCAAAACATTCCTATATATATATATATATATATATATATATATATATATATATATATATATATATATATATATATATATATATATATATATATATATAATATATACATTGGTGCATCACCGCAATCTATTCACTACGTACCAGCCTTATGATTACTTCGTCTAATTATCTGTACAATTGTAAAATAGTTTTGCATTTTCTTCAGTGCTTCTTCGCACGTGCAATCTTCATTTCACTCCCGGAATGTTGCTTACTTCACTACTCCGTCATCAGCTTCTATAAGATCTGTATTCTTTCTTCATTTACATCTCTTCTGGGTGTCTCACCTTTACATCATGTGACGTTACAAGTCTTCTTTCATTCGTTTTCACACTTCTTCCGGAATTTCCTTCAGAAGATCATCGTTTCTCCGTGGATACATATAGGGTTGGGGTGAGTTAGTGTAGACAGAGAGAGCGTTTCAGAGCTGGAGGAAGGTTCCACCATCCTGTTTCACTCTGCCTCTATCTTTCCTTCCTGCCCCTCCACTTCCTGTAGCACAATTCACTTTGAGTGTGATGTTAGAAGACAAAGTCCACTTGTTCCAAAAACAGGGATTGGTCACCTAAAGCAGGCTTGCTTTAGTGTAATCTCATGGGGGCTCTTTGAATCATCTCTGGACTTCAAACCTTCAAGAATATTTAGTTGGACCCTGTTGGGAGAGCAGTCCTTGCCAAGTCCTGCAGTTGTGAGGTAAAGGCAGGTGTTCCAAAGCCTGGAACAAGACCTACATCTCTCTCAGTAACACTGCTGCCCCAGACCTCACCATGTTGAATATCCCCAGGAAGGTGTGTACTAAGCCAACCCCATGTTTGGGAGCCTGACAAAAGGACTCATCCTGTCTTCAGACCTTGGAGTGGAACTCACAGCTCACAGCTCCTGAGAGCCAAGACATGCAGGATGCCTGTCATTTCACTGTCTATCTGCTATGAGCCATGATTTGAGCGAGTTCGACCCAGAAATCTATTGATCTGTCTTTGGCACCCACTGAAATTTGATCTGCTGTCCCGCACGTTCAAACCCATTTTCCACTGCACAGCGCCCTCTTACAGTGCATTGTTGTCTCGACTCGAACAAAGAAGTACTGCTGCATCTACACTGCTCAAGCTGTTTGAACATCCAGCTTCTTCATCGCTGAATGAGTCGCATATCGAATATGACTCTGGTGCACCATTCGAGTCCTCACATTGAACCGACTCACCTGCGCATCCCGTCATCAGCCCGTCCGCCTTGACTACCGAACCGAACCGGATGACCTCCACGATTTGAGTAATGTTTCAACTGTAAACGTCTTCAGTTAAACCCTGCTTCAACAACTGCCTGCCATTGGACCTCTGTGACTGCTGCATTTTGAACCGCATCAAACCGCCGAACAGCACCAAGAGCCCTAGTTCGCTGTATCCAACCACCAAGTCACTGAATAGACATTATTGACTGATATTTGCCTCCTGGTCTATTCTGGGTCGCAGAGTTTGGCTAGGTCACATCAATACATTTTTGCAACTCAAGAACATACCATTTGAACATTGTAGTTTTTATTGCCTTTGTCTCCCCTGTCTCATTACCCAGAGTACTGCATGCATCTTGTTATCTTGCATATTCTGTATTTTTTCTATAGGGGTGGGGCTTTTACAGTGTTTTGTAGTTAGTTATTATTGTACATGTTGTGTTTAATTAAAGTATATGTAGATTTATAGAATTTTGATTGGACATTCCTTTGTTTGGCCGATTATACTTCACTGTTTGGGTTGCATGGAACCTCATTCACACGCCTCTTCGGAGCATAATCTTCTGTCATCCCAGCGTGTGTGCATGTGCGCGTGTGCGTGTGCGTGTGCGTGTGTGTGTGTGCGCGTGCGTGCGTGCGTGTGTGTGTGTGTGTGTGCATGCGTGCGTGTGTGTGTGTGTGTGCGTGTGTGTGTATGTGTGCGTGTATGTGTGTGTGTGTGCGTGCGTGCGTGTGTGTGTGTGTGTATATATATGTATATAAGAGAGAGTTGGAGTAGCCTGAGCTTGTATTATGGGGGGGCACTGTGATTGCAAACCTGTAGTGGAGGAAGTAGAAATGGAGAGTGGAGGAAAAGGATAGGTGGGCAGTGTGAAAAGCAAAGGGGGTGGAAGAAGCATGAATAGGCAAATAAATATATGGGTAGAGAAATCAAGCAAGGGGCAAAAAAACACTAGGTATTAAATGGCCCTTCGGGACCACAAAGTGCACAGATGAAAGTTGCAAGAGGCACTGCTTGTGGTCAAGGGGGAACTGGGATGGAGTGCAAGAGGCACTAGGAGGGGGCAGGTGTGACTGGCTGTGGTACAGGGTTCACTGGGAAAGACCAAATCGACACTAGTACCAATCCTAGGGAACTGGGAGGGGCCCAGTTCACACTGAGGGTACTGTTGGCAATTGGATGTTTACCAGAAAATGACAGAAGGGGTTTTCAGAGGAACACATGTGGTAATGGACTACATTTAGAGGGGCAGGGTCATAAAAGGACTGTCAGGAGTACTGCAGGTGGTCAAGTGTTCACTGGAAGGAGTGGAGGAGCAAAGGGGAGCACCAATCGAGCTCCAAAGCCTTCCATGGTAGAATTCCTACACATAGTCCTTTAATTAACTATGCAGGTATCTTCAGTGCACTGAGGATAACAACATGAACCCATAGTCGTGATAGATGATAGAGATGTAGCTGACCTCCAGAGGGGACACATCCACTGGGGATTGCTATGTTTGGTGATTCTTTCACATATATGATGAGATAGAATCTATGAGGGACTTAGATAGGAAAGGGCCTGCCTAGAAACATCAAAAGAGGTTCTTAAACATATAGTTGTGTTCGTGGCAGATATACATGCCTAATCTTCTTGATCAATTCTGCAGATACATATTGTAGGGTGAATTTTCTATATGGATGACCAGACCAGGAGCATCAGGTAAAAGTGGAGTGCAATACATTATTGAATTGGGGAGTCATGTTAAGTGAGAAATCAAGTGTCATGCCTAAAGTTTTAACTTTCATTTATCTTTGAATGATGTGTCCATATAGTGAGAAATCCAGAAACGATTCAATGCATTTCGTAAGGACTATGGTGAAGCTCTCAAAGATCTCAGTTTAATCCTGATTTCGTTCAAGGCACTTTTCTGACATAAGTTGCTCAACGTGTTGAAAAATGTGTTGAACATACAATTGTTGCCTGCCGATAACAATAAAGACCGAAAATGATTTGAGTGTTGTCTGATTAATTTTGGAAATCCACTCCAAGGTTCAATAAAGTATCATTCAAGGGTTTTATATATATGTTGAACAGAATAGTCAAGATGCATGTCTCCTGCTGCTGGGCTTGGGTACGGTCAAACCACATGGGAGACAGCTGCCCAAGGCCAAGGACATCACCCCCAACCATCCTGGCACACTGGCTGGGCTGCGTTACAGAATTTCCCTTGGGGAAGGGAGGGGGACCCTGCCGGGGCTCCATGGAGCGGCCGCTGTGCTTAGGGAAGGTACACCCACTTGGTAAGTGGTTGTCCAATGCCGGGGACATCACCTCCAACCGTCCTCGAGTTCTGGCTGGGCTGCGTTACAGCTTTTCCCTTCGGGGATGTATTGACACACAGATGGGACTCCCTGGTGGGGAAAAGCTGTAACATAGGCCAGCTAGAACTCCAGGATGGTTGGAGGTGATTTCCCCGGCTGTGGGCATCCGTTTCCCATATGGCTGTACCATCCCCAAGCACAGCGGCTGCGCCTGGGTGCCCCCTGTCAGGGTCCCCTTCCCTGCCCAGGGGGAATTTCTGTAACGCAGCCCAGCCAGTGCTCCAAGATGGGCAGGGGTGATGTCCCTGGCCTTGGGCGCTGTCTCCCATGTGGTTTGACTGTCCCCAAGCCCAACAGTAGTTCAAGGGAGCACCGGCGGGATCCTATACCTTTCCCACAGGGAGAAGCTGTAACACAGGCCAGCCAGAGCTTCAGGAAAGACGACGGTAATGTCCCTGGCGTTGAGCGGCTGTCTCCCATGTGGTTTGACCATCCCCAAGCCCAGCAGCAGTTCCAGGAGCCTCAGCAGGGTCCATGTCCTTTCCCAGAGGGAGAAGCTGTAACTTAACCCAGCCAGAGCTCCAGGGTTGTAGGGTGTCATATCCCTGGCCTTGGGCCGGCTGACTCCCAGTGTGGGTTAAACATCCCCAAGCCCAGCGGTGGTTCCTGGGAGGCCCAGGACATTCCCTGTCCTTTCCCGGAGGGAGAAGCTATAACGCAGGCCAGCCAGAATACCAGGATGGTTGGGGATCACGTACCTGGCCTTGGGCACCCGTCTCCAATGTGGGTTGACCATCCCCAAGTGCAGCGGCAGTACCAGGGAGCCACAGCAGGATTCACATTCCTCCCCGGAGGTGACTTCTGTAACGCAGCACAGCCAGAGGTGCCGCCTGGGTTTGCGGACGGTCAATCCACATGGGAGACAGACGCTCCCAGGGACACACCAGTGTTATGCTGGCATGGGGGGCAATTTGTGGCCTGACCCTGCTATTGTGTCCCAGCCCACCAAAATATCTCCCCAGATGGCCCACTCCTGCCCACACCACCAACAATCCATCCCCAGTCCCACCCACCCCACTGACAATGGGCCCTAACCGTAGAATAATAAAAAACAGTACTCACATAACGTTACAGCTGCTGAGGTAGAAACAGCTGTAAAGGAAACAAAAACTTTTGTTACCTAGGGTCATCCCAGCAAAAACAAATTTTAACTACTACTCTCCGAACACGGCTCCCCTTTCAAGCCATCCCTGGTAGTCTACTGACCCTCACCCCCCAGTAAAAACACATGTGCTCCTTCTTAGGGGCAGATTGCCAGATTGCACTAGCTCTGTCCCCAGGGAGGGATACATGAAAGCCCTCCCCCCTCCATTTTGGGTGGGAAGGAGAGGGCCACCCCCCTTTCCATTACAACAAAAATATGTGGTGGTTTAGTGTCTCCCCCACACCCCAACTAACTCATGTATATTTTTATAATTTCTTTTCTGTTTTGCCCCTTCCGTTGGGTCAGAAGGGTACATTAGTACTGCCCGTGCTTTGGGGACCATTCTCCCCCCACCCCAAATGGATGGGGGGCATCTCATGTACTCCTTCTAGGGGCAGATTGCACTAGCAATCTGCCCCCAAGGAGGGCTATATGAGATGCCCCCATCCACTTGGATTGGTGGGAGAGGTCCACCCCCCCTTTCCACTAAAAACATCCATGGTGGTTTAGTACCCCCCTCACCCCCACCCAAAACAAATTTTCTTTTTTGTTTCCTTTTTTTTGTTTTGCCACTTCCCTAGTGGGAGATGGGCACATTAGTGTGCCCATCTGCCCCCATGGTGGGCAAAATGTACTACCCCATGCGTTGGGGGCCATTCCAAAGTTTTCTGGTGGCCCTCTCCCGCCAGGTACGTCTTTTCACCAAAATGCCAGGTGTAGCGGAAGTAACAGCACACGACCCTTGACCCCTGATGGCCATCACAGGAAGTTATGTCATTTGACCCCACCCCAAAGTGATATCGCGGGAAGCGATGGAACATAACCTTTCGCCCGTTGACAAAACAGGAAGTGGCATCACATAGCAGTGTACACTACGAAAAATATGGGTATGATATTACTACAATGTGATGTACATTTCATACAAGAATGTATTGCCCTATGTATTGTTAAGATAAGTGTGCATAGGCCCATATTACCAAATCACTGTGAATGCAAGCAGACATGCATGACCAAAGGATAATGATGTGTTATTATATAGCACTTACGCTTAAGCACTTCATATAGAAAAAATATACACCCAATATCACCCAACCTGTGTTGGTACTCATTTATCGACCTCAGAAGGATGAAAGGCTGAGTTGAGGCGTTTAAGAACAGACTAAATCAGTGACTCACCCCCTGTAGTGTGCCTGAAATAAACCTTTAATGAGTCTAGCAATTATTGTATAGCATTTCAGAAAGTCACATTATTTGGTATTCCTATTCTTTCTTATTTACGGTCACTGCTGAAAGTGTTAGACTTGTGGCACTCCTGTTCTTATTTTTCTTCTTTTTTAAGGGGCCTGAACAAGAAAGCCAGCTACTCCAGAAGTAAAGAACCACATGGTGCTGGCCACAGCCCAGGAGCTTGCATTACAATAACATGTGACCCCTAAATGACATGCCTGTATCCCCCACCCCAAATGGATGGGGAGGCATCTCATGTACTCCTTCTTAGGGGCAAATTGCACTACCAATCTGCCCCCAGGGAGGGCCACATGAGATACCCCCATCTATTTCGGGTGGAGGGGAGAGGGCCACCCCCTTTCTACTAAAAACATCCATGGTGGTTAAGTGCCCCCCAAACAAAACCAATTGTCTTTTTTGTTTTCTTTTTTTGTTTCTCCTCTTCCATAGGGGCAGATGGGCACATTAGTGTGCCCATTTGCGCCCACGGTGGGCAAAACGGGCTGCCCCATGCATTGGGGGACCATTCCAATGTTTTCTGGTGGCCCTCTCCCCCCAACCCAAATGGATGGGGGGCATCTCATGTACTCCTTCCTAGCGGCAGGTTGCACTAACAATCTACCCCCAGGGAGGGCTAAATGAGATGCCCCCATCCTTTTGGGGTGGGGGAGAGGGCCACCCCCTTTCATTATAAAAAAAAATCCTGGCGGTCTAGTGGTGCCCCTGACTCCACCCAAATCTGAATGTATTTTTTTGCCCCTTCCCTAGGGGCAGATGGGCACACATCTGCCCCCAGTGGGGCCAATACGTGTGGCTCCATGCTTTGGGTGGCAGGGGGAAGAGGGCCGCTTACACAGTAAGCAGCCTCCTCTCCCCCCCAACTTGACAAACAGCACCCTGGTGGTGTAGTGGCATTGCTGGGCATGGATCGAACGCTCAGCGCCCGATCCGCGCCGAGCAGTGCTTCAAAAAAGGTGTTGTTGGAAAGGGGAGAGTGTCCCCTTTCCAACAACACCTCCCTCAATCTGAACAGCACAATAATGTCACAGATCGAGGGAGAAAAAAAAGGAAACTTACTGTTTTCACTGCTGCATGAAAATTACTTTCAGTTTCACGTCAGCATGCATTACGTGTGCTGATGTGCAACTGAAGGAAATCCAACCCCAGTGCCGCGAGGAGGAACCTCCTCCTCACATAGCCCGGAGGTTGGATCTCACTTTTGTGCAATCCCTGCATTGCATTGCAGGGATCGCACAAATGAACGTGCCAAAAAGGACGAGCTATCTTGTTCTTGGAAACAGAAAGGTACTGCTAAGGACGAGATAGCTCATCCTTGGCACATAAGGGGTTAATGGAAGTTTAACTAAAGGAGGGAATGTTGGGATGCACATACAGCTCCCATACAAGGAAAATGATTCAGGCTAAAATACATCAATTAGCTCACAGGAAAAGTGAAGGCGTGCAACTGTAGCGGTATGGGTAGCCCAGTTAGGAGCAACAAATCTATTTTTACAGTACTTTTCGAAGCAAAGGAATAGGGCATGGATGATATTGTGTAGCAGTAGTGAAATATAATGTGTAACGATGCGGATGTAGACACAGGGCCTGGGTGCGGGAAACACTGAAGAATCGCCATATAGGAAGTGAGGCCTAGTATTTTGTATTTTCTGTTGGAGGTGTGGCAATGTGGCATAAGTTTGAATCATTTTCCCTTTTCCAAGCCCTGGCATATAGCTGAGAATGGCAGCATTGTCTAACTGTATCAAGCTGTAGGCCTGTGGAACAAGATTGGAATGTGAACGCCAGAGTGAGGGTAGGGCTGCGCCTGTCCGAAGGACAAAACCATGGTAGTTAGATCAGAGGTCTCGAGCTGCCAAAATGCTTGGTTTAGATTTAGGGCACTAGTGCCCCCTGGCACAATAGCCGTCCCATTTGAACTACCAGGCGGCTGGAAAATTGAGTGCATAAATCCGTATGTGATCCCGACACGAGGATCACACAAAATGGCCGCCATCACCTAACGCCTTCTGTTGCCTAGCAACAGTGCGTGCAAGCCCTGCACGGCGATTGACGAGCGAGGCCAACATCACAGAAGCTGCGACACCGGATGGCACGAGCCGGCCTTGTATAAAGGCTACTCTCTATGCCAAGCACCCATCCGTGCCACCGAACGCCCTGAAGCACCGGACCAAGGGAGGGCTGGAGCCCGCCCCCTCTACATCGATGCCACTGCACCGCGTAAAGCATCGCGCTTCCCAATGAATGGGTAAGTGCAAATATCACCTGATTGCGCCTGTTCCCCCCAGCAGCTACCCGATCAGAGCCCCACCGCCGCATGATCTGTGCCAGACCCACACAACAACAGCTGTTTCTGCAGCGTATGTGATCCTGACACGAGGATCACACAAAATGGCCGCCATCACCTAACGCCTTCTGTTGCCTAGCAACAGTGCGTGCAAGCCCTGCACGGCGATTGGCAAGTGAGGCCAAGATCACAGAAGCTGCAACACCGGATGGCGCAAGCCGGCCTTTGTAATAAGGCTGACTATTAAGGCCAACTACCTGTCCGTGCCTGTCCAGGACTGCCAGGACCAGGGCAAAGGAGTCTGCCCTGCTAATCAAAGAAGCCGTCACATCTCGACATGTCAAGTTGTAGCTGACGCTGGACAAATCTTCTCAAGCGTGACTGTGAGTAATTACCGCTAGTGCGGTACCCATATCACCACTAGCTTCCTCACTGATTACGCCTAGCAATGTAGCATTTTGGCCGGAAGTAGAACCACCCACTAAACGCATTCCTACCGCCTGGGACTGCACAGCCTAATGTTCCACTTGTTAACTCACATTAACTACCAATCCTTGTCCAATTGTACTTAACCGGCTAATACCTATAGTTGTCATCCTCTCCATCTATCTAACCCGCAATTTGATTGCTATATGTAGCCCTCCCTGCTACCTGCTCTGCCATCTGACAGCTGCAAATTGATCAAACACTATGCCATACTTGAATATAGACTGTTTTGTGCTTGCCACCTGCTACTTGCATCTAGACTGCTTTGTGCTCACCACCTGATACTTGCATCTAGACTGTTTTGTGCTCGCCACCTGATACTTGCATCTAGACTGTTTTGTTGTCACCACCTGATACTTGCATCTACACTGTACTGTGCTCACCACCTGATACTTGCATCTAGACTGTTTTGTGCTCACCACCTGACACTGGCATCTAGACTGTCCTGTGCTCGCCACCTAATACCTGCATCTAGACTGTTTTGTGCTTGTACCTGATACTAGCATCTAGACTGCATTGCTATCCCAAACCCAAATAACCATTCTAGCTGTGATTTATGCTGCCTGTGTGAAACTCAAATCTTGATAAACCTGACCCCATGCTAGCCACTTCGCTGCACTCACTCAGCCATTGTGTTATTCACCCCAACCACCTCATATCAACTGCTGCATCCCACCGGATGCTAGTCGAGGTGCTATATCTCTACTGTCTCCACCAAATTTAACCTGAGACTACCACTCTCTAAACAATGTGCACTAGCGAGAGGCATCAAGGAACAGCCACTCTATTGTACCTCCTCATGCCATTATTACACTTTGCCACCTCCAGTAACCATGCACCCAGCCAAAAATGCACCATGTCCGACCACAGAAAGAAACATCAGGCTTCGCGCCAGATTACCCCGTCATTACAATCCCACCTGCAATGACATAATTACAAGATCCACCTCGCGACACCTTGAAGTATGTCCTAACCTTACCACGCCCTGCACTAAACCTAAACCTATCCTCAGGACTCACCCAACACAACCACCCTATCCGGAGCCTTGATCAATGCTAGATCACTAGTAGCCCATGCCACGGAAATAGCAGATACCTTATCCACCAACAACCTCGACCTACTAGCAATCACAGAACCCTGGTTACACGAAGCTGCAGGCCAGCACTATCAATAGCCATCCCTGCAAACTATCAAATAATCAGAATGGACAGACCCAATAACAGAGGAGGTGGTCTGGCCATCATAGCAAAGACCAATCTCGAGCTAAGACCTTTCACTCAATCACCTCTCAAATTTTGCAAGCTCCTGTCAGCCAAAATATCAATTTCCAACTGCCACACCTTAACCATCTACCTAACATATAGGCCACCCGGCCCCGTTGGCTCATTCGAGGCAGATCTATCCAGCCTCTTAGACAACAGCACAAAAGACACCTCTCAAATATTATTATTAGGCGACCTAAATCTTGGATTGAACGACCCTGGCGACAAACCAGCACAAGCCGTAGCTAGCATGCTAGCTGAATAAGGTCTAACCCAAAAAGTGCTCACCCCCACCCATAATAAAGGTAGGACCTTGGACTGGATCGCCACCTTGAACTGCGATACCACCATCACCAAAATCACTCCCCAACACTGGACAGACCACTACCTCATTGACTTCACACTATCACTCAATAAAGAAATCAACAAAGAAAAGATCATGGCACCATCACTACCCACTAGAGCAAAAAAAAAAAATCCCGAAAACCTCCTACCACTTCTACTGCCAACCATCAATGCTCTCCCTGACAACCTAAATCCAGAATACCTAGTAGAAAGCTACAACAAAACTATGAAAAAAGGACTAGACATCATTGCCCCTCTAAAAATGCAAAAAAGTAAACAAGCTCACCTGAACACCTGGTTCACCCCCATCTGAAAGAACTAAGAATGTGCAAAAGGAAACTAGAAACCCTATGACATAACACCCCCACTGAAGAGAACAAACTACAACTCAAACTCTTCGCTAATAATTATAAAAAAGAAATCTTGCTCACAAAAAAGAACCTATTCAATGAAAGAATCAAAAAATCCAGCGCCAATACCAGGGAACTATTTACTATACTAAGGGAACTAGAATCCCCCATACCCCCACCAAATAACATAACTAAAGAAAAACAATGGTGTACCAGCGTCCAAAATGCTCTAACCAACAAAATCAAAACTCTCCGATCTAAAATCACACTGAAAAAAGACTCCCTAACCACTAACAACTCATCTCCTAGCAATCAAGCCAAAACAACCAATCCTTTTCACCCGAACCCTTTCAGATTTGCTAAAATCTCCATCCCAGAAACAGAAAAAGTCATCGCCTCACTTAAACCATCCAATTGCAAAGGGGACAACTGTCTACCCCAGATAATCAAGGATGCTGCCAGGGACTTAGCCCCCTTTATAACCAAACTGATCAACGCATCCTTCTCCTCTAACACCATTCCAAGTAATCTCAAAGAATCATGGGTTCTGCCTCTCCTCAAGAAGCAAACCCTAGATCCCGTGATCCCTACCAATTACAGGCCCATCACCAGGGTACCTTTCCTATTAAAGGTAATAGACAGAGTAGCATACCTGCAAATCCAGCAACATCTAGAAACTCACAAACTACTAGGCGACCGACAATCTGGATTCAGACCGCAACACGGCACTGAGACGGCCTTAATCAATCTTAAAACCCCAATTAATGAGATCAATGACAAAGGAAACACCGCCATGCTTCTCCTCCTCAACCTATCGGCGGCTTTCAACCTTGTAGATCACACAGTCCTGTGCGAACACCTGGCCTCGGCCGCCCACTTCTCGAATGATGCCATAACCTGAATCCAATCATTCCTGGACAATCGAACCATGAGAGTCTTCTCTTCACTAGCCTCAGCAGAGCCTATCAAAATAACCTGCGGTGTACCTCAAGGCTCCTGTGTCTCCCCCACCCTCTACAACTTTTTTACCAAGCCCTGATTTGGCAAGTTGGACAGATTGGGTGTCACATACACTAATTACGCAGATGACACCCAGATCCTCATACCCCTTTCGGGCAACTTCGATTCAGATACGGCCTTAGTAAACAAAATATACCTCATCATTCAGGCATGGATGGCCACACATGGCCTATGCCTGAATGATGATAAAACCGAAATTCTGCTCCTCGGTTCCAACGCCAATCTAAAAAAACTCAGCTCCAACTACGAGGCATTCAACATCGATGGCAACACTATCACAGTTGCCAAAACAGTAAAAACCCTAGGCTTCCACCTCGACTCAGCATTGTCACTAAAAAAGCAAGTAAAGTCACTAGCATCCTCCACTGCCTACACGTGCAAGTTAATCAGGGCAAGTAGAGCCTTCCTCACCCAAGCCAGCTGCATCATCATTGCCAATGCCCTCATACTATCCAGGCTCGACTATTGCAATGACATGTACCTAGGAGCCAACAAACACCTAACCGACAAACTTCAAACCCTGCAAAACAACGCTCTCAGAACAGCCCTCAGCCTAACATCCAAGGAACACATCTCCAATAAAAGAAGAGAACACAAATGGCTCAAAATATGCGGCCGCAGGTCACTCAAAACAACATCACTCACTTTCAAATGCTTAAACAATGCAGCACCCCCCTACCTCGCAGCCAGAATAGTAAAAAGAACTTCCATCCGCCCCACCAGAATGATTAACTCTCACTGCCTTCAAGTACCCAAATTCAGACAGAAAAAAACGGGCGGCAGTAGCTTCCCGGTCATGGCTGCTCAACATTGGCATGCTCTACCACTCAACATCACGATCCACCCCCGTGGCGACTCATCCCGGCAGAGTGTTGACCCCAAAGAACAGTATGGTTCACTATTCCCAATGCGAAAACTGGTGTGACATGTGGGCAACATTTAAGAAATATCTATCACAGGCCAAGTCTTTGAAATAAGCATAAAGGGGGAAAAAAGTCCGAGGCCAAATTCCTTGGCGTTATTCTTGAATGAAGCTTCTAAATTCCTCCCTCGACCCGCAGACGCTGCTGCAAGAGAGAGAGAGGTCCACGCTGCATGCGGGGTTGAACGCCCCCTGACAACGGAGCTATTTTTAAAATAAACACCGTTCTGCAGCTGTCATGCGGTTTCCATACTTTATGCTGACAGCATCTCTAAACAAGGCTCCCCTCCTCACAGCAGCTGCTGGAAACGATATTGCAGCCATGAGGGCAAGCTGAAGGCTGCGATGCGCGGGGATGAACCTTACAAACATACCGTGTGTGCCGTGGGGGGGCGCTAGCGGGTAATGGAACCAGATTCACGGAAGGGGCCGGTGGCACTGCAATGCGGACAGTGTGCATTGCAGTGTGATCCTAGATGCTCCAGGCCCACTGATTCGCACAGTAGACCTGTGTGCTGTAGGAGGTTGGGCTAAGGTCCAATCACTGCATAATTAAGCACCCGGCGCATGCGCAGTATCGTTATGCGTTAGGACGCAGCACCTGCGGGTGGACAGCTGTGGCCTGGAGCCAATATAACATCTACACTCCCCACTTACAGGATTGCTCTGAGGGCACTCCTTAGGGATCCATCCACTGGAATCCTTAATTTACACATCCGCATTCACTTAAGCTGGAGTGCACAACTCTACAGTACTGATGACGTCGTTAATTAACGTTTCTGCACAAGGTCCTGTAGGAGTTAAAATCACCCTTCTTTTAATTATACCCAGAGTTCTCAAGTCTCCCCTTGACATACCAAAGGCAATTCCACTATATTGTTCCCCTTTGACCTCTGGGATATGCCGTTTTTTCTTTTCTATTTTAAATTTCGGAAAACAGCATGTCCCAGAATTCCAAGGAAAAGGCAGAACTGAATGGCCGTTCCATCCCTGGCAAGGGGAAACCTGAGAGCTCTGTACTTTCCATCCCTGGCAAAGGGAAACCCGGGAGCTCTGTACTTTCCATCCCTGGCAAGGGGAAACCCGAGAGCTCTGTACTTTCCATCCCTGGCAAGGGGAAACCTGAGAGCTCTGTACTTTCCATCCCTGGCAAGGGGAAACCCGGGAGCTCTGTACTTTCCATCCCTGGCAAGGAGAAACCCGAGAGCTCTGTACTTTCCATCCCTGGCAAGGTTTCCATCCCTGGCAAGGGGAAATGTGAGAGCTCTGTGCACCTTGCCAGTATCTCTTCAGACCATTCAAGGGGAAGGCCAGAGAAGGGGGTGGGAGGGCTGTACAAGACCACATACCTTTTTGAAGCTGGGATTTGATCAGATAAATGCTGCTCACTGCACATTAGAAGCGTTTTGCATCGATCTCTACAACTGGCATACACACACTGGTAACTGCCCTTGCAAAAATGCCTACTGTGATTCTCACCAGGAGTTAATTGTGTCACTTCTCCAGCCTGTGTGCCCAAACTGCATACATACGTTGGAAAATAATTTTGTGAATTGGCCCTGAATGTTTATTTTGCTAAAAAAAAAATGTGTAAACTGTCAAACAAAAATGTACTGCCTAAGAGAGAGGCCCCTGTGGTCTTGAAAGTTAGCAAACTAACAACAACTACAACGACTTTCGGTCTAGCAGGGCACACATTGATTCTCTTGCACTACCGCTCTGTTGTGACCTCCCTCAGCACTCGTCTACATGCCTGTCCTCCTGGGTTGTGAAGGCATGCCCCTGCACGCTCACATCAGAGAAAATACAGCCCGCTAGGGAAAAAGGCCCAAAACACTCTTGCAAGGATAACAAGTGTTTATTTTCATACAAAGGGAAAAAGCACCAACAAAGAACTATGCTGCCACGGAACGTTCTGAGGTCCGTGGGCATGAGCGGTACATTATAAGACAAACAGCTTCACTAATGTCGTAATCAAATATAGTACAATTCTACAATATGGATTGGAGGAGTCCTATAGACGTAGGGCATACTCCATATGGGCTGCCAGGCTATTGATACGTCTTCATCTGTCCATCTGTGTTCACGTGGGTGCTGCTGGGCTCATAACCCGCGTGAGCTGACCTAACAATGAATTAGCTACTCTGACACACAATGTTATTCTTATGATTGTAACAATGCACCTGGCAGATACAGGGATGGGCTCGGTGGAGAGCCAAGGTCACACTAACTCACACACACTTCACTCGCTCCCAGACAGATCAGCAACTCCCAAGGTCTTCCACCTTAGTTTTGGGCTATAATTCTGATGCCACCCTGCACTTCGTTGCACATATCATGTGACCCATTCCTGATGGTGCGATAGCCTTGCCTTCTGATCTTAGTGATGGATCGAGGGGTGTAAAAGTTTTATGGTTGATGGTGTGGGCTCGGATGGGGCTGTGGCATGTGGGGGTCCTGGAATGAGAGAATAGCAGAGCTGTATTTATCATGTAGGGATCATTGAGGGCAGGAGGGCCTTGCTACCTCCTCCATGGGATGGTACTGCCAAGAGACACTCTTCTCCCTTCTCATGACCTTGCAGGGTGCATTCTTCCCACAGCATGAGGGCCTGCAACTTTCTGAACAATGGAATAGGTTGTGGATCTCTCGGACTTGGCCAGCGTGGGGGTGGTGGTCGCACTCATGTTGCCTAATACTAACACACAAAATGCTGTCCGCCGTGCTTGGGCCTAAATTATAAGATGACTGCTGCTTGCCAAGATGGCGTTCACACCCTCATCTACCTTATAACTTGTAATGCATGCACTAAGGTGATTGCACACCCCCCTTTATGTGCACCTCCCTGCCCCCTGCTCCTTGGACATGCTCTCTTAGCATGTATTTCTCATTCGGTATTGTCTAGGGGCGGGGGGTTGGAAGACCCTCTCTCATTCCCAACATTTGCTTACTGGAGCTTAGCCAGCTGACCTATTCCATATCTTGACCAAATGCACAAACACACACACTTTAAGCATTTTGCAGAGATTGTTCCCATACCTGGACTTCGGTCCCCAATGCCGTTCCTACCACAAAGTGCATTGAGGTCATGCAAGTGGGAAAAGGAACTATACAAATGACAAATACAGTACAAGACAATTCAGTAAAGGTGTAAACAAACAACTGTCCGCTGACTGTTGAGTGGTGATCCTCCCAGCAGGCTCATCCAGTTGGGCATGTGACACAAGTGACTCTTCTTCCTGTGTGGTTGAAAACAGCAGTACTTTACAAATCAATAGAAATATAAACAATAAAATATTTAATAAATATCCAAAGTCAAACAATTAAAACATTCTATGAATAGAGACAAAATAATATTGGTCATTGGAATTCTCAGCTTCAGGTTCGCATGCTTGCAAGGTAACACATGAAGTTCCCTCCTTTCAGGCATGCCCAGGTTGGACACTACTGTAGCAACTCGCCACCTTAAAGGCGTCCCCTGGTGCAGCCTAGTCTTCAGCTTTCAAGCTCTACTCAGGAATGAGTAGACAAAGTGGCTGCCCTACAGCTATCCTCCCTTTGAAACTCCTCACACTCCCGCTTCCTTCAAGAGGGGCTTCAACCATATACCCCATAAATATAATTGGGACAAAGGAAGAGAAAATGCATCTCAGTCTCTATTGCCCTATTGTCACATGTGCACGCACAATCCCATACTTCCAAACATTCCCTTTTCCCAATCACAGTTTTCAGCGGGAGAAGGTCCAATCTAACCTTCTTGAAAAGTGAACACATATCTGGGTTCATCCTATCCTCAAAGCACTTTCCACACCCTTTTCCTTGCTTAAGTGAGACATATAGATGTTGCCTCTTCTTCCTCTTTCACATCACTGTTTGGAGAGTGGTTGCTAAGCGTGAAGTGTGCTCAAGGACATGTCTATTTATGCACAAGTTATGTTGCGTACAGCATACAATGACTATGTCGCCAACCTTTTGGCCATTTACATCAGGGCTTCATCTGTTCAATGCATGTAACTGAGTCTAGGTTTAAACCTTAGTAGTTTAAATGCCTTCTCAAATGTGCATCTTGTTCAGATTTGTTCATCATTGTAGTGCCTCCCCTATGGTGTTTTGGGGGATGCAATAAGGTGAAAGTAGCCGTGGGATAACCTTCATCACCTGTGATGGTTTAAGTACATGGACTTGTCGGTGTGTTGTCATTGGATGCTTCCAATTATGTTCAGTTTGCAGGGAGGTTTCTAGGGCACTATGGGAAATGATGATGCAGTGAAAGGGGTGTGGGGGGGTTTGTTGAATACAGATTTGGAAATGTCTCCCACATCTTTTGCCTGATTTCACCCTTGATACTCCGCCCATCATATCCCTTGATTGTATTCGGTACAATCAAGCCTCCTCGCCTTTCATTTTCCTTGATTTCCTTGTGGAAACACCTCAACCCTACTCCCTCCCTTAATTTCCCTTGAATTTCCCATAGCTACATCCCCCCATAATTCCCCTTGAGTTCCCTCCGGATGCATTCTTTGGAACCTAGGACACAACGATGACTGGTGCCATCACATACTTCATAGCCACGTGTATTGTCCTTTGGGGTGGTCAAGTAGGCTGCAGTGTGCTTCTACACAGTATCATGGCATCATGTGTTGAACATTAGGTCTGATCACTGGTCATCTGTACCTTGAGGGTTTGTTGCATCTCGAGAGTCCTGTAGACTGGCTCCCGGCAAGCAGTGGCACCAATGCTACACGTCTACAGTCCAATTGTGATCATAGGAGCATTCTTTCATTACAGAGATGGCTTTCATGATGGTGGGTAGTGCAATGTGTGCAGATGCATGATCCCGAAGGGCACATAATACCTGAGTGAGCACACGCGAAAACATAAGCTGTGAAATGAGGGAGTGGGATAATGTATAAAGTGGACACTGCATAACTTAATTGCTTCTTGGCTCTGGTCGCCACTACAGAGAGGAAAGCAAGTCTGCCCTACCAAAACATAGATACTGCCTAAAGTGAAGACGGTTAGGCTCAAATCTCATATTCTCAGGAAGGGCGGTCCATCATCTGGGGCTCTGGACGAAGACGCTATAATCTCCACAGGAGGAGCAATGTATCATAAGGATATGAAGAAGAATTTTATTTGCAGATCTTATCTTACAGATCGAAGCGCAACACTGAATACCGTCTCACTGCAAGTATCTTGCTCTATAACCTGTACACCACTCTTTTGCTCCTAAGCTAGGTTCACACTATAACAAAACATATATTTTTTTCATTTTGTATTTGGTTTACAAATGAAACCTTTCACAATTTAACAGAAAAAGGTATAAGGAGACGAATCAAAAAGTAAAAATATCAGAATTACAAATAATCCATATAAAATGAGAGAAGAAAAACAAAAAAATGAAAAAAAGAAGAAACAATAAGCTACAATCACAATGATCAACAAAATACTGCAAATAATAATATGGAATACAGATTAAAATCCTTATAGCCGCTATAGAAGGGTTATTACATCAATTATCATACAAATTGCTCAATTTCAATGTATCAAAAAATCTACTAACAACTAACACAATAGAGAATTTGTTTCCAAATAGAAGTCCAACTTACAATAGATGTAAAAAATGTTTACACTGCATAATGTGTAGGTCATGCAATGAAAAGCAGGAGATCAACAGGGGCTTTAAGGTTTCTATTTCTTTGGTAGAGGCGCAAACTCTGCACAGTTCAACCTCTGTAGGAAGACTGCTACGAATACACTGAATTTCATTAGTTAAGAGGATGTTTAATCTAAACCTCATGAAATAAGATCACCAGGTAGCACTGGGGAACTTGATTAGAAAGGGAGCAAAGTATCCACAGTTTTATGTTCAAAAGATATGTGTGACAAGAGTTTACATGACTTAATGGAAGAGCATGTGTCAAACCAGACCTTCTGCTAAAGAAGTGTTTTAACATGGCTAGGATTATGTATTCATGTATCACAAGAGATTCCAATGTCGACTATCAATATGAGATTTTTGGTCGTAAATTTACAAATAATGCTGTCACAAGCAGCCAAAGATTCTGCAACCAAAGAGAGTAGGGTACGGGGGAAGGTTGAGAATATTGCACACAAAAAAACAATTGTTGCCACAAGACTCTTCCTTTCAAAGACAGCAAACCTAACTCAAAATGTATAAAAAGCCCTGGAAATTGGGTAGTGACAGGACTCTTCTCCATATGGTAGCTTCATCAGAATCCAAATCATCAAGCTCCAGCCGATTTTTTTATTAAGAATCAATAAACACATTTGGGTATAACCTTTCCCAGGTAAAAGGTTATACTAGGCAAGAATGCAACTCTTCCAGAAGTCCTATGGATTTTTTGTGCCACTTTCTGATGGAGGGTGGTAATTATAAAAGTTTTGTTGGGCCTTGCAGATAAATCAGGAATTCAAGTCTTGTATTATCTATAGACCATGCAAAGCCTAGTTTATTTTCTAGAATTAGCAATCCTCATAATTTTCATCTTTCATGGATTTATTCATAAAACATTTCATAAAATATATTGATGAAAATATATTATGAGTCTTTGTAGTCCAATGTGTTCTGAAACCTTGATGGTCGTGCAGATTATGTGATACCTCCGTCCCCAAGTACCTCACAGGCAGAATATAATCACTGCCTGTGAAGTCTTTGCGGCCACAGGTGATATAAACACTGCTTACCTAAGGATGCGTATGAACTGGCAACGAAGGAGTAGAGGGGACTTGGCACCAGGTAGGAAATATGAAAGGGGTCTCAAATGACAACCAGCGGACAAGTGTTATGTTGCAGTCTGGTAGGAGCCAATAAAGTTGTGAACCATGGGAAACACACACACCAGGATCAAAAGGGAGTCAATCCACGTGGTATCCGTTGAAACAAATCCATAGGGAAAACCATTAAGCAAAGTCCGAGGTCAGTAGGAGGAAGGCAATCGATATGTCCAAGGCGACGTAACAGTTCAGGGGGCAGAGTCCAGAAACAAAATCCAAAAGAGGTCCGTAGTCGTAGGTTCCGAAAAATCCAGTAGAATACAAAGCGCCACGCAGTACCTGAATAAGCAGCTGAGAAGCACCGTTTCCGAGTTCTCAGCGGGCTTTAAACAAAACAGCAGCAGTCACGTGACAGATCCACAAAGCCACGGTCGACGTGCAGGAGAGGCACATGATACTGGCTGCCGATCACGTGAAACCTAGTCCGTTTTGCCGTGACGATTGCGCCGATAGCTGCGCCAGAGGAAAGGGTACCTCCATTTCAGTTGCCAGAGGAGGGAGGGTCGGTAAACACCTGAACTACCAAACGTACTGGTAGGGAACCGTTGCCTTTGCCTGTGGAATCGTGTGTGAGCATGTGAGTGTTTAAGGTTCTGTTGGGTTGCGAGTGACTGCGGGTTGTTCCTTGCATCAGTGTGCACCCTGGTGGACGTGACAAATGGGAGTATGGTCCAAAAGTATAAGATCATCAATATATGCCAACCAGCAGCCTTTTAAGGAGGAGTAAAGGACACTGATAGTCTCCCATATCAGAAACATAGAGATCCAAGAGGTAGGGACCAAAATGCAACCCTGCCTCAATCCCCTAAATGTGGGAATATTGTAAGAAAGATGGTTTAACCTCATTTGTAAGAACGAAGTGAAATGGAGATTGGTCAATATTAAGTTGGAAATATGGAAGAATCCAGTTTGCTCATTCCTTCCAAAGCAGATTGCTATTTACCAGGACAAACGTGTCAGAAAGGTCAATGCAGGGGAGATAAATGGGGCATGCGTTCTAAGGCCACGCTTTTTCTATGAATAAGAAACCCATTCAGAGAAGTACCAATATACATACAAAATTCTGTTTGTTCTTTCTTTAAGTGACCACTTTGTAAGGCCAAGCTCTCCAGTTCATTCACGATTAGGGAGTCAAAGATGTTACTATCAACATCAAGAAGTGCCATTGGCCTACAGTTACAGCGATTGGCTTCAATACCCTTTTTAGATACATGGAAGATATAAGAAGATTTTCAGGTGTAAACAATAAATACATCTCCAGTCTATCTTTTGATGGGCTTGCTTGCAAATGTTTACTCACTCGTAATACTACCATAATACTTGCCATAGTGTATTGACCACCTTGCAGATGCCACTGCTTGAATAAAATAATGGGCCCTCTTCATTAGTCAGCTTCAATCCACGGCTGAGAAGGTCCAGTGGGCAGTGCCACAACAATCATTCTTGACTAGGTGGATACACAATGTTAATCAAGACTACTGTGCCATCACTGCAGATTATCAGCAGCCTGACTAAATCTGTATTAACCTTAAAGAGGACAGCGCTAGCACGCCTAATAGCTTGGGAGACAATGTTTAAAAAAACTGAAATCCTGCATAAAAAAAACAATCAGGCGTCCCTAGTTTTCATTCAGTTGGCACCCCCATTCAGTCTAGACATCACATCACCTCTGCTTCATTGTTGGAATAAATCAAGGCCTGTGCAGAATCAACCAGAATGGGACTGTTTGCCAGGCCTGAAGACAAGATGGGCATTGCGAAACCCGGAACATCTGGGAATGGCTCGCTCTTTTTATGAAACAGCACATGCATTTCTTGAGGTTTGTTGGGCTCCCCAAAGATGATTCTATTTATGTCGACACCCAGTTCCTTATCAGAGGGATCGGTCAACATTGAATGGATGAGCATCAGAAGTGTTTTTTTGGAGATTGGCCAGTGTGGTGGGATGGGTGCCTGCAGGTAAACACACCACACACTGGACCCAGCCAGAGAGAAGGTCAAAATCAACAGGTATTGCATGGAGGTGAACAGTACTCGAAAAATACCCAATAACTTGCCTTAACAGATTCATTCACACTGCCCTGTTAAGGCCTTAGCCTGCGATGAAGCTGATGTGAGAAAGGAAATAAAGGATTTCTGGTTCCAGTTCAAGCACATTGTGTATCTGGTGTCCCTCTGCACTCTTCACTGGCGCTTGTAAAAGTCAGGGTTCCTTTTACTCTTGTTCTCCTTTTAATGGTGTGTGTTGTTTTTTCACTAATTAAATTACTTCGATGCACCAATACGTTTCTAAATCTTTATTATGTTGAGTCTCTTATATTTTCTTTTTATAGAGATTCTTAATATCTACTTGTGAGCCAACACATGCTTTGTGCCTAAGCTCGGCTTGTCTATCTTAAGTCCATGGAGATATGTCCTGGTTGGCTTGAGATCTTCATTGCAGCTTCATTGCACCCCTTACTAAAAGTGAGAGAACACTTGTACCAAGCATTTTATTGTGTGTGCTGTTAATCTAGAGCATAACAAATCAAACCCTAAGGAGGATCCTTAAGGATAGCAAAGTTTTACAAGAAGTGGAAGAGGCCCGCTAGGAGAAATAACCCTTTATTTCCTCTAGGAAATCAGAAAAGTAAAAGCCACTTAGCGGTCCAAAAGCCAGGGGAGATTTGCCATATTTCTAAATCAACGTCTGTATCCATAAATTCTGGAGAAGAGGAGGAGAGTCCAAAGATGCCCCAAAGAGCGCGCCGACATAAAGTGGAGTCTCAACTTAGATTTACTAGAGACATATAGATTTAAGCTTGCAGCTGAGGACTTGGTCAAGTAAGCAGGTATCTGACTTGGGATTCGGGCATCACATTGGTCACTTACCAAAACATGTATACTGTGGCCTGATTCTCTTCCTCTCAGAGAAGAATTTTTCACAGGAAGATGAAGTGAAATGTGCATCCTGGACAATGCACATTGTGGAACAGGGAGCACCTTGACTGCCTAAAACACAGCATTGCTATTCTCCAAGAATAGGAGGACCCCAAACATCTTTATGAAGATGGGTAAGGCTATGCAAGAAGGCTCTTACTCCTTGATAAACATAAAGTCACCAATTTTTCAAAGAAATGATCAGCAGAAGAACAGAACACTGGATACCTCCCCTACGACTTCTACTTCTCCTTTTTTATTTGATTTTCCATTTTTCCAATGACACTTGTATCCTCATTTTAGCCTCACAAAGGATGTGCAGGCCATTGGAAAAAGGAAGCAGACTGGTGACACCGGAAACCAATTTGCCCAGAACAGGTCACAGAGAAGGAAGGTTAATTCTTACACACACACATATACCCCTTTTGGAGCTGGGCCAGAAACAGTCAAAGTAGAGGCAAAATGCCCAGAGCTTGGGCAGCAGTGTAGCAGTGAATGGAGGCAAGACCCTGCGCTCTTTGCTGGCCGGTGAGCAAAGCTGATTTCTTCAGAATAGTAATGTACAGCTTGGGCACCCTTCTCCTTCTCCGTGTATTGATGAATTAGCCAAGTATAAGCAGCAGGTAGCATGGAGCAAGCCTCACTCTTGGGATACTACCTGAAAATACAAAGAGTACGGTAGTGGCTGCAAACTACGGAGCCACCGGCCAACATAAACATGGCTATCCCATGTGTGATCAATGTGCGCTCTGGCTTTTTCCCAGAGTTTCTTCCGTGTTGTGTGCTCCCTCCCCTTGTCCCGCCCATCACCCCATTGGCTAACTGTGCTCCAGCTGAGAGAGGACCTACTCCTGTATTCACTCATCGTCTCTTTCCATCTTTTGGCCCCGAGGTGAGGCATCCATTTCCATCTTGCCCCTTATCTGTGAATTTTTGAGTTTGAAATCCTTATTCTCCTTGTGTTAGCAATGTGTGCTCTGTCTTTTCTCCTGCATTTCTTCCATGTTGTGTGCTCACACCCTTGTTGCCCCCACCCACCCCACATTGACTAACTGTGCTCCAGTTGCACAAGGACCTAGTCCTGCGCTCACTCCTTGCCACTTTCCATCTCTTGGTGCAAAGGTGAGGCATCCATTTCCATCTTGCCCCTTATTTATGATTTTCTGAGTTTGAAATCCTTGTTTTCCTTTGTGTTGCGTGCTCTGTCTTTTGCCCAGCGTTCCTTCCGTGTTGTGTGCTCCCTCCCTTTGTCCCGCCCTCTCTCCCCATTGGCTAACTGTGCTCCAGCTGAGCGAGGACCTAATTCTGCACTCGCTCCTCACCACTTTTCATCTTTTGGCGCTGAGGTGAGACATCCATTTCAATCTTGCCCCTTATTTATGACTTTTTTGTGTTTGAAATCCTTTTTTTCATTGGGTGAGCACTGTGCGCTCTGTCTTTTGCCCAGCGTTTCTTCAATGTTGTGTGCTCCCTGCACTAGTCTCTCCCTCCCCAACTAGGACCTTTGCCTACTGAGATGATTCCCTTAGGGCAGCCCCACTGCCCGTTCCAGCCCCCTGCAGTGAAGGGCACAGAGGCAAAGAGCAGCTCCTACTGTTGCAGCTCCAGAGGGTGTTTGCTTGTGTTCGCCGTGGGGGCATGGATCCCAGCAGTCAACCGGCAGTGACTGACAAGATAAGAAAGGCACGGGCAAGGGCAACAGCCATTACTCCTCTCTTATTACTTCTATTAGCTAATTTTACAATCTGATGCACGTTATATTCGCAGTTGTATGTTATTCATATCTAGTACTAGGTGTATTGTCGTAATTAGCCATTGCGGCTCTCCCCTGCCCCATCGAGGAAAGTCAGATCTGTGTGTTTTTGCATTGCTGTTGTGTTTCGGAATTAGGCTTTTTCCCTCTTTCTTGGAAAGTCGCATCTGGGTGCATTTGCTTTGTTGTTGTGCATACAAATCTGGCTTTTTCACTCTTTTTCTCCATTTAGGATTTTCTCTCTGTCCCGATAACGCTCTTCTAGATGTCCTGCTTTATTTTATTTATTTATTTATATATTTATTTCTATAGCGCACCAGGCCCAGGAGCAACTGGGCGCATCACTTAGATACAACATGATGAAAGCAGATCATGGCATTAATTACAATGTTTACAGGTGAGTTACAAAATTTACAAGCAGAATAATAACAATAAGAAGACAAACAGAATGTATATACAAGGGTACGTCAAAAGTACAAGTTAAGCAGTGAACCAGTGTTATATGTCTTGGGAGGACAGCCAGACTTTGGTAAGGTGTTTGAATCTCAGAAAGGAGGGTTCTGCTCTCAGCTCATTAGGGAGTGAGTTCCATAATTTAGCTGCCATGATGGGGAAGCTGGTTCCACCTGATCTTTGGAGATTGAATCGTGGGATGACGAGGAAGTTGGCTTGGGCCAATCTGCGAGGACTAGTAAAGCTGTGGAGGGCAAATCTGTTCGCCAAATAGCAGGGAGCTTGGTTGTGAAGGCATTTATGGGTAAGAGCCAGAGATTTCAAGGAAATTCGGTGAGGGACAGAGAGCCAGTGAAGGTTACGTCTAGTATCAGCTATGTGTTAGCGCCTAGGAATGTTGAGGGCCGCTCTGATCGCATTGTTTTGGACAATTTGTAACTTGTTTAAGTTACAGCGATTAGTGACTAGGTAAAGGTCGTTGCAGTAATCAACCTTAGAAAGTACGAGGGTCCTAGCCAAGGTCACACAATTAGCTGTAGAGAGGAACGGGCGACAGGCAGTAATAAGCTTACAAGTATAAGCCGCTGCTGATGAGACTGAGTTGGTTTGTCTAGTCAATGTAAATCCCTAAGGTTTTTGTGTCCTTAGCAGTTGCAATAGTATTCCCATCGATGGTGAAGGACTTAAAAGCAGGGTCAAGTTTAGTAAGTTTTTGTGGTGAACCAAGAATGAGGAGCTCTGTCTTTTCATCATTTAGACAGAGTCTGTGTTGAGCCATCCATGCTTGGATGACCTGGTAGATGGCATTGATGGCGAGGGAGTCAGTAGTGTAGTCACCTGTGATAGGGATTAGTATCTGGGTGTCGTCAGCGTAATTGGTATACGTGACACCCAGATGGTCCAGAATATCAAAAAGGGGTTTAGTGAACACGTTATACAACGTGGGTGAGACACAGGACCCTTGAGGCACGCCACAAGAGACAGGAGCAGGTGGAGCGGCTGCTAGTGGAGAGAACACATGCATTGATCTATTGTCTAGGAAGGAACTGATCCAGGTTGAAGCTTTGTCTGAGAAGTGTGCAGCTGATTCGAGGTGGTGACAAAGAATTTTGTAATTGACAAAATCAAAGGCCGCCGAGAGGTCCAGGAGAAGTAATAGCACAAGTTTGCCTTTGTCTTTTAGATCTTCGATCTGCGTTTTTAAATCGATAAGGGCAGTTTCAGTGCCATGGCGTGGCCGAAACCCTGATTGCCTAAGTCCCAGAAGTTTGTTTGATTCAAGGTATTCTTGAATTTGTTGATACGCAGCCCGGTCGAGGATTTTTAGCAGAAATGGGACAGTAGTGATAGGCCTGTAGTTTGTAGGTATGCTGGGATCCAAGGTAGGTTTTTTCAGAAGAGGGATGACCCACGCATCCTTTATATTGTCAGGTACAATCGCAGAGCTAAAGGAGGAGTTGATGAGCGTAGTAATGAATGGTGCTCGGTCATGAGCTGCTTCCTTAATAATGGGCGCAGGACAAAGGTCACCAGGACAGTTGGAAGGTTTAAGGCTAGCAATGATCTTTTCCACTTCAGAAATGAAGAGTGGAGAGAAGCTAAAAGGAGTCAGAGAGTCTGGGATGGAGTGGTTTATGGTAGGTTTAAGGTTCGGTTGAGGGTTGGATTGAAGGCTAGTTTGTTTGTTGTTGATTTTAATTTGGAGAGTGGCAATCTTGCCTAGAAGAGCCTCTTGGATTTTGGAGCACCAGGTGCTATCTTTGGTACAGGTGTCTGGTGCAGTAAGAGGAGTTTCAAGTTCTTTTACGATTTTGAACAATTCTTTGGTGTTGGATTTGGCTTGTTCAATCCGTTTATTGTATGTGTCTTTTTTTGCCTGGAGTATGGCTTCCTTGTAATTAAGGGTAGCCAAGAGTAGACACGATTTGTTGGCTGGAGAGTGGTTGCTTTTCTAGTGAGATTCCGAAAATTCGTTTTTCTTTGTGCAAGGTTCTAAGCTGGGGTGTAAACCAGGAGTTCAGGTGGGCTCGAGGTTTGGATTTTCTCAGTTTAGATGGTGCGATGGTGTCTAAGGCTTTAAGCATAGCACGATTAAAAGCGTCAACCAAGGCCGTGGGGTCGGAACATGAGAGAGCCTGGTCATTGAGAGCAGGGAGGAGGAGAGGGAGGAGTCTGTCGCAGGTGATGTCACGTTTATTGCGAGTGGCCGTAGCAGTTGAAATGCTTGGAGAAGGGCTGATGGGTTTGGACTGGATATTGAACGTAATTAAGTTGTGGTCACTCCATGAGCACTGTTGGTTGGAGGTGATGTTGATGGGACAATTGTGGGCGGCTAGCCAGTGGAGGGTTCTGCCCTTGTCGTGGGTAGGTTGGTTTATGGACTGTGTGAATCCTGCATTCGTAAGGATATTACCAATAGTCGTGGCAGCAGTGTCCTTGGGGTCAGAAAGACCTAGGTTGAAATCCCCCAATATCGTGACTTGGGAATTGGTTTTGGTGTTGTGAGTGATGATGTTAGAGAGGTCCTCAGCGAAGGTGGATAGCGGGCCAGGTGGCTGGTAAAGTAGATGGAAGGAGATGGAATGGTTAGGGGTAACAGCTAGTTTAGCTGTCAGTGCTTCCAGAGTGGAAAAGTGGTGCGTGGCAGAGAGGTGGAAGTTTAGAACATTTTTATGGATAATGGCAATGCCACCACCTTTGGACAGATTAGAATTACGGTCATGTCTGATAATGTTATAGCCTGGAGGGATGGCGAGGGAGAGTAAAGGGCCTGAGGCTGCGTGAAGCCAAGTTTCGGTAATTGCTATGAAGTCAAGGTCAAGGTTGAGGATGAGGTCAGCTACTTCTAGGGCGTGAGCCGCGAGTGATCTGGCATTGATTAACGCACCTTTGATATTGCTCGAGTTAGAAGGGGATGGTGAAGGATTTGGCGTAAGTGTGGACGGTGTGGGGGTCCGTGGCAGTTTGTTATGATGCGCCGAGTGATGGGAACAAGGTATGTTTGGTAAAGGTCTAGAAGCAAAATGTTGGATCCATAAGGCTGGGTTGTTGAGGTAAGGGTTGGTGTGGAGGGCATAGGAGGGCATAGTTGTGGTGTGGTGCAGGTGGTGGACAGGGGCGGTGGTGTGGTTGAGTATGGTCCAACCAGAGTGTAGTATAAGGAGGAGAAGGGTGGGCAGTAATCTAGTGCGTAGGATACTGAGAGAGTACATTGATGAATCTATGGCTATTAGGCTGTTGGTGAAGGGCATGTTCACCTGGTATAGTCTAAGAGCAAGTGGTCTGATAGTGACTATGAGGGCTGTTAGCAACCGTAAGGGACAGTACACCCAGGGTAGACTGTTGGTGACCGTGAGGCATAACACAATCAATGTAGTTTGTTAGCGACCTTACGGCGCAACTCAATCAAGTGGTCCGTTAGCGACCATAAGGCACAACACAGTCCACAGTGGTCCGTTAGCGACCATAAGGCACAGCACAATCAAGTGGTCCGTTAGCGACCATAAGGCACAACACAGTCACAGTGGTCCGTTAGCGACCATAAGGCACACCACAATCAAGTGGTCTGTTAGCGACCATAAGGCACAACACAGTCACAGTGGTCCGTTAGCGATCATAAGGCACACCACAATCAAGTGGTCCATTAGTGACCATAAGGCACAGCACAGTCACAGTGGTCCGTTAGCGACCATAAGGCACAACACAATCAAGTGGTCCGTTAGCGACCATAAGGCACAACACAGTCACAGTGGTCCGTTAGCGACCATAAGGCACAACACAATCAAGTGGTCCGTTAGCGACCATAAGGCACAACACAGTCACAGTGGTCGGTTAGCGACCATAAGGCACAACACAATCAAGTGGTCCGTTAGCGACCATAAGGCACAACACAATCAAGTGGTCCGTTAGCGACCATGAGGCACGACACAATAGACTTGCAGGATGCCCAAGACATTGGCTTGGTGAAGGGAAAACACGGTGTGGCCCCAATAGTACTATGGTAGTTTAGTCAGCTATAGTAAGACGGATATGGACTATAGTGACCATAAGGCAAGACACAGATCAGTGTGGACTAATAGCGATCATAGGGTACAGCATTAATCATAGGTAGTTTGTTGGTGAGCCTAAGGCGCTATACACATCATAAGATACAATATCTAGGATACAGTGCAAACGAGTTATGAATAGGCCAAGGTAGCATATTCAGGTGAGGCAGCTGCATGCAATGGGGCTAGGTGGTAGTTATGCAAGTAGCGTGCTGCGCATAACATAATAGGCAGAGGTGGTAGTACAGAGCTACGCACATGCCAGGTTAGAGGTAAGTCGAGGTGGAGTGCTGGATAAAGATGCGGTCCATGGAGCTTGTTTACTGTGCGAGTAGAATTTAGCAGCAATAATGTGCTCACGGGTGTTGACCGCCGATAGCGGGATGACTGCTACTCCTCCAACTTTGCATGAGATTTCACTCTGCAAGGCTAGTGGCGCAAAATGGCGAATGGGGCAAACAGGAAGGGGCCTTGCTCTCTTGGGCCTTCCTCAAGTGGGCCGGCTTCCGCCTGCCAGTGGCCTTCTGGGCAAGATGTAAGGTTTTGCTAGGCAACACGGTAAACAATGATGGTGGCGGCCATCTTAGATGCGGGAACTTGTGTCGAAGTGCACACGATTCCGGGTGCCTGCTAAAGGAGGCACGGCGTAGTGCGCACCGCCGGTGGGCTTCAGGCTCACCTACATTGGGCAGATGGATCAGATGGAGCGATTCGCGAAGTCTGCTTCAGTTGATGCACGGCTGCTCCTGCAGTCCGTGTTGTCGATGGGCGGCAGGGCTCTGGAGGTGCATCTGGTGCACGGTGAGGGGGCTCCTGCCCTCTCGAGTGTCGGACTGGAGTCCGACGCTCTAAGCAGTATGATGTAACCTAGGTTTTTTTCCCTTCCTGTACACTTGATTCTAGATTGTTGCATTCTGTGTAGTGTAGTTCGGTATCATGCACTGCAGTTTCTCACTCTCTCCATCTCTCCCCCCTTTTCTCTCTCCTCACACTCCCTCAATGGGGCTATCAATCTTCCCTATCTTCTCTAACTGCTATTCTATCACCTATCCTATCTCTCTGTGAAAGTCTGGAAGAAAAAAGTTCCAGAAGTATCTCCTAGTCTCCAATCCAGGCCTGCCCATCGCTGACACCTATGTCAAAGCTTCTTTCAGGGCGACTTTTACCAACATCCTCTTTGTCGTGCCCTCTCTGGACCTTTGGACTCCCCATATGCAGGGATGTCATTTGGGGGTTGCCAGGGGTAACACCTGCGACCCCTGAGGTCTCGCTTGCTACCCTGTTGTCTCCCTCGGTAGCCCTAAAGAAATATATTTTTTAAGCATTTTTTTTTGCATGATAGCATGATAGCTTTCTTGTTCTTGCATATAAAAAAAAACAGGGGGTTCCAAAACCGTAAAACTTTTAGCAGTGACCCTAAACAAGAAAGAATAGGAATAACAAATAATTTGTTCTGGAATTCTATACAATAATTGCTAGACTCATTAAAGGTTTACTTCAGGCCCACTTTAGGGGGCGAGTCACTGATTTAGTCGTTTCTTAAACATTTCAAATTCACAAAGCAGAAAAAAACGTGCAAAAAGCAAGAGTAGAATAATCATCCATTTCAGACTATGTATTTTGCTTTTCGCAGGTTGCTTTTATAGCATGTTTTTTTCTGCCATTGTCTCTGTTACGATCATCACAAGACATTCCATCTCGGTGTCCTCGGTCACTTGACAAAATCCTTCTGCCTAAATGCTGTGTACAGTGTAGAAATGCTTGACCATATCACAGAAAGTGGCCATTGATTTCATTTTGCCACAATTAATGCTTTGTTGTAATGTGTCTATATTTCCTATCTCCACGGCATGGCAAATATTTGTTTGCATGTGTGAGGTAACGAGTTCCCAGAGAAGATAGAGGATGCTGTGTGAGAGATGCCGTGTGAGTGCGCTGCTTTCCCTGCACTACTCTAAATTCTTTAATACACAGTTAGGAACCCTCCCAATGGTATGTATTTTGCCAACCTCTGAAGCCTGAAAAGTAGATCCACGCAGTCTTTAACTGTGGCTAACTTTGCACCAGACCTGCAGATGAACTGGCCTGCTGTTAAATCTCACTTACCAGTTTAATGCTATCCACTACAGAGTGTAATTTGCTTTGCTTTCTGATTTTGAGAACATTCATAAATGTAATTGCTAATTTTACCATAGCAGTAAGATAGCTCATTGGGTTAAGTGTCTGCTGCTGGGATGTGTGTGTCATCTGCAGGTTGCAGGTTTGAATCCCAGCAAGAACAACTCAGACTTGTACCCTTCTGAGGTTGATAAATGAGTGCCAACACAGGTTGGGTGATGTTGTATGTATATTTGTCCTATATAAATCGCTTAAGTGTAAGTGCTATATAATAACACATCATTTTCATTTGGCTTTTGGACGTCTGCTTGCATTCACAGTAATTTGGTAATAGGGGTCTATACCCACTGATATTAATAATAAATATGGTGGTCCATTCTTGTATGAAATGTATATCGCATTACAGTGATATCGTAACATCTCTTTCTAGTGTACTTAGGAACAATTCTACGTGATGCCACATCCTGTTTTGTCAATGGGTGAAAGGTTGTGTTCCATGCTTCCCAGGATGTAATTTGAGGGTGGGTCGAATGACATCACTTCCTGAGGTCAAGGGTCGGGTGATGTCACTTCTGCTATCCCTGGCATTATGGTGATATGACGTCCCTGCCCATGCAGTCTCAGAGCGCTCAGGGAGTTTACCTAGGTTGCTAGAAGGATGTCAGCACACTGTGAATATTATTGATGATGTTACTTTCGAAATGCCGCATATTTTCTTTTGTATTGGATGTTTAGTGTGAGGGACAGAACTCTTGTGTTAGAGGGTTTCCCTTTAGTTTAATTAGATAGGGAAAACCGCATTAGAGTAGGGAAAGTGCGGGATATTTTGAACAATTATCAAACAGTTGTGCACCTCGCATTACTGACCCCTCAGGAGGTTGCCCTTAAAGTCGTTTCTCCCGCTTCCTCTCTGTTTTTACCTTGCATTTGCTTTCGTACAGCCCCATATCCCCTACATACATTCCTGCGTGCACGTGCATTCTACCTTTTGTTATTTATCCTAATGTGTGTTTACCCGGGTGTGCCACCCATTACTCCCCCCAACGTACTTTCTCCTTTCACTTTCACTTTTTTCCTCTCCTTCCTACAGACTATGGTCTGGTTTAATAATCTGGGCAGGATGATCACAATTCGTTCATCCACAGCCAAGGAATCAATGCATTAAGACCACTACGGTGGTGACTCACTCTGTATGAAATCCAAATGACATAACATGTAGCTGTGTGGACGTGAAATGTTGCAAAATGTCTTTGTGTACTGTTGGTGGCATGGCATTTACTGGATTTCTCATGTGTTAACCCGGAGAACAATTTGAAGATTGTACCCCATCAATCTTTTAAAGTGTGCTATAAAATGCACCATTAAAAAAAGAAAATTCTTAAAATGTTCTCAGGAGGAGAACCCCCTGAACACAGTTTATAGTCATTTGGTCGAAAACAAAAATGTCGAAAGTCAAAATGTCAAAAAAAAAATGTTGAAAAAAAAAAGTCGATTTTCTTTTTCAATACTTTTTTTTTTTAAATGGAGGGGTTCCCCCCAACCCCTCTTTTTTCTCTTTTTTTTTATTTTACCCCTTTTTTTTTTACTTACCAAACCCAAAAAATACATATAAATAAAAAAATAATACATTTGACTTTTTTTCGATATTTCTTTTTGACATTTTTGTCATTCGACTTTTTTTTTGTTGACATTTTGACTGACCACCCCTGAACACCACTACATTGCTTAGGGCGTGCACACTATGGTTGGTCAATCAAGCTAGCTTGTAGGAGATGTTAATGCACCTTTACTATAAGTAGTCACATCCACCACTGACCTTGAATCATTTGCAATGTCAACGCCCCCTCAGGAGCTGCTCGCCCTCCCAGCCACCAAAGCCTGCCTCTGCTAATATCACTGACCATATGCAGTGGCAGCTGGTACACATTTGGGGCACCAGGGACTTGCCACCATCCACTTTGTTCCAACAGTAGGTGGTAGAAGTAAGGTTTGTTTGAGAAATGTGCTTACATATTTCAAATAGTGCAGTGTGTGGCGTGCTCTTGCAGCAGCATGCTCACCAAGTGCATTGTGGGCGGTTGGTTTCTGGGGCATGGAATGTGTTACTTCGAGGAGCTTGCAGAGGGGCCCTCATCAGAGCTTGCGGGGCGACCCTGTTATTCTGTGTTACGCCGCTCTAGTCGGTGCATGAACAGGTCATGTGTACTTTATCTTGATCTGCACTGGCTTCGAAAGTCTTTGTTTTGGGTCTATACCAATCCAATGAACTACTTTCTTGAAGTCTCCTCCAATATTGCTCCACATTTCCTCTCCCAAAAATAGCTCCAGGAATTTAAGCTAATCTGCCTGGGTATCAAAATAGGATGATATACATAAGTAACAATATGAAGGCCTCTATCCAGCATAGCAAGCATGTTTTTTGTGTTTGTAAGAATTTTTATTGTGCGGCGCTTATACATCAAAGAATTGTGTTTCAAAGCGCCCACAGGGCAACAGGGACGGAACATGGGAGCAGAAGGGAAATATAATAACAATGAGGAGACAAGACAGAGGATGTCCTACTAGGATGTGTGAACATTTACAACGTGCAAGTGCAGAGAGAGAGAAGGGACAAGGAAGGGGGTGTAAGTGCTGGGAGTTCCACAGAGGGGAAGTGCAAGGGAGTCGGCTGCAAGTAATAGTTATGTACCTGGCAGAGCTCAATTGGTAAAGAGTGGTCACCTGCCAGTACATTACTGCAGGCCAGTGAAAGAGCACAGGCCAGTCGGCGCCCAAAGGCAAGTGCTGGGAGGAGATACGGCTCAAGACAGAAAAGAAGGGGGAGGCTGTTCCATAGGAGGGAGCATGCCGAGGAAAGAGATTGTCCTCTAGTTTGCTGTTTACAAAAGCACTTAACACGCAGAGAGTTGGCACCGGGGGAGTGCACAGATCTGAAAGGAGTGAATTTGGTGAGAGCAAGTTGTAGATGGCGTAGTCCATGGCCCCGGACAGTCTTGAGTTGATGCAGAGGGATTTGAAATTGATCCTTGCAGCTACCGGAGCTAGTGGAGAGATTTTAGGGATGAAGAGATGCAGTCCCTGGGCTTGAGGCCAAGGATAAGTCTTGCAGCCCTGTGCGGTATAAACTTGAAGGGGTGGAGAGAGGAAGAACGTAGGTTAAGGAAGATGATTTTGCAGTAGTTCAGCCTAGGGAGCACCAGCGTTCTAGAGACATTGAGCTTCTGTGAAAAAGTGAGGAATGGAAGGATGCCTCCGAGGAGGTGGAGTTTGAAAACAGGCCTTCTTGGCAAAGTCTTGGGTGTGAGGAAGGAAGGAGAGAGAGGAGTTGAAAATGACTCCAAGGTTTCTGGCCTCAGAAGTAGGAAAAGGGGGAGAGCCCATAGAGTGTGGCCAGAGTGAAGGGATGAAAGAGGGAGCAAGAGTCCCAATAGGAAGGATCTCAGTGTTGCTGGCATTGAGGCAGAGAACATTAGAGCCACACCAGGACTGGATAGCAGATAGGCAGTCTGGAATGATAGAGGACGTAAGGCGAGGATCAGAGGGAAGTTTGAAGAAGAGTTGTGTGTCATCTCCATAACACTGGAAGTATGGGGAGAAAGTGGAAATTAGGTGAGCAAGCAGAGCAAGATTGATGTTAAAGAACCAGGGTGAAAGGTTGGAGCCCTGGAGAATGCCACAGGTGGAGATAGAGGTGGGGGAGGAGAAATAGCCCAAGATAACCTGTAATGGACGGTCAGTGAGGAAGGAGGTCAGCCAGTCCAGTGCCCGTTCTGAGATACCAGGGGTATCATGGAGCCATTTTATGAGGATGGAGTGGTTGACCATATCAAATGCAGATGAGAGATCAAGTAGAATGAGAACAGCGGGATAGTTAGAGTCAAGAGATGCGAGCAGTTCATCAAGGGTGTTTAGGAGAGTAGTCTCTGTGCCTCAGGATGCTCGGAATCCAGATTGATGGTTGTGTAGGCAACCACCGAGCTCAGTATGCTGGTTCAGTTGGGGGAAGAGCAGCTTCTCCAGGATTCGCCCAAGGAAAGGGGTGCTAGAGATAGGTTAACTCTATTGCATGCCTTATGGGACTGTACAAGAGTTCAAAGTTACTGGAAGGATGTTTTAGACAGGTTAGACTTGATAATGAATGCGTCATTTCCTAGATCACCTATGCTGACTACCCTACTGTCCAAAGTGGATAGCATTAAACCATTATTGCTTGATTGAGAGATCGCTAATGTTGGCGTTTAGACAGATATTGAAGGTCTCCAAGACGAGGAAAAAATCGCAGGTGGATGACTGCGTGAATCTAGTATTAATAATGTCATGTTTTCAAGGCAAAACAGGACCGAGGAGTATTTGGATCTGTGAACTTAATGAGTTATATGGGTAGTTTTAGACTAGGTTTTTATTCTGTGATATGAAATGGGGGAAATTGTATTGTGTGTTATGTGAGCAGGTGCATGAGTGTTTGTCTATGTATGTGGAAATATTTATGTTGTATGTTTCTTGTGTTTAAGTTCAATTTAGCTCAGAATAAACTGTTCAGACTACATTGTTCTTTGAGGCATAATGTATTATTGTAATAGTTTGTATATTTACTTATTAGAATGATCAATTATTTGTAATGACTTTTAACTATAAGACATGGATTGTATTCACGGATTATTCCTGCTTGTAAATGCTCAATTGTTTTGTTCCTTCCATCCACATAAAGCTAAGAAACAGACTAGAGCTTCTATTGACCCCTGAACCTATGATGCCACCCATTCATATGGCAGGCTATATGTGCTGCTCATATTTCATGAACCACACAAATTGAACAAAACAACAAAAATAACAAAAAATGGAACCTGATAGTAAAAGTAGTACAATGAGGAAGAGGGACAGAATGTAGCTGGTTACATTGGAGGAGAACGTCTTGGTTACTGCGCGGGCTACAGCAATGAGGGCAAGGAATGGCAGTGGCAAGGGAAGTGTGTCCTGCCGGCCTTGTGCATATAGACTCGGGAGGATAGCTCAGGGGCAACGTGTTTGCCTTGGAAGCAAGACGACACGGAGCAACACAGGTTCAATCAGGGTCCGCCTTAGAACCTCAGGGCATTAAGCGTGTTATAAATAACCAAACATATCATATCATTCAGCCCAGATAACTGGATTTCCGCAGTAGGATTCCTCTCACCATCAGTTCATCTGCTACTGAGAAGGACCCCACCTGTTCACCAGCCTTAGTAGGTAGGCTGGCAATGTTCACTGTGCAAGGCCCTGAACGGCAATTTACATGGAATTCAGGGCTCTGGCGATATCGGTTGGTTTGGGCATCAGATGTGTGAACTCAGTCCTGAGGAGAATATCTGTGAACCTATTATTTCAGAAATTAGAACCTGGCTTCTGTAAAGGACGATCAACTCTAGAAAGGCTGGGGAACAGACTCCAGGAACAGCAGCATGTGAAGGCACAAGGGGCCCGGTGGGGGAAGAGAGGACCGAGGGCAGCCTGCCATAATGGGGAGCAGCCAGGGAGCAGGGTAGTAAAGCATCTTCGGGGCAGGACTGATAGTAGAAAGGGAAGGCAAGGACAGAAGGACGATGACCAGGCGTGTCCATTTCTTTTCTGGCAGTGTAAGATGCCCAAGGGTTAGGCACGCTATATAAATGCAATAAATAAATAAATGAACAAAGTAAGAATGCTGTGGACCACTACCTGTTCCTTTGGCAATACTCGTATGACTTTGTAAGGAATTTAGTGGTATATTGCTGGTGAAGGCAAGGGAGTGGGCATCGATGACCCTCACATGTTTCAATGTAACCCGCCACACCTATTACTCCCCTTTCCATTTCAGTTTTACTGGAAATTAAATGCAGCTCAACTACTGCACGACAGTCACACAGAGTTCCCCACTATGCCATTACTGTGAGGCAAACACAACTGCTAACACACCTCAATTCCTCCTTTCCTTTTCAGTAGCGTTCTCTAATTATACATTCACCCTGATAGTAGAGTACTGCGCCCCGCACACAGCTCTGCCAATGCATCGCCAACTCTCTGATTCCAAACATGTGGCTATTCCAGTACTTGGGATCCATACGTGTTCTGTCTTGCCATCACATGAATTATGAACGGTGCTGTGTGCACAACCAAAAGTACAGGTGCAAAACCAAAAGGAGTTTTTTTTAAAGGTGACATTCCACTGTGTGTTGGTACTTGTAATATTTAATTCTGAAAGGGGAAGACAAAGTATTTTCATACTCTTTTTACTTAACATTAAACTTTCCATACTTGTCAGGTTGGTTTATAACGTGATTTGTGTACTCTTCAAGACATGGCTTAAAAACCATATATTAACAACACATAATTGTCAGCTAAAGAGAGGAGATATGTGGGTGAGTCTCTGAATTGGAGACTGGGTTCAAATCCCTGCTTCACATCTTAATTAAAGTGTGCGATTCAAGGCAAATTAATGTATCTTGCGGTGATGTATCTGTCAACGTTGGCATGTCCGATATGCGGTTAACGTTGTGGTATTATGAGGAGACAGCAAAATCCACAAAAGCCTATTGTTGCCAACTGGTATCCCTGGTGCACTCCTTGGGGGTTGTGAAAGGAACCCCTTACAAAACTGTTTTCAATACTCTGAATTACACAATTACACAATACGTTTCGCATGACAGATTTTCGTTTTATTATTAATCATGAAACCATATTTACACACAAACTTTCATATACAAATAGTTTACAACCAAAATTCATTAATCAATTCATAAAAGCAAACAAGGCTCCAAATCTATTTCAGTAGTTATCCCAATGTTAATGCACACCATGTTCACCTGTAATTGACGTTCAGAGTTTCCTATGGGCGGACGGCGAGGCACCAGAACGGTTCACCGGTCGGGTGTCCGGGTCTGCACATAAGGCGCCTGTGTTGCCATGGTAACTGCGCTCAGCTACCAGCTACCTTGCCATGCGTGCTAGGTCGGGTTCCGACCTACCTCGCATGGCATCCATCTAAAGCTAATCTTGCTGAGGGCTCTAAACAACACAGATCCCCCAATCTTTACATTTGGGACTTTCAAAGGCCTGAGGTCCATCTTCAACCCCTCACGTGAATTTTACCACCTTATTTTATAACCTCCTATTGGACCCGAAAAGGTTACCCGCCAAAATGATTATGAATTCATTCCCCGTGCAATTTCGACCTCAGCCACAAATGATGTTCACCTGATGTGTCCCTCTGTATCTCAAATTGTGTGTTCCACGAGCAAAATGGTATCTGTAAAACTCCATTGCTGTTATGCTGTGTTACCCCTGTAACATCTCAATGATGCTGCTGTCGCCTAGGCAACGCAGTTTGCCATTTCAGTCCTGTTCCTTTTACAGGCACCCAGTGGTCGAAGTGTACGAAAAGAAGTAGTGGAACTATGTCACCTGCTGGCCTGCACCGCTCCCCACAAACCCCATCACCACGCCCACTCCCATGCACAATACAAACCCCAGAACATATGAGTCTGCAGTTTAAGGGAACGCTCAGTATACTGCACTGAAAGTGCACGTTTCAACTGCATCCTGCACTTTTATTTTAAAAGGAAACCATTCCGGAACGGTTTATTTTTAAAATAAAAGTATAGGAACAGTAAAAGTTAATTAAAAGAAGTAGAGGAGCACCACTCCCGACCGCTCCCGCCTACTTCGACCACTGCAGGCACCATTGTATCGTCTGGCCTACTATGGTTCTACACGTAAGTAAACTGTTGTAAACAGGTGTGCAGACTTAGCTGCGCTTGTCTGCTGGAACCTGGGTGATCGGTGTTCCTGTATCCTGCCCATTGTACAGTGGTTCTTAGTGGCTATCTAGACAAGACGGTCTATGACCATAACATCTGGGTTACGTCTCTAATAGGCGGTTGCCCAACTTCGTCCAACACCCAGTATGTTTCCCAGGGCATTATCTTCCCCCAAGTGGGCCACATCAGTCCTACATTATGAACACACTCAATCTGTCAACAGGCAGGACAGGTATGGGGTTTACGTTGTGGTATCCTGCGGAGACAGGGCACCCAGTATGGATTTTGTATTGGTTGCCATAAAATGGCAGGACGCCATGTATGTGTTTTCCGTTGTGAGGTGTGGTGAGGCAGGACTCCAGGGCCTAGATTACAGAAAGTTTGCACCAGTGCAAGTGCAAAGTTGCATGGTATTAGCCATAGGGAAAAGTTTGCCCTATTTTTAAAAACTCTGGGGAATATTAGAAAACAATTGCATCATAACAAGTGCAGTTTGGCATGGTATGATCAGAGTATTAGAACTAGGGAAACGTTTTCCCCAATTTTATAAACTCTGGGGAATATTAGAAAACCATTGCACCATAACAAGTGCAGTTTGGCATGGTATGATCACCATAGCAACCTGTCCCTAGTGCAAAAAAGATACATTTTCACTGCATTTTTGCACTAGGGCAAAGTTTCCCCTAGTGCTGATACGGAATGTATTAGCACAAAGCAAACGTTGCCCTTTTGCAAAAATGCATCGAAAATGTATCTTTTTTGCTCTAGGGAAATTTTTGCCCTGGTCCTTATAACATGCCAACCTGCAGTTGTCATGGTGCAATGGTTTTCTAATATTCCATCCACAGTGTTATTAAACATAGGGCAAACTTTGCCCTAGTTCTAATACCGTGCAACTTTGCACTTGCACCAGTGCAAACGTTCTGTAATCTGGTCCTAGGTATAATGTACACTTGTGCTTCCTATTGCACCCCTCGGACCTGTTTGAAAAGGTTTTCTGGAGAGAACTCTCCCAAGCGCCTCGTAGAAGGCTCACTCGCTGCACTCAGTATTGGCCACTTGGGAAAAATGTCATGGCCTCTTTTAGTTCCCAGCCCGCACGTGGTGAGGCCGAAGCACGCACGTCTGACAAGGCTACCTCCTCCTAAACCCCTGACATTTTGTTGACATTTGGAGGAGGTACGGCATGAGCGCCTTAATCCCCACTAATCACCCTTTGACATTTTCCCGGATCCGTGTGTACATTGCCAGAGAGGGCCAAATAAACCGTGCAGCGTTTTGCCTTTCACGCCACAGCTGGGAAAGGAAGGGTGCCCGGAGGGTGGCATGGCAGGCGAGAATCTGTCAAATAAACAGAGACATTCCAACAGGTGGGGAATAAGCAAGGCAGCACATTGCACCTGTCAAAACTCCGAGCAGGAGACCCCTTAACTCACTGTGAGAAGTCACGTTAGACAATTCAATACATGGACCTATAAGGAAAAGTGTTAGCTGTGCTGGTGAAGCCCATTTTTCACTGGAAATAAAAATGTTTCCTTGGTCAATAGAACTTACTGAACCCATGAAAGTTCCATGAGATCAGTCACAAATGGGTTCTACTGGATCCAGGTGTGCCACACGCGTTTCTGTACAATGAACTACATATGTCTAGCAGAGAATACCAAGGAAGCTCCACTGGTTAAAATGCGGCACCATTTCAACCAATGGACACCGTAACATGCCATTAACAAAGGCTAGGATGAAATTGAAATCATGCTAAACTGTGCATTTTCACACCACATGCATGGTATAAGTTGTATATGAAAAGTAAATTAGTGTGTGAAGCAAAGCTAAAAAGTGTTATCAGATGCTATCAGGTGTTATCGGGCAAAGGCATTTCAAAGGTAGAAGTCAGAGTGAGAGGTTAGCCATCTTGTCGAGACAAACCAAACACATTACAGACATAGCCATAGCACCACTCATACCACTCCCCTCCTCCCCACATTCACATCCCTCAGTTCTACTCCTCCAATACAACACCATCATCACACAGGTACTCAACAAAATGGCAACCTTGAAATCACAAAAACCCACAACCACCACAAACCATGGTTCAACTGTTCCCTCCTCTCTATTATGCAGGAAGCCAAATGCCCACAGAGAGTCTGGCAAAAGAACACAAGCCCTTCAAACAGGACACCCCTCTGACACTGCCTCAGCAAATATAAAACAGCCATGTGCAATGGCAAAGCCACCCATGACTTGCAAGAACTCCAATCCTCCACCAGTCACACCCAGAACCCTTTCAATACCTTCCAGTCCCTCTCTAAACCACCATCCACACCTTCCGCAGCCCCATGCACTGCAGTATGCAACCACCTCATGAACTACTTCAACTCCAAAATACCCCTCAGGACAGCCCTCCCTTCAGCTCTCCCACTCACACCCCCACTCCAAAACATTACAGCACATGGGACACCTTCCACCCCACCGACACTGACTCCCTCATCACCCTCACTGTCAAAACAAACAAAACCTGCACACTTCCAGGATGATGCATGCCTTCCCCAAGCTGCATCCAATTGCATCACCACCCTCGCTCCCCACTGGCTCAACATTATCAACTCCTGTCACCCACTTAGTTATCCCCACTGCACTCAAAATGGGACAAATCTCACCGCTCCTCAAAAAATCATCACTTGACACCATGCTCCCAGAAAACTACTACCCCATTACTATCCCACCATACCTCGCCAGAATCATGGAATGCTTGGTAACTGTCCAACTGCAACAATACATCACCACAAACAACCGACTCAGCCCCTTCCAATCTGCCTTTCACAGCATCAGAGAAAAAGAATCCCAGCACTATTCGTACTCCTTAGCCTCTCTGCTGCCTTCGACACCATCAACCACACCATTCTACTAGACATCCTCGCCCACAGGACGAATCTCTCTGGCACCGTACTCGACTGGTCCGGTCGACCTGACAAGACAAACATTGTCTCCATGCCCCTTCATTGATCAGACCCCACCCTTGTCAAGTATAGGGTCCCACAATGTTCCTCCCTATCTCGGCTCCTCTTCAAGCTATATGCTGAATCCCTTGTACATACTCATAGCAAACACAACGTATGTTTCCACCAATACGCAGATGACACACAAAAATACTTCCAAATTTCGTCCTCTTCGGATTCGTCCTCTTTGGAACCTCATAGCCTCAAAACCTGTCTTTCAACCATCATCAAATGGATGACCACCCACTTCCTCAAATACAACCCTTCCAAAAGAGAATACCCCCACATCTGCCCCTCAAGCAACAAACCCAACCTCACCGCTTGGATCCAAGAACTCACCATGGAGAGCCCATACATTACCCTCTCCACACCTGCTAATACGTATGGCTTCACCATCAATCACCACCTTTCCTTTATACACCATATAGCCGCTGTCACCTAAACATGCCATCTACTACTACACCTGCGCAAAATCAGACATATCCTTCCTCCTGACGATTTCCGCACCTCAGTCTAAGCACTGGTTCTCTTTAACTGCCGGGTTATGGACATGTGCTCCTCACTGGACTCCCCAACAGCACCCATGTCCCCCTGCATGCCATACAACATGCAGCCCCCAGACTCATCCTCCACCTTCTCAAACATTCACACATCAGCCCCGCTCTTGCCCAGCTCCACTGGTTCCTCATGCCTCTGAGAATTGCCTTCAAAGGACTCTGCATTCTATACAAAGCCATCCACCTCAAAACAGCATCTTACCTTCATGACAAACTCAATCCCATCCCCCACACAAACACTGGAAAAGCCAGCCAACACCTTCTACACATTTCACTCTGCAAACTCACATGCACACAAAAACAAGCATTTACCCACTGGGCACTTGAGCCATGGAACACCCTACCTCTCCACATACGCACTGCTTCCTCCATCACCATTTTCAGAAAGTGCCTCTAAACATCTTCCCCACACATAGCCCTGCCCCCTCCTCCACTACGATTACTGGTCTATCCTAATCTTTCTATCCTTGCCTGAAAACATTTTGAAAGATCTTTTTTCAAATCCCACCTTTTCAATATTTGAACCCTGTAAGGCACTCTGAGACCCACTAGGTAGGGCGAGTGCTAAACATACATTGAGAAAAAACAAAAATTATCTTCTGCGGTCATCTGACCAGAAGAAATATTGTATGTGAAAATGTCCCCAGCAAAATGTAGTCATGTGAACATGTATCCAGCAAAGAGTTGTTTTAAAAGAAATAGTCATTGAATACAATCATTGCAAAGTGTGCAAATGTTGCCATTAATAACATCGCCAAAAAAGCCATTTTTTAAAATACAAAAAAGTACAAGACTGTAACCCTAACAATGACCCAAACCTTTAATAAAACCTCCACAATCACCCTAACTCTGTTTCTAAAGCTTCCCCTAATTCTAATGAATACCCTGAACTCTTAGTTGACACTAACACTTCAGCACGCTGAAGCATTTTATTTGCATGTTACTCAATACAAAATCAGTGGAAAATGAACAGTGGACCTAATTTCAATATCATCACCAGCTCGCCACAAATAACATAACCCTTGCCCTAAACCCTTGCTCTAATCCGAACCTTAGCCTTACCCTACACTTACCCTACTGCTTACTTTTCTCCAACCAATAGGTTTATCCTAACCATTATCCTACACCAACATCACCAGCCCTCCCCAACTCCCCTATCCCTTTCTTTGACACTCACCCAAACCATTACTCTATTAGCCCTCGCCTTACCATAACCCCTACCCTAACACTTACCCTGATACTTAATCTACCCTAATGAATAACCAAACCCCAAAACCACCAGCCCTGCAGCTTCCACCTTGGCCCTAACTCTTACCCAAATTATAACCAAAATCATTACTCTAACCCTTACCCCTATCCTTACTCTAACCACAATTTGAACCCTAAACCAGACAATTATAAGCCAACAAAACCCTCCTTTTCCTATTACAATTACCCTTGCCGCACTACATTTGTGGCTACTATTCAGCTGTATTTATTTTTACTACATTTTGTTTGGCATCCTTTTCACTGCAGAGGTATTTTCACCATTACTTTTTCACTGACCATTGTGCTGGAAACATTTTCACTGGATACCCCAAAAAAATGCTCAGTCTTCATACATGGGAAAAATGGAAACATCACAAGTGAGGTCTAAGCCCAGGGAGTTAGGTGGGCTGGTGCTGGCTGGTACAGAGATCCAGCAGTCTCTGAAAAAGTGATTCTGAGATGGGGCACTGCCGGGGCTCCTTAAAGTCCCCTGGTAGCCCCAGCGAATCAGGCTGCTAAAAACCAAGGAATGTTTTCTAAATCCGAAGCTCTCGGATGACATCTTTAGGCTTAAGAAAGGACTTGAATTCTAGTGACCTCCCCTTTTCTTCCTTAATTGTGATGCCAAACCTCCCCCTGGGCAACCCTGTAACTAAGAAATGCAGGGATCATCACTGGGTGAGAGGGTGATGATTGCTGAAAGGGGATGAGAAATGCAGGGATCTTCACTGGGTGAGAGGGTGATGATTGCTGAAAAGGGATGCCTGGCAGGGGCCAGCATCACAATTAAGAAGCAAAAGAAGAGGTGGCTGGCATCAGTTACCTAGGCTGCATGCTGTTGATTATTCCATTCCCCATTTAGCCCACGTAAAAGCCCCCCTTCGATTTTGCATGCCACTTAAACTTAAAGCACTGTCTAAGCCTTTAGATCAGGGGGTCCCCAGATGTTCTGGACTACAGCTGCCATCAACCCAAACCAGCATAATCAAGGTCGAGGGATTATAGGTGTCAGCTTCAGGAGAGCTGCTGGTTGCCGAACCCTGCTTTTGATTGTTGCTTGCAAAGAATGCCTGGTAATATTCATGATTACATTTAATGAGCGTCAATTGATTGTGTAAAGAGATTCTCTGTCAATGGGAAGCGAGAAGTAGGAGCATATTATCCTATCACCAAGCTCTCACAGCATCCCACAGCTTGTGCACAGAACCAAGCTTCCACAGCTCATTGTTAGTTATTCCAGGGGCAGGTCTGGAAATGGCTGACATGGCACTGGGGGCAACTCGTGATCTTGGGTAAAGCAGATTGCATAGCAGTGCTAACAATAATTCATTGATGTATGTAGTGCTTCATATTAGATTGTTCCAGTTAGCAAGTGGTATAACAATCAGTGTCACCATTGTTACCCACTAGTGGTACTCAATGTATTCACTTTGGGAGGATGAAGGGCTACATTAGCCCGATTGAGGCATTGAGCCCATTCTGTATATCATCTTCCGGTTCCCAAGGTGTTGTGCCTGAGCTTGTTGATACACAGGTGGACAAATAACTATTATTATGTATTTTAAACAGGAGCTCCTTGCTAAAAACGTACAGAACATGTGAAACAGAAGTGATTACGAGTTTACTGAGTGTGTGGAAACTGATAGTGCTTGCTATTGGACATGTGAAAGCCTAGAACACCTGAAACCTATTTTGGAGCGTGTTGAAACTGGGCATGTCTATTACTGTCAATGCAAAGCTATTGCTACCTATTATTAAGCATATGGAAACTGAAAATATGCCTTACCATGTGCACGGAAACTGAAAATAGCTTTCACTGAGAACCTGGAAACATGCAATCATGTTTACTGGTAAGGTATTTATTTATTTATTGACTTATTTTTCATTTGTAAAGCGCACTCAAGCCAGCAGGCATCTGGACACAGGTTACATGAGGGAACAGTATCGAAAAAGCAGTACTTGACAGTAGGACATATATCAGGACGTATATCAGGAACGCATAGGTGGATCAAGCAATTTAGTTAAATAGCAAGGTCTTAAGGTTCTTTCAGAAGGACTTGTAGGCCGGTTCTGATCTGACTGCAGGCCGTAGGGAGCACCAGATCCTGGCGGCTTTTACAGGGAAGCTGGGCTATATGTCCTTGAGACACATATGATACCTGGAAATAGTTTTTACATGTTGCAAAGACACCTGGAAACATCTGCTAGAAATATGAGAATTGGCAATATCTGTTACTGGGAACAAGGGGTTTCACTTTCTGGGTACCTGGGAGCTGCTGACCCGTACTGCTTGGCGGGTGGAAACTAGGAATACCTATCAATAGAGATAAGAGAGCTGGCAGAACTAGTTATTTGTGATGTGGGAAGTGATAAGACCACATAGTAGGTCTATGAAAAGTAGGAATATAAGTGACAGGGCAAGTTTAAAAGCCATTTGTCTACTGCAAAGGTGGAAAATGCAGTGTGTGTTATTGGACATATGGAAAATTGAAATGACTATTACTGGGCAAGTGGAAACTGTAAATATTCTTTACTGGAATACCTCCACGGCCGCCCACCTGCACACATCAGCGACAATTCACGGCTTGACTTCATAACGCGCATTACCTCTGCCATTAGAATGCAGCTGAGTCACACACAGAAAATGTGGTCCAGCTGCGCACATAATCAGTCTCCTTGTGATGCCAACACTCCAGACAGCCTATCAGAGCACCCACCACTATCCAGATCTCCATGGGTTGCTGGCAGGGGCTTAGCCACCCTTACCTACCTTTGTGCTTACTGCAATGCACACACGCATTCTAAAATCCTCCTTTCACTTCTCATACTTCAGACCTCGGTCCTACAAGGACATTCACCCATAGCCCTTTGAGGTTATACCAATGGCATTAGGCGCTATACAAATGACATATAACATACAATAACACATCTAGGCAGGGGAAGGAAAATGGAACCACCAGGCTGTGGGAATGTTATAAGCCAAAACACAGGAACAGGTTGTCCATTTACAGGCCACAAGGGCCGGATCTATCTCGGCATTTCAGGATACCCCTCATTAATGTCCAAGAGATACAATTGCATACAATAATTCTAAATGTATGCACATTTTTTCTCATGAATATTAATGAGGGATATCCCATTAGGATCCCGGCCCTCGAGGTCTGGAGTTTGACAATCCTAGGTTTACCAAAAATGTACCATCTCTTGCTTATAATAGTCCTCTAACTTCTTTCCTCCTATCTTTGTGGCAAGGAAAAATTTCCCCTGTAAATTATGGGGTTTACAGACAATTCTATCCCTGTGCAAAACAAAAGGCATTCCTTTAATGAGTGAAACAAACATGCCATTAAATAGTAAAGCACAGAGTCATCACTTTTGACCACCCTGGATCCATGACAGACAAGAAGGCACTATTTGAGGGAAAAAGTTGATTAAGAATTGTGTTTCTGTGCCCCAGGGTAGTTATCTTGAGAATATTCAACCCGTTCCAGCAAAGACAAAAGGTTCCCCAGCCCAGTTTGGTAGAGACCCACAAGCTCCCATTCAATCCATACAGGACTGGCACAGCCACCGCACACAAAGACCCACAAGCTCCCTTCCTACGTATACAGGCCTGATGCTCTACGAGTAGTTTATCGAGATGTGTCTTTCAATATTTTTTTTAAGTGACAGGCATAATTCAGAACTTTGCTTTATGAACTGCCTTTTATGAGTTATAAAAAGCGGTCACATGATTTTGCCATAACTATCAGTGAGGCTTTGGTGCCCTGTTGCAAGTTCAAAGCCCAAACGTGTCACATTCCAGTGACTTCAGAGCAACAAGACCAACACTGGGATTCGAACGCGCTTCAACCACCATTGAGACGCCATGATAGCCCTGCTGAAACCAATGGTTGCAATATGTTTGCAAGCTTGTGTCGGTGAAACACACTTGTTCTTGCCCAACACCTCCTCCCATACATTTGCAGTATTTATGTCTCACAATGATTCCTGCTTTATTTGTTGTTTAAAAGATTTGTATTGTTAATAATAACCATACAAAGCATAACAGGACTGCAATAAAGTACAGCAACTAATTAAACCTTATAATTTAACAATGAAGGATCTAAAATCCTCAGTTGAAATAAGTAAGAGATTTGCATGGAATGCGCCTTGAAACACGTGTGTATAGGTGCGTTACAAATGCCATACCATATCATATCATAACACTAAAGGGATAACAAACCCAGAGGATTTTTTTTATTTGTGGGGCGAGGGGATTTAGTCATACATCACAGACAAGACAGGACAAACCCAAACATATACAAAAGGAAGGGTGGGACAGACTGAGAAGGAAAGAATAGTATGAGAATAATGCACGTAAATTGGACAAAATTGATGTTTGTTAATCAGAAGTGACACAGATCAAAAACTCCATAAAAGGTTTCCATTTCAGTTCATGCTTTAGTAGTAGTGAGGGAGTATAAGCAGTGCATGTTTCTAATCTTTGTATCGTACATATTGAATTCCACCATATCTTGTGGGGAAGTCTGTCCACATTTTTCCAGTTGGATGTTATAGTTTTAATGGCTATCAACATGGAAAGGTTAAACAGGTTTACATTAAACCTGTGCATGAAAAGTGTAGGAAAAACATTTCCAATAAAAAGTACCTGAGGACAAAAGTCAAAGTGCACATTAAAACAGTTTTTAAGCATATCCAACACCCTAAGCCAGAAACATTTAACATATTTGCATTCAAGTATCATATGTTTAAAGGCTCCTAAGGTTGAAGGCAACTCCAACAGTTATTATCTTGTGAAGCACCACCCTTGAAGAGTAAAGACGGGGGGTTGAAAAATCTATGATGAAAAGTTTGTAATAGGCTCGCTGATGTAGTAATTTCCGATAGGTGTTTCCAAACTGGAGGCCATTGTAGTTGATCATACTGTAGAGCACAATCTTACTGCCAAGCCTGAAAGCAGTTTTACATGGGGTCCACACAAGGGGTTTCTAAAGGGTTTTTATAAAATAGTGAGGCAGTCATGATGGAGCTATGGGCTCAACATTAGCAGCCGTATTACTAATCATAATTGTCCACAATTGCATCAATAATAGATAGATATTGCCGCATATATGAGGTCGGAATATGACATTTAACGACAAGTTCATTGAAGGAAATTGGGGTGCCATGCACACTAATCTGATTAAGGTATTTGATGCCAGAGAGAGCCTCTGCCCCCAGAAGATGGATCGCTTTTTAATTATAATCAGCAAATTAAACCAAAGGTATAATGAGATATATTTGGAAGGGTTTGGAGTATATGAGTACAGATATGTTCAAAGGTAACGGGATGACAAAATAGTACTAGTGCATTTAATACATCTATTTTCCTTTTTAATAAGATGTGTATCTGCCAGGGTAAGAGGGGATACCATAGCTCTCTCTAGGCATAGCCATTGGGGCACATCAATAGATTGATCATGTGTAAACCATAATTGTACCTGCTTCAGGACAAAGGCCTTATGGTATTCTTTTAAATCAGGAAAACCAACTCCTCCAAATGCCCCTGGATATTTAATTTTAGACACAGATATTCTATGTTTCTTGGTTCCCCAAATAAATGTTATCAAACATGAGTCTATAGATTTGAAGAATGAGGGGGGAGATTTAATGGTGACAAGCATAGAAAGTACATAACAATTGGAGATAACATAATTTTGATTGATTTCAATCTACCCCACCAGGACAAAATAGAGGAGACCAGGAGTTAGTGAGTTCTTTGATTCTTGATCATAAAGATGTGGTGTTCTGTTTTATGATCTCTTTAATAGAGTTGGAAATGTGAATACCTAGATGTTTTTAACCATTGGGACACCATCTCATACCTGATGCGAGGATGTGTTGCTTAGTACAATGTACGTTCAGGGCTAGAATTTCGGACTTGCCCGTAGTCAATTTGTATCCTGTTGCCAACGAGAAAAATGAGATATTATTCAAAAGATATGGTAAAGAGAGGTCTGTGTTTCTCAACAGCAGCAAGATGTCATCAGCATAGGCTGCTGTTTTAATCTGCACATTGCCACACTGGATTGCCATTATGTTTTAATTTTGTCTAATACCTTCCAGGAAAGGCTACAAAGCTAAAATAAAAAGGAGTGGGAAAGTGGACACCCTTGGCGTGTTCCTCTAATAGAGGAAAGTATGGGGACATTTTCCCATTGATAAAAATTGTGGTTCAGTGATTGGAGTCGAGTATTTTTTATTAGGGAGATAAAAGTAGGAACTAAACCATGCCACTTGAGGGCTTCAAACATATAATTCCACTCTACCCAATCAAATGCTTTCTCTGCATTTAGAGAGAACACAGCAAAAGAGTCTTTGGATCCATGGGTATGGTCTAGTATATTTAGGAAAAGTCTAATCTTTGAGGAGGATCTTCCCCTGTACCCCACTTGATCATGTTTAGGTAATAGGGGAAGAAGTCTATTCGCTAGAATTTTTGCAAAAATCTTACAATCTGTGTTGATGAGGGATACAGGTCTGTTGCTCTGAGGTGGTTCAAGTTCTTTATTAGGTTTTGGAAAAACTATCAGCATAGCTTCCAAAAATGAGCCTTGTGCTTTATTATTTAGAATGAAATGGGAGAAGAGCTCATTAAGTTTGGGCACTAAGAATTGCATAAACTGAGCAGAAAAATCAATGGGGAAGCCATCAGACTTTGATAATTTCTTTGTCTGAAAATGACCTATTACATGGTTGATCTTTAATTACGGCAATTCTTGCTTTCTCTTTTCTAAGTTTAAGGTATGATGCAAAAGACTTACTAGACCTATTAGAAAATGTATATATTTTCGCTTTGTATTTTAGTAGATTTGCACAAGAAAATTGTGTAGCAAATTTGTTATATTGTATTCCGAGTTTAGTAATATTGTTTAGAATAGCATCTGAGTTGGTATGTGCAAATAAAGATTCCTGAATTTTGAGTTGTTCAAGGATATTGTCTGATTCTTGTTTAAGTAGCGTTTTCTTGTGTGCAAAAAATGAAATAATAGAGCCACGAAGGACTGCTTTGTAGCAATCCCAATTGTTAGTTACATAAGTATCTTGGCTGTTATTCTCAGCAAAGATTGGGTTGTGATGTTGGGTTATGTAGGGTGTGAATGAGACATCCATCAAAAGGGATGAGTTGAACCTCCATCTATTAGATGTACATGGAGTTTGAGGCGAGGTGAGTTAAATATTTACAGGTGTATGATCAGAGAGTGCAATGCACTCAATGTTAGCATGTATTAGGGAGTTAGTCATAGATTTTGATATAAAAATGTCATGTAGTCTAGAGAATGTTTTATTAGGATTAGAGAATAACGTATACTCCAAATCCGAGGGATGAGTAATACATCAGGTGTCAATAATCCCTAATTCAGATATAGAGTTAGTGGGATTTATTGTTTTTGAAATACACACTAGATTTCCTATGAAGGAATGGATCAACAATTTCGTTACAGTCCCCACATATAATTAAATTGTTTGGGTTAGAACGAAGAACATGATTTCTAAGGTGTGCCCAGAATTGGGGATCTGGGGATGTAGGACCATATAAATTCAGAATTGTATACTCAACAGATTCAATGAGTAATTTGACAAGCACCCATCTTCCAACATTATCAGATTCATTACCGATAACCTTGCACTTAAACCTCTTTTTAACAAGAGTTATAACTCCATTCTTCTTGCCATCTGCAGTACTAGAGAAAACTTGGCCTACCCAGTAACGTTTAAGTTTGGCAGCTTCTGCTTGTGATAGATCGGTTTCTTGAATACATGCTATTGACGGTTTATCTCTATTAAGGTGTGACAATATTTTCTGCCTCTTAATAGGATTGTGTAACCCTTTAACATTCCAAGACATTACAAGATCTTATATTAAAAGTCATATCTTTGAACAAAGTAATGTAAATATAACAGTATATATGATAACAGTAAATATAACGGTATTATGACATAGTGCAGATTATTATTATGGTATTATTATGGTAACAAAAGTCATAACAGCAATGACTTGGATAATTATTAGGAAACCTTCCATAAATAGAAGTTGGTAGATCTACGCATAGGGTGGAAACATAAGGGGGGAGATGAGGGATATATATGAAATCTAACTGTATGAAAAAGAGAACCCTGAAAACAATTGTGGCAAACCAAAAATAGCCACACCAATCCACGTTGAAGAAAAAGGAAGAAAGACGGGGGTTAGACGGCCACAGAGGTGACATCTTCCCTCACAACACACTCCGGTGGAGTCATAATGTGTTATGTTATAATCCTTGTACTCTTGTCTGTTGAAATTCAAGTAGTTGGTCTATCGGTATCCATCTCATCCTTTTTTTAATTTTGAATAAAGTGTCTCAAGTCGATTGGGTTTTGAAAATTTTACATGCAACCATTTAGAGTGACTTTGAGAGTAGCTGGATGTAGGATGCAATATCAGGCATTTAGTTGTTTTAATGCTGGGCTAAAGGCAAGTAATTATTTTCCCTAATAGCTGTAGCATTTGAGACATCCTGTGAAATGAATATATTTCTGCCCTTCCGAAAAAGTTGCTTTAATAGCTTAACTTTCTCCATTATGAGTGTTACATGTGTGTAATCCAGTAGTGTTAAAATAAGAGTTCTGGGGACATTATTGGAGGGCTGTATGCTATTGACTGGTCCAATCCAATGAGCTCTTTGGATATTAAGTTGTACCGATGATGGTAGATCCGGGAGCTTAATAAGCATTGTATTTAGAAATACACTTTCATTGTCTCCATCAGAGCCTTCCAAAAGGCCAACAATACGAGGATTGTTCCTCCTATTGGGGTTTTAAAGATTTTCTGTTTGTTTTTGTAAAAGCTTAATGCAGCTTTCCAGCACAACATTTGAACTCTTTAGGCGACAACCTCCACATCACAAACAAGTCTCTCAACCTCAGTGATTCATGATTCGAAAGCAGACCATTTATCTTTGGGTTGCTGTAATTTAATATTCGTATCTTCCATGAAAGGTTTCCACGCCCTAATTTCACTGAGAATAGCTTGCATTCCTGGGTCTAAGGATTTTTCTTTTGGTGGCAGTGATTCACTCTTCTGCCTCTTCAGAGTGTTAGAGGGGGATGCTGGTATGTCTTTCAGTTGGCCCTTTTTAGATGTCATGGTAAATTGGGTGCGTAATGTTAATAGGAACGAACAAAATGAGACATATAGGCCACAAAAGGACTATGCAGTGATGAATTGGGCTGACCCTTCCTATCCCCAATGCAGGATGTGCTATGTCGGGGTGATTTCCTGGGGGCCGACAGAGCCGTCCGCGGTCCTCCGGGGCTGGGGAGGCCCCAACTCCTCCCGCGTCCCAAAAGGAGTATGAGGCACACACAAGAGCAAAGTAATTACTGCTGTTTATTATAGTAACGGCAGGGATAGTTCTCAGCTCGTATGCATCCGGTGAGACTCTCAGTGTTAGTGGGGCTCACAGGCCCTTTTTACCGTAGTATGAAGCGCTATTTGCGTCACCTGGTAAAATTGTCACAAAACCTAATGCCACTTCAGGTTGGCTCCCCGAGTGGTAGGGTTAGTATAGTTACCTATAAGAGGGAGGATGATTGGATAAGGACAGGTCAGGTGGTACACTTGGGTTGTCCCTAAAAGTTGCTAAACCGAAACTGTTACAAGGGGACACTTGGTGATTGGCTAACTAAAATGGTGTCAGTGACGAGCCCCTCGTATTCTGATTGGCTCCCTCGCGAGCCCCCAAGCCTGGGACCATCGCCGTTCCCAGCTCGCGATGTACCTGGTGCTGGCAACAATGTGCAACTATGTGTTAGAGGTGGACAATGGACAAGTCTGGCTAGTGGCTAATGTGCATGTCTTTCCCATCGCTATAGGTGTCCAACTTGTTGCTTCGTTGTTGCAGCCTGTGTCCCAGACGTAGGACTCCAGCGACTTTCTGTCTTGTGAGCTTGGCATTTTGTCAGTTCGTCTTGGTCACGTGTGGAGAGACCGTGGCTGGAGCAGAATTATGAGCATTTGATTTGTAGTTTGGCTCTGAGGGGCGCTTGGCGGTGGCAGGTGTAACCTTGGCTCTGGGAGCACGTCATGTGGGTTGCAACATTGCAGCCTTGGCTGTGGGCTCTCATTGGGGCTCGTTCTGCGTGGTCAGCACTTTGCTTTTTCGTCTTGGGAGGATTTTTGTCTGAGAGGCTCCTGCCTGGGGACTTTTGCTTGCGGCCTACTCGGGCCTAGTTTCTGGGTGGCGGTATATAATCCATAATATGAGGTTGTGAGGGCGACAGGGTGTCACAAGCATCAGTAGATACATAGGTTGGCGTCTCTATAGGAATAGGTAGCGAGAAAGCATCTGCAAGCATGTATACACAAGCTCTTCAGGCGTCTTGCATTTCTGCTGTGCTGTAGAAGGCCTATGTGAAAAATAGCAACGATGGGCGTCTGTGGGTGTGTCAGTCCGCTACATCATAGCACTGAGTATGTTCTTTGTGTGGTTTGGTGTGTGAGTGACCAGTGTGCATGGTGGCACGTGTGTTCTTGTCTGTTGGCTATGTCGTCATGGCATCTCTAACGATGTTGGTGTTTTATGGTTGTTGTCTAGTCGGGCTGGTCCATGTCGCAGGCGTCGGCTTGACCAGGGTGTGGTATTGGGCATGCTCCTCGTGTGTGTAGGCCGTGGACACATGATACCTTGTCGTCCGGTAATGAAGTGAATGGGTCAAACTCCTCTCGTGGGGGGGGCTTGGGCCGTGATCCCCTAGGCCAGGGTCTGGATGAGAATGGGGGGAGGGTATTTTCCCATTTTCCCACTTCAGCTACAACATATCTCACTATTAATAATAAAAATTGGATATCTGTTTTTGGAAATGATCTATGCAATGTTAATTTCTGTGAAAGATGGATAAATAAAAGGTCTTCTGGTATGGGAAGAGCAGACATTTTACATATTATTAGCTTTAGCGCTTAAAACCTCAATAAAATAAGCTTCCTTTACAGGATACTAAATGGTGTAGTAATTCCATACATGTGTGTTTTAAAGCTTCTTTGCCTATGAAAAAAACGTGTTGTAAGTAAAACATGTTACTGGGGTGTCAGTGCCACCCTCGCAGCATTTCTCCCGACCAGCTGACAGGAGGCGTCAGGTAATCTAGTCACGGGACTTCGCCATCACAAGTCTCACCCACAGAAGTCTTTGTTGATGAGAGGTGACGGACCACCAGGGACATATATAATAATAATACAGCCTTTTTAAAGGTTAGTTATGCAAAACTTAATAATGGAAAAAGGCAGAAAAGCCACCGGAGCGGGAGCTCATGGCTCAGGCTGCCATCCGCATCGGTGCTCGGCCGATTCCTGTTTTTTTTTGTTTACTGGGACTTTGTCTCGGAGCGCCTCCATTGTGTGTTCTTGAGTTGATTTATGTATGTACGTACGTAGGGTTCTTGTATAGCAGTGTCATTAGCAATTGTTTCCATGTGAAATGAGCTGTGATTCAAAGCATGACAGTATTGCTGCTGGTGACATAGAGCTCCAGGTTCTTCTGCTCGAGAGTTCATAGAGCAGTTGGTGAGCAAGTGAATCTTTGACATGTGACCTAAATCCCATCCACTTGTCAATTCTAATCTGTTGGTGCTTACTTGTTTTGACACCCTTGCCCGCTACTTAAGCGGCCCTCAAGCCTCTTTTCCTTTGCCATTGGTGAGCAGGTGCAAATGGATCTTGGTCACGTGACCTAAGCCCCTCCCACCAGCGTAGCCTGTCCATTCCTTTATTTTCTTAACTCTAGATCAAGCATGTCTCTCCCCCGACATATCAGTTCATATCCGAACTGAAGGACAGACAGAGAAAAGGGCATATCTTCCATTTCAGTTGCTGCCGGCAAAGGGAGACGATGAGAAGCAGCGCCACCCCAATCAGGTAAGTCGGGTTGGGGGGGATTGGGATCTTAAAGAAATAAGGGAACAGAGGGTGGGGAGAAGATGCTGGTCCGGGCTGGAGAGGCAGTTCCATGGAACGTGGGCTGAGATCAGCGGTTTTAGCCCACGGACCAAGAAACCTGATAGGCTGGTCCCCCGCCCCATGTGCCAATAGAAGTAAGGAGCCCCTGTCTGTCCCTGTACCAGGGTGGGATTACAGCCCTGCTGTATATCATTCATGGAGTCAACTCAAAACAGTAATTCCCTCCTCATTAGCAATAAATGATATGCCATACTTACCATGAGTGGGATATTGAAAATGTCTCTGGAGCTAGCTGCCAAGTGTGGGTAACAAAACGCAAGAACACTGATTTAGGGAACCACTGCTAGGGTGAGAAAGAGGAGGCTCTGCTTCTCTGCCCTTCACAGGAGCGTAGAATGTGAAATGGGACAGGCACAGCCCATGTGCCCCTTGTAACTAGCAATTACAATAATGGATGAGGGCCCTTGCAAAGGTTAACATTGCAAAGCTTCCAATTCAAATTGGCGGCCATTATGAAAACGCTTACTGAGGAAAATTGTGTCCTGCTCGTGGCAGTAGTTATGGATTGGGAAAGTTGTTATATTCGCTCACTACCCAAACAGTGGTAGCCATAGACAATTAGAAGATACTTCAACTACCCAAACAGTGGTAGCCATAGACAATTAGAAGAACAACAGACAAACTTAATGTAATGCAGTACAGAAGTGGACAATACATCAATGTATTAACAGAATGGAGACAAGTTAATAGAAACAGCATCCAACAAGTCTATCCCACCTTAAACTGTTTCACTCACCTCTACAAAATGTTTGGCACTATAAGAGAGCATTTGCCAGGATGAAATCTTTCTGCTTTTTGGAGAAACTGATTTGCATTAGGATCTCTCTAAGATGTGCCTTCCAAAGGTCTGACGGAGAGCTTAAGCTCTCTCACCAGACATGAATAAACCATAGTCACAGAGGCTTAAACGCAGCTCACACGGCTGCTCACCTTTTCAATTCGATTGTTCGAAGCTCTAAGCTACGAATTGTTATGTTCATGAAGTACGTAAAAGTATATATGAGCATGAGCACAGAACGCTCATTCACTGTGCGCTCTGTAGCATCTTGAGGGTGACAGTGAGGGCCCACCCTGCAGGGAAGTACATAATGTGACATGTTGGGAATGACCAAAAGCTTGAGTATGAGTGCTGTGATTTGTATCAAGCACCACATCATAGGGAGAGTGGCTTGGTGAAATGGGACAGACAATGCAAAAACATGCAATTACTTAATTCAAAGACATGCACAATTTATTATATGTGAAAGTGAACCATTGTGTTATAAAATGTTAAATGCATACAATGGATTACAATCTACCGAACTACATATAAATTGTGCAATTAGTGCAAATATATAACGAAAAACATGTATACAATGGGTATCGTCTGTAGAGGAGGTTCCAGATATGGCCTGCACTCCAGCCACCCATTTTGAGGTACCAGGAACATACTCGCCAAGATATGTGACGTATGAGGAACAGATAAACCAACAGAGAGCAGCACTAGGACTCTGCCCAGTGCCCATCAGAAGAGCAATACCTGTTGAAGTGCCTATAACCAGCTAACCATAGGCAGCACGGTACCCGATGAGACAACCGTTCCAACAGCTGACGCGAATGAAGATTACTTACAAACTTTCCCTGAAGAGACCCAAAGGGCCCTAATTGAAGGCAAATGGTGATGACACAATGGCCCGGACAGACGTTCAGATGAATGAAACGACAACCCAAAGAAGACACTTAACGGCAAAATGATATGAATAAGGATGTAATGGACACAGAAGAAGAGGCGATGTCGAAATATTAGGAAACGTAGCTGTAAAACGGAATGGAAGTATTCAACCAGCTAACGCCTGTAAATAGGCTTGGAACGCAAGAAGCTAAGGAAACGATACTGCTTGCTATGCTTAGTAGAAGAATAGAGCGGCAAGCGCCAACTATATATCTACCTCGAAAGCACATTATACAAGTGCAACTCCATTTTACAAAAGCAGAATTAAGCCCAGGCTGTAAGGGGAAAACCAGGCCGAGATTCATATTCCAGCTAAAGCCAGAAGGAAAGAGCGGACTCGAAACTGAGCACGAAGCAGCTCATGCCTGGGAATTCGAGGTCAACCTAAGGAAGGGAGAAGAGCGGCAACTTCGAAGAAACGAAACTTCAGAGCATAGCAGCCAGCCCCGTGAAGGTCGAGATAAGGAGGCCCCAGGCAGGTGGCAAGACTAAAGGAATAATCAAATACACGAAACGAAGGAAAATGAAGCAGTTTCACGGTGAACTGACACGTGACTAGCCAGGCGCGAATAGGTACCAACGTCTGATGTCACCCAGAACCCGAGGATGCCATAACTTTTCCTGATAAGAAGCTACAGTTTCAAGGCCATCCTCAGCCAACTAATTAACACATAGCCCTAAGGTACTGATTGATGGAAGGGAGACAGAGTGAATCTTGGGGCACTCCACATCTGGTTGTCCATTCTGCATGCTGCTAATTAAAATGGAGATTTATGTCTAGGGGTGTAACTTACCCAATCACAATGGACCAAATAATCTAGGGTCCTATAGCTAGTAGAACCAATGAGACGTCATACTTGTAGTGACGTCTATCACGAGGGATGTAGATGGATGGGCGTAGACGCCCACCCGATAAGAATTATCCAATCACACGCTCTGTTACCATATACAGATATAGCACCTATACTTAAGTTACCTTTTCCGACCAATAGAATTGCATGACAAACTTTGAGTTTTACACATCAATGATGACGAATTTTGCCTATAATAATTGCTGTCTGAATGAAGAAGTTGGGAGTTGAAGCGAGACGGGCGATCGCATCACTGTTGATTTCCATTGTTTCCCCATTTTCTGTACTTGTCATTAAACGGACTTCGCTTTGCCAAACTACAGAGTTGATTGGTGTTGGAGTAAGAGAATCCTGCACCCCATCCTCCTAAAGGTGCAGCTATCTCATCTTAAGGTACTAGAGGGCAAGCTCTGATCCCATCGGCCCGTCAGAGGTCGCTCCGCCCTCCTGCACACATCTATACTCCTTATGACACACAAGATACTACACAAAACAAGACATAACACCACATAAATGTGCAAATAGCCAGAAAAAGTGCAGATCATCACATTGTGTACAAAGATGCAAAAAGTGGGACTCGCAACAAATATAGTCCAGACAATGACTACCATCAATGCTCATATGCCCAGGTGCCATTGTTACAAGATAGCCTGTTGGCTAAAAACAGCTACGCCACTAAGGCAGACCAATTGGAAATGGTGTAGTGAAGAAAAGATGAATGAATTCATGATTTCTTTGTGGCCAACTCGAGTTTCGGCTGCAACGGTGAATTATTATTTTGTTGCAACCCAGCCTTCTTCAGGGAAAAAGTCGAGCATCACAAGGGGAGATAAAAGCAGGCCCTTTTTTTTCTGAATTGCAGACATTAATTCATGAAGATCCAACTATAGTCCAAAAAGGAGTCGATGAGGTACACCTCACCTGCCCTGCGAACACATCAGTGATTGAAAGCATCCGATTGTCTTGGTCCCGGAATGTGCTGGTAATTAACTGTTAAATAGCTTCGTCGACCCCTCCCTGTGGATAGACCTCTATCTCCAGACTGCTGAATGTTTTGCTGCGCTGAGCAAATTTCACTTGCATTCGAATTTATCACTTGCAGAGGCGTAAAATTGCTACAGCACGACAATTTTGTATCTTGAATATCAGGAGGTGATCCTGTACACCATATTCCAACTACCACTACCTCCGCACATTCTCTAAATATAAAATAAAATTAGACATACTAAAGCTAACAACCTAATTCTATTCACCAAGCCCACTAGTAACTCCACCTACCATACATGCATTTTCCCATCTCAAACCATCAGAAGAATTCAGACAAGAATGAAAACAAAATCAAAGCCTCCGCTTACAGTCTGCGGAGGAAACATGCTAACCTGCATTGTCACCAGCATGCTAAATAGCTCTCTGGTCAAGATGGATAGCCTCACATGCAAAGAACATGTGAAAAAACCTGCCATTGAAGAAACCCATAGCCAACCTAAGAACCTAGCCTATTACACCCTCATATGACCTTAAATCTTCCCTACTCAATGTAATTATTCAAGAGGGAATTTACACAGCATCTTTAGGACTATGAGTACACAACCTAGGACAGGCTGGCAGAGGGCGGACGGGCGAAGGAGGATGCTATGTGGTTTCCAACTGAGTGCACTCATGTGTAGTGTGGAGCACAGGTAGTGCAGGAAGAGTTGTAATTAGTGCAACTATAGCTGTAAAGCAAGGGAGAGATGTACAATAAGGGGATTAAGTAATAAGGTGCATGAAATGGATACAATTGACAGGATGGAATATATAGGATGAAGTACCATATCTTGTAAGGATATTGCAAGTCACTGAGGAGTTTTGTGATTAAATACTGTACTGAAAATCTGTACAAGGTTACAGAACTCAGAGGTGACTTGCACAATCCCTTTTATGACCATACACTGTCACCCCCTTAAATACCTGGCATCTTGCTTGATGTCATGTATGAGATCTTCCAGTTGCGTGTGCATATAATCAATGTAGATTCTGTTATGATTAAAAAACATATAATATGTAGCTTCTCATTTGTGTGAAAAATAGTTTAAGCAGTTAAATAAGACTCATCTAAAAACGTGTTTGTTATGTGCTTGAAAATAAGCAACAACATACATATTGTAAGCGATATTCAATCAACACTACAGCTAAGTCAATGCCTAGTCTGGGATGCTGAGGAAAACCCTTATTGATGTATTTTTATATCCAGTTCAGTACTCTGGATGACAACCCTTGTATAACACCCCCCTCTTAGAATCCCCCTGAACCCACTGAGCCAAGAAGTAGGTTTGTTTTGCAAATTAAAAGGTTTATTTGAAAATTTAAACAATATATATATCACACTTCTATAAATAAATTGATATCTGATAGTACACTTAGACATATGATGTTGATCAACAATGGGTAATCTGGCACAAGCACACTTCTTTACAATCAATGAGGAGTTAGTATAGGATGGATAAAGTAGCAAAAATACTTTTATGGTTTCAATTCACCCCCCTCCCCTATGCAATGTAAGAAATGGAAGGAGATGGAAAAAGGAGCACACAGTTCTCAGGAATGCAATCAAATACAATACGAAATTCAGTTCCCCCCCAGCAAGCTTAGAGGAAGCAGGTAGGAGTTTGAAACACAGGCCCAAAATGCTTTTAAATGTGATGGCAATGGATGGGAAAATGTGCCAAATGATTTTAATTCCCTCTAGAGATTCAGGGTGAGGGGGAGATGCATGTTGGTATTAGTTCAGGCTCACTTTAGCAATGCTCTATGAGTTAATACCAAGTTGCAAACGGATTTTAACAAAAGAAAGAATGGAGCTGCTATTTTGACAAGTGGAGAAATAGAGCCAAAATCGCAAATCGCGGTAAAATTCGCGAGTGCGTCAATCGTGATTGCGGAAAAAGTATAAGGAGTAGGAAGTCTAGGTTCGTTGGAAAGCATAGATTCTAAGCTTTCAGATAAAAGTTACATTTCGTTCCTAGCCCAAACTGTTCCAGTGATACGGACGATTAAATAAAGGTAGTTTTTCGGATTTAAAGTAAACTCAAAATGACAGGTGACAGCTTGCAGCTACAGAATTGACAGGTGACAGTTGTGCAGCTTTAAAAATGACAGATGACACAATTTCTAGGAGGCAGTTCTACTTAGGGTAAAATAGTTTGGATTAGATTATTTTAACTAAGAGATTGGTTCTGCACAGTTCTGCTAGGTACTCACAATATAAATTTGAACCAGGCCTAGTCACGGATCTGGTTAACACGTCCGGCTGCGGTTCTGTCTGCACGGCGGGTCAATCAGGCACCGGTTCTGCTCACAGCGATCTGGGTAAGCTCTGCTCTGCTGGTCTAGCCTCACTGGATTCTGGATGTAACACTGCTTTCTGGGTACTGCTACAGGTTCTTGCAAAAATTCTCGGCAAAACTTCAAACAGCTCGCCTGGCTGTTGAATAGTTTGGTTAGTTTTGAGGCCTGCTGAAGAGGATTCAGCTGGTGGATTCAGGCCTCTCTGCAAAAAATTCTGGAGTTAATTTCTGCTACAGGTTTTGGAGATTAATGGACTTGAAGTCTGGATCTCTGGATGTGAAGTCGTTGGTCAGCATGCTCCGCAGCAAATGGAATTGAATCTCCCTCCCTGTCCCAGCAGTCTCTTTTTATGTGTTTTGAAAATGGGTGTGTGCCTGGGCCTGGCTAAGCCTGCCCCTCTCTACTCGTCATTGGCCAATTCCTCCTCTCTCCCTTGATTGGGGGAAGGAAATGTGAGTCAGAGTGATGCTGTAAGTCTTATGATCAGAGGAACCTCCCCTTGTCAGATTGCACACAAATCTATTTCTGACCCAAATACATATTTATCTATGTACCATTTTTCTAATATTATAGGTCCAGTTAACATATTTTCTGTAGCACCAAACCATCTGATCCCTGTCTTTGTACAATGTCGTGTCCACTGATGACAGAATTCTTCCCTTTTCGTCCAGATAACGACCTCTAAACCTTTCCAGATTTTACACAAATGTGCACCAGGGATATGGGTTACAGATGATAAAGTGTCAGATTGCATACATTTGGAGTGAGGCCCTATTTTCCGCTAGCAACCCCCCAGAATACACCACAGGGTCCTAACGCCTCTTAAAATGTTCACAGAAAAATCACAAAAATAATGATATTACTTATATAATTCTGACAAGTCCGCACTATGAGTTAGCTATCTTTTTAAAATTATGCTCTGGTCAAAAAGGAGTGTGGCTTCCCACATCACATGGTGGAATAACTGGTTTATCCACTTCCCCCAAGCCAGCTTGTTCACAGAGGCACAGCTGCCCCCCAGTTTCTCCCAAGAGGAAGCTATTTTATGACGCCCCCAATATAACATTTGCCTGAGTCAAGGGAGTATCATTGTTCTGTCCCTTCCAGTTCCCAGGTGCTCCACCCCTAATCTAATCAGAGAGGTGACAACTCCTTTTGGCAAGGGGAAGAGTGGCTGAACAGGCTTCTCCTGTCGGGGGTAGTTGTCAGGCAGAATCCAGTTTCATTAAGCCAGGTTTCAGCTAAATGTCACTTTTTGTTCCCAGTTTTCTACATTCAAATCAAACTGACAATTTGTACCTATACATTAAATAAATACTTCCTTCAAGTCATTTCAGAATATAGTTTTACATTCTTCCACCTCTTAGCAAGTCTTTCCTTGGTCTGGTTTTGTTTCATTTGTTCAGTTTTACACAAAAGTCTGGTGGTTTTAAAATGCCGGCTTTCTGATAGTGGTGAGTACTGGTAATGCAACCATTTTTGGGATTAAGAAAATTAATTCCCCACAGTTCTGAGTTGCTTTTTGGCAATCAGCATTGCCATTCCCAGTGGTTTCAGGCTACTGTGTGTGTAGCCCAATGGTGGTTTTAGGCAGTGCCCTCCTGTGCTCACAATATAGGCAAAAATGGGTGGCAGCCTATTCTTCATGTTTTCCCTGTGCACTCTCTGGGGAGTTCTGGCCATCATGATGTTTTCCATGCCAGTACTGCACAGTTTTATGGTAGGGCTTGGATGCATGGGTAAAAACATCCCACAAGCCCCCCCTCTTGCGATGGCCATTCTGTCCTTTCGCTGATGGAACTCACAAGATCTGGGATGTTCGCCTCCTCTTCTTCCAATTCCATGGATGGCACTGTTCAGCATCTTTTCCTCCCTCCAGTCGATCAATCAGTTCTCCTTGCTGGTATAATACTGCCATCAAGCACTTATTAGAGAGCCCCGTCTCCAGGAAGAACTCCTTGTTTCTGACAGGGTAAGCTAGGCAAGGCGCTTGTGAGAAGCTTCTTTTGAGTTGTCTTACTGCCTTGGATTGTTCTGGACCCCATTCCCACTAGACCCCCCCCTTCAAGAGATGAATCAGGGGTCTAGAGATCTCTGCGTAGCCTTCAATGAACTTTCTGCTGTAATTAGTCAGTCCAAGGAGGCTCCTTAGTTCCCGCAGAGTTGTGGGGTCTTTCAGTTTCTGGAGTGCTTCCACTTTCTTTTCTTGGGGACAGAGACCCTGAGGAGTAATCTCATGCCCCAAGAAATTAACACGGGTTCTACACCACTGTGCTTTCTGAAAGGAAAGTTTTGCTGCAGCGGCCCTCAACTGTGTCAGAACATAACGGATCTCCGCTATGTGTTCCTCCACAGATGAACTTTTGATGAGGACATCATCTACATAAGCCAGGTTACCCCTCGCACCCAGGTCGGGCATGGCCTTATGTAGGAAAATGTTGAATTCATTGCCGGAGTTGAGGTATCCGAAGGAAGTCCGGGTCCATGTGTACTGCTGGCCCCAAAGGTAAAAGCCACTTTGTATTGGTCCTCCCTACTGACAGGCACGGTCCAGTATCCATTGGTCAGGTCTATTGCTGTGAATACCTGTGACAACTGAATCTGGGCCAGACCTCGGTCAATGTAGGGCAGAGGCCATCGGGAAGTATCGACCCGTTTGTTGAGCTCCCTAAGGTCGGTGCAGAGTCTCCACTGGCCGTTTGGCTTCAATATTCCCAGCACCGGATCAATGAAAGTGCTGTCGACTGGACGGATTATTCCCCGGGACTCAAGGTTCTTAATTATTTCAGTAAGGGACTCCATGGATGCGAGAGGCAAGTGATATTGCTTCACAAACACTGGAGTCATTCCAGGGTCCGTGGGAATGTTGTGGTGTGGATTTCGGTGCGACCACAGTCATATGAGTCTACCGCAAAGAGATCTTGGAAATCCAAGAAAACTTGTTTCAACTTTTGCTTCTGTTCCAGAGTCACACAGGCATCAGCTAGGTTGACTCTCTCTTCCACCATCTGCCTGAAGCCTGGAAAGACTTCTGGTTTGGCTATCTCAGCGGCCTCCTCCAGCTGGGTGGAGAAGTCCCTGGTCAGAGTGCTGATTTGGACTGGAGGCTTCAGGTGGGAAAGGCAGCTCTCATGGACCTGGAAAATCACCTCATCCCCAATGAAGTCACAAGTCACATCTTCCTTACCATAAGGGCAAGAAGTGTACACCAGGAAGTTCCCCCCATGCCGGGTGAAAATCCTGTCTGGTGTTGTGTTGTCATCACTGTCATGTCAAAACAGTCCTTGGGGATTGGTCCTAACAGTTCATTTCCTAGATCAATGGAAAAATGTCGGTCATCAACCGCCATTCCAATAATGGTGCCTGCGGCTAGAGTAATACTCTTTAAGTGGATGTTATCCACCTCTATTGGAATTGTGTCATGTTCTATGTTGACTAATGGTGTTGGGTCTACCCCCAACCCTTGCTGTTGGAGGGAAGCATTTAGATGTATATAAGCATCGGGGTTTTTCAATTTATGTCCTCTGTTAACTTTCACTTCCAGGGAGAATTGTCGGGTCCTTTCTGGGATGGTGACTTCCTCTTTGATCTGAATTTCAACTGCACAAGGCAGCAATTGAGCTGACCTAAATGCTTTTTCTGAATCATCAAAGCCCATGGGATTATCCGCTAATCGGGACCAAGCTTTGAAGTTTATTAGGTCCAAACTAATGGCAAAGCGATTGAGAATGTCACTGCCTAAGTAAAAGGCGGCAGTGACGTCTCGCACGACCCAACAATTATGGACTATGGTCTTGTTGCCAATGGAGATTTTGAGCATACACCTGCTTGGCAGGAGTTGTTTGCAATTGGGTGCTTCCAGGTCCATTTCCCATTTGTCTATCAGTTTGAATGAGGGAATGGCTGGATCTTTTGGGAGTTGGCGGAACATGGCTTCGCTGATGAAGCTCTTACCGTTGTTCACACACACTTGAGCGAGAACAGAGTCCTTCCCATCATTTAACTGAACAGGGATGAACAACTGCTCTCCAATTTGCTGAACATCAGCCAGGCTCTGAGCTGATTTCACATCTTTCTGGACTATAGGAGTGGGAGTTTCTGATTGTAGATTAGTAAAGAATTTCAGGGTGTTTCCTTCCAGTGTGGAATACCACCTTAAACTGGAAGGAAGGTTGATTTTCAGAAATAGAGAGGACCCCCCCACCACCAGTCTGTTGTCCTACTGCTATTACTGTCACATCTGGAATTTGGCTATTCTGGAAGTGAAATTCTACTTGGTCAGATTTGTGTTCAACCATGTGGCATGTGCCGTTTAAACTAACATGGTTGACACTCTGTTTTAATTTTATTGGTCGGCTAGTCTGGGTCCAGAGGACCTTGTTTACGCAATCTATTAGGGGTGACAACCTTCTCAGGAGGTCATTCCCTATTAAACAAGGGGTGCCCTCTAGAGTCACTACTATGACCGGGTGTTTCACCTTGTGTCGCCCAATTTTAATGTCCAAGTCTGCAGTCCCCTCAACAGGAATTTCCTTCCCGTCAAAGTTCTGCAGTTGTCCAGGAAGAGAGGTGAGAGGAATACAGTAATTCTCCCCCCTTCCTGCATTTAGTTCATCAAAGGCCCTTTTGGACAGAAGGGTAGCTTGGGATCCAGTGTCCACCAGTGCCAAAATTGTACCCTGCCCCTGTACTTGTACCGGGGCATAGTATCTTCCCTCCTTCTCCTCAAGGGGGCACAGATAATGCACATTTTTGGACAACTGGTGGGCTAACTTTCTGGTTTTGGACATTGCTAGCAAAGAGATTTGGGCAGAATTCTGTGGAGAGCCTGGGGAATCTGAAAGAAAAAGTTGGAAACTGGAAATGGTTTTGGGTTCTGGGCCACCCTCCCCTTTTTGGAGGCAGTCCTCAGGATGGGTTTGACCCACGGGATTTTGGTATTGTCGGTTCTGGGATGAGATGATGGGCAGCGGTAGCTCAGTCTCCACATCTCCCCAGTCTGAATTGGCATCTCTTGGGACCCATTTTTCCTTGGGAGGAGTTCCCCCATCTCTGAAGGAGAAGATCCTTTTCCCAGGATCTTCTGAGGATCCCTCTCCCTCAAATTGGAAGTCCTGTACCTCCTCCACAAAGTGGGTCTGTTTGGGTCCTTTTTTTCTCCTACCTCCTCTCTGCTCCTTGGGTGGCAGACTTTCAGGGGTAGGAGATTTTGTTTCCGGTTCCTGGTTTTCCAGGGGCTGTTTACAAGTTGGGAAGGAAGCTTCCTCCAAGCCTTTACACCCCCCTTCCCCTTGTGCCTCCTCCCTGGGAACCGGTGGGTTATCGGGGTGCTGCCCCCGTCATTGTTCTGGAGCACCAGGTCCAGAGTTTGGGGCATTCTGCAGTGGCATGCTCATCTGAGGGTTCTGTTGAGCTCTCAGTATGTGACCCAGATCCCATGCCATATTTTGGACCTGGCGCTCAAGTTGTGAAACCCGTTCAGGCCGATACGGGGCTCTATTTTCTCCCCTGGGCTGATCCCGGGAAGGGTAGCTATCCCTTCTCTGGTAGTACCCCTGGTTGGGAAGATTTTGGTACCCCTCCACCCTTGGCCTCCCCTCTCCAGGATTAGGTTGTCTGGGCTCAGAGAATTGGGGAAAGAAGGATGGATGATTTTGGGGCGGGAAATTGGGTGGATACCTGGGGAAAAAGTTCTGCCCAGGACTTGGATAATTTCTGCCCTCCTGTGGGAAGTTGGGAGGGAAGTTCCCTGGGTTAGGTGCTTGGCTGGATCCCCCCCCTTGGGCTGGAGGAGTCCACACATAACACAGGATTGGTCGTTTTCCCTTGTAGCGGGGACCTACATAGTCAGGGGAGCGGGGGACCCCATTTGTGGGACTACCTCCTCGACTCCCTGTCTGTGACTGGCCCGAGGGCCTTCTGGGCTGTGAATTATTTGGTGCAGGCAGGTTTTTAGGCCCCCCCCATCTCTAAATCTAAAACGGGGGAAACCTTTACCTCTACCACCTTGGCAGCAGCAGGGGTGCTGTTGGTTTTGGGGTTTTTCGGCGCATTATTTTTATTTTCGATGGGCTTCTGTACCTCATAGATCCCGGTAGCCTGTTCAATGACCCAGTCTAAAGATCTTTTCTCATGAAAATCTCTCATGAGCTGGGTCATTATGTATTTGGGTAAGGCATGGAAAAACGTATTGATAAATTCTCTGCTATCCGTGCGCACCCTTCTGGTGGTCTGCGCAAAAGCATGCTTTAATTCTTGCACAAACTCTTGTGGGGCCTGATCCTCCCCACATTGCAAATTGTAGGCTGCCTTGCGAGCCTCTTGAGGATTTCTGTGCACAGAAAAATGTTTCAAGATGGCCGCCCTGTATGTGGACCACCTTGAATGGTTTTGATCCTCCAGCCCTGCAAAGAAACTGGAGTATTCTGGTGAGAAGGTCCACTTTACATATTGAATACAGCTTTGGCTGTCCTTCAAATGGAAAGTCTCCATCATTTGCTCATAGAGCTCCAAGTGTTCCCAAACAGAATACTTGGCGTTCTTATGATAAGGCGTGATGACACTCCTTATTGCCTTTATTTGTTTCAATGGGTCCTTAAGCAAGGCCCTTTTTGCCTTATTGACCTTTTTGGTCCGGGTAACCCTGGTCCATTCATCCTCCGACTCAGAAGCGCTACTCCCAGAGGTGCCCGTCTGATCTTCCAGGTTTTCCCGGATTCTGCGAGCCAGGGAATGGCTGGCAAAATGTGGGGACCTGGTCTCCTGTGTCCTGTGACGCTCAGATGAGTCTTCAGATCCCTCCTTGCTAACAGGATTTGCTGGGTATCCCCCCCACTGACCTAACTGGGCAGAGGTTTTCAGGATGCCCTTAGTGGGCCTACTCTCCTGGGGTTCCCACTAAATTGCACTGTGCTTGGGTGCCCATACCCGGATGCCTGCCCATCCATTCCTGGGAGGTACTGGCCTATGAGCCCCATACTTCTAGCTGGATAGTAATCTGCCATCCCCGTGGCCCTGGGCTCATGTGTGCGAGGGGACATGGGGGTGGCAGGGTCCAGGGACTGGGAGAGATGAAGGCCTCTGGTACTAGGACTCCTGAGGTTATGCTCAGGAGTTTCTCTTTCCCAGCGAACCTCATCTCTATCCGCCCCTGCTTCCTGTTGCAATGCAAGAGCCTGCGCTTTCAGTTCCTCAGTTAAGGCCTTACTAGACTCTATCAGTCTCTCCTGCATGGCTACATGTTGCTGGAGCCTATCATTGTGCTGGCAGAGAGCCTCATTCTCTCTCTGTGCCTCCTGATTGGTCCTGGAGTACTGGGCCAGTCCTTGCTGCAGGAGAGTTACCTCTTGAGCTGTGTCCCTATTGGCCTACTCCTTTCTTGCCAGAGCATCCTCCACCCTCCTGGTGTGCTCTAACAAGTTCTGGTGTTCTTTTTGGAGGTCACCCAGTCCCTGGAGGGCCAGGTGATTTTCTTCCATTTTCCTTTTTAAGTGCCAGACTTCCTGGCCTAAGGTATCCCTTTCCTGACTAAGAGCCTGCATCTGTGCTGCCAGGTCATCCCTTTGCCTTTGGAAGGCACCAGCTTTCTGGCACTCCTGGTCAAACTCTGCCTGGGTATCCAGGTCTTTCAAAATCAGTTTATTGCTCTCTGCCTTCTCCCTATCTAGGTGGCTTTGCAGGGTGACTACCTGCTCGGCACATGCCCTATTGAAGTGTAACTGTTGCTCCAGCTTTTTCTGGCTCTGCAGTAGGGAGTCCAAACCTTCTTGGTACTCCTTCTGCAAGGCCAGAAATCTGGTATCCTGGTCCGCCTTTTCCTGTTGCAGCACATCCATATCCTCCTTTATTTTAGTGATGTACTGTCTGCTTTCCTTTTCTGACTCCTGGCTCCTGAGCAGCCTCTGCTCAGAAGAGTCCAGATCAGATTGGGCCTTCTCTAATGCCATCTGTTGCCTATTTGCCAGATCTTGGCCTTCAGCACATTTGTCCTGCATGACTTCCATATATAGATACAAATATGCCGCTATCCTGGCAATCTTATTATGTTAATCTTTGGCTTTAGGGGCCATATATAGTTCACTCAGGGCCACATGTAGGGGACCCTGATCTCCCTATATATCTGACCCTGTTTCAGTGACCTGTTGCGCGATTGCCTGCAACCAGACCGTTTGGTCCTGATGAGTCCACTCACCTCTCACAAATAGCTTATGTAAGAAGTGCTCTCTGGCTATTTTCATATCTACCAAGGTCGTCATTCTGGAATTTGAGTTCCTTCCTGACTTACAGAAGTTTGTATTTTATTTTGCAAAACAGACCGTTTCCTTAGAGCGTTCCTTTGAGGGATGCTTTCACAGTGTAAAACAGTGTGGTGATCTAACTGGATATGTGTATCTGGTCAGTTGTCACACTGTATTAATCTGCACAAGTGGTAAATCTAACCCAGAATATCCCGGCTCCGAGCCCCCACTTTTGTAAGCGATATTCAATCAACACTACAGCTAAGTCAATGCCTACTCTGGGATGCTGAGGAAAACCCTTATTGATGTATTTTTATATCCAGTTCAGTACTCTGGATGACAACCCTTGTATAACACCCCCCTCTTAGAATCCCCCTGACCCCACTGAGCCAAGAAGTAGGTTTGTTTTGCAAATTAAAAGGTTTATTTGAAAATTTAAACAATATATATATCACACTTCTATAAATAAATTGATATCTGATAGTACACTTAGACATATGATGTTGATCAACAATGGGTAATCTGGCACTAGCACACTTCTTTACAATCAATGAGGAGTTAGTATAGGATGGATAAAGTAGCAAAAATACTTTTATGGTTTCAATTCACCCCCCTCCCCTATGCAATGTAAGAAATGGAAGGAGATGGAAAAAGGAGCACACAGTTCTCAGGAATGCAATCAAATACAATACGAAATTCAGTTCCCCCCCAGCAAGCTTAGAGGAAGCAGGTAGGAGTTTGAAACACAGGCCCAAAATGCTTTTAAATGTGATGGCAATGGATGGGAAAATGTGCCAAATGATTTTAATTCCCTCTAGAGATTCAGGGTGAGGGGGAGATGCATGTTGGTATTAGTTCAGGCTCACTTTAGCAATGCTCTATGAGTTAATACCAAGTTGCAAACGGATTTTAACAAAAGAAAGAATGGAGCTGCTATTTTGACAAGTGGAGAAATTGAACCAAAATCGCAAATCGCGGTAAAATTCGCGAGTGCGTAAATCGTGATTGCGGAAAATGTATAAGGAGTAGGAAGTTGGTTCTAGATTCTAAGCTTTCAGATGAAAGTTAAATTTTGTTCCTAGCCCAAACGGTTCCAGAGATACGGACGATTAAATAAAGGTAGTTTTTTGGATTTAAAGTATACTCAAAATGACAGGTGACAGCTTGCAGCTGCAGAATTGACAGGTGACAGTTGTGCAGCTTTAAAAATGACAGATGACACAATTTCTAGGAGGCAGTTCTACTTAGGTTAAAATAGTTTGGATTAGATTATTTTAACTAAGAGATTGGTTCTGCAAAGTTCTGCTAGGTACTCACAATATAAATTTGAACTAGGCCTCATCACGGATCTGGTCAACACGTCTGGCTGCGGTTCTGTCTGCTCGGCGGGTCAATCAGGCACCGGTTCTGCTCACAGCGATCTGGGTCAGCTCTGCTCTGCTGGTCTAGCCTCTCTGGATTCTGGATGTAACACTGCTTTCTGGGTACTGCTACAGGTTCTTGCAAAAATTCTCGGCAAAACTTCAAAAAGCTCTCCCGGCTGTTGAATAGTTTGGTTAGTTTTGAGGCCTGCTGAGGAGGATTCAGCTGGTGGATTCAGGCCTCTCTGCTACATATTCTGGAGTTAATTTCTGCTACAAGTTCTGGAGATTAATGGACTTGAAGTCTGGATCTCTGGATGTGAAGTCGTCGGTCAGCATGCTCCGCAGCAAATGGAATTGAATCTCCCTCCCTGTCCCAGCAGTCTCTTTTTATGTGTTTTGAAAATGGGTGTGTGCCTGGGCCTGGCTAAGCCTGCCCCTCTCTACTTGTCATTGGCCAATTCCTCCTCTCTCTCTTGATTGGGGGAAGGAAATGTGAGTCAGAGTGATGCTGTAGGTTTTATGGTCAGAGGAACCTCCCCTTGTCAGATTGCACACAAATCTATTTCTGACCCAAATACATATTTATCTACGTACCATTTTTCTAATATTATAGGTCCAGTTAACATATTTTCTGTAGTACCAAACCATCCGATCCCTGTCTTTGCACGATGTCGTGTCCACTGATGACAGAATTCTCCCCTTTTCATCCAGATAACGACCTCTAAACCTTTCCAGATTTTACACAAATGTGCACCAGGGATATGGGTTACAGTTGACAAAGTGTCAGATTTTTAACATGCATACATTTGGAGTGAGACCCTATTTTCTGCTAGCAACCCCCCAGAATACACCACAGGGTCCTAACGCCTCTTAAAATGTTCACAGAAAAATCACAAAAATAATGATATTACTTATATAATTCTGACAAGTCCGCACTATGAGTTATCTATCTTTTTAAAATGATGCTCTGGTCAAGAAGGGGTGTGGCTTCCCACATCACATGGTGGAATAACTGGTTTATCCACTTCCCCCAAGCCAGCTTGTTCACAGAGACACAGCTTCCCCCAGTTTCTCCCAAGAAGAAGCTATTTTAGGACACCCCCAATATAACATTTGCCTGAGTCAAGGGAGTTGCATTGTTCTGTCCCTTCCAGTTTCCAGGTGCTCCACCCCTAATCTAATCAGAGAGGTGACAACTCCTTTTGGCAAGGGGAAGAGTGGCTGAACAGGTTTCTCCTGTCGGGGGTAGTTGTCAGGCAGAATCCTGTTTCATTAAGCCAGGTTTCAGCTAAATGTCACTTTTTGTTCCCAGTTTTCTACATTCAAATCAAACTGACAATTTGTACCTATACATTAAATAATTACTTCCTTCAAGTCATTTCAGAATATAGTTTTACATTCTTCCACCTCTTAGCAAGTCTTTCCTTGGTCTGGTTTTGTTTCATTTCTTCAGTTTTACACAAAAGTCTGGTGGTTTTAAAACGCCGGCTTTCTGATAGTGGTGAGTAGTGGTAATGCAACCATTTTTGGGATTAAGAAAATGAATTCCCCACAGTTCTGAGTTGCTTTTTGGCAATCAGCATTGCCATTCCCAATGGTTTCAGGCTACTGTGTGTGTAGCCCAATGGTGGTTTTAGGCAGTGCCCTCCTGTGCTCACAACATAGGCAGAAATGGGTGGCAGCCTATTATTCATGTTTTTCCTGTGCACTCTCTGGGGAGTTCTGGCCATCATGATGTTTTCCATGCCAGTACTGCACAGTTTTATGGTAGGGCTTGGATGCATGGGTAAAAACATCCCACAATATTCTTACATTCATATTTTAAACTTTAGCTGTGCACAAAATAAACATACTACCATAAACAGTTCCTTTTCAGTGTGTGGCTGTAAAGTGTTACAAAAAAAGATTTAGCAAGGAAGGAATTTCAAAAGATAATCAAGGCTTGAATTTAGTGCTACAGTGGAAGCTGGAATTCTGCTCTGTGCTGGCATTGTGATGTCATATTTGAAGCGTAATAACTGATTACAGAGATACAGTGATGTCATTTTCTTATTACAGGTCGGTAGTGATGTCACAACCAGACTGTAATAAGGTCATTATTTGCAGGATTTTACACTGGCATTGCAGACCGCCAGGTATTATATTAAAGGTATAATTGGAAGAACATGCCAAGAAGGGATACAATGGGTTGTCGGCTGATGACACAGGTTAGATTAGGAAAGGCAGTCACAGTCGTGATGAGTTTGTTGGTGGAGCCGCAGCTGTGCTCCCGTTGAATAAGCAATGTTCCTGTGAGGTTCACATGATCTGACTTTCCTAAACGGACTGTATAGTACCTGAGTCGGCATCATCGATTCTCGCCCTTACCTTCTCTGATAGATGTGTGTCACACTGGACTGGGGCCGGCGGCAGGAGGAAAGAAGCACAGCAGAGCCGAGCACCCTACACCTGGGACGCATCACCTCTGCTGGGCTCACCACTTCCTGTGCTAGCTCCCACCTTGTGGAATGCTCTTCCAGTTGAGATTCCTATTATTCCGCAGTTGCTCTCTTTTCATAAGCGCCTATAGACTAACCTGTTTTGAGTATTCCTAGTGGTCTCCTCTCGTTCTCCCCAGCGCCTTGATGCCTTCACTGGTCTTGTTCGCGCTCTGTCAAGTATAAACACAATACAATACAATACTCCCAGAACTCTGCATGCGTATGGCTTTTATTCTCACCATTACGGTGTCCCAGACGAGAACTCTGAGCACTTACGGTAAGGCAGTGAGGCAAGGAGACACAGAGTCTTCCCTTTCACCTTAACTATGGTTTGAGGGAAAATACTCAGTAGTTGCAGCCAGTTGCAGTGTAGAGTGTTTGTCTAGGTAGGGACACAGAGTGGGAAAACATGAGGCTATAATTGGACCATGCAGTTGTTTGAACAGAAATGTCCTTCCCAGAATTGCCCATGGATGGTTTGTATCCTGGTGTTCTGGGGCAAAATAGCTAAGGCCATCTGCTGCTTTTCTTCATGTAGGCCTACTGGGTTGTTTTAGTTCCACTCCTGTCGCCCCTGTCTACTTTTGAGTCTGTTTCTGTTTAAGCCTCTGCATAGGTTGTCCTATATGGTAGCTATAGTCTTAGTTTTCCATCAATACCCCCAGCTCTGTGTATCATATCAAGATACCAACAATAGTCAGTGGCATACCTTAGTCAGTAATGTTCTCTGAGACTTTATCATGCACATAAAACCGGTGCCTTATGTTACTTGGAATGCTGTGCCTTTATATCTTTCTGTGTAATGCCCTCTAGCTAGTTGGTTTATGTGACTCATGCATAGTCACATTATTTCATACCTCCTACTCTGAATTGTGCATTGTACTCTCCAAGATCCCCTTTCCCACCCTACCACCTGCCTAGCAAGTAGTGTAGTTTAATTTCTTTCACTAAGCCTATGAGGAGAGATCCATGGCTCATACTTGGCATGTTCTATGAAAATGGCAAAGATATATACAGCGGAACATTGTCTGTTAAGGCCTACATGAGTATGTGTATTTTTCTGGTGCCGACCTAAAAGAACCCATAGGTAATACCTATGTTTCAGCTAAGGTAAATGTGGCACACACATTTAATGGGATTTGCCCAGGATTACATAGTTTGGTCGAGTGGAGGAGGAAGGATTTTATCACAGGTTTCCTGCAGCAGCTTGCAATGCTTTCTGCATAACCTGTTTGTTGAATAAAGGTGTCTTGAATAGCACCAAACCACATGATAAAGAAACGTAACAAAATATAGAGAATCTTTCAAGAACCATGTTATGGTGAGTTAATGCCCCAGGACAGCAGTTAGAAGCCCAAAGGATATATTGCTATTAGTACCCCGGCACATGGTACTGGTGTATTAATAGTGTATTTTTATCGAGTTGAGAAACAATGGTGTGTTAACTCTTTCCCAGCTCGAGAAAAAACTACAAAAAAGGATTGGCCGCCATGGATCAGGGAGAATGCAACTTCAGGTACTCCCTTTCCATGGCACCCATTGGGGAGTTGGAGATGCGCCGGGAACACTACTGTTCACGGCGCCGGCAATTAAGAAGGAAGCACAAGGTAAGTGGGGAGCGGGTGGGGAGCCTAAATATGTGGAAAGGGGGGTTGTGGGGATGTGGATGAGGGGAGCGCAGGGGACTGCAGTTACCTGATTCCTGGCCTCCCGCTCTGAGGAGACTCATAACGGGGGCTACAGCGTGTGGTAAAGACCCTGTTCTGAGGCTCCTCATTGGCTAGGTACTAAATACCTGTAAAAGGCTTACGTTAAACTGTCATCCACTAGATCCAAGCCCCCATGCTCGTGGGTCAACAAAGAAGGGCAGATCCCAGTTGACTGGCCTCTAAACTACTACCAGGGACATAGCTTAGCCAGACACATTTGGGGTGTATTTAGGATGATATTTTCCAACTAGCAGTGTGGGCAAGGGGTATAACCTGAACTGTTTAGTATAACTAGTACTCTTGACAGACGACTGACTTTTTTGTTTTCAAACATCATGCCTTAAATAAAAGTGAACTACTGGAATATCATCGATCATACTTTAGGCACGTTAAAAGAAGTAAAGCGGCAGAGAGAATATCTATAACGATCTCCTTGGACATGGGTAAAGGAAACCTGGCCATCCTCATTCTTCTTAATCTCTCTTAACCCCATAATACTATTGATCATACAGTTTCGGAAAAAGAGACTAAATAATGGAATGGTGTCCCTTACATAGCTCTGGAATGAATCAATTAATGATTACGCTTCATAGACAAAATATTAGGCTGGCATCCATTGCAATGTCCAATTGGAAGGCTCCCTTATCATACCACAAGTGGCGTCACCATCATCTCATTTGTTTAAAATCCAAACCAATTGCAGCTCGCCTTGCTGTGCACACTTCGACCACTCCTGCATCAAAGCCATCTTGTGGAGCAGACTAGATCCCCAGTTATGGTGTGTCTAGACCCCTGCAATTTGGTGTTCTCCAGCCACCCAAAAGGTGTACAGAGAGCTACAAAACCAGGCAGCTAGATTCAGTTTCTTACTGAAACACGACCATGTCAAGACAGTTCTGGGAAATCATATTAGCATCCGAAGGCTTCATGGCTACAGTTTACGATCCTATGGCTAAAAGGTCCTGGATAAGATTTAGCATAACCCTGGTAATTCAGTGAAAAATCTTTAGTTAAGAGAGAGTTAAGATAGAATGATTTAATGCAACAAATCCCATGAAATTTGGCGGGTGTGGGAAGTGATAACAATCTTAATGTTGAGTCTACCCCATTGCTGCCCCCATTGGAACATGCGTGAGATCACAGAAGGGATCAATAGTGAGATAGAAAATGACCATGAGGTGTGAGATCTACTTGGGGGTCTTCTGTGCTTGTGTTTGTATTTATTTTGTATATACGCGCAACACGCCCATAAGGCCCTGACAAAACAAACAACAACATTCAAAATAATATATAACAAACCAAAAGCACAATCAGCCAGAAGATAAAACCCAGAACGAAAGTCCACGATTCCTACAAATGAAACACAATATCAATCCAGACTCATTAACAGTTTGGTATGGGATGCCACATTACGCCGGTTCTTACATCGGCTCAAAAACAATGGTAAGTTACTTTGACCGCATCCTATAACAATGCAGTCTGTATTGCCCATCGAACATCAATTGTCAATGTGCACCCTACGGAGGACTCGCAGGTCCTGTGTTCTAATACAACTTTAGCTTGCTCTTTGATGTAGCCAGGCCAGTACTTTATTTCCGAGACCCGAACCTTGACTCAGGTTCCCTCGGATTCTCAACGTTAGTAAATAGGATGTTCCTCTGGTCCATAGTGAACCCCCTTAGGATCGGGGCAATAATCTTCCACATTTGGGACTTTCTAATGCGAATATCCTTTGAAAGTCGAGAATGATGTGATAGGATAGGTTATTTATAATGCGCTTAATACCCAGAGGTTTCTAAGCACAGATCCGGGGCTCAAACCTGTGTTGCTCAGTGTCATCTTGCTTCCAAGGCCAGCACGTTGCCCCTGAGCTATCGTCCGAAGACCAGAATAAGATGTAATGTTAGAAAAAGCCACGCATCCCACAGTCTTTGAAGATAATGAAGTAACAGTTTAGGAAGGTTCTATCACTGTTCTCAAGACGGGCAAGCTTGTTCTGCCTGATGGACAACAGTTTCAAAGGTTTCCCTGGTAAGCATTCCCAGTTACACTGCCGGCCTCCCCCCCCAACCCGCCGAATTTCATAGGTTTTGTTGCAATGAATCAGTCTTAACTGCATTTTTCACTAAATGTGTATAGGTGTGATTTGTCTTTTATAAATGCACACAAAAGTTGTCTCCGTCACAGGAAGCATATTCCTAAAGCATCAGAACCATTCACTGTTTGAAATCACGGGAAAACATTGGAGATCTCATGTAATGAAATGAGTCAAAGTGGCAAACACATTATTATGCAGACGTGATATAATGTACCTAGACAGTCTGTAAGGAGCAAATCATGCAAGAGAAAACAATGGCTTCCTTGGGGGAAACAGCAGCAGCGCTCCCAGCCAGGCCTCTCGCTTTACAGACATCATGATATAGATAAAATAATGATGGCTGGTGCGTGTCGGTGCCCCATCCACGGACTGCATGCATGAGCAGAAGTCTCTTGCTGAGACTCGGTTGTCTAAACCAAGGAGCATCATCGCTCTTAAGCTAATGAGGCAGGACTGGAGCCATGTAGATGGATGAAGGAAAATGAAGCTTACTGTGTGGCTTGGCCCGCTTAGGCAATTCTTAGTGGAGGGTTGTGCAACACACACGGGCTTCAGAAAGGGGGATTGGAACTTGAAACTAGACGAGAGGAGGTATGTAATAGGAGTGGGAAGTGTCGTGGGGGGAGCAGTAGCGGAGGCAGCTTCTGCAGTTTTATTACGAGACATATTTACAGAACCAGCTCTGGGTTCTATGGAAAGCTTTCGGGCGGGTACTGCAGAAGGTAGGGACGAGTGTTACCAGGGTATGAATCATTCGCAAGGGGGCCTCATTACACGGTAGGCGGTAAACCATGGCGCTATTATGGCCACGGTTCATTCCGGTCATTTACCAGTACCGCCTTGGAGGAAAGGGGAATTACCGCCCTATTCCAAGGTTGGGAAGGCGGTCATTCCTCCTTCCTCCATTGCCCTTCCCCATTCCCATTTTTTCCCTTTAGGGCATAATGGGAATGGGGAAGGCGCTAATTACAGTACCGCAAATTGCAGTACCGTAATTAGCACCCCGGTCCCTTTGCGGGTTCGTTTTTTAACGCCTGCTAAAAGCAGGCGTTAATGTACCAACCTGCAAAGGGACTTCGTAGTAAGGCGGTAAGGGTTTACCGGTACCGGTAAAATACCGGTACCGGTAAACCCTTACCACCTATCGTGTAATGAGGCCCATAGCCTGTTGTCTGCTCTTTCCTATGCTGCAATGGTTACACAGACAGTCTTGTACATTATTCTGGGTTCTTCTGATAGCCACTGAAGCACTGGTGTGATGCGGTCAAGTAGATTCAGGGCGATAAAGATTCTGGCCACTCTGTTGTGTGTATGTTAGAGCTGTTGTATGGGTCTTAGCATAATTGACCTAAAAACATTTGACCTAAAACATTTGATTGAATCTTTTTGACCTTTTTTACGGTCAAATCCAATGAAATATATATATGGGTGTGGGAAAAGGGTATAGATTAGGTTGAGGGGAATTGAGGGGATTGCGGGGGACTCCCCCCGCATTTTAGACTGAAGAAAAGGTCAAATAAATTAGATCAAATGTGATTAGGTCAAATAGACCCAAACCGTTGTATGGGGTGTATACTTAGGGACAGGTGGACCCCAATCCAACAATGGATTCTTGATAGAACTAAAGCCCTGGTGACTTCAATATTTTGGGGCCTACAGTGCGATCCTTACTTGATTTTGCTACCCAGTAAAATACCAACGGAAAGAGGCATTTCCATCAGATATTACTCCCAGATATGTTGCATAATTCACCGGAAAAGGTTCTACCCGGTAGACATGGGGTTTGGGGCAAGAGTGGGGCGTGAAGGAGCATTGGAACTTGAGTGAGGGCAATGCAATCCTGGATTCTTAGAAATGAAGTTGAGAGGTGGCGTTAGAATTAAGATCAGGCCTGAGCAGAGAATACCGTGGCCAAAGCTTCAAATAATTTACTGATTCAGCCAGTGAATACCCACAGGGGCACAAAAGACCTTTTGGTTACCCCAAATGACAACCTGGGACGTGATGGGTTTGAAATTTGAACAGTTTTCTTGTGGCTTGTGTCGAGCAATCATAAAAGTAGTCAGTCCGCCATTTTAGTGCAGTAACTTGTATAATGTGTATCCTGCCTAACGGCTGTTGACAGTCTACTGTACCATAGGCTGCTGGAAAATCAGTGCAGGATGCGCGTGTATCTCTTCTCACTCTTTTCGAAGTTTTAGGATAATGTTCTATACTGTTATCCATGGTGCTAGTTGGGATAATGTATTTGTTTAGTCTAGGTTGGTAGTCTGACCAAGGTAGTGGGATATGCTTGGTCATTATTTAAAATGCCATATTAAATGAGCCATGTTATATAAAATGTGTGTCCTATATCAAAAGAAGTTCAAATATCTAAAATGTGTCTAAAGATAGGGTATCTCATCTAACAGTTGCAATGATACTGAAATATATGTATATCTTATTTGCAAAGTATAACACATTTTATTAATCCCACATCATGTTTCATAAAAACAATCATAAAAATGATCATATAGCATTAAACAAATTACAAACACTTAAAACAACAAGTGAAACCAAACAAAATTGGGTCCTAGTAATGTAGGTATTACAGGGTCAACAAGTGTAACCACTTCACACTTCGAACCCTAACCCTCTATGATTTTGGCTGTTTCTTGTTCGTATTGGTACATTTATAGATTACCTACAAAATGTGTGCCTACATCTGCAGGCTAGTTCTTTGGAAAAGGAAATTAAACCCGGATAAGACATAGTTTCTTGTGGATTTCCAATTCTTTTTGCACGCGGCACATACTAACAGGAAGAGAGCCTGGCAATGTGTTTGGGTGCTTGCTAGGAATGCTGGCTAGGCAGAAAGGAACCATTGTTACGCGCTATTCCACCAGCTATTTTCAAAGCCTATTATAGGAAAGCTGTATGAAATTATTCGACGAGGCGAAAGATGGCTGCTTTTCGGTGTGATTTTACAGGTGGGTTATTTTCTAAACGTCACATCATATTCTGTTGCTTTGCAGCATTAGTTTGAATGCTTTCGTAGGCCGGTCTAGTTCTTTACTGGAACTAGGGACAGATTAAGGGTGCACTGTTTTCATTGTCTAAAGAGGAAAAATACTCCCTTTTTTTTCTAATGTTTAGAGTTGCTGGCAACCCACTTGTGTTCGTTGATGGGATCTCTATAGAGTCCTGGGCATATGTCTGTATCTACAGAGGAGTTGCAAGTTGGCTATGTGAAAGCATCGATAGAGTCTTCTTCTAAGGGGCTAGGCTGCTTCTTAGAGGGCTAGTATGTCTAGCCGAAGAATTAGTACTATTCTGGGGGAACTTGTTTAGTCTAGTGATCGCCTCAAGGGATGGCGTAGTGCTCCCTTCACTGCATGTTGGGGCTATAGGAGTGAGTCATATTCTTAACTATTTCTTTATTTTTGCATTTGCAGGGCGCTCCCAACCCTGAGGAATCTGGGCGCTTAAATTCTTATGAGCCTATATTACAGAAACCATCAGAAAACCTCACAATGTTAACGGCAGATTGTGTTTTGCGAATGCTTCTCTGCCATTTCTGTCTGTATGACTAAGCAAAGAAAATAATAGAACTTTCTGGAATGACCACCACATGCCTGGTCCAAAAATCCATTAACTGACGTGGTCCTAAGTAGCCATGGTCAGTACTATTGTAATGCAATTCTACACAGCTGTTTGTGCACCTCTAGAAGGAAGATGGTCACCCAAATGGCACTTTACTGGCGGCAGAAAACACCCTTGGCCTGCACCTGTACCTACATTAAGACATGTTGGCAAAGCCAATAGGTGTTGGCTGTTATTGTGAACTACAACCTCAAATGTTGCAATAATGTCATATATCATATGTTCTGGTACAGACACCACCAATGTTTTCACATGACTGGTATAGTCACTGTATTTAAGGTACAGGCGTGAAGGCCGCGTCCTGCCTATTGAAGCCTCAAATGTCACAATTATGCCATTAAATGCTTGGTTAGGTACCATGTGTAAGGTATAGCCTCATAGCTGCTGCAATCATATGCAGCCCCTGAAATTCTCCAGCGACAGAATATAAGATTGGGGTGTACATGAGGCTCTATGCATCCTTGAATCAATCATGGGGGGTAAAACAGGGGAGAAGTGCAGGCAGAAGCCATGGCTTCCAGGCAAGCTCTGTTTGCTTTCTGTGTCTGGCTAGGCCCCTGTGGCCCCTGAATCAGGGGTTGAACGTGCAGGCCCTCGGGTACGAATGGAGAAACCAGGGGCACCAGTTTGCACGCCCACACAATCCCCACATTGTATGTCTCCTGAAAACACACTGGCGTTGGCCCTCTTCTTTGCCCCACACACTGCATTCATGCCTGTGCCTGGTGCCAACTTTAGAGGTCAAAGAGACCCTGAGTAAGGGCACAACCACTAACACTACCGCAGGTTGGGTTAGTGCCAATTATGATTTATTCATGTATTTATTATTTATTTGTGTTCATATAAAAGTAGATTTTTCCACCAATTTAATATGTAAAGGACAATCTGAAAGCCTCTCCTTCAGATGTTTTTGCAGTGGCCATGCACATGTGGCAGGACAGTGTGAGAAGAGGTGGGCGCACAACCAGATATTGTAGGTGTGTTGATTGCAGTCCAGGGACATGTGAGGAACTATTGAGCGGGACCCACTTTCCCCTGATTCATTTTCCTAATGTCTTCCTTTGTTAGAGTAACGGGCTGCATTGCACCTTTTTTTAATCAAAGCTGGTCTTAATCCTATAACGTGTGAACTGGTTTCGCTCCCTATGTAACACACGTTTTGAGTTTGCCTTCTCCACTCTGGTAGGTGTCATTTCTGATGTCTTTTACGACATAATTAGTGATTGTTGAATTGTTTTTTAAAAAAACACATTGTTTTACTGAACAAATATCTTGACGTTTAATATGCCGTAATTTGTATTTTTGTTTTTGTATTTATAGTTCATATATATAGCACCTAACGCCTAAGCGCAGCACCGGGCATGTGAGGTTATACATGTGAGGTTATACATGAATATCATGTATGTGAGGCTGTTGGTGGCATAGGAAACACTAACTGGCAAACGAGGCTGCACTGGCATATGTAGCCAGTGTCCCGCCATATGAGAGAGAGAGAGAGAGAGAGAGAGAGAGAGAGAGAGAGAGAGAGAGAGAGAGAGAGAGAGAGAGAGAGAGAGAGAGAGAGAGAGAGAGAGAGAGAGAGAGAGAGAGAGAGAGAGAGAGAGAGAGAGAGAGAGAGAGAGAGAGAGAGAGAGAGAGAGAGAGAGAAATTAGGAGTTACTGCTTCATTAATTCTAAAAATGCTGACAACTCAGAGAATGGAAGATTAAGAAACCTTGGTTAACAACCAATAGCCACCGGCATCCCTGAACAAGGTTTGTCACACCAATCAGTAACTAACCCCTTGGGAAGATTAGAGTTTTGGTTCCCCGACAAACCATGTGCCAGGACGCAGGCCTTACTACAACCACCAACTAAAACTTGCCGCTTGCTCAAGCGACCGTTTTTACCTTTCAACTCCAACCTTCTGAACTCACCATATAGAGTAAGCTAGCAGTGCTGGGAAAGTAGATGACTGGTGGTCAGAGTTTACCTTTCAGCCAATGGCAATTTATATCTGTTTTGCAGTACACACATTTTGGAAAAGCTAATCTACAAGTTCCAGAATGCAAACTACTGTTGAATGGCCAGCCAGAGCTGGTTAGGAGATGTCAGACATTTTACGTGAGTACTTAAGGCTTTGTTTCAATGCTGTCACCGCCCTGTGTGACTATAAAGCAAACCACATTCTAATGAGAGTTCCAACATTCATGTCCTGCCAGCCCACATCAACCTTCAAGCCTGTTGCTAGCAGATCTGCATTTCATTTGGGAAAAGTGAACTTCACTATCAGGTAGGGGAGCACATTTTCTATACTATTGCTGTATGATATGCTTACCAGTGCAATAAAAAAGATAACATGTGGGGATTTAATAGCAGGGTATTTTCTGTTAAGGCTAGGAGGAACAGGGAAAAGTCAGTCACAAGTCAGTGTACACGGCTCAGCCTCTTTCCTCATTTCACAAAGTGGACATGATTCTGGGGGAAAATATTATCTGGCAGGATTTCATGACCAGCCCACTCCTCTAAATGTTGTTAGGAATTGGAAAGAGTCACCTTAATTTTATATGTCCCTAATGCAGCTTTGAAACCTCCTTGTTCCAAGAAAAATTAATTTGGTTGGGGCGCATTGGCAATAATACTTATAAGACTTCAACAGACCATTCTGCCGTTTACAAAATGGTTCGAGGATCATTCACACCTTTTCTCTCTATGAATTTATTTTGGAATGTTGGCTTGGTTGGTTAACATACTCACTACGTTGATTCATGTGAAACATGCAGCTAGATCTCGGCTGCAGCTTCTTAACCCACTGAGCTATTCTAAGGATTTATTGACTTTCAAAGCTTAAAATACAGCTTCTAAGAACGATCTTACAGCTGCTTTTAAAACAACTAAAAATGTTTAGGAAGTAAATGATCAGTGTTATCTATTGATCTGGCAAGATAGCGAAGTGGTTAATGCACATCTTGAACAAATCTAAACATCTTGATACCGACCTGCTTAACCTCTGGGATTGACCCAGGGATTCAGAGTGTTAGAGACTTTCTCTGAGGAGAAAGGGAAACCTCTGGACTTCTGGTGCACACAGAAATCATCTCAGAGGGGATGGGGGAATAAAGCTACAATGCTTGGATCCTCAACTAGGATTCGAATCTCTGCAATACACAGTGTTGTCAGCTCAATGAGATGAATGATCCTATCTCAAACCTATAATATGAGGTCAAGCCCATAAGTAGTGGACTGGTCTCTTCTTTTAACTACAGTGTGGGATCCTGGGAAAGTCAGTTTATCCTTCTGTGACTTATCTGTAACACATTTAGTGTGAACTACATAAGCCCTGAATAGAGGAAGATTGAATATATCTATATATTTAGATTTGCCTAGATGAATTTAATGAAAAAAGTGATGATTATATGATATATTTTTTCTAGATAGTTTAAAAGGTTGTTATGAGATGTGTGCATGTGTTTGTGTTGTTAGTATACCCACCCTTTTTAGTTGTGGCTATTAGGTGGCACTGAAAGCGCTACCTTAAAAGCCAAAACTATTGTCATTAAAATAAGAGCTTTAACATAAGAGCTTCATATAGGGGCTTTGAATGAATTGAATTGAATTGAATTGATTTTTTATATAGCGCCAATACACAATGAGTTTCAAAGCGCTTCAAGGCAGGGAGGGAACAAGGGAGAATGTAGTGACATTCTAACAAGTCCTGGATACATTCAGAATGTGCAATTAACTATCCTAATCAGCCTGGCGACATTTCACACAGTGCAAGAGCTTTTGACAATGATAAGAAGGGGGGAGGAGAATGAGACAGACAAGCGACTACATTACTATGCATGATGACAATTGAGATAGTGCCGGAGTTTAACAATAGGTGCGGGGGAAGGGGGTTGGAGTGGAGGGAGAAGGAGAAGAACAAAACAAGCGACTAACATATTAGGCCTGATGACATTTCAGATAGTGCTGGAGGAGGAGAGGGAGGAGAAATCAAATGAGGGAGAGGGAGATAAAAAATCTGCTGTCAAACAGGTCAGGAGACATTAGTGATAGAGTAAGAGCTGTTGACAATGATAAGATGGGGAGGAGGGTGTGCAGGAGAATGAGACAGACAAGCGGCTACATTACTATGCCTGATGACAATTGAGGTAGTCCCAGAATTTAACAATAGGTGTAGGGAAGAGGGTTTGGAGTAAAGGGAGAAGGAGAAGAACAAAACAAGTGACTATCATACTAGGCCTGACTGCATTTTATATAGTGCTAGGGGGGGCATGTAAGGGAAGGGGGAGGAGACAAACATTTGATGCCATCATACTAGGTCCGGGACAAGTCTGATAGAGTAAGTGCATAGAAAAAGGTAAAGGGAGGGAGAAGGGAGAGGGGAGAGGAGGAAAGAGCAGAGAATAACACGGTCAAAAAGAGCAGAGAAGCAAAGGGGAGAGTGACTACAGTTGCAGGATTCGAGATGACAATGAGCAAAGCATGTTTCAAGGGCAACCCTGAGTACAAGATCCAGGGGAGGTCCAGCATTAGAGATTGAGAGGTGAAGCAACAAAAGTCATGGTGTCCACAATGTCAAATCCAAGTGGTGGCAACAGGTCGGTGATGGTGAAACCATAGTGAATCAAGGCAACTCCAACAATGGTTATGGAGAAGGGAGGATGTAAGAAGGGAAAGGGGGAAGGGTAAGGCAGTAATAAAGAGATCACGCAAACCAGGGAGGGAGTGGGGGGCACACAGGATATCAAGGGGGGACCAGGGAAGGGGTGAGGGCACAACAGACATCATGGGGCACAAGAGGGGCAGTGTTCCGGTAGCAGACAGGGAGCAGACAGGGGTTTTAGGAGTAGGCCTTTGGAGGGAGGGCCAGCCCAAACTGCTGGCTTGCAATAGAATGTTTAGATGGGAGGCCCAGCCAATCAGGGACAGGAGCATGACAGGGCGCCAAGCACTCCAGTGCTTAGCTGAAGGCAGCCATCTTGGAATGGCTGGCTCACAAAGGATGTAGTAGGAAGAAAAGATTCCACAATGCAATGTTTCCCCACAGACAAAACACTTTGCAGGTTGGAGTGCTGCAAAATGTAAAGTAAATTATATTAAACACTCTACAATTTGTTGCAAGACTAACAAAATCACCAAGATGAAAGTACTTTCTTCAACACAGCCTTTTGCAGCAGGGAGTAAGGTAAGCCCGCGGGAGACTGCGGGAGATCTTCCTACTTTGATCCCACATGTTCTACCTGTACATATATCCGGACTAGTAAACAACTGTATAAGTATCGCATACCCTATGGGGGGCCGGTGCAAGACATATTATCCACACTGAGTGGCCCCTGTCCAACTTGATACTGTGAGCTGTAAAGCTGCCTGTAAGACCACATACTTGCAGTCAGTGAATTTAATCCTACGTGAAATTGTGAACTGCAAAGCAATTCCTCAAAATGCCCCCTAAAGCAAGAACTGTCAACACTAAATACAATATGAGGAAGGGCAAGTCTAAAAAACATAGGCTATCTCCGGACAATGAAAGTGTGCTGTCTTGCTCTGCTGCTTTGCACAATGCAAAAGGAACTATACCTGCGCTATTCTCACGCACTTCTGCGCCCAACAAAGACTCAGACATAGTTGAGGATATTACCCCTGTGAACAGTGGCATTCTTCCTGTTGATTCTTCTAACTATGAGGATATCGACAACAATTTGTTGTTCAATCTTTGCCTCGCCATTCAACGCTCTATGATGCCGCTGGCAAGCACTGGTGACTCTTTGAGGGATTCTCATATGCCCCCTCCTATGGAAACAGAAACTATTGAGGTGGCGCAGGTTTTGCATCCAGCTAATAATTCACCGGTGGAAGTATTAACTGGCCGGCTTTCTGAATCCCCGAATCTTCAGATAAATACTGAGGAATTGGGCATTCCCAATGAAAGTGGCCAGAATGAGTCATCTACTTCCTATATGGCTGTTATAGCTGAACTTCAAGCCTCTATGTCTTCAATGCAATTCGCCCTAAAAATTCTGCTAAAATTGTGTGGAATTATTCACGTGAATACTGTATTACATCTTAATTTACCTCAGCATGAGACTGCCAACAAGAAGGTGGAATCCATAGGTACATCTGCTGAGGTAGCATTGGAAACTGCAGAGAACATTCTAAACGATGAGATACTTGCGGGCTCTGATGAAAACTCGGTGGCTTTTCTTTCCCGTAAGCAACGGCGTGAGGCCAAAAAAGCTGCAGCTAAAAAAACTAAGAAGGCTGAGGCAGTACCATCCTTAGAACCAAATAAACCTCTCTCTAAAAAAGCACGGAAAAGGGCACTTAAAGCCAAAGAACGCCTAAACAATGGCCCTGGAACACTAACTAGCTGGGTATTGACTGAGAAGCCTATGGAGCTTTCGGCAGCCAGCAATAGGATACAGATTTCACCGACAGTACTGATAATCCTGTAAACAAATTTTCAACTCCTAGCGGGAAACCAAGAAACAGAAAACAGGACTATTCCGCGCTTGAAGTGGAATACCTGGATTCGTCTGGGGCTCCCACGCAAGATGGAAACAAAATGTGTATAACTAAAAATTTGAACCAGAAATTGAGGGGGAAATGGTTGACAAGAACTGCGGTGTTAGCCTGTCTACATAAAATACCACAATTGAGATTAATCTTGTCTGAAGACTTTGAATTTGTTGAACCACTTGTAGCAACTAACCCAAATGTCACAGCCCTGCATTGCAAAGTACTTGCTTCTGCCCAATTTATACAAAGATATAAGTCCAGTCTGGCTCTCGTGGGCATTGTGGGATGTATCAACCCACTCATCCAAGCCCTGCAACTTCACTGTGCATTGCTGGCAGCAGAAACATCATAATGGCCACTGGAAAGCATGCTGCTTGCTAGAAATCACCAGAAATTACGCAGTGAAAACCTGAAAAATAGGCCACCATCTACTTTTGCCTTTGTCAGTGGTAACACATGAGGCCACTGCCAAAAACCACCATTGGGCTACCCACAAAGTAGCCTGAAACCACTTGGAAATAGCAATGCTGATTGAAAAAGAAACACAGAGCTGTTTGATAATCCATTTTCTTGATTGTCAAGAATTGCTAAAATCATGGCTCACAAATCACCTAAAAGATCCAACCTCTTTGTTGGGTGTTCCACATTACTCTACTGCAAGAATCCACATCAATACAATATCAGCAAGAGTCATATGCTATCAGAGCAAAATCCCCTTTTAAAGATACTGATGGAAAGACAGCTGTCAAAAATGGGTGTATTACCGTTACTCGCCTCTGTCAGGTGCTGGCGATTTATAATTCTGACAGGAGAGCTGTGTTTCAGAAGTTAAATAGGCCAAAAGAAGAGAATTCCCTCAAAATGCCATATAGAGTGCCACACATTGATTTAATGTTGAAAAAGACTGGATTTAAAGATATGTTGCTTATTTCAAATGTATAAATGTATTTTTTTCTTACAATTGATCAGAAAGTAACCTGATGCAGTTAAAACTCCAAAAGGCCTGCTTCCCCTGAGAACCCTTCACACCTTTTCCCTGGACAAAGGAAGCTTCCCCTGCCCTGGGCCAATAGATTGACATGCTGGTGTGAACAGGAACTAGCAAGAGACACCCTGGCCTGTTGCTCTCAGTCAAGACAATGGGCCTCATTCCGAGTACGGCGCTAACCAATGGCGCTATTAACGCCTTGGTTGACGCCGTACCCGGACCGGCAGCGCCTTGGTGGTTGGCGGAATTACCGCCCCATTCCAAGGTTGGCGGGGCGGTAATTCCCCAATCCCCATTTACCCTTCCCCATTCCCATTCTTGCCCCATAGGGCATAATGGGAGTGGGGAAGGCGTCAATTACGCCACCGTAAATTACGGCGGCGTAATTAACATCAAGGTCCCTTAGCGCCATGGTATTTAACGCCTGCTAAAAGCAGGTGTTAAAAGCACCATGGCGCTAAGGGAACTCGGAGTATGGCGGTAAGGGATTACCGCCACCGCTCTCGTTAGCGGTGGCCGCTATCCCTTACCGCCATACTCGGAATGAGGCCCAATGTATTCTTTGGATTGAATAGGAATATGCTAAATTCGGGTGTATCTGTCAACAAAGTGTTGGCAGGAAACAAGACATGTGACCATCTGACTCAGACCAGACTGAGATGTGAATTGAATTGAAAGCAAATGTATGTTTTATAAAAATGCTTATAACAAAGTGCACTGAACTGACAAAAATGTAAAACTTTGACGTTCTTAAAATGAAAAATTCACTCACAATTTAAGACTAAGCTGAAATCTGTGCGATGTTCTAAGACTAAACCCCGGACATTATTCATCTTGTAGCTGCTATGTTGATGCTAGGGACAAGAAACATTACAGATATGTGATCAGATGGAGTGTGTATGCCTGTGTAAATTTTGGTGCAGAACCAATATTGGGAAACCCACCAAAAGCACGAATAAGTGGTAATTTCTGAACCCAAGCTCGTAGGAACATGGGACTTGAACAGAGACATGCCTTAATTAAGCTGTGATGTGTATATGTATTATGAACAACTTGTGTATCTGGGAAATATGCTTTTTGGGAAAAATAGAGTTTCTATGAAAAGCAAAGGGGAGGGATTTCAGTTAAGCCATAAAACACAGCATCACTCTGACACATATGACACACTGCTCCTGTCTCAAATCAGGGGACAGGGAATCCTCTAACCTATCAAATCCTTAGAGGGTTGGGCATTGTAGAATCAGCCTCCCCACCCCTTTGGAAACACATAAATAGGGACTGCTGAGACCCAGATAGGACACACCTTTTTCCACTACTCAACTGATTTCTTGGCAGAGCACCCTGCCGGAAGACTCCAGAACTTAGACTCCAGACCCCAGACTCCAGATCTAAAACCAACGCTAGAACCAAACTCTAGACATTTGAAGCAGAGAGTCCTTATCCAAAAGCTGAACCCTTCTCAGCAGGCCTGCAGAATCTAGCAACCTGATTCTAACCCCTAAACTCCCCAGGGGCTCTCACCTTCAACAGCCGGGCTGTGCTGTTTGATTCTAGCTAAGAACCCTGTGCTAGAACCCAGGTCCAGACCCAGAAAGCAGAGCTGTATCCAGAAGCCAGAGTGCCTGAGAGCTGTCCGGTGGCGAGTGAAGCCAAACCCTTGACCAGATCCTGACGGGGCCCCTTCCATTCCCAAGCCTAGGAGTGAGTAGCTAGTCTAGAACTGTGCATAGTCATCTCTTAGTCTAAAGTAATCTTATCCCATCCATTTCAACCTGTCTAGAACTGCATTATAGAACCTTGTGTCCATCCTGTTGATTCCAAATCTGTAAAGCGCAATCTGTCATTTTGAAATCTGGACTTTATTTCTGAAAATCTACCTTCACAAAAACCTCCGTAACTTTTGAACCGCACGCCCTAGAACCGTAATTTAACTGTCATTCTAAAGCTAAGATCCTAATTGCTGCGAATTGCAATTTAGCACCATTTCACCACTTGTAAAAATAGCTATTTCTTTGTTTCCAATCTGATAATCATACCCATTTTCTCTGAGCTTGCTAGGTGGAATTGTATTCTTGAAACCTGTTCTCTCATATTGCACAATAGTGGGGGGAGTGAGTCGTCACAGGGGAACAAGTGACCATATTATCTTTTGATTGAAATCATATCTAGTTTATGTCTGTGCTGAATTCTTTCCCATTCTTGCATTTCCTTAAACCATAAAAGTATTCTCTGCTATCTTATTCTCCTATTCCTACTCCTTACTGATTAAAGTGATTGTTGATATTGTAATATTACCCATTGCTGATTAGCGTTCCTATTCATAAGTGTGCTATTCAGATATTATTTTGTTCATAGAAGTGTGATATATATATTGTTAAATTTTTCAAATAAACCTTTTAATTTGCAAAACAAACCTACTTCTTGGCTCAGTGAGGTCAGGGGTATTCAAAGAGAGGGGCGTTATATAAGGGTTCATCATCCAGATTTAAAGAACTTTGACATGAACATATATAAATAAGGGCTTCCATTGGGCATCCCATCCTAAGCATTGACTTAGTTGGAGTGCTGGATTGAAGTCACTTACAGATTGGGGGCTCGGTAGCCGGGACATCTGGATTAGATCTACCACTTGTGCAGCTTAATACAGTGTGCTAACTGACAGGATACATAAATCCTGTTGGGCTACTACTCTGTGTTACATTGTAAAAGAACCCCTCAAAAGGAAATGGTCTGCTTTGCAAAATAAAATCATAAACTTCTGTAAGTCAGGAAGGAAATCAATTTCCAGAATGGCGACATTGGTAGACATCAAGATAGCTAGAGAGCACCTTTTACATAAGCTATTTGTTAGAGGAGAATGGACTGAGCAGGACCAAAATGTGTGGTTGCAGGCAATCACACGACAGGTCTCTGCAACTGGGTTAGATATCTGGAAAGATCAGGGTCCCTTACACGTGGCCCTGAGTGAACTATATATGGCCCCTAAGGCCAAGACGAGCACGATAAGATTGTCAGGATAGCGGCATATTTATATTTATATATGGGAGCCATACAGGACAAAGGTGCTGAAGGCCAAGATCTAGTAAGTAGGCTGATGGCATTAGAGAAGGCCCAATCTGATCTGGACTCTTCTGAGCAGAGGCAACAGAGGAGCCAGGAGTCAGAAAATGAAAGTAGGCAACACCTAGTTAAAATCAAAGAGGAGATGGGTATCATGCAACAGGAAAGGGCAGACCAGGATACCAGAATTCTGGCCTTGCAGAAGGAGTACCAAGAAGGTTTGGACTCCCTACTGCAGAGCCAGAAAAAGCTGGAGCAACAACTGGATTTCAATAGGGTATGCGCAGAGCAGGTAGTCACCCTGCAAAGCCACCTGGATAGAGAGAAGGCAGAGTGCAACAAATTATTTCTGAAAGACCTGGACACCCAGACAGAATTTGAGGAAGAGAGCCAGAAAGCTGGTGCCCTTCAAAGGCAGAGGGACGACCTGGCAGCACAGAGACAGGCTCTTGCTCAGGAAAGGGATACCTTAGACCAGGAAGTCTGCCACTTAAAAGGCAAGCTGGAAGAAAATCACCTGGGGACTGGGTGACCTCCAAAAAGAGCAACAAAACTTGTTAGAGCACACCAGGAGGGTGGAAGTTGCTATGTCAAGAAAGGAGCAGGCCAGTAGGGACGGGACTCAGGAGGTAATCCTCCTGCAGAAAAGACTGGCCCAGTACTCCAGGACAAACCAGGAAGAACTGAGAGAGGCTCTCTGTCAGCACAATGATAGGCTCCAGCGACAGGTAGCCATGCAAGAGAGACTGATAGAGTCTAGTAAGGCTTTGACTGAGAAACTGAAAGCTCAGGCTCTTGCATGACAACAAGGAGCAGGGGCTGATAGAGATGAGGTTCGCTGGGAAATGGAAACACCTGAGCATAATCTCAGGAGCTCTAGTACCAGAGGCCTCCATCTCTCCCAGTCCCTGGACTCTGTCACCCCCATGTCCCCTGGCGCACATGAGCCCAGGGCCACGGGGATGGCAGATTACTATCCAGTCAGAAGCATGGGGCTCATAGGCCAGTACCTCCCAGGAATGGATGGGCGGGCATCCGGGTATGGGCACCCAAGTACAGTGCAATTTAGTGTGGAACCCCGGGAGAGTAGTCCCACTAAGGGCAGCCTGAAAACCTCTGCCCAGTTAGGTCAGTGGGGGGGGGTACCCATCAAATCCTGGCAGCAAGGAGGAATTTGAAGACTCATCTGAGCATCCCAGGACACAAGAGACCAGGTCCCCACATTCTGCCAGCCATTCCCAGGCTCACAGAATCCGGGAAAACCTGGAACATCAAACGGGCACCTCTGGGAGCAGTCCCTCTGAGTCAGAGGATGAATGGACCAGGGTTACCCGAAGGAAGAAGGCCAATAAGGAAAAAAAGGGCCTTGCTTAAGGACCCCTTAAAACAGATTAAGGCAATAAGGAGTGTCATCACGCATTATCACAAAAACGCCAAGTACTCTGTGTGGGAACACTTAAAGCTCTTTGAGCAAATGATGGAGACTTTCCATTTGAAAGACAACAGTACCTGCATTCAGTACGTCAAATGGACATTCTCTCCAGAATACTTCAGTTTCTTTGCAGGGCTGGAGGGCCAAAATCATTCAAGATGGTCCACATATAGGGCGGCCATCTTAAAGCAATTTTCTGTTCATAGAAATCCCCAAGAGGCTCGGAAGGCAGCCTACCATTTGCAATGTGGGGAGGAGCAGGCCCCACAAGAATTTGCGCAGGAGTTGAACCGTGCCTTTGCGCAGACTACCAAAAGGGTGCGCACGGACAGTAAGGAATTCGTAAATACGTTTTTCCATGCCTTACCCAAATACATCATGACCCAGCTAGTGAGAGGTTTTCATGAGAAAAGGTCATTAGACGGGGTCATTGAACAGGCCACCCGAATCTATGAGGTGCAGAAACCCCTAGAAATTAAAAATAATGCTCAGAAAAGCCCCAAACCGACCAGCACCCCTGCCCCTGCTAAGGTGGCAGAGGTAAAGGTTGCCCCCATTTTAGATTTGGAGATGGGGGGCCTAAAAACCTGCCTGCACAGAATAATTCTAAGCCCAGAAAGCCCTTGGGCCAGTCACAGACAGGGAGTCAAGGAGGTATTCCCACAAATGGGGTCCCTCACTCCCCTGACGATGTAAGTCCCCGCTACAAGGGAAACCGACCCATCCTGGGTTGTGTGGACTCCTCCAGCCCAAGGGGGGGATCCAATCAAGCACCTAACCCAGGGAACTTCCCACCTAACTTCGCCCAGGAGGGCATAAATTCACCAAATCCTGGCCAGAACTTTTTCCCCAGGTATCCACAAAATGTCCAACCCCAAAATTATCCATCCTTCTTTCCCCACTTCCCTGAGCCCAGACCACCTAATCTGGGAGAGGGGAGGCCAAGGGTGGAGGAGTACCCAAATCTTCCCAACCCAGGGTACTAACAGAGAAGGGATAGCTACCCTTCCCGGGATCAGCCCAGGTGAGAAAACAGAACCCCGTATCAGCCTGAGCGTGTTTCACAGCTAGAACGCCAGGTCCAAAATAGGGCACAGGACCTGGGTCGCATACTGAGGGCTCAACAGAACCCTCAGATGGGCATGCCGGCACAGAATGCCACCAACTCTGGACCTGGTGCTCCAGAACAATGATGGGGGCAGCACCCCGATAACGCACCGGTTCCCAGGGAGGAGGCACAAGGGGAAGGGGGGTGTAAAGCCTTGGAGGAAGCTTCATTCTCCACTTGTAAACAGCCCCTGGAAACCCAGGAACCGGAAACAAAATCGCCTACCCCTGAAAGTCTGCCACCCAAGGAGCAGAGAGGCGGTAGGAGAAACAAAGGACCCAAACAGACCCATTTTGAGGTGGAGGTAAAAATCTTCTAATTTGAAGGAGAGGGATCCTCAGAGGATCCTGGGAAAAGGATCTTCTCCTTCAGAGATGGGGGGAACTCCTCCCAAAGAAAAATGGTCCCAAGGGATTCACATCCAGACTGGGTAGATGTGGGGACTGAGCTAGCACCGCCCATCATCCCATCCCAGAACCAACAGCATCAAAATCTGAAAACCTCTCCTATCTCCAGTTGCCAACTTTTTCTTTCCGATTCCCAAGACTCCCCACAGAGTTCTGCCCAAAGCTCTTCTCTCTCCCTGTCCAAAACTAAATAAATAGCCCACCAGTTGTCCAAAAATGTGCATTATCTGTGCCCCCTTGCGAAGAAGGAGGGAAGATACTATGCCCTGGTTAAAGTACAGGGGCAGGGTACAATTTTGGCACTGGTGGCCACTGGATCCCTTGCCACCCTTCTGTCCAAAAAGGCCTTTGATGAACTAAATTCAGGAAGGGGGGAGAATTACCAAATTCCTCTCACCTCTCTTCCTGGACAACTTCAGAACTTTGACGGGAAGGAAATTACAATCGAGGGGACTGCAGATTTGGACATTAAAATTGGGCGACACAAGGTGAAACACCCGGTCATAGTAGTGACTTCAGAGGGCACCCTTGTTTAATAGGGAATTACCTCCTGTGAAGGTTGTCACCCCTAATAGATTGGTAAACAAGGTCCTCTGGACCCACACTAGCGGAACAATAAAGTTAAAACAGAGTGTCAACCATATACTAACATGCTTTCTGTGCCATTAGTAAAAAAAGCCAGAGCAGGTGGATCCAGCTTCCCATATCTCGCACCCATTCACTGGAACGCCCTACCTCCCACAATCCGAGGTGAGGCCTCCCAGAGCGCCTTCCGCAAAACCATGAAAACCATCTTATTCATATAAGATGCCTCGTATCAGTTGAATACATATCATATGTTCCTAATGCATAAACTATATTGTAATGACTGACTATACCAACCAAAATATCAGCTCTATGCCTGTGGAATTCATAATGTACCACTGAATGCCTCTATTCCTGTAACTAAGCTCTTGCAAGTAACAGCGCCTCAATGCCCATGGGCTACTTGTGCGCTACATAAATATAAATAAATAAATAAATAAATGTTAGTTTAAACGGCACATGCCACATGGTTGAACAAAAAGTAGAATTTCACTTCCAGAACAACCAAATTCCAGATGTGACAGTAATAGAAGTAGGACAACAGACTAGTGAGGGGGGGTCCTCTCTATTTCTGAAAATCAACCTTCCTTCCAGTTTAAGGTGGTATTCCACACTGGAAGGAAACACTCTGAAATTATTTACCAATCCACAATTAGACATTCCCACTCCGATAGTCCAGAAAGATGTGAAATCAGCACAGAGCCTGGCTGATATTCAGTAAATTGGAGAGCAGTTTTTCATCCCTGTTCAGTTAAATGATGGGAAGGACTCTGTTCTCGCCCGAGTGTTTGTGAACAATGGTAAGAGCTTCATCAGCGAAGCCATGTTCCGCCAACTCCCAAAAGATCCTGCCATTCCCACATTCAAACTGATAGACACATGGGAAATGGACCTGGAAGCACCCAATTCCAAACATCTCCTGCCAAGCATGTGTATGCTGAAAATCTCCATTGGCAACAAGAGCATAGTCCATAATTGTTGGGTCTTGCAAGACGTCACCGCTGCCTTTTACTTAGGCAGTGATATTCTCAATCACTTTGCCATTAGTTTGGATCTAATAAACTTCAAAGCTTGCTCCTGATTAGCAGATAATCCTATGGGCTTTGATGATCCAGAGAAAGCATTTAGGTCAGCTCAATTGCTACCTTATGCAGTTGAAATTTAGATTGGAGAGGAAGTCACCATCCCAGAAAGGACCCAACAATTCCCCCTGGAAGGGAAAGTTAAAAGAGGACAGAAATTGAAAAACCCTGATGCTTACATTCATCTAAATGCTTCTCTCCAACAGCAAGCGTTGGGGGTAAACCCAACACCATTAGTCAATATAGAACATGACACCATTCCAATAGAGGTGGATAACAGCGACTTAAAGAGTATCACTCTAGCCGCAGGCACCATTATTGGAATGGTAGTTGATGACCGACATTTTTCCATTGATTTAGGGAATGAACTGTTAGGACCAATCCCCAAGGACTGTTTTGACAGTGACAGTGATGACAACACAACACCAGACAGGATCTTCACCCAGCATGGGGGGAACTTCCCGGTGTACACTTCCTGCCCTTATGGTAAGTAAGATGTGACTTGGGACTTCAGGAGGGATGAGGTGATTTTCCAGGTCCATGAGGGCTACCTTTCCCACCTGAAGCCACCAGTCCAAATCAGCACTCTGACCAGGGACTTCTCCACCCAGCTGGAGGAGGCCGCTGAGATAGCGAAACCAGAAGTCTTTCCAGGCTTCAGGCAGATGGTTGAAGAGAGAGTCAACCTAGCTGATGCCTGTGTGACTCCATGGAGTCCCTTACTGAAATAATTAAGAACCTTGAGTCCCGTGGGATAATCCGTCCAGTCCACAGCACCTTCAATAATCCGGTGTTGGGGATATTGAAGCCAAACGGCCAGTGGAGACTCTGCGCCGACCTTAGGGAGCTCAACAAACGGGTCCATACTTCCCATTGGCCTCTTCCCTACATTGACCAAGGGCGGTCCCAGATCCAGGGGTCACAGGTATTCACTGCAATAGATCTGACAAATGGATACTGGACTTTGCCTGTCAGTAGGGAGGACCAATAAAAGCTGGCTTTTACCTTTGGGGGCCAGCAGTACACATGGACCCGGACTCCCTTCGGATACCTCAACTCCGGTAATAAGTTCAACATGTATCTACATAAGGCCATGCCCGACTTGGGTGAGAGGGGTAACCTGGCCTATGTAGATGATGTCCTCATCAAAAGCTCAACTGTGGAGGAACACATAGCAGAGATCCATTATGTTCTGACACAGTTGAGGGCTGCCGGAGCAAAACTTTCCTTTCAGAAAGCACAATGGTGTAGAACCTGTGTTAATTTCTTGGGGCATGACATTACTCCTCAGTGTCTCTGTCTCCAGGAAAAGAAAGTGGAAGCACTCCAGAAACTGAAAGACCCCACAACTCTGCGGGAACTAAGGAGCCTCCTTGGACTGACTAATTACAGCAGAAAGTTCATTGAGGGCTATGCAGAGATCACCAGACCCCTGATTCATCTCTTGAAGGGGGGGGGAGTGGGAATGGGGTCCAGAACAATCCGAGGCAGTAAGACAACTCAAAAGGAGCCTCTCACAAGCGTCTTGCCTTGCTTACCCTGTCAGAAACAAGGAGTTCTTCTTGGAGACAGGGTTCTCTAACACATGCTTGACTGAAGTATTATACCAAAAGCATGACAAGGTCAATAAAGTAATCTCCTAAGCGAGTAAAACGTTATCCTCTGTGGAGGAAAAATTCAACGATTGTTAGAAGGCACTCCTGGCAACGGTGTGGGCATTGAAGAATTACCACCCGTTTATCCAGGGGGAACACATCATAGTGGAGACTCCACACCAGCCTTTGCAATATCTCCACAGTAACAGAATCCAGGCCGGAAATGTGAGTAATTCCCGAATTACTTCCTGGATTCTGTCAATGCAAGGCTTTCCTGTGGAGGTCAGGTATGGCCAAAACAAGAAGAGTCCCCTCGCGCAAGGTCTGGCTGACTTGCATGATTGTGCTAGAGAAACTGTCTCGAGGACGAGAGTCTCAAAATCAAGGACAACATGGAGGCATACCTCAATTCCCCACACAAAGTCTTTGAAGAAGACAAGTGTGAGGGAATATGTGGATGGATGCTCTTACCATGTTGACAACAACGGGGAAAAAGAACTTGTGACCGGCGTAGGGAATGCATGGGTGAATGAGTCCCCAGAACCCTGCGCTGAGTACAAGATTGGTCCCCGAAGTAGTCAGGTGGCAGAGTTGATGGCTGTGCATCAAGCCATCCTCACTGCTGTCCAGCATCAACTCCACGAACTGGTCATAATCACAGATTCAGATTCTGTACGGAACGGGTTCACGGAGCACCTGGTTAACTGGAAAACCAGAGGCATGGTATGTGCTAATAACAAGCCCTTGAAACATGGGAAGTTAATTCAAAATATTGATGGTCTTGTCACCTCGAATGGGATGAACATCTACTGGAAGAAGATCAAGGGCCATTCCAAAGTAGAGGGACCAGACAAAACTGGAAATGACTTAGCTGATCAGCTGGCCAAAGCCGGGGCCATCCAAGGGGATCTAATAGAGATCGAGTCCCTGTTGGGGGAAATCCAGGTCACTGCTATCACTAGGTCCCATACAAATGCTCACAATGATCTCTCAACTGCACAATGGAGTAAGGAGACCGCAGATGCTGATTTGATTACGACTCAAAAAGGGGATCCAATAATTGGTAAGTTTTATCAACACATTGAGGACCCTGAGAACTTTCCCCTGACGGATACCGATTACATTGGGAAAGAGGACGTCAGAGTGCTGATGAAATGTCCAAAAATGTTCTGAATCCAAGACGGTTTGTTGGTAAGGAAATCCCAAGCTGGCCATGATCAGTGGGTGGTGCCTACCTCATTCCGAAGCCTGATGTTAAGTCATGCCCATGATGCGACCACAGCCGGTCATAGGGAGTTTCATACAACACTTGAAATCTTAAGAGAAGTTGCATACTGGCCACACATGGGGCAGGACCTCGACCAATACTTGAAGGGGTGTCTTGTGTGTGCACAATTTCAGCCAACATCCCTCACACACCGTGCGCCTCTCCAAAAGCGGGGGATGACACTGCCATGGTCCGATTTGCAAGTAGATTTCATCAGGCCCGTGATTCGCTCCTCTAAGGGAATAGGTACATGTTGACCGTGACATGCTTATTTACTAAATGGGTGGAATGTCTCCCGGCCCCAAACTGCAATGCAGAAACAGCAGCTGCCCTGATGATCAATCACATCTTTTCGCGTTTTGGACTACCCCAAAGGATCGAGTCAGACAGAGGTAGCCATTTCACCAGCGAAGTAATGACAAAGATGTGGGAGATACTTGGGGTTAAAAGGAAGCTACATATTGCTTACCGGCTAGCCTCTAGTGGTGTAGTGGAACATTACAACAAAACCATTGTGAGCATCTTAAAAAAATTTGTGGCAGATTCTGGGCCAAGTTGGGATATTCGATTACCTCTTGTCCTAATGGCCATCAGATCTACCCCTTCATCTGCAACTAAAATGTCACCATTTGAGCTGATGACTGGACGCAGGATGGTGCTTCCCCAGCATCTTCTGTACAGGAACCAAGAGCAGACATTGATCAATGACTCCACAACACATGAGTATGTTGCAAATTTAAGAAACACCTTCCGCATGCTTTTGCCTATGCTCAGCGAAATCTAGATAGATCAGTCGACAGTATGAAGACCCACTATGACTTAAAGACTACCAGGAAAGAATACAATGTATGAGACCGGGTTTATCTATATAATTTCCAAAGGAACCAGGCCAAACAGCGAAAATGTCTGCCTACCTGGAAGGGACCTTTTGAAATTTTAGACAAAATCTCACCAGTCACCTACAAGATCCGCATCCCTAAAGGCAGTTTGGCAGAGGAGGAAAACAAGTGGGTCCATATTAATCAGCGTTGCATTCCTAGGCACACTCTGCAACAACTGGAGGAGTCTTCTGAAGGCCCAGAAGGGGCCACTCCAGATCCATAAAATATCAACCCTAAAATATTCCACATATAGTCTATAAAATACAATCATGCAAATGTCTCCTGATTTACCAAATGTATATGTCCGCCGCACTACATTAATAGTGGTGGGGAAATCTCTACGAATATGGTTTTGCTTTGTCATCCTAGGAGAGGTAACCTATAGTTGACTGGAAACCACAGAGACTGACCAAGGAGGACAACCTGGGGACCGGGAGCAAAGATCAGAGGGGCCCGGGGTATCTCTCAATACTCCCATCAGGACTGGCGAGGAGAACCGATCGATCCACCCCTGTTGGAGGAAAAGATGCTGAACTTTGCCATGTATGGAATCCAGAGAGATGAGGCTTACATCCCAGTCTTGCGAAGTTCCATTAATGGAAGTTCAACAGCCATCGCAAGAGGGGGGCTTGTGAAATGTATCAACCCACTCATCCAAGCCCTGCAACTTCACTGTGCATTGCTGGCAGCAGAAACATCATAATGGCCGCTGGAAAGCATGCTGCTCGCTAGAAATCACCAGAAAGTGCGCAGTGAAAACCTGAAAAATAGGCCACCATCTACTTTTGCCTTTGTCAGTGGTAACACATGAGACCACTGCCAAAAACACCATTGGGATACCCACAAAGTAGCCTGAAACCACTTGGAAATAGCAATTCTGATTGAAAAAGAAACACAGAGCTGTTTGAAAATCCGTTTTCTTGATTGTCAAGAATTGCTAAAATCATGGCTCACAAATTACCTAAAAGATCCAACCTGTTTGTTGGGTGTTCCACATTACTCTACTGCAAGAATCCACATCAATACAATATCACCAAGAGTCATATGCTATCAGAGCAAAATCCCCTTTTAAAGATACTGATGGAAAGACAGCTATAAAAAATGGGTGTAGTACCGTTACTCACCTCTGTCAGGTGCTGGCGATTTATAATTCTCACAGGAGAGCTGTGTTTCAGAGGTTAAATAGGCCAAAAGAAGATAATTCCATCAAAATGCCATATAGAGTGCGACACATTGATTTAATGTTGAAAAAGACATGATTTAAATAGATGTTGCCTATTTCAAATGTATAAATGTATTTTTTTTTTTACAAGGAACTTTGTTACAATTGATCAGAAAGTAACCTGATGCAGTTAAAACTCCAAAAGGCCTGCTTCCCCTGAGAACCCTTCACACCTTTTCCCTGGACAAAGGAAGCTTCCACTGCCCTGGACCAAGAGATTGACAGGCTGGTGTGAAGAGGAACTAGCAAGAGACACCCTGGCCTGTTGCTCTCAGTCAAGACAATGGATTCTTTGGATTGAATAGGAATATGCTAAATTCGGGTGTAACTGTCAACAAAGTGTTAGCAGGAAACAAGACATGTGACCATCTGACTCAGTCCATCTCTAGGGCAGACCAGACTGAGATGTGAATTGAATTGAAAGCAAATGTATGTTTTATAAAAATGCTTATAACAAAGTGCACTGAACTGACAAAAATGTAAAACTTTGAGGTTCTTAAAATGAAAAATTCACTCACAATTTAAGACTAAGCAGAAATCTGTGTGATGTTCTAAGACTAAACCCCGGAATTTATTCATCTTGTAGCTGCTATGTTGATGCTAGGGACAAGAAGAATTACAGAGATGTGATCAGATGGAGTGTGTATGCCTGTGTAAAATTTGGTGCAGAACCAATATTGGGAAACCCACCAAAAGTGCAAATAAGGGGTCATTTCTGAACCCAAGCTCGTAGGAACATGGGACTTGAACAAAGACATGCCTTAATTAAGCTGTGATGTGTATATGTATTATGAACAACTTGTGTATCTGGGAAATATGTTTTTGGGGAAAAATAGAGTTTCTATGAAAAAGCAAAGGGGAGGGATTTCAGTTAAACCATAAAACACTGCATCACTCTGACACATATGACACACTGCTCCTGTCTCAAATCAGGGGACAGGGAATCCTCTAACCTATCAAATCCTTAGAGGGTTGGGCATTGTAGAATCAGCCTCCCCAACCCTTTGGAAACACATAAATAGGGACTACTGAGACCCAGATACGACACACCTTTTTCCACTACTCAACTGATTTCTTGGTGCAGCACCCTGCCAGAAGACTCCAGAACTTAGACTCCAGACTCCAGACTCCAGATCTAGAACCAACTCTAGAACCAAATTCTAGAACTTTGAAGCAGAGAGGCCAATTCCAATTCCTTATAGTTTTTCCATAATCGCGTTTTACGCATGTGGAAAAATTGCAGCGAATTGCAATTTAGCTCCATTTCACCACTTGTAAAAATAGCTGTTTCTTGTTTTCAACTGCTGAAATTAATTTCCAATCTGATAATCATTCATGAATCATTGCTAGTGTTGACCTGAACCAATCCAAAGTAACTATCGCTTATCCTGAATCTCCTTTAGTGAATTAAAATCATTTTGGCATATTTTCCCATTTATTGCAATCACATTCAAAAGTATTTTCGCCTGTTTTAAAATCATGCCTGTTTTCTCTAAACTTGCTGGGGGGAACTGGGATTGAACTGCATTATTGATTGTATTCTTGAAACCTGTGTGCCCTCATTTCCATGTCTCATATTGCATAATAGTGGGGGGAGTGAGTAGTCACAGGGGAAAAAAAGTGACCATATTATCTTTTGATTGAAATCATATCTAATTTATTTCTGTGCTGCATTCTTTCCCATTCTTGCATTTACTTGAACCATAAAAGTATTCTCTGCTATCTTATTCTCCTATTCCTACTCCTTACTGATTAAAGAGATTGTTGATATTGTAATATTACCCATTGCTGATTACCGTTCATATTCATAAGTGTGCTATTCAGATATTATTTTGTTCATAAAAGTGTGATATATATATTGTTTAACTTTTCAAATAAACCTTTTAATTTGCAAAACAAACCGACTTCTTGGCTCAGTGAGGTCAGGGGATTCAAAGAGTGGGGCATTATATAAGGGTTCATCATCCAGATTTAAAGAACTTTGACATAAACATATATAAATAAGGGCTTCCATTGGGCATCCCATCCTAAGCATTGACTTAGTTGGAGTGCTGGATTGAAGTCACTGACAGCATGGGGGTGGATGTAGACCCTAAGGCAGAGGACCCATTGTTTTTGGTAAACTCTATTGCCCCTAAGGCCAAAACGAAGGGTTATCTCCCTTTGAGAGTGGGGAAACAAGTACAAATGAGTGACATTCAGGATACCCTAAAATGGTTAGCTAGGTCTTTGCCTTTAGTCATGAGTAAACCATGAAACAGCACATTACTGGTATGGAATACGCATGGTTTTAAACATTTTACCACAATGTCTGGTTCTTTGCCTTTCATTATTAACCATTATTTTTTTATGTTGCAAGAAACCTGGTTACTCTCTCCCATAGTAATAGATGGGTATATGTTATATCATACTCCTGCCTCTAAGGGACAGTATGGGAGACCTTACGGAGGACTGCTAATTGGGGCTGAGAAGTCAATAACCTCCAGATTAGTCAACACAATTAATAATGAGTATCTTTTGGCTATCGAGGCTACTGTTGAAATTAAGGGTCTCCTGGAAAAATGTTTATTAGTTAATATCTACAATCCTCCTGGCACATTCCATAAAGAGGCAATTCAAGACTCACTCCATGACCTAATTGGTCAATGGAAGGCTACTACTAAGAGCAATTATATCATAATTGCGGGAGATTTGAATTGCCATATCATAGGGGGCACTGGCACCTCTGTTAATAAATTACTTCAACCTCATGGATGCATGGAACCTAACATTTATGATCCGTAGAGTGACTGCTGGTCGATGGATGGAACCTCGAGGTAATGAACGGGCGTACCCGCAGTGACCACCCGGGCCAATATACCTGGAAGTCGGGTGCATCCCATAGCACTCTTGACTATATATACACTAGTGGGGAGATTGCATTAACAGTTAAGGATATGCATATACATCAAAACGATTGAAGCGATCATGAGGCACTAATCCTGACTTTTGGGGGGGGTTCAGGACAGTCTGATTTGTAACATAGGCAACGTATTAACTAATCAATCAGCGACTCGCTTGATATGGTCTGAGAGGAACATCATAAGGGCTGGTCAGTCAATCAGTGTATGAGATATGAACTATTCTAGCTTGTTTAACGCAATGTCTTTGGACGACATAGAAAAATGGATCTGCACCTTTTCTGACACACATGCATGCTCTAAGACCTTTGTCACTGTCTGCGACTCACGTGCTGCATACACGTATGATAAATGCATCTGTGATGCTAAACGTAAGCTTTACAGAGACATTCGCTATATCAGATCATCGGTGAGATCAATGATTGATAAATACAATGAAATACGGAAGTTAAAAAATAAATAACGCCTATGGTCCAAATTACAGAACAGATCCAAAAATCTTGAATTTTGGCAACACACAGTAAAGATACTATGTTCTAGAAATTATCGGAATATTTGGGTTTTTCTGGGGACGGCATGCGGGAATAGGATTACTGCCCAGATTAATCCTATTAGGACTCATGACTGGGTACATTAAATTGAGAATCGTATTGGCGCTGAAAGTCTGATTTCTACTACAGCCCGTAGAAACATCAATGATGTTCCCCCTTTTCAGGTCACAGTCGAAGAGCTAATGGCGAAAATTGGAAAACTTAAGTCATGTAGAACCCATGGCCCGAACAGTTTATCCAATATTGTCATAAAAAGAAACCTCTTTTTTGGGCTAATCTCCTTAAAATTCTGATCGACAAGATATTCAGGGTCGGCAGAATCCCTGTATCATGGCAGAGGGGGCGATATTGATTCCTGTGTTAAAAAAAGGGAATGTATCTGGACCTGGAAATTACAGACTTTTGTCTTTGATCGACTGTTCGTGTAAATTGTTCGCCTCATTACTTATCCAGACCTTACAAACCTGGGCAGAGAACTCTGGGATTCTTGACCTTTTTCAGAGCGGTTTTAGATCAGGATATTCGACAACCTATAACCTATATATAAAACACAGTCTGAGAGATAAGGCAATGCAATCTAATGGTCTGCCGTTCTATGCTCTTTACATAGATTTTAAGGCGGCATTTGATATGGTGAATCGTGATACGCTTTGGCATAAAATAGAAGAAATGTCCTGTCCTGAGGGAATAGTACACTATCTGAGACTTCTTCATAGTAACACGTCTGTCCAACTGAGACTAGATCTGAGAGGAACTATGACTAAAGCCATTCTGCTAAGCAGAGGTGTCAAACAGGGCTGTGTTCATGCTGGATGTTCATAACTGTCCCCCAAAGATAGGTTCTAAACTTTGTGCTGTTATGGCTTACGCTGACGATTTGATGATCTTTCATCACACTTTTAGTGGATTACTCAGATCGGCAGACGGCTTTGGGAGTACGCCAAGGCCAACGAGCTTGTTAACAACCATGGCAAGACTGAAGTAATACTATATACCCATGGCAAAATTGCTCGTCCGCGCTTACACATAAAAATCTATTGAGATTCAGTACGCTCATACTTATAAATATCTAGGCATTGAATTTGATTATAAGGGTAACTATGAAACATGTAAGCAAATTAGAAAAGTCAAGGCGGCGCAGCTGACAGCTATGATTTGTCAATTCACTCATACTCAGAGTAAATTTTCAATCTGGGGGGCCAGGCAACTTTATATTCAGTGTCTAGTTCCCATGCTAATCTATGGACTTGAGGCATTAATCAACATGAACTTAAATTGGCGTCAGATAGTCGAGGGGAAGTTTTGGAGGAATTTATTGGGTCTTCCTCAGGCTATACCTATGGCCATCTTAAGGCTGGAATTAGGCATCCTCTCTCTGAAAGCCATGGTATTAAAAAAGAGGGCTGAGCTATATATTAGAACTTGTATCTCCCCGTCCAATCAGCTACTGATTTGTATCAAAGAGGAGATAAATGCGAATAGCAATGTGCATTCACTGCAGAGATGGCCCTGTTATTCAAAGCAATTGATTGGACTCCGAGATGGGGTGACGACCATGCATACCTGAAGTACCAACTAGGTAAACATGTGAATAACTGGGATTGGCAAAACAATTTTGCACATTTTAGGAATTTGAAGAGTTATCGTTTTCTCACCCACATACTCTATACTTTCAAAAGGGCACAGAAATATCTGAATCTATGTCCATCCGTGAATCTTAGACATTTTCTTCTATTATTACGTATCAATCATTTACCATTATTAACATTGATAGGATCTGAGTGTTCAATCCCTGAACAAGAACGTTTCTGCCGGCTATGTAGGAATCCAGCTGAACCTGAATAGGCTAGGCATATATTAATATTATGCCCTATATTGGCTTCTGTGTATATTAAACATAATAATAGATATGTTCATTATCTGGATTTCACTAAGGAGGATGAGCTTTGGTACAACTGTCTAAATACCCTTAATGCAGGGCTTCATCTGTCTCTATATAGGGTCTGGACTTGTGCAGATAGGATTCTCAACAGCAATAAATAATAATGTAATGAACTTCTAATTCACTTGTTGGATAGACGTGATAACATCTTCCTTCCATTTCTCTTTTCCAATTTACCTCCCCACTGTGCTTTCGTCTTGGTAATTTTGTTAGTCTTGCAGCAAATTGTATAGTGTTTAATATAATACAATAATGAAAGGCAGAGAAAAGTAATGCAACCCATTTAAGCATTTTAACTACTTTTAGTTTTATATTCATGAGTTTATAGGTTTTTTTTTTATTTACCTAAGGGAATTAAATGTATTTATGTACACTTGAGATTTTCTTATGAATTTCTGAATGTATTCAATTATGAATGTATGTTTCTTTCCTTTTTTCTTTTCTCTTGATTTGTATATGTGTAAAGTTTTTTATATTTCTAAAAAACTATATCACATTACATTTTAATTAAATTAAATTAAGTAAAGTAAGTTATTTCGTTATGCTGTGCCAATATGCGTTAACATGTGCGCAACATAAAAAGGTCCCAGGGGGCTAGTCTCACCAGTAATTCAAGCAGGGGAAATATGGAGGTCCACAGGTAAAGTAGTGGTTGGCAAGCAGCAGGTCCACGAGATGCAGCCTTTAAAAGCAGGAAGACTGAATGAGTGGAAATCGAGCCGGGCCTGGAGTGGGCCTTTGGAGGGAGGGCCGGCCAAGCCTGCCGGCTTGCAATAGGCTGTTTAGATGGGAGGCCAAGCCAATCAGGGACAGGAGCAGGACAGAGCCCCAAGCACTCCAGTGCTTAGCTGAAGGCGGCCATCTTGGAATGGCAGGCTCACAAAGGATGTAGTAGGAAGAAAAGATTTGACGATTCATTTGCACCAAAAAACATTTCACCAAAAACAAAACACTTTGACGGGTGGAGCACCACAAAATGTAAAGTAAATAAATTTAATTTGTTGTAAAAATATGCGCGATCGTTTGCGTGGCATAAAAAGGTCCCAGGGTGCTGGTCTCCCCACCAATTCAAGCAGGGTAAATATGGAGGTCAACAGGTGAAGTAGTGGATGGCAATCAGCAGATGTAGGTTTGCAATGCTTTTCAATGCAGGGGACTTGTGAGGGATTGATCAGTGTTTTTGATGTAAGGAGCACCTGGTTGGCTGTGCAGTTAGTGATATGTGATTGGATGTGCAGTGTGTGTATGTTTGTACAAGTAAGCCATTTTGTTTCTGGTATGTCATTTTCTTTGTACATTTGAAGAGAGATGAAAGCTGTGTGTTTTGTTTGATGATCATTTGATGAGAGATGTAAAGCCCTTTGATTTTTTATTTTATTTTGCTTAATATTTTTTAAATGTGCCTTAATTTGTTTTTTTAATGTTAATGTTACTTTGTTTCGGTGGCTTTAGGGCGCCGCTGACATTGAATTTGTTTTACTAGCATTTGTTTGTTTGTTTGTTTATTATTTATAATGAACAAACATACCCTGGGGTAACAGTGCGCAGCCAATACAAGAATATGCAAAGCTTAGTTACACAACTTTAAATTTACATACAGATATTTAGGTATGCAGAGTATACATAGAGGAATCATAATACAACATATTTACAATAGCAAGCGATCATAGTACAGCAAATTTACAATAGCAGAATATACAAGTTTGATGGGCAGTCATTTCAGTTAGCACTACATTTAGTGAGCATTCGCTTTCAACCACAGGATAGTGTTGGTCCTAAAGTTTTGGTAGGGAAGGTCAGATCTTAATGTGTGGGGTAGGGAGTTCCACAATTTAGCTGCTTTCACCGGGAAACTGTTACCACCTATAGTAGAGCGATTGAAATTGGGGATAGAAAGGCAGTCTTTGTAGGCTATTCTGGTGGGTCTCAAGGAGTGTTGTCTGTGGAATTTGTTGACCAGGTAAGAAGGTGCAGTGTTATTAAGGGATTTGTGGGTGGGTGACAGGGTTTTTAGGTGGATTTTATCCAAGGTTGGCAACCAGTTGTTCTGGCGGCAACTCTCAGTGATGTGGTCTCTTCTGGAGATGCCCAATGCCGCCCTAGGGGCATTATTTTGTAGAATATGGAGTTTCCTAATGGTAGCTTTGGTTGCCCCAAGATAGAGGGAATTGCAGTAGTCTTGGCGAGAGAGGATAAGGGCTCTGGCCAAGGTAGCGCAGCTAGAATCAGATAGGAATGGTTTGGCTGTGCGGATAAGTTTGCACGTATAGGCCGTGGAGGACGCCAGAGAATTAACCTGTTTTGCAAGTGAGAGTTTTGAGACAAGGTAAAAGCCCAGCATTTTTACTTCATGACCTACTTTAATGCTAATGCCGTCAATTAAAAATGAAGAGTAGTCAGGTCCTAGTTCTTTTAGGCTAGAGGTAGTGCCAAGGATGATGAATTCAGTTTTATCATCATTCAGGCCTAGTCCATGCGTGGCCATCTATGCCTGGATGATGATGTACACTCTATTCACCAAGGCCAAATCCTTTCCATAATCCCCAGAAAGCGGGAGGATGATATGGGTGTTGTCTGCGTAGTTAGTGTAGGTGACACCAAGAAGATCCAGGTCATCGAAAAGGGGCTTAGTAAAAATGTTGTACAGTGTAGGCGAGACACAAGAGCCCTGGGGAATGCCACAGGTGATTGGTATGGGGTCGGCAGATGCAGTAGGTGAGACGACCCTCATGGTTCTGCCATTTAGAAAGGATCTAATCCAAGTAATTGCCTTGTTAGAGAAGTGCTCAGCTGAATTGAGATGGTTGCATAGGATGGTATGATCAACCAAGTCGAAGGCCGCCAAGAGGTCTAGGAGGAGGAGAAGGGCAGCTTTGCCGTTGTCTCTACACTCATCAACTTGGGGGCGGACGCCTGATTGTCTAGCTACTAGTAAGTGGTGTACTTCCAAGTGTTTTTGGATTTGTACATAGGCAACCTTATCTGGAATTTTTAGAAGGAAGGGTACTGTCGTGATCGGTCGATAGTTAGTCGGTACGGATGGGTTGAGAGTAGGTTTTTTTTAGCAAAGGGAGTACCCAGGATTCTTTCAGATTGGTGGGGATGGTGCCGGTGGAGAAAGACGTGTTGATAATCTTAGTAATGAAGGGAGAGAGGTTGCGAGGTGCATCCTTGATAAGTTGTGCATATGTTAGAAATATGTGTATACGTTAGACATATGTGCCGGCGGCGAATTCATTTTGTTAACCTGTTGCAATGTTAGTGAAACAAAGTGAATGGCGGCGGCTGCTTGGCTTGCCTGTTGGCGCCGGCACATATTTTCAATGTTAGTAAATGAAAATCAGAGCCAACCGCGGCTTTACATCAAGGAAAGCAAGCCGCCGCCAGCACTACATTCGGGAGCTTTGTGAGCAGTGGGTACGTTATGGATTGTTACTGCAGAAAGAGCAGCCCAAAGAGGTAAGCAGTGCCCTCCTGACTGCACAGCGCCTCCACTGCCCAGGCACTGGGGCTTCATCACACCATGTCCAGGCATAGGCTGCCCAGCCTGAGCACACTCTCCTGATCTTTCATTCACACCAACCGGTGGAAGGTGTGATCTGCACCCCTCTTTCACTAGGCCAGCTATTTTCGCATTGCAGTGCTCCCTGTGGACTTATGCCATTCACTTTTTCTGAGAAGTGTGTTGCGTCGTTGTGTTCTATGGGGCGAACAGTGTGAGACCCAGGGTTGGCCTATAATGCGGCATTGATCTCAGGCTGCCTATCAGTGCCAGGCCATCTCCAGGGACTGATACTGAGGGATGAATTCACAAGGTGCTTCAATTGGCGGAAACTGAGTGGCAGGTCCTTTTGGTGTAGTCTCTATAACTAAGGTTACCAGGTGATTCCATGTTATAGGGACAATATCAATTCTGTCTTTTCACGCTTCCTTGAATTGCATTTTGGGTAATTCTGTTTTGGGTCAGTTGACTAACTGATGAAGCAAAGCCAAGAATTAGTATGGCTTGTCGCTTGTCCCGGCTGGTAATCCACGGGTTACCTTCATCATTGCAACCAGTAGATTTGTCTTTGTGGTCAGACATTTGAAGTTATCTTTTTCTTGTCATAGAAGCTACCTGCACACAAGACCAAGAAGGTCTGGTCACGCTGCCTGTGAATGTTTGGTGGGATTGTGCTATGCAGGAAATATTAAAATGCAGTTTCTTAGATTTAAAAGGGGTGCCACCTTTATAGATTGCCAACATAACTGTCCTCCCCTGAGTTATTTTGCAGGTGTCACTGATTAATATTCTCAGAAGCCAATGCATGAGGGCGATAGACATTTGTGCTATCACTGTCTGATGCATTGCTTTTGGGCCATAAACTGTAACTTGAGGTGTCTTTCTGCTTGTATGGGGAAGAGGTTGTTCATGTTGGGGGACCATAACTTTCGGCTGCTAGAGCGTTTGAGTAATTGGTCAGTATTCAGTTCTGCCTCTAACTGAATGAGGAAATGGTGTCCTCACCCCTCTTGGGCTCATCAGAATACCTGCTCGAACTCAGCTGGATCGAGTCACAGGACCGTTTCTGCTTGTGAGGTTCAGCCTGCTTCCAAGCATGGCACCCCTTCCCCTTTTTGAGTTCTGGACCCCGTTCCATACAAGCAAAAGAATATTTGAGTTGCTATGAGTTTTGCACTGGGTCTGTTGTGTGAAATGACTGGAATTTCCCAGAAAGCTGTCATTTTTGGTATTGATAAGTTACATAACGGCAGCTTTTTTTAAACATCGTGTTTCCCAGCCAGATCATGTGGGCACTGAAATCTCCTGAATGCTTACGTGTGGTAGGCAAGTGCGTGGAAAGTGTGTAAGGGTACGTGGAACAGAACTATGCAAAAAGAGGGCGTTAGACGCTGGAGGAGGCCGGTTGGCGAGTTACTCAACTTTTACTTATTTTGATCACTTGTGATTTGATCTTTACCGTAGTGACATGTTTAAACTGTAACTCCCTCACACCCACACCAAGTTATTGAACCTACACCATTGGTCATGGAAAGCATGGGGTTAACATCAGATGGAGTGAACACCTTGCACCTAGCACCTTGGTCCATGCCGGTAAAATACCTGCACCACCTTGGAGGAAAGGGGAATTACCGCCCTATTGCAAGGTTGGCGGGGCGGTAATTCCCCCTTCCCCCATTGCCTTTCCACATTCCCATTTTTGCACCCTGGTCCCTTTGCGGGTTGGTTTTTAACGCCTGCTAAAAAGCAGGCGTTAAAGTACCAACCCGCAAAGGGACCTCGTAATCAGGCGGTAAGGGTGAACAGTGACCGGTACCCTTATGGGAATGGGGAAGGTGCTAATTACGGTACCGCAAATTGCGGTACCGTAATTAGCACCCTGGTCTCTTTGCGGGTTGGTTTTTAACGCCTGCAAAAAAGCAGGCGTTAAAGTACCAACCCGCAAAGGGACCTCGTAATCAGGCGGTAAGGGTTAATGGTGACCGGTACCCTTACCGGTGACCGTTAACCCTTACCGCCTACCGTGTAATGAGGGCCATTATCTTTTACGGCATTTCAGGAGTTTGGTATCATAGTTTTGCTGATATGATTGGGTGGGTTTGCCAGATCGAGAGACAAGAATGAACCGCCAGTAAACGATTTAATTTGTGGGATAATACGAGTAATGTCCTTATTTTCCATATATACACATTTTGGAGGGCCTCGATATGTAGTATGCACACAAAATAAATATACCTGCACTCTCTACCATCTCTCATTCTCTCACATACCTGCTTTATTTCTTACCGTCTCACTCTCAACCTTTCTCACTCATATTTCCGCTTGCTCATCATTGATGGCACCCTCGCTCAATCGTTTCCTCCCATCCTCTTCTTTCTCCTTCTCTTGTACACTCACGCCCCTTTTCACATCCTCCTTTGAAACTTTGCACTCTCCTCCTTGCACCCTGCTGCCTATAAATGCATAACGCAAAGAACAATAAATGCCAAACCTATTGGCATTGCCAATGCTTGTTTACCCTGAGATGAGGTAATGACAGACTTTTTAATAGTCTGGAGGGGTGCTAGGCCTGTGCCGCAAATAGCAGAAATGTCAGAGTTTTTTTTTATTTTAACTGTAGCCAGGTCTGGCTGGACATCACTGGATCCATTTTTGCCAGAACCAGCTCAGCTTCCATCGTTCTAAGGAAAATAAATGCATGGTATTTACTTTTGTGAAACGTCATTTCATCCTTACATAATTATAATGTATTTTAACATTGCAGATTGCTTTCAAGCTACACCTGGTGCAAAGAGATCCATGCGCAGAGAAATACGTAAGCTGCATGTAAAAGGGGGTAAAAGCTTGGAGGTGGCCGAACGAAGAAAAGAGATAGGAAAAGAATATGAAATTTGGCTAAGACGATGGAAAGGGTTAATTTGTAATGCCGACTGGCAGGTTATGATTCAAACTCTGTGTAGTAAATACCCTCATAAAATATGGGCAAGTTTGTCAAAAAGTAAAGGTGAGGTTAGAGAAAAAACAGTAAATCCCATACAATGAAATATGTGGAAGTTCTACCTTGAGGATAGAGTTGGTGATTATACACAAAGAAACATCTCCAGGCATAGTGATCGGAGGTTGGCCACTTACCTTTACTATTGAGACTGTTAAAAAGGCAATTAACAAATTGAAAAATTCTAGAGCCCCAGACCCCAATGAATTGGCCAATGAGGTCTTAAAAAGGGATCCTGAGCAGTGGGCCATAGGAAATCATCATATTCCAGAATCGTGGCAGCAAGCGGTACTCCTTCCCATCTATAAAAAAGGCGATAGGATGGTTCCGGAAAATGATAGATTATTATCGCTGCTCGACGTTGCCGGGATGATATTCTCATCTTTTGTGCTGGAAGCTATGCAAATTTGGGTACAGGAATCTAAGATTCTCAATTTTTCACAAACTGGGTGTTGTGCTGGTTTGAGCATGAGTCATAATCTCAGGGTGCTAGATGCATTAATAAGAGACACTCTGGAGTCGCGGAACCAGACATTGTATATAATATTCGTGGATTTTAAGGCCGCTTTTCATAGTGTAGATCAGTGTAGACTCTGGAAGAAGCTAACTAAAAGCGGTTGCCCCTCGTGACTCATCAATATTCTGAAGGGCTTACACCAACATACAAAGGCGGCTGTAAGGCTCACCGATGATGGTATGGTTACAGAAATGGTGGAGATACAGAAAGGAACTAAAAAGGGCTTTATTTTAGCCCTGACGCTGTATAACCTCTATATGTCAGACATGCCGGATTGGCTAAACCCAGAGGTAGGGTGTTATCCAAGGGTAGGGGGTTGGCCCCTGCCTTGTTTACTCTAAGCTGATGATCTAATCCTTTCAAATCACACTTTCCTGGGGGTAAAGGCCATGTTTAAGCCTTATGTAACTATGCGACACAGAATAAACTAACCATAAATATGGCAAAGACCAAAATGTTGGTAGTGTCTGCAAAAAATGTGAAAAGACCCACTTTTAGCTGTTCACTCGGAAATATAGAATGCGTTGGCTCTTATCTGTACTTGGGTTTGGACAGCAGTAGCACCAAACTGTATACTCAAATAGTTGAAGCAAAAATTATTAAAGCCCGTAGGATGACCAGCTAATCTTATAATTTGCTAGGGGCACGGCTGGGTTTTCCCTGAAGGGAATATTAACGCTTTATAAACAAAGCTTTTGTCCTATGGTGCTTTATGGACTGGAGGCCTTGGCCATGACTGATTTAACATGGTTAGATACTGTGATGGGTAGTTTTTGGAAGCAAGTGTTGAGGTTTAAGGCCTCGGCCTCCATTCTGTAAATCAGATGAGAATTTGGCCTTACATCTCTTAAAGGGGAACTATTGAGAAGACGTGGCCTATCATACATGAAAATCCAGGCAAATCCCAGGTGTCAATTATTTACCTTATTGGCGGTTCCAGGATATGTTAAAGATAGCTTTGAAAGTCTGGTCAAAGATCTGCTTGGTCTTGTGGGATGGCATCCTGATTTTGCAAGGGGCTCATCCTATGAAACATTGGAACGGCTTTTTACAAGAAAAGTTAAGAAATGGGATTGGGCGGCCAATTATATTCGTGTGGAGGCCTTGCGTAGTCATGTGTTTATGGCGGGGGGAGGGGTGGGGGTGCATAGGTATCTGCAGCCACAACTATACCTCAGACAATGCCCAAGCTTGAAGGTGCGATCATTTAGAGTGAGGCTGAGGACAAATAGGATGCCAGCTCGGGCTCCAACATAACGAAAGATATTGCCAGATGTGTACGATCCCGGAATATCCTGAGACCGCAAGGCCTCTCTTTACAGAATGTATAACACTTGTCACCGAATACATGACACTGTTAGGTCCCTTTGTATATAATTACGAATCTATTAAGAGTGTTGATTTGTGGGCCTTCTGTCTGAATACGGATAACCAAAAGGTGCATATTGCTATGTATCAGTTGTGGGTGATAATAAAAAAAAAAACGTTTTAGACTGTGCGATAAGGGAAACTGGTTAGTTAACCACTGTTTTATAATGAATTCGTATGTGATGTGTTTTATAAATGTGATATTAATAATAATATTTTAATTTTGTTGATAAATGGTTTTTGATGCATGTGATTTTTAGAATAGTTTTGAAATATCTCTGATTGATATAAGATGTATTAAATTAATAATTTTTGTAACGTTTGCATGAAACTTAACAAATAAAGTACAATAAAGATTGCTTTAAAAAAAAGTGAGATAGGTATGTTGAAAAAATTAACTGCTGGTGTGACTTCTTTCTCTCCCTATGCTTTTGAACTAAAATTGTTGAATCTATGAAAGGGGTGTCACAAGGAGGCGGGGCTTCTAAAATGTGGCCGGTGCTTCAAGGCCGGTTTTTGCTTCAAACAAAGGTGACAAACCTACCTCCTTCTCTCTTACTCGCATCTGCTTCTCTCCTCTTTACCTTGTGAACTTTGCGACTTCATCAGAGCGGTCAAAAGCAACATAAATGCATCCAACATGAGAAAACAGTATTAAGATACATAGGGCCTCATTACGACCCAGGTGCTAATGGGTTAACAGCACCGTAAAAGGCTGCAGCGCCGTTAACCTATTAGCGCCTAATTATGAGGTCCCTTTGCGGGACCCGACCTTAACGGCTGGTTTTACCAGCCGTTAAAGTAGGGACCCGCAACGGGACCTTGGTGCTAAGTACGGTGCCGCAATTTGCGGCACCGTACTTAGCGCCTTCCCCATTCCCATTGAGCCCTATGGGGCAAAAATGGGAATGGGGAAGGGCCATGGAGGAAGGGGGAATTACCGCCCCGCCAACCTTGTAATGGGGTGGTAATTCCCCCTTTCTCCATGGCGGAGTCGGTAACTTAACGGCATGGACCATGGTGCTAAAAGCACCATGGTCTTCCGCCAGGGTCGTAATGAGGCCCATAATGTAGAGCAGATTGTGTCCGACTCCCGAGGTGTCCATGTAATCGGGTGAACCATTGAGGGGCCTTTATATACAGTCCTTGCTTTTTAACCAAGCAAACCTTGCATGCTGGGACTTGGAGTCCGATACATATAATATAAAAGGTGCTCCCAGCCCACTGGCGCATGAACTAGGGGTGCTGGTGGTGCTGCAGCACCTCCTGGATTGATGGAGACAGGTCAAAAGGCATCAGAATAAAATGCTCCTTTTGAATGAATGTCAGTCATTTGTTTGTTTAAGGACATTGAACTGCAAAGTGACTGTAACAAGAACGAATGAATGATATGTTTTGGCAAATTAGTGTCACTTCGTTTTTATCTTTCAGCTCTCTTTGGTTTTGAAGCAAATATTACTTGCCTGAAAGGGTAAATACACTCTTTCCGAGTCTCAGCTGAGAGGCCAAGGACTGACTGAGCATGCACTCCATGCTCACATTTTATCACGGCAGTGTGAGTCCACCCTCTCTATCTAGAAAGGGAACTATGAATTTTCTGTGATAACACCTGCAATTTATAACAAGGCTCCTACCATGTGTGCGGCACAATAACCACATTTTCAAAAAGCCTGCTACAATTCTAAAGAGGGCCAATCTCTCTGCAAGCAGTTAAGACGCTAGATAAGATGAGCAGTGCCAGACCTTGTCACAGCCTCTGCATTTGTTTCGGGTGTCAACATTTCTCAGCAATTCGTAGCTTAATTGCTGTACCTCTTAATGTAACAGTACATGCACTTAACAGAGCTGACTTTATGGATGACTGCCACCACTTATAGGCAGTCTCAGCAGTGAGTCCAAGCAATGAATGAGAATAGTGTTTGATTTCTCTTCGTACACGCTGGGAGAAGTATGACACACATCGTAATAGATGGCAGCAAGCTGTTACTGCTCGGGGTTACTTCAGGTTATAGGGCTTTCGAGCAAGCACTTATCCTGGCCTTTTTCACTATCCTATTGCCGTTTAAACCTTCTCGGCCTTTCATATGCAAATGCATTGGCCTGCTTGGTGCTATGCGACTTCCATTTAGGACAAAGCCAGGTCCAACCTGTATGACACTGACCCACCCCAATAATCCTCCCAGCAACATCACCCACTTAGGAAATATAGCGCCGGTGGTTAATGCAACTGTTGTATTCATATATGTTCCAATCCTGCAACTACAGCTTGGTGGAGCGTTGTGCATGCGTTAAAAAAAAGATTTATCTGTGAGCTCACTGGTTAATCCCAGCTGGGCTAACATGGCCAGCCATCTTCTTATAAAGGTGGCACTACGTTCAGGGGTACAACACAATTGCTCAGCAGAGCTACTTTCATTTGAGGTGTAGCATTAGTTCGTTTGGTTTACATGCACTCAGTGTTGACTAACGAGCACTGTAACGCACTTTTCAAAAGAGTGAGTTACTATATTTATAAAGCATTTCTGTAAAGACTGGAGGGGGAATCTGTACTTCTGCCCTCTTAGGTGGTTTTGGTAAAGGCACAGAACACCAGCCAAGGTTCTCTATAGGGTAGCAATGGATTAGCAACCAAGGCATACGCTCTCAGGAGATGATGCAGGCTGGTACAGTAAGTCCCCAAGCCCCCACAAAGGAATGTCCACACACTATGTTAGGTAATAACACAGCTTCTTTATATGAAATAAAGTTCAGTTAAAAATATACACATAAATAAGGACACTTTGAAATTTGGCAATACTATTCTAATAATGGCAAACATATATATACTCTATGTGGTACCACACAACAATTAAGATTCAATTAAAAATGCACCCATAACTGCAGTTTAAAAAGCATAGCAATTATAAGCAAGGTGTAACTGCATAGATCAATAGAAAAAGTCAGGTTAGTTTCAGAACATAGGCAGTATACTTTCTTTAGACTCAAATAATAATACTGTGTGAGGATCCCCCCACCTGGGTAACCTGTAAGGGAAAAGGTTGGGTGTGCCTTATCTTGTCTATTACAGCCCAGTCCATAAATGTTCAATAATGTGCTGCTTTACTTCTACAGATTTCACCACCCCAAAGTACCTGAGATGCCACAGGACAACAAGATCGAAGATGAATCTGAGACCCCTAGTTGATTCCTGAGGCTCGAAGATGCTCTTCCTCGTCACAGTACCTTTGGTGCGTTGGCTTCACTCGATGGGACCCCTTGAGGATGGACGTCCTTTGCAAGAAGCAGCCTCTGGGCTGTTGAGGTTAAGAGAAAAAGAGGAACCAGATAGTGTTGGAAAGGCAGCACTTTCCGTCTTCGCGGTTGTCTTTGTTGGTGGGTCGTTGCTCCGGCTGTGGATGTCCCATGACAGTGAAACTTGCTGTGGACTCTGAAAAGGCCTGACTGAAGAGGATAGGATCCTTGAGGACCTTGGATGCCTTTCAGTGGTGCCAGATGCAGTGGCAGAAGTAGGTGTTGGCTTTCAGACTTTTTCAGTTTACAGTCTTTTGGTTCTTCGGTGCTGCAGCCGCAACATTGACCTCTGGTTGGATTCTGGTAACCAGGACTCGCCAATGCACTGGACTATGGACCCTCACCATGGCTGGACCCTCTGACCTCTTCTTTGGTTTTTGTTGGAGGTAAACCTACCAGCGGACCTTCCTCTGTAAACAGCAAACAGGGATCTTGTTCAATGGGAAGAGGTGGTCAGATGTGGTGCCAGAGATGTCCCTTGAAATATTCATTGATCAGGTGGAACCTTCGCAGCTCCGGGTGTCAAGCAGAATTATCCTCTTCTGTGCAATACACAGCAATCTAGCTTGCAGCATTCATGAACACTTCTCCGCACCCTGGACGACACAACTAGACTTCTTTGGATCGAGATGTCCAAGCACTCCTCTTCTGGACTCACGGAGAACCCCTTCTCCGGACGGCAGCAACACAAGTCTGGCTTCCAGAGTACTTCTGATGAAGAGTGGCAGGTGCACAATTATCCCTCGTAGCTCAAGAAGAAGTTGCCTATTCAGGCCCTCTCTTAGATCAGTCCTTGGAAGCACACAGCAACTTTCAGATTACTTGAAGAAATGCTGCAGCAGAAGTCTTCCTCCAGCTAGGCTCCAGGGAACAGCTTTTTATTTCTTCAGCCTCGACTTCAGCTGCTGAACTTAGCTTCGGAAATAATTGGTGAGGGAGAGGTCCCTAGTTTGTTCCCCATTTACTCAGACTGAGCCAGGCTCGGTCAGCCACTCATACACGAGTGCAGTCATTCAGGCAGGCAGCCAATCATGCTCAAAATCATTAAGGCCATTCATCCAAACCAGACACCCATAACAGAGAGTGTGAATTTGAGTAAGCACCCAGCCTTTCAGGACTCTACAATGTATTCCCTCCAGTTTCAGTCAGGGCTGTCCCAGGCTTTGTGTCACACAAAACAAAACAAGACACCCACAGCACAGAATGTGAGTTGACTTCAGACTCCATTCGTACAGCTCCCACCCGCTCCTGTTAGTGTACCCCCACCCATTGGTGCCATAATGGTATCCCATGTGCATTGTTCACCAAAAGGAAACATGAAGAGCTGCAATGTCAGAGGTCCAGGCTGGACCCCAGAGGCAGAGAACAAACACAGAGAAGTGGTAGGAGAAAGACTAGGAGGCCCTGTCCCTCTAAAAGCCATTTCCAGTATCACAATATCCAAGGAGGAATGAGACAGCAAATTATGGCAGCCATCATCCAACTCAGGAAACATGCCCCATGTATCTGTATTGTTGTATACCTCTGTAAGGCGTTCCGTTGCTCCACTCTCCAAAAAAACAATAATAATAATAATAATAGGAGAGACGAGAATTTAATGTTGAGAAACCCAATATCTGCGACAAACTGGAATTGAATGCTGAGCATCCCCAGATCTGGAAGAGACCTGAAGGGAATGCCACAAGGCCAAGCCTGAAAAGAGCAAAGTAGAAACCTGGGAGAGATCTTGTGAGTAATAGCGAGAGCAGGGAGACTGAAGAAGTGTCCAGATTATGAGTAACTCCTGGAAGAGCTTTTCCCATGAGAACCTTTCTGTTTCGTTGCGTGAGATTAGGGTGGACATTTGAGAACAGGATTTGTCAACTCTTTTGTTGGTCATTTATTGGAACAGCTGCGAGGCTAAAGACTGTTCACTAACCTTTTGGACATTACTCTGTTGTCTATGGTCTCCATTATGGAATAAGGACTCTTGAGGTTATGATTAGAATTGTATTTCTTGATCATTCATCTTTGGAGGTGTAAAACACCTGGAGAAAAGCCCCAGTTGGTGTTGTCTCATCCCTGACATTGTTTTTCTCGGAACATCCTTATTTGTTACAGACAGTCCACTAGTTCCTGTGGGTGTTTGTTCCAAACCTCTACCCTTCCAGAACACAGAATAAAACCATCCTTTGCAAAATTCAATTCAAATGTTTTATGTATTTGTATTTCTATTTTTTTTATTTGTAAAGCGTATCAAGCCCGGAGGCATCTGGGTGCATTTTTTTACATATTCATATGTTACGTGATTACATACAGGTTAGTGAAATTACAGCAATTGAAGTACAGGCAAATAAGCAGGTGGCGAGAGGCTATGTTAGGTTTCTTGCGCAAAGAGCCACTTTTTTACATTTCTCTGAATACCTAGTAAGAGGGTTCTGTTCTTAGGGTAGTGGGTAGCGTATTCCACAATTTGGCTGCTAGAATGGGGAAGCTACTACCTCCTGCCTTCTGAAGCTTAGACCTGGGAATCCTGAGGCAATGAGACTGCAGATCTAGTAGGACTATCTCAGCTGTTGCATGTGAAATTGTTAGTCAAGTATCTAGGTGCTAGGTTCGCAAGGCAGTTGTGTGTGAGTGATATAGTTTTAAATGCAATCCTTTGATTGACTGAGAGCCAGTTAAGGTTGCGTCTAGATTCTGAGATATGTTGGGATCTCGGGATATTCAAGCAGATTCGATGGTGTTGTTTTGTATGTATACTTGCATCTTTTTTATATTCCGTTGTTTGGTTCCCAAGGAAAGTGCATTGCAATAGTCAAATTTAGATAGGACTAATGCTCAGGCTATGGAAATACAATTGGTTGTAGTTAGGAACGTTCTGCAGACCAAAATTAATTTGCAGGTGTAGGCCATAGCGAAGACTGTCGCATTGATTTGTCTTGTTAGATTTAGGTCTGAGACTATGTAGATACCTAATGTTTTCACATCCTTGGAAATCTTAATGATGTTACTGTCTATGTTGAAGGAGTTGAACCGTCAATCTAATTTTTTGAGTTTTGGTTGGGATCCTAAGAGGAGTAACTCTGTCTTATCGTCGTTAAGACAGAGTCCATGCTTAGCCATCCAAGATTGTATGATACGGTAGATGTCATTGAGTGCTTTAGTGTCAGTTACGTAGTCTCCAGTGATGGGGATGAGTATTTGGGTGTCATCCACGTAATTAGTGTTGGTGACACCAATATAGTCAAGGTCATCGGACAGAGGCTTCGTGAACACATTATATGAAGTTGGAGACACAGAAGATCCCACTGGGACTCCGCAGATGACTGGTTCTGGCTCAGCAGAAGCCGAGGGTGCAAAGACCCACCTGGATCTGTTGTCAGGGAATGACTGGATCCATGCAGTGGCTTTGTCAGAGAAGTGTGCTGCTGAGGTTAGATGATTACATAGGACTTTGTGATTTACTAGGTAGAATGCAGCCGACAAATCTAATAGTAGAAGGAGGGCAAGTTTGCCTTTGTCTTTTAACACTTCAATTTGTTTTTAAGGTCAATCAGAGCTGTTTCTGTACCGTGTCTAGGTCTAAAGCTTGATTGCCTGAGACCCAAGAGGTCATTTATTTCTAGATGTTCTTGAATCTGCAGGTAGGCTCCTCTATCCAGAATTTTAAGTAGAAATGGTACTGTCGTGATTGGTCTCTAGTTGGTTGGGATGTTAGGGTCTAGAGTCGGCATTTCTAGTAGGGGAAGGACCCAGGCATCTTTTAGGTTGTTAGGGACTGTGCTTGTTTCAAATGAGGCGTTGATTAGGGAGGTGATGAATGGAGCTAGTTCCTTAGCTGCCTCTTTAATGATAGGAGCAGGGCAGATGTCTCCCTGACATCTTGAAGGTTTTAGTTTGGTGATTATGTCCTTGACATCTTTGATGGAGAGAGGAGAGAAGTTGAATGGTGTGTGGGTATTCGGGATGGTACTGGAGATTTTGGTTGAGGAGTGACAAGAGAGCGACTACATTTTTTCGTTCCTATTTTATCTTGTAGAATTTTTATTTTATCCAGTAGTGCTTTCTGAATGTTGGGGCACCAGGTGATCCGAGGTGGGGCTGGGGATTAAAACTCTCTAAGTATATTGAAAAGATCTTTCGTGCTGGATTTGGCTTGATTGATACGGTTGTTGAAGGTGTCTTTTTTGGTTTATAGAATGGCCTCTTTGTAGTTGAGGGAGGCTATTAGGAATGTATCCTTGGTGAGGGCTGTCGGGAGATTCTTCCAAAGAGCCTCAGCGTTTCTTTTGGTTTTGCATAGAGACTTAAGGTGTGGAGAGAACTACGAGTTTAAATCTGCACAGGGTTTGGCTTTACGCAATGTTAATGGTGCTATTGTGTTAATGGCCTTGAGTAGGGTGTGGTTGTATAAGTCAACAAAGACAGTGGGGTCCATGTGTGTGGCGTTGACATTGATGATCGGCTGTAACAGGTAATAATTTCTCCACTGTTATGTTGCGTATATTCATAGTACATATACAAGGAGAGAGGTTCTATTTGTTGCACTGATTACTTTCCTTTATAGTGAATGAGATAAGGTGATAGTCCGACCAGGTGCATGGTGTGTGGGAGAGGATTTTTATATCAGAATTGAGGTCGGCCAGCCAGTCTAGAGTCCTTCCTTTATTGTGAGTAGTGGTGTGGTGCGATGTATAAGGCCTAATTCTGAGATCGTGTTGGTGAGGGCTAGCGCCTTGACATCTTTAGAGTCCTGGAAGCCTAGGTTTATATCAGCCATTAGGTTAATTTATAATCTTGGCTTAGTATTGTCAGTGAGGAGGAGAGTAATGTCTTCTTCAAAGGTAGATAGAGGCCCAGGTGGTCTATATATGAGGTGGATGGTAGTTGTTTGGGTGGCTGAGACAGGTAGCTTAACGGACAATAATTCTGCTGAAGGAATGGAGGGACTTGGTATGTGCCTAAGGCCTAAAGAAGTGTTTAGAAATGAAGGCGACACCTCGGCCTTTGGCTCTATATGAGTCTCTGTCAAATCGGATGTCGGAGTACTTATCTGGGATGGCAAGGTAGAGTGCGGGCCCTGCTGCAGCATGAAGCCAAGTCTCTGTAATTGCTAAGAAGTGAAGGTCATGAGAGGTTATGAAATCAGCAATATCTAGTGTGTATCAGGTGTATCAATGCTTAGCCTTACCACAGTACCTAATGGAGGGGGAGGATTAATGTGTGGTAATGAGTGTACCTATGTGTCTCTGTGTGTGCATCTTCTCTTTGATTCCTTCCTTTGTATATCAGTTTAAAATTCCAGCCTCAATGACTTAGGCTTCCACTTCTGATCTCAATGTGGTACATTTTTTAATGTGGTCACACTTTTCAGAAGGGCTGCAATCGTTTATATGTGAATGGACCTTTAGTTTATTAATTTCATATCCATCAACATTGTCACATTAGAGTGTTGATACTTTTTACACCTGCACTCTAAGGCCGGGTGGATAGCTCAAGGGCAACGCATTTGTCTTGGAAGCAAGACAGCGCAGAGCAAAAAAGCTTTAAGTCACGGTCTTTGGCTTTGAGACTGGTCTCTGGTATTAAGCATGTTATAAAAGATGACTTAATTAATTATCCGAATATTATATTGTATGACAGTGCATTCACTTCTCAGTGGGACCAATATAGATTTAATAACAAACTACTGGACACCTCAACAAGGACTCTGTTTTAGTAGGATTGTCTGGACGGTTCTTGCACATCGCCTACTAATATGCCTCACATGAGGCCCTAAAATGTTTCAACTTTGTTGCCCGCTGTATTATGGACAGTACTGGTAGTTGCAGTATTACTGCACGATGTATTACTACCACGATGTATCAATAGGGTTGTGGTATATTCAGTACCATAGTGTTGATGTATGATAAGAAATTCCAAATATTGTATCTGCATGGAATTTAAACTCTCTAAAGCTCACAGAATGGTATTATACACACAGGTATGGAGCACATAAATCACATTTAACAATGTTGTGTCCTCCTGTTTGATATTTAACTGACATTGCCACTTCATCAGCAGTATTTCGAAAAATGTTTGTATGTAACATCACATGCCAGATGTTTTCCTTATGGTAGCATGTATCTGTGCACAGAGGAGGGTTATATGGTTCTCCAGCAATGTTGGATACACTCTACAATCTGATACTCCTTTTGTATGCCATATCCATACTCTTAGAGTGCAGAGAACAGAGGGGTGTATGGTTCCATCTGCCAGGAATCTGCCTCCCACAGACATTGCGTACAACTGACCAACACTAGTTAACTGCAGGGCACATGTTACATTTCAATGACATTTGCTGCTAACATTATCAGTGGTGTGTTATTCCTTGCATGGACGAAAAAGAGCCCATAGCCACCCATGCAAACTCTATTAGCTCTTCCTCAGACAGATAAAGCATGGTTCAGCCATACCTGCAAACTATGCTATCTTTTTTAGTTATGAGCAGCATAGGTCTAAGTGCACTTGTGTATTAGTAGGAGCAGAGCTTTGAATGGGTCTGTTAATAAGATTAGAACACTGAGTAAATATGGGCATTAACATGAACAGGAGCCAGAGTTAACGAGTGTCATCCTGAGCAGAGCTCTCTCTGCGTTGTGTGTGTTGGTAGGTCTACTCTGAAGGAGTCTGAGTACACACTAGTATAACTCCGTTCAGCTAATAAGGATGACTTGCTGTTATTTATGTGGTCATGTCTATGATAAAACCTTCTTTACATCATAAAATATTTCATTTATTTCATTTGAAGTTTTGGACAGCACTGTTTCTGCCAAAAGGGGTCCCACAGCGACCTAAGAATGTTCAAGGTTAAAAAAATGAGAGGTGAACCAGACGTTACTAAATGTTTTCAGGATAGGATAGGAAGATTAGGATAGACATGTAGTAGGTGGGAGGTGGAGGAGAAGGGTTATGTGCAAGGAACAAGGTATGTCTTCAGGCTCTTTCTGAAAGTGGTTATGCAGAGTGCAGTGCAGATGTGAAGCAGTAGTGTGCTCCATACTCTGGGTGCCCACTGGATAAATGCCTGTTTTTGTGTACATGTCAGTTTGCCGAGTCTTATGTGTAGAAAATACTGGCTTGCTTGTCTCGTGTTTGTGTGGGCGATGGGTTTGAGAATGTTGTGAAAGTAAAGCAGGGAATTCAATGAAGAGTCATTTAAAGGCAATTGTTTGTGGTATGGGGAGCTAGTGGAGCTGGGCGTGAGCTGGTGTAATGTGTTAATGTTTGGGTAGTTTGTGATTAGTCTGGCTGCTGCGTTTTGTATGACTTGCCGGACTGATGTGTGCTGTTGAGGTGTCCAGTGAGGAGAACATTGCCGTAGTGCTGCTTGGACTGAATCAATACTTGGACTACGGTGCAGAAGTCATCAGGGGAAAGGATGTGTGTGATTGTTCATAGGAGGTGTAGTTGTGGAGTGCAAGCTTTGATGACAGCAGCTATGTCGTGTGTGAAAGAAAGGTAGGGGTCGATGGTGAAGCCAAGATATTTGATATCTGGCAAGGTATATTTGTAAGTTGTCTGTGATAAGATCTTTAATCCGGGGGGGGGGGGTTGTTAGATATGTGTCGGGGAGGTGCAGGGGGGCAGATGAGGAGATATTCTGCTTTGTAAGGGTTAAGCTTGAGGTAGTGGGTGGCCATCCAAGTGGTAATGGTGGAGAGACAGCTTTTGAGGGTGTGGAGTTGTGAAGGGGATAAGATATGTATATTTGTGTGTCATCTGCATTTTGGTGGAAATGGAGGATGTGTTTGCTAAGGGTCTTTCCAAGGGATTCTACATATAGTTGTTGAAAAGTGGGGACAAGGAAGAGTTTTGTGGGATGCCACATGTGACTTGAAGGGTGTGTGATTGATAAGAGGGCATAGAGACAACGTGTCTCCTGTCAGTGAGGAGGGAAGTGAACCAGTTTAGGATGGTGACCTAAAGTTTCATCTCATAGGATAGGACGTTTAGTAGAATGGTGTGGTCGAGGAGTATGAGAAGTGATGTTGTGGAAGTCATTAAGGATGTGAAATGTAGATCAGGTTGAAACCCAGATTGGAAGGGGTTGAGACGGTTCTTTGTGGTGATGTGTTGTTGCACTTAGGTAGGGACAAAGCATTCCATACTTCTGGCGAGGTATGGGAGGATATTAGTTTTTGGGGTGTCTGACGCAATAGTGGTTACAAGATGGTTCTCCAACAGTAACATTTTGTGTTCACTCTCAGGGCCCGATTCATGGAAATGGGTGCAGAAATCCAGCAAAGGCCGCGCTCTGAGAAGGACACTGCGTAAGCCTGGTGCAGAAAGAAAAATGCACGCCCCAATTATTCATGGAATTGACAGTGCAAAGTAACCATATTCAAAAGTCGTGCACAGCATGCCCCCAACACGCCCAGACACAAAGCATTAACAGCCAGAACAGCTACCTTTGTGAGCTCCCGTGGGCGTGAATACATGCACCCTTCAAACAGTGAGCGGGGTCCCCCGTAAGCATGGCTGCAACTCAGGGAACCTGTGTGGGTTCCCACGCAACTGTAACTGTCACCCTGACAACATGAGTATAAAAAATCATAACTTGCCAATAACTCAGGAAATCTGTGTGTGATCCCACATAAAACGTTCCTGCACCCCACTACACTGCTTACACATAGCCCTAAGTTGCATCAGAACCCCGATTGAGTGCACGGACCCAGTAATCCAACGTGAGACCCCACCTGCATGCTGAAAATCATATGCCCAAGTGTACTTATGAATGCCTTTGGGTGACGGATCGTTTCCAAGCCGAGATGTTACGTGATCAAATACATGAATACGTCTTGTGCTGTGCAATATTGGGCATGTAAGGGACTGCCTTCATGCTGTCCTTCGGAACGCCCACTTTTTCGCAAGTTCTTCCCCATTTTTGGCATTCCACCCCCTTCCCAGTGCTGTGTGCAGGCCACGCCCACGCTCTTCTCGGAGTCTCGCTCAAGGGCCTCACCGGCTCGCACAGACGTGCCGAGCCAGCGCGAAATCCACACAAGCCCAGGGAAACTACAGCATATTCGGTTCCATGAATCGGCGAAGGCAAATTTGCGAGCAGATGCGCGTGCAAGTAGCCTCTTTTCCGCACAGATAATTCCATGAATCGGGCCCTCTGTCTATGTTTCTCTTGATCTCTCAGCACTATAAGACTATAAGGCAGTTATGGTGTAGAAAGTACTCTCTAAAAAATGCCCTATCCTATCAACCTTCATTCATACATGCGGAAATAATTGTTTTGAAATTATTCACTTGATGCCATATTTTTGAAATGACTCAATTTGAACTCACGCCCAACCTTGTTTCCACTGAAGGAGTTAACTTCATTTGATGTCCTTGCTAGTTGAATACCATCAGGATTGATTACAACACCAATGATTTTGGTGAGGTGACACCAGCTAGCACCCCACTATCAAAGGTTTTCCAGCACCACTGCCCCAGCCTTGAAAGTATGTTTTCTTAAAAAGTCAGGACTGGAAGAAAGTGGAACGGATGACTTGGAGCAAGATGGCCTGTGTCTACTTGATCTTGAGAAAGCTTGCAGGTGTCAGGGTTGTCCAACTCTGGTCCTCCAGGGGCGGAATCCTGATAGGTTTTCAGGATACCCCTCATTAATATTAATGAGGAAAAATGGGCATACATTTCAAATCATTGAATGCAAATGTATCTCATGAATATTAATGAGTGGCATACTGAAAAGCCGGCATGGATCCGGCACTCAAGGCCTGAAGTTGGACAATCCTGGTAGCTACTATGTCACTTTCATAGATATCATGGCATTCACATTTTTTAAATGGAGTAATGCAAAACCCCATGGGACACCCACAGTTGCGTGTAAGTGAGGAGGGTACAACAGCAGGTACAGCGGCAGAAACCTCACAGCCTGGTACGGCCAAGATCTGCCATAGAGACAATAGCCACATTTGCCATGGCGCTCATGCGACGACTTGCCACAGTTGGACATTATGTGTCATCTAAAAAACATTCTTTAAAAACGTTAATGAACAACGCAACCCTAAATTGAACACCGCTACATGAACGTGTTGCAATACAAATAAATATGCAATAAGAAACAAGCACTGGCAAAGCCAACGGTTTGGGATTTTGTCTAGGCATAGCATCAGAATTCTCCACACACTACCATGATATCCATAGCTGGCAAATGGTGTTAGTCACTGGGCATATTATGCCTGTGCGGGAAGTAAAACGTCTGGCTTTGCCAATGGTTGTTTTTAACAGGAATGAGGAGCAATCACAGATTTAAAGACACACACATACTGATTATAAATGAACTAGCCGAAGGCACACTAAGTTATTTGTATTTCCTCAGGAGCAGGTTTATAAGGGCACTTAACCATTAGCTTTCAGATGGCTATTCAGAAAGCCCAGAGCTAGACTCAATGAAAGCCCAGGGGGATGTGTTTGGGTTGCAGAGGGTTAAGCTACTTTGCTGGGCTTCGTTCTTCACCGCCATAAACACACTTTCCTTTTCAGTAGCATATCTAAAGGCCCTAATTATAGACCCTGTCAGTGGGTGTTATCACCTGGGTTGATGTTCCTTCTCCAGCTTGTATGTGGGTGTGTCATTATCCCATGATAACCACCGCTACCTTGGTCTAAAGGGTGTAGCTGATATACTGATGACATTGAAAACCTGTGCGACTCAGCATAGTAGAAAACAATGCAAAGCTGCACAGTGCATCCATGTACAGGCTCCTCAGCTCCAGTTTCCAGCTGTGGAATCGCTCCTATTGGCCGCCTAATATGTGAGATAAACAGATGTGTGTCTGGCATGGACCAAGCATTCCTTCATCCGCTGGTTGCTCTGGGAGTTGAAGTGTTGGAGCCCTGCTAGCCTTCTGTGCAATGCCTCTAGTAGAGAGAGACACACTTTGCTGCGTTCATCCTCGCCATCATGTAATGTAACCCAGGGTCCCGACTATGTGTAAGTGAAATAATACCGCTACGCCCAGGCAGTGGGGGGTCATTCTGTGAATGCCATTAACCAACTTGGCAACAACCGTGGAAAAACCTCGCCCCTAAAAGTCCCCCACTGTGTTGTCATCTGCTAGGCGTGTTTAATATCGCCAGATTTCTTTTGCAGCCATATTATCAGAATTACAGTATTTTTTGGCAGGATTCTATGACTCGGTGCTGCCAAGGTCATCCTCTGGTGTGCAGTAATACGCTCATTGGTGGTCTGCAGGCCTGCTTTAATGAAAAGAGAGAGATTAAATTGGAACAATGATGCTATTTCTGTAACACTACAGAGGACTTAAACACTTAGCAACAAACACAGACACAGATACACACACACACTAAGAAATGGGGTGAATCCGTGCACGTAACAACTACAGCTTAAGGCCAAAGATCCAGGAGCAGCAGTGGTTGAAAGGTGTAGGGTATCACTCTTCTGTGATAAAGCAGAAGCTGAGATGCTGTTCATAACGTTCAGCATTTACTGGGTAGAACTATGTGGCTTCCTCAAGAATATGGCTTCTCTTGTGATGAATCTAGCAACGTCTCGGGAGGATAGCTCAGCGGCAACGTGCTCACCTTGGAAGCAAGATGACATGGAGCAAAACAGGTTCGATCCCCGGGTCCGCGCTTAGAAACCTCTGGGTATTAGGCGCGTTATAAATAACCTATGATATAATGATAGTATGTGATGTGTTAACGTCATAACTGCCCCCTCTCACCCATAGAAACTCTCTCCCCATATGGCATGGGAAAGGCAGCCGCTACATGATACTGTCCCTGGAGGAGGCTGTCTGGGGGAGGACCATATGGGGAGAGACAATCCTCACGGGAGGGAGGTGGACTGACTAGCTGGAACATGGTATCCCCCTTTCGACTCAGGGTATGAGACCAACCCCTTAATTTCCCAATCCCATATGGCATACTGTAATATAAAATCAGAACATCCAGTCCGAACTGACAACAAGGCTCTTTCAGACCATTGTAGTAGAATGACTGAGACGAGCCCTAGAGCAATGCAGAGCACTGACATCAGGGATGCACTCTAGTTGTTGTAAGGATCCGATAGGTGCCGGGATGTTTAAAAACATCAACCATGGAGAACCACTACTCCTGACACCGGTCGGGAAACCGAGAAGAAGCAAGTTGTAGCGGAGAGCAAGTAAGCTCCTGGAAGCAGTGTCATGAGAGGCTCGGAAGCTAGAGGTTAGTGCATAGAGGCCAAGAGCAGAGGAAGCTGTGGAACAAAAAGTGAGTCATCGCAGGTATTGGAGAGCTGACGAGACACCTGCAAGAAGAGGAAGCGAGCTGCTGAGAGAATTGCAGACCGCAGAGAACGCTGAAGCAGCCAAGAGAAACCGGTGAGCCCAGAAAGGGGAGCTGGCATGCCGGGGCACTTCAGGGCATACACCGCACACCATTGAAGGAAATTTACATGAACAGGATGAACCAGAGCAGGCAAGCTGGGACGCAAAGGCAATTGTTGAATATACTATTAAAATGGGTGCACCCGAGCAGGAAAACTGGGATGCCAAGACCAGGGGTGTTGTTAGCTCTGGAAAAGACCTGGGGCTATGCTGATGTCGTAACTGTAGGGACTAGGGGCTAGCTAGCCTTTTGGTTGTGGCTCCTGAGATTCAATCCGGGGCTACAACCAAAAGACCAGGGGCTATAGCCCCCTTAGCCCCCCCCAGCAATGCCTCTGGCCAAGACAATTGTTGAATGAAGCAAGTGAAAGCGCGTCGAGTACCCAATGGTTGAGTGGAGAAAATATAAAAGCATGGAACTGTTACACATTAAGAAAGTCCTGACAGAAGTGTACACCAGGTAAACTGATTGTGAGTCTGGGACCTGCTGTCAAACTCCGGTTCCACCTCCCCTATCTCCTCACCTGATTCTTCAGAGGATAGATCCTTGAGAGGATTCTTCTTCTTTGGAAGCTTCTTCTTCTTGTTGCTAGATGACTTGTCCTTATAAATCCGGAACTTCTTTTCGCGGAGATAAGGTCTATCCCCTTCAGAGGCCACCGTGACAGTAGTGGGAACCTGTCTCGGGTGCCTCCAGTGGGGCCCGCCTCACTTTCAGGGAAAAAGCCAAAGCAGAAAAAACCCTGTAGATATTGATGGTAGGAGATGAGGTGGACAGTCCTTGATAACCCAGGCCGTTGGAAGAAATAATCTCTCCTAGCAGAAACCGCTGTGGGCAGACGCTGAAGGTGGATAGCGAAGGCTGACTGAAAGTAACATATGTCCGCGACCAATTTCCCAGATAGAGCTCGGAATAAGACTTGCAGGTAGAACCTTTCAATAGCAACAAGGAAATCGTAAGTAAGTAGCAGGATAATAGACGAAAAAGAGGAAAGGAAAGGAGAATAAATGGCCTAAGAAGGAAACCCGAAATGCATACCCAGTGAAAGGAATAGATGGCAAGATACCGCCGAGTAGAAAATAAATCAGATACAGGAAGAGAGTGCCGCTTTCCGAGCGGAGCCGAACAAAAGTTGGAAGTACCGGAAGGCAAAATGTAAGTAGCAAACAGTGCAAAACAGTGCCGCGCACAGAGACGGCTGCAGGCAGCAGGGAAGGAATGGCGAGAAGCCGAGCAGGAAGGTAGGAGGAGCCTCGTACCCAGGTAAGCAAGACAGCAAGGCACCGAAGCGGTGAAACCATGGAGTACACGCCGTGAACCCAAAGACTAGATGGTAGGGTTGTAGCGCGGCAGAATACGAAAGAAGGAAATGCAGCGAGAAACAAAGGTTGTACAAGATTAGGATAAAGTTGGAAACTAAGGCGGCTAAGTAAGCCCCATGGAAGGTAAAACTAGAGAGTAACGGAGCATTAGCGTGCGAGAAGCAAACACAGATACAACGCACCGCACAAGGGGGCGGAGTCAGAACTTATAGAGTCCGCCGCCATATTGGATGAGGACTAGAGCGAGGTAACTGCAAGCTAGTGCCGCCAGCGGTTCCATAACTTCCACCCCTGATTCCTGACACCTGCTCCCAAATACAAGTCAGCAAGTTGAGAAAGTCCTGGCAGGAGAGTACACCAGGCAATCTGATTGCAAGTCTATGACCCGCACCCATTGTGTCAAGGCAAGTGTATGGAAGCGAAGGAGGAGAGTGTACCAGAGTGACAGAGGGTCTGAGACTCACTCTCGTACTTTCCAGGACACAGCATATAAACTGAGGAACTCAAGAGAGGGGGTCATCCTCTTGAGTGTGTGAAATCCAGGGGAAGGCAGTCATTCCCTCTGTTATTGTTGGAAACTCTGAGGAGGTAAGGGAAAAGGAATAACTTCTGGGCATTGTGAATCGTGAAAGTGAGAAAGAGATCAAGGGAAGAACCATACCATTTTAAAATGTGAACTGTTAAGATCCTGAGAAATTCAGGGGAAGGGAATCATCTCCTGAGACTTGTGAAACTTTGGTTATTTATTTCTTTTTTGCACCTTTTGGAACTTTATGTTGGAACTTTGGAAAAGCGCTGCACACGACCAGCTGAAATACTTTTTCCCTTTTCACTTTATCTTGAGTTTAGCATGTAAGGGTCAGGTTCGGATTTGAACGCAGGATGGAAAACTTTATTTTGGACATTCACACATGGACATCCTTTAGTTTCATTGAGGAAGGGAACCCCATCTCAGAGTTAGGGCGAGATAGGATTTTCTCCAACCCCCTTTTTGCTTTAATAAAAGTCTTTGACAACCACCACAATGCCCTTGTGTCCGAGACTTACACCTGGTTCCTTACAGGACCCATTTCAAAATGATGTATGGTGGCCCCTTTCCTACAGCTGAGAAACCAGTCTAAGGCACCAGAGGGTGCATAGATTTTAATGTAAAGAAGAATCAATGAGGGAGGGGCTGAGTAAAGGCAGATTATAATGAAACAGGTTAATTGTTGTCCTCTACACAGAACAAAGAAAGGCCAGCAGTGTAGAAATAAAACACTAAATGGCCACTGAAAAGGTATCTAGCTCTCTTTGTCAGCAAGGAGTTAATGTAGTCAAAACCAAAATAAAAAGGTAACAAGGAGATAAGAAAACTGTTGGATACTGCACGGCTTGAGGGAGGTGACGGACTCAGAGCACCAGCAAGGGCAGCTTGTAACCTACATGCTACAAACTGAACATTAATGTGCTGAACTACAGAAGTATTTAACTTTGTGATAAGACTGCCAGCATGGGGCAGCAGCTCAGGACAACCCTGAGCCTCAAGCCCTATTTTAACAGAATAAGTTACGGCTGCTGTTGAGCGTGATAAAAGATGCTTTCCTTGATAGAGCCAATGAACAAACATCGTAAGTCCTTATTTAGGTGTTTGGTCAGATGATGGAATGGAACTTCATCCCATGGTCCGTCCGATCCTTAGAGAAACAATGAACATCCCGGCAGTGCGAAGCCCGACAGAGAAAGGGATTTGTATTTGAAAGAGTGGTGAGTATACGAGCAACAAACGGAGTAGGGGGCTCTGCAGCAGTTGTCTGGATATGTCCTCGCCAAAGCAGGTTGGGAGACAGGTGGTTGGTGCACCTGCTGGAGAGCTGGAAGGTTGCCTAGGTCCGGTGTGCCCGGCGGAGCAGTGTGTTTCCTGTATGCTAAAGGAGTGGATTGTGGTGGCTGCAGTCACTTGAGAGCACCACTACTTCAGTGGGTGGTGAGAAGGCTGGACTGCACTCCTGCTGGCGAGTGTAAGAATGCCCGGGAAACTCGACCAATTCAGTGAGAGGAGGGGGGGTGGTCCTCCCCAGGCCTGGGTTTTGATATGGTAAAGAGAAGTTACGGCCCTCAGACAAACCCTGAAATAGGTGGCGGCGGCTTGGGTGACTGTAGTGCGCCTTCAACGAGAAGCAACGAGAACATCAAAGAAAGTTCTACAATCTCCATGTCATAGCTGTTAATGAGACAAAGCAATAATGATGTAGGGAAGGGTCCATTCTGTATGTAAGCTGTTGTGTGGGCCAGCTTTAAGGGGTCCTACAGCTTCAATACCAGCTGAGACCAAGGTCTTACTGACTTTTTTCCCTGCAACTAACTTCCCCTGCAATCCGAAATAGCGCACAAGAACCGTCCCTCACCAAGGTGAAAGGGTTTATTCAGATGAGGACTTCTCAGATGACTCAGTGGACTCACCGTCCAATAAGGAGCATCCTTCTCACAGAGAAATGTTTAGTGAAACAAATGGCTAAAGATGTAACCTCAATCAAAGATGCAGTGGCAAATGGGAGGTCGGCGTTAGTGGCCTTTTCCTCTCGTCTAACCCAAGCGCAGTCAAGAATTTTGCAAATTGGACATGATATAAACGCTGTTAAAACAGAGAACCCCACAGATGATTCATGGGCTGACTGCCCTGGAAGACTGTTTAACAGATTTTGAATCCAGAGAGAGGAGGTCAATATTCGAATTTTTACGACTCTAGAGCAGAGCGGGCAGAGGACCAACAACCTTCTTCTGCATCACCTCTCGGAAGTTCTTCAATTAAAGATTTCAGATCACACTGAACTAGACGGCCTTCAGGCCAAGACCAGATCCTAACAATCCCTGAGACTGCTAATTGTTCCAGTCGTAAGATTCTCAGTTAAAAAAAAGTTGCTGGCTTTGGCGAAACCTTAATGGATTTCTTAAAGGTAGAAGATTGTATGATCAATTGCAGTTGCGGAATGAGATCTTAGCTGCAACCCAATTTTCATTGTTTTTGGGAACATTAAGGTATATAGATGAAATCTTATTAAATGATATGAAATCAATAGGTTAATTAATGTATATTGCGGGGTTCCTATTTGTATGATCAAGTAATGAAGTTTTATATGAATAAGTTATGAATTTTGTGTGAATAAGTCATGTATATTGTATAAATATATTAGGAATTTAATATGTATGATCAAGAAGTGATGATTTTTATGTGAATGATAAGAAGATTGTTATTTTATTCTATTTTGGAAATGTATAAGGTTTTAATGTAAACTATATGCACAATAAAATAAAAGGTGCTAGTTTTGGCGAGGGAGAAAGAGAACATCATGTAGATGAGTCATAAATTAAAATTCTACCAGGATTTGGATTGTAATGTTCATGATAAGAGGATAGAATTTGCAGAAGGCAAAAAGGAATTGACCCACGGATGGATTTGGTATTCTTGGGCCTTTGCACCAGTGTCTTTGAGATTCCATTGGAAAGGTGTTAATCACATAACCTTTTAAGGTGCAGTCGATTCAAGATAAGCAGAACGATCAACAGGAACCACACTCGATGAGGGAAATGGAGCTGCTTCCAGTTTTCCGGTAGGGGTACGGAAATACCAGTAGGCCTGACCTGCCAGGAATTCCGGCCCCTATAGGCAGTATTTTCACTTAAGCACAGGCACCATTAACAACGGTGCCAATGCTTCAGTGACCCCATTGCCGTGGAGTTGGGACTCCACAGGAATGGGGATTTACTGTTCCGCCACTTTTCATGATAACAAGGTATCACCGGGATATCGGGCGGCGGAAATTGTGTTACGGGATGGTGGTAGCCCACCGCCTAACTGCAGATTTTACTACCAACCTCGTAATGAGACCCAATGACTTGATGTTTCCTGTGTCACTTGCCAGAATTAGATCACAAATGCATTTGTCACTTATTACTCATACCAGTATTCTTCCAAATTATCAGGACAGTGCTTTTTGTGTGACACATTTTTGGGAACTGTGTTTCTTCCCATATTGGATGAGGCCTAGGCCTTAGAGTTATCCTGTCATGTCATGGTGGACGACATATCTGCTATTAATAAAGGTTTAAAATCTGGAAAATATCTTGAAATGGATGGCTTTTCCGTGGAATTCTATAAGGCATTGATTGCACCTTTGAGACTGTTGCTTAATAAAAAGCACAGTACTTTATTAGAACAGTGGTCTCAGCTGAATTCAATAAAAGGGGAGGATATGTTATGTTAGGCCTATTTATACAGTACAACTACCACCAGCAAGGGCATCCTGGCGCTAAACTGAAAAAGGAGAGAAGCTACTCAAAAACAAAACAGACTAAAACATTGAGGTTTTCCTCAACCGCTGAAGGGATAGAAGGGGCTCAACAGCTCACAAGGACATAGATAGTTTATTCTGTAGCCTGGCAACCACCACAGAAAAGGAACAGCCACCAAGTCTAATCCGCTAAATCTAGGGACACCGTTTGTTTGAAAGTTATAAGTGATCAAGGGAATCCAATGTAATTTCAATGGTGTATTTATTTTCTTATTTACAAATGTTATAAGGCAACTCCAGTTGATCTAACGTGCAACAGAACATCTGGTGTTTCATCCTATTCATTCAGGGCTGTGGCATTTATGACTCCTGTGAATGCTTGGTCATGTTGAAAGTTCTTTTGTAGTTTACATTGCTTTTTTATTGAGTTCAATCCCACCTCCTTGACTGATTCCAGCATCTGGCTGACCCTTTAAGTCAGACATTCAGTCGCAAAAGTTTTTAAATTCCTTCCTTCAGGAAAGGCCTGGCTGATTGTGAAATCAGATCAGATGAGATGGGACCACTACTGACCACTGCTCAGTATGAATTCAATGTATATTTAAGGATTTTAGTACAAGTCCCAAAACAGATGTAAGTTGTAAATGGGTTTGTTTTATTGCAGAGCCTGGCTTTCTGAGAATCAACTCGAGGCAATCATCAGCTTTTATGGTTGGCTTCAAAGCCAAAATCCACACTTGTCTCATAGTAAGGGAAGGCATTTAACTTCTTGAATCTTGTTGCTGGGGCAGATGGGTCATGAGTTGGAATGCTTTTTGACAGTTCAGGACTAGCTTCATAGAGGTTGGTTACATTCACAATTGTAGCTTTTAAAGTTACATTTATTTTCCCCTTAACATTTTCACAAAGAATTGCATTTTATACATTTCTTTGCAATACAGCTCAGATATGCTGCCAAAGTGCCAGAGAAGGTCCTCGAAACACAGAGAATTCCTGCAACCATTCATGGTACATCGGGACGCCGCAATTAAAAAAGACATTCAAGCAGGTTGTGCTTCATGGAAGTTGCCAGTACAGGGAAACAGTGGAGTCATGTAGCATGTGGGACAGAGGAGGACCAAGTGCCTAGCCTGGTCTCATGATCGGCTACTGTTTAATACATTTAAGAACCTTCTGAAGTTTTAATGGAGATTCGCCAATACATCATGTTTTACGAAACTTCTTCACCCTGAAGAAGGCTGGGTTGTTTGTAAATAGCCCAACCCCTATAGCTGAAACTCGGCTATATATGAGTTGGTCATTTACAATGACAAGGACCTATATAAAAACTCTTCTTTGCCTCAACAACTCACCACCCGTGACACTAAATTGTGGGTGGTGGGGTAATTAGAAATACTAGGCACACATGATTTGACACTTTGGTGTCAAGCTATATTGGGTACTACCCTCATTCTTGGCTTTTTTGCACATGACGCAGGGGTTGCATAGTGTCAGGTACATACACATGTTTTTAAATATGGAGTTAGTCTTGTCTTGTATAAAGTACTTGGTCTTTATATTGTGTGTGTAAATTGGAGTCTAGTCATGGTTCAATGTATGTATGGGATATCTATATGCCGGTCTCATAACAGTGGATACATTGTGCAATGTGTGACCATATTGCACTGTATCTCATTACTAATTGTTTAATAAAACAGAATTTCTATATATGTCATGATTGTTATTTGGATGTTGTTTAATCAAGGCACTCTACTATGTGTATTGCGTATGTCAACAAAGTATTGCATGTATTCATGGACATAGGATCTTTCTCTTGTGTGCTTTTGGTTGTGGATTTCTGCTGACCCTATTGTCAGCAATGTATTAGTGGAAGACCTCAGACTCTTGTTTACATTCACAATTGCAGCTTTTAAAGTTACATTTTCTTTTCCCCTTGCCATTGTCACAAAATATAGCAATTTATAAATTTCTCTGCAATACAAGTCCTTTCACAAAGGCATATTTTCAGCATCTATAGATTTCAGAATACTGATGCTTAATCCTGTGAAGGCAGGCTTCCTCCAAACTTGCGAAAAAATCTGTCACCCGCAAATGGGCAATTACCAGGGTATTCCGGCCCCACCGGACCCGGTTATTGCCGTTTCGCGGGTGCCGGAATCGGGTGCTCCCGATCCCCATTTGAGCCCTGTATGGCTCAATGGGAATGGGGATGCCTGTAGCACCGGCACCAATCATTACAGTGCCTGTGCTACATGTAAGCTGTGCTCGCGGGTGCCTTTCATTCCGCCAGGTCACACCTGGCAGAATGAAAGGCACCCACAAGCACAACTCAGAGTTTGCCTGTCCGGATACAACGGTACCTGCAAGCTTACTGGTACCGTTGTGTCTGGACCGGCAAACTCGTAATGAGGCCCAATGCCACAATTCGGTGTTTGCCTTTCCTGAGACATGCTGTGCTTTTCATCTCAGTTGGACAGCTTTTTATTTTAATAAAAGTTGCAGGATACTTTCTGGTACTTGGAAATATTTATTTCGGGCCCTGACAGTTACATAGGCCATACAGTCACCTTGTAGATCGGCTGCAAACATTTAAAATTGCATTGCACGTGTCATTTTTCAGATACTGAGCGCCTGCCTCGGTGCACACGTTATTTTTTAAACTGCAGGTTTTCTTTCTTTGCATATTTTCTTTCACATAGATTTACCTACAGCCTTTACTTCATTGCTTTTGTATACAAGGACCTTGAATTAGGTGAGGAAAGAAGATGTCATTAGTGGTTTATGAGGTGTCCTGATATTGGAATTTAGTTTTGCCAGATGCGTTCGATCTGCACCCTCCTATTGAGCAGAGAGAACATGCTTCGTTGTATTGTTATTCATTATAATGGGGAGATGCCTCTTATAATCAATACGTTTGGGTATACGGACCTGATTTAGTCTGGTCGTATGATTTTCCTGATGTAAATGTTAAGCACAGGTGTATTGCATGTATTAGCATGGCTGACTCAATAGGGTGCCATCTCTCTTTGATCCTTCTCTGCAAGGTTTATGTTCTGGTTGGTCTTTGCTCTGGTGCCAATTTTGGTCCAGATTTTTGTTGTTTATTTATGTTATGAATGTTGTTACTGCTGCACCAGCAGTACCTATTGACCAGGATTGGACTGGGACAAACATTAATTTGACTAGCACCTGGGACATCTTGGGGAGGAGGGAATATGAGGTAACGTGTTACTCTTAAAGCACACTGGACCAATTACATCGGTCAAACTAATTGGGTGCACATGGTTCCATATGGTAATGTATCTGTATTGCTAGTTCTAATTTTTTTGTGAATCATTTTTTGTCTGAATTGTATTTATCCATTTTGTTTTTTTATCGTATGGATTGCTTATGCAATACATTCTTTTCAATAATTACTTAGAGGTTAAATGACCCTTTTAACTTCTTTTTAGTATTGGCACATTAACTGGCACTAGCGCCATGTGGTACAAACATGCTATCAGAAAAGAGAGAAGAAAAGAAGGGGTTTTGCGAAGCAAGATATCTGGTTGGCATGATAACTCGGACTTCCATTTGAAAGAATAAGTGCTTTCATGTCCGGTGTGGGCTCTGGCGCGATCCTTTCTTTGCTGGCAGCGCAGCCACGCCAGTCCTTGTCTGCCAAGCTGTGTTTTATTTCCTGTCTAGCCCTCTCCCACTATGGCCGTTCCTCCCGTCTAGCTGCACTGCCCCCTTCTCAAGGCCTTCCTCTCCTCCTCGTCGAGAACAGTGCGGCAGGACTCGAGCGGAACAGCGCTCAGACACATCCAGAGCCAGCTCAGGCATGGGACCCAACACCGAATGATAGGCACCCTATGACACTCCCTGCCCACGACCCTGACTGCCCAGCCCCTACCCTGATTTAATGGTATTGATATTGATATTTTATTTATTTATCGCGCTCGTACACAAGTGTTTCATGGTAGCAGAGACCCTCCTCCACAGGAGTAGCTATGCCACCATGGATTACCAGCAGTCTTAATATTGCAGTGTCTGCAGCGGCAGTGCCTGCAAGAGGATCGAGCAGTGCAGGTCTGTTTGCAGGTGCTGTGCAGCGTCTGCAGAAGGCCATAAGCGCGTCTGTGCCCTTAGTTCCTATGAAATGGTTGCATGTTAAATATAGGCTTTCACTTATAGGCCCTTTTCGGCTCATGTGTACTCTGCACCGATGAGAGTTCGACAGTTCTTTAGGAGAAACCAGTATTCTATTTTGTAATGATGCTCTCTATATATAAATATATTCACAGTTGATATGCTGCACCCCATTGTAATGTTCGCTTGACACTTTAGAGCAGAACCTGCCACCCGTGGCTATCCAGATGTTTTGAACTACAACTCCCATCAGCTCCAGCCAGCATAATTTATGGGGAGGAATCATAGGACACGCAGCTGAAAATGTCTGGAGAGCAGGTTGCAGACCGCTGCTTTAGCGTCACTAAAAGCTATCCATAAGAACCTACACATGTTCACAATGTAACGAGAAGGGGGTATGCCTTGTGCATTCCTTAATTCAATGGACACTGTGCAAGTGGCACGCTTTTCTCAGCAGGATATGTGCGCATTTGAGCTGGTGGGCAGAATTCAGGTGAATGTTAAAGCAATTGAACCTGAAGGCAATGGACAGCCTTTCCCTGGTGCTGGATACACAACTAAGCATGGACTGGTAAAACTGAGGACTAGGCAAAGCCTGCACTGACATAGTCAGTGGGTTGCATGACGTACCTTGACCCCATGTATTATGTGTTCACCAGTGTGTTGTACAAGATTGTTGTTAGATGTCACTACCCAAGGGGATCGATTGCGTTTACGCCGAGCAGTGGCTGAGTTCTGTAAAGTCGTTGAACAGTGGAGAAGGTTTCCCAAAAATCTGCATTCACCGTTTACCTTGGGGGGAAAGATGGAAGGCATGATGTAAAGTGCTATTTGCAGGCTCCAGGTCCTATATTTATCACCTTGAGGAATAATAACGATTCACATCTGTTCTCCTGTATGTTTGCATAGAGAAGGGTGCTACTTTTACTGCAATACAAACATTGTTTCTTTTGTAATAATAGCATGCTTGCATGGCCAGCCTTGGAGGGTGGGGGGACGCCCGGGCAACCGCCCGGGGAGGCATTTTGCCCCCACCACGCTAGCTCGGGGAAGTCTTTCATGGGCTCCCACGACCTGGCATAGTGGGAGAAGGCTCAGAAGGCGTCCTATTTTTTATTAAATGCTCCCGCTGATGTGCCAATTTCTTAAACCGCCTGGGGCGCTGCCGTCACTAAGGCTAAAGCCGGCACTGTGTGCTTGCTTATAACACAGTTCTTAACGGGCTTCCAATTAATTTGGAAAATTTAAATGGCTCATTGAGCCTCTCACCATCGTTTTGGAGGATAAACGGATTTGCCGTGTTCCTGGCTGCAGGTCAGCTAACATTGTCACCATAAATGTCTGCCAGTGGTAAAAGTGTATAAAAGAAAGTAGTGGAACTGTGACACCAGCGTGGGGAAAGGTAGGCAGGAGCGGTGCAACGTGGAACACATTTTTCAAGGGTTGCAGCCATGCTGGTGGACAGCCAATTGAATTGAAACAGATTTCAGTTTAGCTGTATCTGCTATCTGGTGGTAAAGTGGAGATGTGTGCTTTGATATCGTAATCAACAGTTCCAAAATGGTGAAAATGGTTGGAAAAAGTAGTGGATCGAATTACAGTAAAAAAATAAAAGTAGCGGAACTCGGCTCCTGGCCGTTCCCGCTCACTTCAACCACTGCTTTCTACACATATGCAAGTGCTGAACCATTTCACGAGCTAACCCCCATCCCAATCGCCCTGTACCAACAGGTATAGCAAATGTCTTTTTTCTGAACAGCGAGTTGCTGCCTTTTTGTGGCTTTTCTGCAATGCAATCAGATGGCATTATCAGAGTCCCTTGTTTGAGGTGGTGCCTGACAGCTGAGGAACTAATAATACACATTGGTTTAACTCTTGATGGTTGACCCTGCGAGGTGACACCTGTCCCCCTCCCACCATCGTTATGATGGAGTGTTCAACCTGCTGTTGAAGTACAGTTTTAGCTGCATCCCGCAAACTCCCTAAACCTCCTCTCTGGTGATTTCTGCTGGCCTGTGTCGCAAGCAGTAAACATTCACATTAAAATGCACAAAAGAACTTCTCGTTGGTCTCAGAGTACTGGGTTCATTCTGGGCGTTTAAAATGTCATTAAAATGATCTTCCACATTTTTATTCAAAATGTGTACATGGCTCCATTAAATGCTGTATGTTATTCCACGTGAGGCAATAGAAACGTCCCCAGTCTTGATTTTCCTTTGATTCTGATACTAATACTCGTGTGTATGAAAGGGGATACCCAAAACTACAAGTCCCAGAATGCAAAGAAGGAAATTAGGAATGTATGGGCCGCTCACGCCTCTCGGGAGACAACCTGAGAGCACCGTAGCATACCTGCCTAACCTCCGGATTTTTCCCGGAGACTCAGGAATTTTTACCATTTCTCCGAGTCTGGGGAAGATCCTGGAATCTCAGGAATTTTGGTGGGGTACAGCTTTCACTGATTGTTATTTTTTGGTATGCTTGCAGGACTACGCCGCCTCAGACTCCCTGTCAAAATAACTGGCGTTTATTTTGCTTCACCTTTCATTCTTTTTTGCCGACTTTCAATGCAAACCCGCTTCATTTTGCTTTCGTTCTTTTTGCCCGGGTTAGGGTGGGCTCAGCCCCATTGAACCACAGCCATCAGGTTTGCAGGCTGGACAACTCACCACTGCACCACATAACCTAATGAAAAACAACTATGGTGAAATGATCAATGTCGGTACTGCAGAATTCAGGGAAAACCTTTGTATTGGTTCTTGGAGTTTACATGCTTGTTTTTATTGAAGGCGAATGCCTTTTGTCCTATGCAATTTGGGTGGTCGTGAAAAGGCAATTTAATGAAATGTGCATATTTCAATTGGAACTGCAAATTTCTGACGTCACATCACATTACAACAGAGTTTACCTTTTTAACATGTGGGCGGAGGCATGTGAAAATGGGCTGGAGTTTTGTGTGACTGTGGGCGGGGCATACATCTCAGGAATTTTGATTTTCAAATGTAGGCAGGTATGCACCGTAACCACAGCCAGCCCTAAAGCATGCCCTCAGGGGCCAGTTGCAAAGTTACAGATAAAACAGGGACCTATTTTAATGGTGAACATCGCTCTCTTTTGATGCAGCGTGTAGCCGTGTAGATCTGTCCACAAAGCGGTGGGTTTGGGCAGTGGCGTGAACATTCCCTCCCCCAAGGATCCCCTTTTTACGACAGAAATTCATAATGTTGCCATTTCATTAGTAGAAACATGCGACTTGCTTTCTGCAAGGTAATTTGTGTGGATGAGTTAATAACTGACCACCGTAACCTCCAGTACCTAAAAATGGCAAAGGCCCAATCCTCACAACTACGTTTGGCTCTTTTTTTGCTGAATATGACTACGTGATTACATTTCGGCCAGGGGTGAAAAACGGGAAGGCCGATGCCCTTTCCCATATGGGGGTGGAAGAGCAAGATATCAGACCCCTCACACAATAGCAATCATCCCGAGTGACAAGCTCCTAGGAATCACAGCAACCATAACTCAGAAAGAATTACATGAAGAAATCCAAAACCAAACACACACCAGCAATCTGTCTAAGAGTGGGAAAAAAAGGGTCTCACTCTTAGAAGGAGAAAAAAATAAACCCTTCAAATCCAGCAAAGCTGCTGGGGGACCCTATAGGTAAGGGAAGTTAGCCTTAGAAGAGAATTCTCCCTAACAAGGGGGGCTCAGGTGAAGTGAAAACTCATCCAAACAAATTACCTTGCAGAAAGCAAGTCGCATGGAAACACAGGATTGGTAAAGTCTAACTCCCTATTGTCTCTGTGTGCTTGAACCCCTTCTTCCCCGGGGTCCAACCCTTCCCTTTGATCCACAGCTCACCTTGTTTTCTTGGATAGTGTGCTCTCCGTCCGGCTTTCAGCGCAGCGGCGCGTTGATTGATGTGGGCTCGTTGCTGCCTAGTTACTTCACTGGCAAGAGTTCGACAGGAAAGTATAATGAGTCTTTTGAACAGTTCTCTAACTTCGCTCCTTTCCTTCCTTAGATGATGGCCGGCGTCCGGGGATGGCGACGTGCTGCTGAGATGAGTAGCGCTGAAGGTGAGTGAGAGCGCGATGCACCCCTTGCGTATTTGCATTGAACTGAGTTCTTTTTCTGTGTCTTTTAGGTGCCGCGACATTTTCAGCGTGGATGCCGGTTATGAAGAACAAATGCGGTGGGTAAGCGCGGTATGCGGCGCCTCTAGGTGTTTCCACGCTAACCTGGAGTGTCTTTCCCATCTTGCAGATGGATGAGACGTTCCGGAGACAGAGTTCCCCAAGAGCGGCTGGGATTCAGGTAAGCGTTTGAAGCTCGTACAGTATTTAAAAATAAGCGAAGATTTGCAGAATGCTTACTAATGCCTTTTTTCTGTTCTTTTCCCTTTTCCTTAGGAAGTGGCGTGCCGGGATGGGAATGACACCGCCGAAGATGCCCGCAGAACAGAAGGAGCGATGAATGATGGGCAGAAGCGCTGCAAGGTAAGGCTGTTCCTAACAGTGTTCTTGTTCTTACAGGAGCTGAGCGCAGAAGAAAGATGCAGGCCTACTGGAGACCGATCCGAACACGGTGAGTGTCACGCTGCAGGTGCAGAAAACGCAAAGCATGTTTCTCAGCCTGGGTGTGGCTTAAATAGTCTCTGGGTATCCCAGGTGTCTCTGGGCTGAACCACACCCAAAAGACTAGACCGCACATGCAGTTCTGGGAACCGAGATATGTGGGGGCATCCATCTTGTCCCCATCAATGCACTACAAGTCCAATCCCCAATGTTATCCTATGGGAGTGAGTGAGTCTGGTGCCACAAGCGCCAAGTCTGACTCCAAGTGGGTCTTTGGAGGGATGGAGAGGCCCTTGAGGGCCATGTAGGTGACCGTGGCCTGGCTCCAGCCTGACATCTTGGAGGGCTGGGGACATGAGGCACAGCAATCATGACAGTGTTTTAGGCTATTTTATGTGATTTTTGTCTATGGAGTTTTTCTCACCCTCATAGGTATCATCTTTTTACATGTGTGGTACACAGCACCCTCCGTACAGTACCACAGGGGTGTCGTAGGGACCCCCAAGCATAGACTCCATACCCTGGGACTGACTACTGTCTCCAAGAGCATGTAAAGTGACCATTGACTTTACTAATCAATAGTTGTGAACCAAACCAGTACAACCCATCTTACTATGGAAGAACTGGAAAGGGTTAATAGTTTTTCCCTGGTGTTCATTTTCGAGGGGGTACCGTACAGTCCCTCTCCCCAAAGTTTCTGGCTGGTGGCAGTGGTTACTACTGTAAATATTCGACCGCAAATATTTTCCTATGGGATTTTCCCATTGTTCGAGACTACCACTTTTACTGACAGCCTCTAACATACCCCGCGGTTTATTTCAATATTAACTTTACTCCAGTAGGTTTTTATTTCCAGAACTTTAATAATATTTCTTTCTCGTGTCTTTCTCTGAAATCCTAACCCAGGTCGGGGATCCTTTGTTCGTCCTTTTGGCGGGCTTCTGCACAGAAGCCCTCCTTTTGGCGCCACTGAGTCTGGGGTAGACAGGATGTGTGGGAGGGGGAATAGGCACCCTGGACAGGGTTACCCAGGCAACCCAAGTCGCACTCTTCCCTGATAGGTCGGGGGGTTATCCCGCCAGGAATGCCACCCCACTGTGTGAGTGACATCTTGGCTGTATGAATGGGGGGTTTTCTGCATAAAAGCAGGGTCCTGAAAGCTGGAGGACAAGACGTCACCACTGGAACTAAGAAGCGAAAGAGGAGAAAAGCCAAAGACATCTGCAACAACTGAACCACCGGTGAAGCCCCGCTGCAGGTCCTCACCACTTTTCTCCAACGACTCTAGAAGATCTTCACCTGCAAGAGTCTTCTTCCCTTGAGCTGGTGGGGTCAAACAGTTCGCCAATCGCCTTCCAGGACCTGCCTTGGTCGAATCGCCAGTGCCAAACACTAGGAGACCAGATAGCCAGGCACCCGTCCACCACGACCGCAATTTAAAGGAGCGTACCTTTTATTTGTCTTGGCAGCACCGCGGCTGGCTTCTTCCCTGGGCAGTGCCGTAACTCAAACCTTCCTCCACGACGAGAGCCTCTCTTCCTCTGCTGGATCTCCCGAACTGCAGGAACTGCCAGGAACTACCGCCACCGCAGGAGCCTCTTCCACTTTTAAGGTACATTGTTTCGCCAGGCCTCCTGTTTCGTTGGGTAGTGCTAAAGGTGTTTTAAATCCTTTACTTACCTTCTGGGCTGGCCGCCCTTTCGCCTAACATTATCTTTTACAACTGCAACTGCCTTTTTCATTGTTAAACCAAGACTTGACTGCAGCAGCTGGAACAGCAACTGCCTTCTCTAGATTGTTTCTCATCAAGAAATGTGTTGGTGCACCTAAAACTCTTATAACCACCTTTCCTTCCCTTTTATATATTGCTGAAGTGCCACTTTGCTCGGTTTTCACCAAAGTATTGCTGATGCTAACGTACTGCCTTGCTTTACTTGTTCACAATCCAATTGGGAAGTGTTGCTGGAGTGTTTATGAGTCTAACCCTGTATAACTTGTTCTTTCCCTCTCTCTGAAGAAATTGTTAGAGTGCCATTTCTGCTTGGTTTTCACTGTGCCGTTTTGCTCAGTTTTCACTCTTGCTCAAACGTGTCTACAATTTAAATAGGGAGTTGTGTATGCTTTCCAGAACTGTTTTAACTTGCTTTAAGGATAGTGATTTGTGTGTGAACATCAGAGTGTGTAAAATAAATATATATTCTTTTTGATACAAAGCTTTGGTCAGTGTTTCCTTGTTCCATAGTATTGTAGTCCTATTGTGTAAACCCTGAATACTGCTCATCTCCCTCTTGAGATACGTCTGACTGCTTAGCCACAGCTACCAACTAAATATTTGTGGTACAGACTGATACCAAAGGGGACAAAGGGGATTTTCTTGCATATACCTGTAGTCTTAATCTTCTGTAGTGCTCCCTAAGGGAACTGCACAGGATTCTGCCTAACACCCTGCATGCATGTGTGCACAGGAACAACCCGCAGGATACACTGTGCACATCCATCCTGCCAGTTACTAGGTTAATGCAGGTATGCATGATTATAAATGTAAAATGCAATAAACAACTGGAAACATCAAAACTTTTGGCTTTGCCAATGCGTGTTTAATCTCTAACATGTGGTCCTGTTTCTTTGAGTGATGTTTTTTTCAATTTATTTCCTGTCTGGAGGAGACTCCCTAAAAGTATGGATTACCCTCAGTGTTTAAAAAAAAGGCTCGATTTAATGAAGAAAGTTTATTTTGAGGGAAATAGTTGCCAAGCAGCATTATTAGAATGTAAATGTGAGCATGTTAGGAGTACACACAATGGACCACGCGATCAAACATGCCCCCCACCCCTTCAGGAATGTCCGTTCTGCCTTGAAGGCCAGAGGAGTGTTGCTAATCTCCTGCTCTCCCGCCCCCTCCCCCTCGGGATCCTCCAGACACTGCTGTTAATGGGAAGGCAGTAAACGCGCCAGTCCACTCGCACCCTGCTGTGCTTTCACGCCCATCGAAGGTTGATTTTAAGTGCGCACTTCTGCGCTCACTTCTCCAATTTGTTTCATGTCTGAAATGAAAGCAGCTGCGTTTGTCACTCGTGGGCGTCTCCAATTCACGCGCTTCGACCCTGTTGTCCAAAAGAGACAATATTGCGCGTGGTCGCGTCGCACACCTGTTGTCCGGGAGTGAGAAGCCCGGCTGTGCAGGATATGACGCTGACCCTGTTCCACCTGTCAAATCACTCACAGGCTCAACGAGTCTACCTTACAACCTCTTAGCTAAAACCACTGAAACGGCTCCAAGTCAGCGCCCGATCTATCATCTCGGTGTATGCCAACGATTCTTTTGAGCTGCCTCTTGCAAATGGTTTCTACTGGATCCAGTTGCCATCAAATGTTTTTTATTTTATTTTTTATTTATGCTAATGCGAACATTCTGGTTGGTTCCAGTTGCTCCTTGGAATATGTTGCAAATGGACCGAATAGAAACTATTTCATAACTGGCATTTCCAACAGGGCCCGTGAAATGATTCTACTGCTCATTCACAGTGATAATGTATCACTTCTGCCCCACCTACTCCCCTTTTGCACCAAAATGAAGCTAACATTTGTTTTATGCTGTAAAATAGCTCAGTGGGTTTAGCGATTACAGGGCCCTGCAATGGCTAAAGAATCAACACCTGCAAGGGGCTGTAGGGTGCCATCAGCTGATCCCTTTGGATCAAGCAGGGAGGTTAGAACTCAAATGGTGGCTTCAGAACTAGGATGCCTGGAATGGACAAGCCATTTTTGGGGGACATCCCAGAGCTCGTTATAGAATCAGATGCCAGCTAAGCAGGCTGAGAGGCAAGATAAGGCCATCTAGAGACAGGCGGCAAGTGGTCGCAGGAGGAGCAGTCACTCCACATGAACTGCTTAGAATTACTCGCAGGCTTTTTTGCGTTCAAGGCCTTCACGAAGGACAGAGCACAGTGTTGCATCCTGCTCAGGATGGACAACATCTCGGGGGTCCGTTAGATCAACCACCTAGGGGGCACTCGGTGCGAATGCTAGCGGAGTTGACAACAAACTGTTGGCATTACTGCCTTGATAGGAAGATCTCTGTGATGGCGGAGTACCTCCCGAGCGTGCAGAATGTAGTAGCGAATTGGAACTTGCATTACTGCATTGATAGGAAGATCTCTGTGATGGCGGAGTACCTCCCAGGTGTGCAGAATGTAGTAGCGAATTGGAACTTGCATTACTGGCACGACTCCAGCGGTTGGATGCTCCACAAAGAGGTGTTTGCTCAGATGGCAGCCCTTTTGGGTCCTCTAGACACCGACCTGTTCGCATCCAGATTCAACAAACAGTTGCCAAAGTTTTTCAGCTGGAAGCTGGACAGGGAGGCTCAGGGAACAGAGGCGTTTCTTCTCAACACAGTCAGACGCAGTGCACTATGCCTTCCCCCCTTCATAGTGCTTGCAAGGATCCGAGCGAAGGTCAAGAGAGAGAGCAGAAGTGGTCGTAGTAGCCCTGAACTGGAAATTGTAAGCGTGGTTTCCAGTTCTGATATAATATTCTTCGGATGTCCTATGAGTGCTTCCTCCCAGGGAGGATCTCCTGTCAGAACCAGCAGGGAATTGTCACCCTCTGAAAAGAACAGGGCAGCTACCGCTCCTAACGTGCAGCGTATCTGGAGGAGATGAAGCTTGCCAGGCATTTTGGAATTGGCTGCGGGACTCAATAAACAATCCTGGACCCCCTCTAAACTGAAAAGTTACGAGGCGGCATGGGGCATCCCGTTTTGGCCCCTTTAGTGCAAGTTCTCAATTTCCCAGCATCTCAAGCCAAGGGAGGGAAGGCATTCTGAACAATAGGAGTCTACAGATCAGCGGTCACCACAGGCCACAAACTATTGGACAGAGCACCTGTAGGGGAGCACCTGGCAGTAGTGAGGTTGATGCGGTGCACGAGAATAAGCGTGCATCCCATTCCCAAGTATGCTCAGCTATGGGACGTCGATGCAGTCTTGCAGTTATTTTTTATCTGTTCACGTAACAGAGATTTACGGGAACATCAGCTTTCTGGGAAGTTAGCTATGTTTTTATGCTTAGTGTTCTGTATGAGAGTGTCGGATGTGAAGGCCCTCAAGGTGGACAGGAAGTCCAGCGACGTGGACACCTCGAGGTGGACAGTTGGTCCATCAATGTCACTTTTAGAACGTTTTAGTTAAAGCCGATAGCGAGTGTGGTAGCAGCAGTAGTGGATAGCTTTGAACAAGCATAATGCTCGCCTCCGGTTTTGACTTAGAATGAAGATCACCTCTGCTCTAGCACAGGGAGTCTTGATTCTATTGAAGACATGGAGGAGAGCATTATCCCACCCAGTGACGCAAAGCACAGGTGGCTGTACCTATGAAAAAGCTTGTCAATTATGTATGCTTTATTGCGTCATGTTGCCCTCCCCAATGTGTGCCTTCTCTGTCAGGGGATGACCAGAAGAGAGGATGCGGGTTTGAGAGAAGTGAGGGTGATGTTTCGCCAGCAAGGGAGTTAGCGTGGACCGCGAGGAGTCCCGTAACAGAAGTCGTATATTTGTACGCAGTTCCTTTCAGCATGCTATGCAGTCCGGTTGTATTGTTTTGCGTTGGTATCAGACTTATTCTATCATTGTGTAAAGCCTGCGCAGGCCGAGGGCGTGTGGTATTGTGTGCCACATCTGCAGAAGACGCTGTCCGACGCACGTTTACTACGTGTAGGTCCACGCTACTATAAGATCTACGGACTGGACCCTCTGCGGCAAAGCCCAAGCAGACCAAGGTTGCACAGTTTTGTGGGCTGCAGGGCCACAGAAGACACCATCTGTGACACGTTTGCTACATATACGTCCGCTCTGCTATAACATCTATGGACCCGACACTCTGCAGCAAAGTCTGCGCAGACCAAGGGTGCACAGTGTTGTGTGCCGCAGGTCCGCAAAAGACGCTGTCCATCGCACGTTTGCTATGTGTATGTCCACGCTATGCAATGTTGCGCCAAATTGCGCCAAGACCCTACGCTTCTCCATCTGATAACTTTTGCATCTCTGCCGCGCACCATTGGATGACTGTCTTGCAGACTTCTCTCCCACCTCCTTAACAGAACTCTGCAATCACCACTGATCCTGAAGTCATCACTGCATTGACCTGTTGGATGCTGTGCTCCTAAAGCTCCATGTCTGTACGTGCTGCTAGGCCGCCTGGTGAGTTTGCCCATGCATTATGCAGTTTCTGTCCCCTTCTCGTTCCTTGTTACCTCTCTGCCCCCTCCCTCTGTGCTTCTCTCCATTTCCCCGATCTACTCAAGCTGCTTCTCTATCTCTTATCCTTTCTCTCTCTCAAAGCCTGGAAGAAAACGTTTTAAATGGGTCTCCTGGCCTCCATATCAGGCCTGGCCATTGCAGACACCTTCGTCACTGCATCCTCTAGGCAGACTATCACTGACATCCTCTTTGTCACCCCGTCTCCTGACCTACGGACTCCCCATATGGTATCTGTATTTTCCCCTTTCTCTGCTTCACCAATTAATGGTGGCACCAGATGGAAAGTGTTCTTGGCTGACTTCTCATCCTCTGGGTGTTTCATTAATGTCTATCGGAATGGCACTGTCATGGCCCAGGGCTCTCAGACCAATCTCCTAATTGTTGATCGGCATCTCCCCTCTCTCATTAACTTCCTCCTTTCTCCTGCCATTCCCCCCTCTGCTTTCCCTCTGTCGTCTCTGCCCTATCATAGGGCTGTACCTGTCCCCTGTACCCTCCCTTGGAAGACCTTCAAGGGAGGCAATCAGCATCACCTAGCTACTCTAACTCACGTTCCTCTGTCAAACACTCCTCTGGCTTCTGTCACCTCCTTGCAGACTTTGATCATGATGTCTTGGCTCTCACTGAGATGTGGGTCAAGGCCAGCACTGTCACTGTTTTTGACACTATTCTCCCCCCGATGGCTACGAGATCCTCTCCAACCCCAGGCCTACCCGGTCTGGGGGCAGAGTGGCCCTGATCTTCCCTGAATGTGTCCCGGCTACAACTATTCCCACTCAATCTTACTCTTTCTTTGAATGCCTTGTCTGTAGGCTGGGTGTCTCTCCAACTCTCTACCTCACTCTCGCCACCATCTATAGGCCCTGGGGGCCAGTCACCCTCTTCCACTCTGAGTGGGTTGACCTCTCCTGGCCTCCTCCTCCACACTTCTCTATATGAAGCCAGCTTCCAAGTGCAACTCTTGGTATGACTATGACTTGGCCGCTCTGAAACGCAAGTGCCGAGTTGCTCAGCTCAAAATGCAATATTGACTCGCCATCTGCTCCAGGAAAAGGGCTCATGTCCAAATCCACATTTCTGGGGCCACCAATAACACATCTCAACTTTTCAAAATCTACAAGGAGCTGGCCAATGCTAGTGCAGTTTTTTCTTCTCCTCTTTCCTCCCAGGCCCTATGCACCACATTGGCCTCTCATTCTCCACCAAAACTCAGGACATCCTGTGCTCACTCTCCTTTGACCCCTCCCCAACAGCCCCCTCTCTTGCCTCCCATTGCACCAGATGAGGTATCTAAAGTAGTCTGCTCTATGATATGATATGAGAGGTTATTAATAACGTGCTTAATACGCAGAGGTTTCTAAGCGCGGACCCGGGAATCTAACCTCTGTTGCTCTGTGTCGTCTTGCTTCCAAGGAGAGCACGTTGCCCCTGAGCTATTCTCCTGAGACAAAATTCTCCTCCAAACAGGTGCTCTCCGGCTCTTGCAGAACTATCAAAGACAACATCTCCTCTCTCGCCCGTCTTGGCTAACTTCTATAACCATTCCTCTGCCACTGGCTCTTTCCCACAAGCACTCCCTTGTGCTCCCTCTCATAGGAAAGCTGTAGGCTGATCGTTCCCGCCTGGCTAACTACTGCCCTATCTCCATGACCCCTTTCCTGGGCAAACTCCTGGAGATACTGGTAATCCCCAATTAAACCCCCACAACAAATCTGTTGGTTGTCTCCACATTGACCAGTCTGGCTTCATGCCCTCCTTGTCCAGTCTACCCCAGCACCCCTTAACCAGCACTTGCCCTCAAGCTCCCTTCCCTGACCAGCCTGAATCTAGCCCACCCCGTTCTCACACTTGATGACCCTCCCCACTTGTTCCCATCAGCACTTGGCCAGTCTCTGAGCCCCACCTGCCTGCACTTCTCCCCTCCCCCTTTCCCTTTATTCCATCCCTTTCGCCCTGTCCTGCCCCCTGCCCTCTGCACTTATTGTCAGTGCACTTGCATGGTCCAAATGTCACAAAGCCTAGTAGGACCGTTGATTGTTGTTGTTTCTCCCCTGTTCCCCCGCCCCTCTGTTCCCCCTTTTATCTTGTGGTGCCTGGAAACACTTGTGTATAGGTGCTGCACAAATGTGCAATAAATAAATAAATTGTGAATAGACAGTGCTTGGAAAGGCGGTGTACTCTGAAACACTTGTGTACGAGCGCGATATAAATAAAATGTCAATCAATCAATCCCCCGTTGGAGTGGCTTTAGTGGGAAAAGGTCTATGGTGGTAGAGGGACAGGACATCAGAGCAGTGTGAATCTGAGAGTGTAGGATACCACAGGTATACACTTTTTCCTTGATGTTATGTTAGGTTATGTTACGTTAACTGATCATTACACTGCCCCCATCACCACCATAGTGGACTTACGGCACCTGACCTTTTTCCGAGAAGTCTGGTGGTGGGATGGAGGGATGGGGAGGGGAGGAGACAGAGAAGCGGGGTGAACCAGTTCAGTGGGGCAGAAGGGAGGGATTGTGCTTGTAATAGCAGGGGTGTGTGGATGAAAGTTTGGGAGCGTCTAGCTCGTTTGGAAGTGACACGATGCAGGAGTGAGAGGGCTCCAGCTGGGTCCGCTCCCCGGTAGTTTACTTTTAGATGCTTAGTGATTGTGATGTGAAATGATGGGCACCTTTTAGGTTTTTGCACGTGCCCGACCCTCAGCACTCATGCTTACAGACAGCGAACGTGCAATACAAATGTCATAATAGGTCAATGCATTACAATGCATTACTGTTACTAAGTTTTCCTTACAAGTAACAGTGCCACAATGCCCCCGGGCTGTCTGCGCGCTATATAAATGTAATAAATAAATAAATTACATTTTTACATTATTTTACATTTGCACACTGCTTTACAATCATGTCTCGAGTCGAGGGTACACGCGGGTGGATGGAGTCCCCTCACTTTTTTCGGGGGGCACCTTCATTTGCAAATTTCTGGTGACGCCACATTGAATTGGTATGCTATTGTGTTTTATAGAACTTGTGCCCTGTTGACAATAATTTCAATTAGTGTGAATGTTCAGTTTAGGGTAATACAGTTTGGCAGTGTGTAGTGTAGCAGTAATGTTAGGGGGGATAGAGAAGTTTACAAGAATGAGTGTTGGGAAGAGGTGTAGGAGAAACAGTATGCATTGACTAAGGGGGAGATAGGTAATGAGGGTGAAGATTAGAAAGTGGGGCCGTGTATTCTGTCTTGCCATCCTCACAAACTCATTTATCCGTTCTTACAATGTCGGATGTTATCCTCTACGAACCTTAAATGGACAAAGGACAGAATAATTGCCCTCGTGTTAAGAGGCAGAAATGACTTGTTATACGACCCATTAAAACCCCTTAACTGCCAGGCTATTATGCAAGTCTATGCAAAAAGGATGAGCATACTCGTCCATGGCACTTGATGAACTGTTTTAAAACATTGCTGATGCTGTAAAAAATTAATTACACTTTTATCGAGAGCAGACCATCTCACCGGAACAATGTTTGCAATATACTAACACGGAACTGCTGATCCTCCACAGTAATGGCACCCCCAGATAGTCGGCCAATGGGGTACATGAGTTCATTTTTTTTTTTATTCAGCAAATTGTTTCAGTTGAATAAACAACTTTTTCAATTATATATTATTCTTTTCCTCACAATGTCACGATGAACTAATAAGTCAGCGATTAATGCAACAATTAAACAACAATATGACATCACATGTAGTGCAATACATATTAATGGATATAGAGTAGCAATAAAGATAGCAAGTGACGGTGTTTAAAAAGTCTATGGAGGTACCGCTTTCTCATATCTAATAGCTTTGTACAATCTATCAAAAGATGTCTCGTTGTCTCAATTGAATCAGGCATTTCACAGTAAATACATACTTTAGATAGTTTAAAAGGCTTGTTCAGTGAGGCAAGTTTAGCTTTCGTAGGAAGTAGGTTAAACCTGAAACGTAGAAAAGCATCCGCGTATCTTCTGTCTGGAAATTTGATCAAGTATTGCGGTAACACATTCATAGCACACAATTCAAAGGCACCTAACTTAACCCCTTGGTATACTTTGATTTGATCGATGATGTTTATCCAGTCACTTCTCCATAACTTCAATTTGGCTTTATCCGGGAATTCAATTAGCTGATCTAAAGAAATGTCAGCTTGCTGTAAAATTAGGTTACAGATTTCATTCCATTCTCGCAGTGGTGTAAACAATGGTTTGATTAACACTTTTTAAATTAAAGGAAACAAGTTTTTACTTGCATCAGTCGAGATTATGGACTTTGTGTAAAGTGCTAACATCAGCCAAGACACTGAAGCATTCAAAGAAATAAGACCCAATTCATGTCTTATTAAAGAAATGGGAGTGGAGCGGGGTACCGGGAGAATATGTTTCCAAAATATACCTTCAAGCACATCCCATTTCACTGCCATAGGATTTATTTTTGTTTGGCTACCATAAGCTATAATTGGTAACACTTTCTGTAGATAAAAGGTTCTTGCAGGAATAATAGAAAAGTTCCTGTATTTTCTCTGTAGTGCTTTACCCTGGATAGCAAGTAGTCTCTTTCGCGCAGTGAGTTCACTTATGTATGGTAGATCTAACGGATGAGCATTTATGTTCACACCTAGATATTTGTACTCATGCACTTGTTTTAGACCGCTAGTTCCCAAATGCCACTTGAATTTAAAATCACCTCTAGGTTGTTTGTGTTGAAATACTAATGTATTCAATTTGGAGGAGTTAATTATCAATTTGTTCGACTGGGCATATTCACGAAGAGCAGTTAATTTCCTTTGGAGACCAATAGGGGTTTGGTCTAATATCATCAAATCATCAGCATACAACAGATATGAAACTTCTTCATCGTCTAGCTTTGGTGCAAATGAACGAACTGAATTAAAAGCGAAGTGAAGATTTTTAATATAGAAATAAAATAGAATTGAGGCAAACGGACATCCTTGTTTTAATCCTGAATTAGTTGGTATTGGTTGTGATAGCAGGCCGTTGGATGTCAATTTCACTCTTATAGTTGTGTTCGAATAAAATTTGTATATTAAAAATCTGATATACGACGGGCACTCGGCTGCGAGAAGTTTTTTCCATAAAACTTGTCTTGACACTGAGTCAAATGCTTGTTTAAAATCTATAAAAGCAATAAAAATTGGATGATTTGATACAATTGCTTGTTCCTTTAAAATAGATAAAATTAATAGATTTTGCATTGTTCCAATTCCCGGTACAAATCCCGACCGGTTGAAATCCAAGAGGTTGCTATCACAGAGCCATTTTGAGAACTCTTTCAGAATTAATTTAGCAAATATCTTGCCCGGGGCATCAAGTAAGGCTATCGGTCTGTAATTATTCGGATCCGACCAATCGTCTTTTTTAAATATAGGAATTATTATGGCCTGTTGCCACGAGGGAGATATTTGTCCTGACTTAATGACTCTGATAAATACCTTGTTAAGCACAAAAGCCCACATCTCTGGATTCGCTTTAAGAATAGCATTTGTAAGCTGGTCAGGGCCCAGAGCTCTCGATGTGCTTAATTTCTTAATTAAAATTAAAATGTCTAATTCATCAAATTTGAAATCAGTTAGAATGGGCACAGAAATGTTTTCATGGTCTTGTTCTATAGGCTTCTGGAGGAGTGCTTGATAGTGAGTCATCCATACAATTTCCGAGATGGGGTTCAGTAATATCGATCTACGAGCATCATCCGGTGAGGAATTAAGACCTTTCCATATTTCTCCTGATGATTTAGTCATTAATGCTTTTAACATATTTTCTGATTGCTCTTGTCTGTAGTTTTGTATAATTTGTGTAATTTGTCTTTTATATTGTCTTTTTAATTGATTTTTTAATACCTTGCACCCTCTATTTGAAGGGTTCCGTAGCATATGTCTCCATTCTTTTTTGAGATTAGAGATCAAAATTAGTCGTGGATATTTATGTGTATAGGACGGACGGGATGTTTAATGGTTTTCTTGTTTCAATATCTGAATACAATCATTGTAGAATATATCAGTTGGATTAGAAGTCGGGTGCCGTAATTCAGATATCTTGGTTTGTAATTTAGTTATCATGGAAGGATACCATTTCAAACGGTTGCCTGCATTGTTAATATCAAGAGGTGGCGTATAGTAATCTTTGTTACCAACACAATGGGGGGACCAAGACACCTCGAGCATGTTGTGATCACTAAGTTTTGTTGTTATTACCTGAAAGGTTGCTATCAGCTTGTTAGCATCAGAAGTGATAAAGACATTGGCCCTCATTACGACCCTGGCGGAAATCGAAAAACGATGGCGGAAATGCAATACCGCCATCGAATACCGCTCGGTGCGATTATGACCCGTCACCGTAAAGTACGATGCCATTAGCGACACCGTAGTGAACGCCAACGCTAACTGCACCAAGTACGCGCACGCGCTCACTGCGAAACCGTAATTACCACCATGGCGCAATGGTACGGGAATTCTGACCCTAGCGAACATGTACCTAACGCCATCAAGCATGGCGGAAAGTACCATTCCGCCATGGTGAGAAGTACGGCATCGCAAACCAACCGTAAAAGGCCCTACTGAGTGCCTGTACACCACTCCCTGCCAAATTGCACAACTCCTCGTAGGTGCAATGAAGTCACACAATGCAACCAGTGAAATGTACAAGTCACCCACGCATGCCAACGAACAAATGAATGTAGGGGCTCCAAGTGCCTTGTGAGTGGCCATCCATATTAGCCATGGCACCATTGCCGTACTGATGCAGCACAGGCATGTGAAGCTTCAAGTACAGCAACATGAACTGAAAACTGAGACAAACAAAAACAGGCCCCCCATCGCTTGACACCAGTGTAAGGCAACATACAAAGCAGTATCCTGAGTGAGACTGCACCAGCCCTGTACTCCTGCCAGTAAACAAACCAACCATCAGCATAAGCATGTACCACACAAGTTGGCAGAGTGACTGAGCAGCCAGGCACATCTCAAGAGGGGCCAATGGGAGCAGCAGGGCAGTGATGGCACGAATACAGAAGCTATTCCAATGGACATGACCTCAGTCTCCCTCCAAGAAACGCACGCAAACACAGGCACCTGTGACCAGCCATATTCTGAAAATGACATCATTCCACCAATCCACCTGGCTGACCGGCATCTGTTACACAAAAGCTAATCCCCCTCCCATGAGCATGACATCATCAAAACAGACATAATTGCATCCCCTATCCCTGACCTTACTGGCCTTCGTAGGAAAACGCGCCCAGTACAGTACCACGCAACTATACTCAGAAGGCCGAACCCAAAGCAGATCTCCTCACAATACATCGCTCCACAAATAGGAATATGCTACATTACTTGCAAAGAATAACGCTACACGGTCAATATCATAATCAAAATTTAATGCACAACAAAATCACCCGGGCCATACAGCTATTAGGTCATGAACTCCAAATCATATCTCATAATTGTGGGCTGCATCCGCAATAAATGACCAGCTTCTTCTTGTGTGACACCCTGTTCCTCCATGGTACACAGGGGCTACATTCGCGTTCAAAAAGGCAACATGGAAGCGCCTAGAACCGCAGGGCCGTCCCATTAGGTAGGCACTAGACCAGCTGAAAGCTCGAAATGTTGCTCCTAGCCACTAGTACTGCGTAAGGGCATGTGGGCCATTGGCGATCGTCCCATAAGATCGTAATGGTGCTCCACTGATTAACACGAAGCAGCAGGTGTCGGGAGTAAAAGCCATCTGCAGGAGTGGCATACAGATGGCAGCGGCAAAAGGGGAGGAGATACCTGTCACCCAAATGAAACGAAAAAGTATAGTATGGGCATCTGAACTCCATTTGAATTACTCACTTCAAAGATCACACTAAATCCACAGCCATATGCATGCTAGCCCACTCAAAAGGATTATTCCCACCCAAAAATCACTTGCGAATCATAACTATATAAATCGAGGTGAAAACACTATTACAAACGAATGTTTGTGTGCATGCGTCTGTTAAAACAGAATCCATTAGATGGGATTAGTAACGTGCATAGACACAAGTGTTTGAAGGCGCGTCGAGACAGGGAGGGTTCAACAAGGGCAGATAGACGATGGTCCCACTATGGCAGCCCTGCATCACATGGCAAGTTGATAGATTCCAAAAAGCCATGTACATGGCAGACTCTCTATTAAATCATCTGTCCATGCATCCATACATCATTCCCTCATCCCGGTATAAAAACGCCTGATTATTTACTCACATAACATTTGAAATTTCCATTGAGTCTGTGCTTAATGCAGTCTGCAAAATCCACTGTGCTCCAGGCCGGAATTCTAGTGTTGTGAAGTAACATGTATATGGGAACGTCCTGCCTTATCCTCCACTACGCTATTGCGCATCCCATACTATTCATATCAATCATTGCATTCTCGGCATGGCCCCTGTCCCAAGGACATTAAACAATAGAACTTTCTATCTGCAGTCAGACCTGTGGGCGTCTCCTCGCCGCTAGCTGGAAACCGAAAGCGCTGTCCTTCGAATTCCTCATTTGCAACATCACGTCGAAAAGGCATCTGTGACCGCTTGAAATCACAAATCCATCCATTTAGTGCGGCAGTGTGTGAAAATGGCAACTGGCTTCACTCACAAATGGGACGCCCCGCCCGTCGGTGAACCGCGGTACATCGCTGCATGAGGGTCCACCGTTAATCGAGTACTACATTCCACTGACCCTTCACAAGTTTGTTCCCGACTGCAAAGATAGTATGTGAAGCAATGGGACCATAGCAGAATTAACATATGAAGCAATATCTCACTGCCATCGGGATGAAATACATGATTGTAATAGCAAGATGCCATGCGTCGATTTGCAGCGTTGTGTGCGGGACGTGCTCGCCCAAAGGGGATTGCAGCTTGCACAGGTGGAATGAATCACCACAGGTGGAGGCTATACAGCTTGAAAACACATAAATTGCACACCCAACCCCCTCCCACAACCACACCCACTCCAAAATGCTACCGGCAGGACTAGCGATGTTGGCCCTGGGGGACCTGATAGCACTGCAAGTACTCCAACTTCAAGAAGAAGACGAACACCAACTACTACAACAACCGGCCGCACAGAGGAGACGCAGGAGAGGAGGAGGGCAAGGCAGGGCCAGCAAGGCCCACCAGCACAGCCACTACCACCACGCAGGCAGCCCGCAATCCCACGCCTCCGAGCACATCCGTTCAACCTCACTGATGAGCAGATCCACACCCTCTACCGTTTGGACCGGGACACCATAACCGCCATTGTGGACATGACACACGCTGACCTTGTCAGCATGATAGATAGCCCAACCGCCATCCCACCCCTACTGAAGGTGGTGTCTGTACTCCACTTCCTGGCCACAGGCACCTACCAGCACACAGTCGGACAGTTGCATGGCATTTCACAGCCACTGTTGTCACGGACACTATTGCAAGTGCTCGATGCCCTCCTGAAGCACGCAGACGACTACATCTCTCTACCACGCTTGGAGCAGGAAATTACGAACACAAAAGTGGGATTCCATGCACTTGCCGGCATACCGGGTTGCATTGGTGCCATCGACTGCACCCATGTGGAATTGGTAGTCCCACATGCCATGGAGGCCCAGTACCGCAACTGAAAACAATATCATTCTCTTAATGTACAAATGGTGTGTGACTCAAACAGGATCATTACACATTGTTGTGCCTGATTTCCTGGATCAACCCATGATTCCATGGTCTTACGGAACTCTACAATACCACGCTACATGGAGCGACATGCAGGGAACAGATCCTGGCTACTCGGTGAGTCTCATTTCATGCATGATAATGTGGGGTATGTGATGCGGCAATGACCTGGCAGGAAGGGGGGGGTGCTTACGTAGCAATGTCATTCCTCAAACATCCTTTATTGTCCACATACAGGTGATGCCGGGTATCCATTGAAGAGATGGCTCCTTACACCACTCCGGAACCCACAGAACCAGCATGAGGAGGACTACAACCATGCCCACTCACGTACCCGTGTAGTCATAGAACAGGCATTCGGCCTACTGAAGGGTCGTTTCCGCTGCCTCAGCAGGTCTGGCGGGGCACTCCTGTACCGCCATGAGAAGGTTGCAAAGATGGTCATGGCATGTGTCATGCTACACAACATGTGCATACGTAGAAATGTGCCCATGCCCCCTGACGCAGAACTGCAAGCACCTGAATATGGTCATGATGTGGGTGGGGATGTGGCAGCACCTCAAGGAGTCCGCGAGGCACAGGAGGGCCGTGAAATTCGTCAGATTATCATAGATTCATGCTTCTAGCACTCACGCCTGGTGGCTGGCACATGGACACGGGACTTGTGGCACTGTGTGTGTCTGGAACATGCACAATATGGACTGTACGCCTATAATGGCCTCGTACACAAAGATCAATGTCCACACATCTCATTGGATGATTGTGAAATGTTTATAGCATATGTGAAATTGTGTTACACACCCCATCGACCCGCCACCCAAGTAAGCCCAACACACCCACTCCACCCTCCTACCTCCCCCTCGAACACCAGTGTCCAAGGATGCTCATTGTCAGTGGGCAGACGCTATTGCAAGCCCCCTCTCCGGGTATCAGGGGCACCCCTGCCTGTGGAGCGCAGGTTCCTCCCAGATCTACGTTGGGGGCTGCCCTGGACGGAACTTGCAACGGATGATGTCTCTGCCTGCTCACGTCCATGCATGTCCCTAAGGGTTTGTGAGAGCTCAGTGAGCACACGGCGCACAGCGGCAAGTTCAGCACATACGTCTTTGGACGTCGCATGCAGTTCCCCCCTCAGGCTCTCGGTGCTTCTCTCCATTTGTACTCTCAGGCTCTCGGTGCTTCTCTCCATTTGTACTCTCAGGCTCTCGGTGTTTCTCTCCATTTGTACTCTCAGGCTCTCGGTGCTTCTCTCCATTTCTGCCCTTAGTGTCTCTGTACATGTTTCTATGGCTGCCTTGGTACCCCCACATTCATCAGCATGGTCCTTGAGGAGCGTGGCCAGTTGCTGCTGTTGCACGATCACCTGGTCGAGGGACTGTTGCCTCTGCTGGGCCATGGCCATTTGCGGTGGTGTCACAGAGGGGCTGATCACCTCATGTTGCCTTGACACAGGGCTTGTGGGGGATGGCCAGTCGTCGTCTTGTGAGTGCCCCTGCGTGGTATCCTCCTGGTGTACGGGATGAAACAAACAGGGGGATTGAGACAGGTCATGGATGGATCGTACATCGACATCACCGTTTTCTGTGTCGGAGCATGCTGCCATTAATGCAGTGTCACCTATGGTGCTGCTGCCACCAGAAGCAGTGCCTTCTGTGGCATCCATTGGGGGGGCCTGTGGTGGTGGTGGTGTTGTGGCCATGCTGGCTGCTGGCGTGCCTGTTGAAGTCCCCTCCTGTGTGCTGCCACTTGATTTGTGCTGCTGCCGTGTCTTGATCCGTGCAGCTGAGGTGGAGGGTCTTTGGCCATTGGTCTTGGCCCTCTTTGCAGGTGTGCTGGTAGGGGTGTCCTGGAGCTCGTCGTTTGAATCGGACCCTGTGGTGGAGTAAAGGAGGGCGAGCGTTATTTATGGGTCTGTGGAAATTGGAATGGCAATGTATCACATGCATTGGGGTGGTACCTGAGGGTGATTTGGGTCAGGGCCTTGGAGGTGGTTTCATTTTTGTGTGGATTGAGGGTGCAGTTGTATTGCAGCCTGCAGTTAGGGGGTGCCTGCTGCACGTGTAGAGGGTGTTTTTAGGAATTTTAATTATTTATTTATTTAATTTGACTTTTAATGTGTGCTATCAGGCCAATGTAAGTGGACGTTCTCCTGGACATGTGTTTCTGTTGCACTATGTGGACACATGGTACTTCACATGATTGGACATTGTGGTTTTAGCATAGTTTTATTTGGGACACCTACCTGATTCTTCGGATGTCTGCACTCCTTTCTCCATCCCTCCGACTCCCTCTATGGTCTCCATTCCAATGGTGGAGGCACAGATTTCTTCCCAGGGGGTCAACTTGATGGGTGATTCCGATCCTCCCCCGGTAGCTGTGGCAATGTTACGGTTGGCGGATAGTATGCTCCGTACGCGTATCCGCAAGTCGTCCCATCCCTTTCTGCATTGATGTGGGTTGCGGGGTGCGGTCCCCACCGCACTTACCCGCTGTGCCACCAGGGCCCATATGGCCTTCTTGTTCGCAAGTGCCGTCCTGGTCATTTGCGTCGAGAAGACGACGGCAGCATTCTCCTGGAGGGTCTCTGTGAGCACCGTGAGTTCCTCACGTGAGAAGTGGACCTGCCGCTTGCGGTCGCACGCTTTTTTCACTACTTTTCCCATTATTTTGGTTTCACTAGGGTGGATGACGGGTTGGGATGTCTCTCAGGGTAGTATTTTTAATGGTTGTGTGAAAATTCTGATTTTATAGGTGTACGGCGTGCTGTTTCCCGTTCCGGGACCATGTTTTTGCTTCCGTTTCCGTATATTTACGGTCACCGTATTTTCCGATTGCCGCTCATTACGGTGACCGCTATGTCCGGTGGCGGAATTGCACCTAGGTCGCCGTACGACGGCGGTGAGGGGCGTTTTGGGGACATTTCCGCCATCGCGGACTTTGCACTTCCGCCAAGGCGTAGTGCTCGTGCCCGATGGGTCAGAATTAGCCGCACTTTACTCTGTCGTGCAATGGCGGAAACGCTATTTACGCTATGGCGGTCAGGTCAGTTGCTTTCCGCCAGGGTCGTAATGAGGGCCATAGTCAAAAATGGATTTGCTCTCATTCCGACTCCAAGTCGGTTTTGCTGGAAAGTCATCTGGCGTTGAGCCGTTCATCATTGTGAGATTTCTCAGTGAGACTAGTCTTAACCATCTAAATGCTCTGGAGGCATATTTAATATTCGGACACAAACAATTAAGGTTGAAATCACCAGCTATTATTATCGTCCTGATTTTGGGTTTTGATAAGGCCAGATTTAAAAGATTGTCAATTTTATCAATGAACTGTGATTCTGTTGGAGAAACTGGGTTCCAATAGCTATTTATTATTAGACAACTTGGGAATAAAGGATGACCATTATTCGAGGTAGACAGTTCAGTAACTTGAATTCCAGAGTCAGTTGATGGCCAGTAGCTAAGTGATAACTGGGAGTCATTACGAACGGCTATCAGTAGACCAGCAGCAGGGCGGCCTCTTGTGGGATTAGACGCCGGAACAATATTAATTTGGTGGTCTTCCCAAACTGGAGTAGAGCGGAGCCACGTTTCTTGTAAGATCACTATATCATATTTATTTAAGTTTGACGAGTTATTAAATAAAAGATGGCTAAAACCTCTAGTGTTCCATGATATCAAGGACCAACTATGGAGTTTGCCCAATGATTCATTCTAGTGATTCGTCTGGCTTTGACTGTTCTTTATTTTATGACTTAACCAGTTCCATCTTGATGGTGGAGGCGCGACTATTGGTCTAGAGTCATTCTTGCACGAACAGCAGGGAGCTTCTTTATTGTCTTTTTTATTAGAAGAGCAATTTTGGTTTTTTGGTATAGAATCGTTTTGCACAGATGGGTCCGTAAAAGCTTCTAAACATAAACCTCTGTTATATAATTCTTATCTTTCATTTCATATCAAATTCTTCACGATTCTAGAATTAACATTTATAACACTAATGTCTTAATGAGCAGGAATCGGGTACCATACTAATGCTATATCGTCAGAATTTACTTGTCACAAAGATGGTACTGAATTTAGAATTAGCAATAGTGTTGAACGGTTAGGAAATGGATCTGAAAAAACCCTGTCAAGCATTGTAACTCTAATATGCTCATCTTGTAACGTAAGAAGATCTGGTAAGTATACCTCTGGTTTCTGTTCTTCATATATAATGTCCAAGGGTATCGAACTAGATGTAGATGCCAACGTGTTATGTGAAATCTGTGTAGAACCGTTGACTATAGGTTATTTCAAGGATGGGTGCTGTTGTGGTGCACTCGATAAATTATTACATAGAGTCACAGGAGTCAATTTTGGTGGTGAAAGGTTTCTATTTGGAATTGATGTACCTGACAATGATTCATTCCTCTTTTGATCAAGAGTTTGGAAGTGGTTTGGAGGAATATCAAAATTCACATGAAATCTTGTTTTTTGTCTGCTGTAAAGAAGATGGGCCATTGTGTAGATCATAATAAACATCATCAATGATTGGATCATTAGGGTAAACAGATAAATTCGTAAATTGATCCTGAGAATTCTGTAATTCTTCATTATCAGTGGAAGCAATAAGCAAAAGATCAGACTTCGTACCCTTGGAGAGATCACCAGCCTCAATTGTCAGCTATGTAGGAGGTAGCGCTCTGGGAGTTGGATCCTTAGTGCTTGGATTTGATGCTTTGCTGGGTGATTCTAAGGACGAGAGATCAACAGCAACCAAATTGGCGATGAACTTTTTGGTTTTTGATTTAGAATTTTTAGTTTCTGACGGAGAGGAAGTTTTTTTAGATTTCTTTTGGGGTTTTTGTTCGCTGTCCTGATTACGATTAAATGTATCAAATTTTTGGGAAGGGCGCTTCCTATTACCTCTCCTTCTTCGCTTGCTAATGCGAGAAGGTTTGGTAAATACACCATACAGAGGTTTTTCCATAATTTGTAATTCAGCAGAGTTGGGTATTGATTCTGTGGGGCTAACAGGCGGTGGAGGAGTAATTATAGGATGGTCTACATCGATTACTTCAACTATTGGTGATTCCTCCAAGGGTATTACACATGAAGATTCAACCTTTGGTACAGGTGTAGGAAAATTGTTTGTGCATGAAGCAATCCAATCCATCTTTTTATGAAGAAGTAGAACAGATTTGTGTTGGACTGAGGATCTAAGATCCAATGCCTCAAAGAGTTGGACAACCGAATAGATACTTGTATTAATGGCAGTTAATGCCGCTTCTAAAGCCGTATTTGAAATGGAAGGGAATCCAAACGATGGTCGTGGTAATGGCTTAGAAAATGAAGCTATTAATGATGATTGCGAATTATCAGGTGAAATAATGTCCTCAGGCACATCCATGGTGTAAAGCTCAGGAGTTTTAGATAAAGCTCAAATGTTCGGGTCTTTATCATTAGAAGTAGTGGGAGAAACCAAATTAATAGCCTGTACCACTACCACTTGTGTGGAGGAAGATTTAGGAGGAGGGATTGGGAACGGAATCTCCGATATTTCCTGCCCAGTATGGGTGGGACACCTGGCACCTGAAGGCTTAATAGATAGAGGGTTTGCTATTTGCGAATACAATAGTGGGGGCATAGGGGTTTGGGGAAGTTGATCACGTTTTTGTGTGAGTGATGGGATAGAAAATTCGGGAAAATAAATAGGTGTACTGAATTGTTCAGCAGACAAGGAATTAGATACAGTTGACACACAGTGTTGCAAAGTAGCATCAGACACACAGGGAGGTTGGAACGGGTCGTTAAGTCCACGTTGCTCCAGTAGCACTAGATTAGCTAATGCTCGCGTACCATTAGTTTTACTAAAATTGTCAACATTAGTTGGTTCAGTGTGATCAGGATTTTTTAGAAAGTTACGAATGTCAGGGGAAAACACAATATTTTTTTTCGCAGTTTCTCCCAGTTTATGTGAATATGCCTTTACCGGAGAGTTTGGTAGACTCTTCCGGTGAGATATTAGGCTTGGCACACGTGGCATACCAGACGTGAGCCTATTCATATTAACATGAGTAAAGTTGGTTTTATACAATTGGGAATAACAACTATTTTAACATAAGAATGGTATGAAAAAGGGTGATAAATTGAGAGGTCTTAATAAGGGGCCAACGAAAATGAAAAGTAGAAAAGTAGAGAAGAAAAAGAAAAGTTACTTAATCCTCCAGCCGGCAGAGTAATCTGCTGACGCTGTGCCGCGGTGCAGCGGTCAGCAGTCAGTACTCTGCTGGTACTCGGCTTGGTGCGCGCGCGCTGCTGCGTGCGAGATTTCGAATTTGAAAGGTGGACATCAGCAGGGGGCGGGGCTTATTTCTAAAATTCAGAAATAAACATAAATTGTTATTAGCTAACTAGCTAACTTGAGCAGGGTCCGATGCAGACGTGCAGTCAGTACTCTGCTGGTACTCGGCATGGTGCGCGCGCTGGTGCACGCGAGATTTTGAATTTGAAAGGTTGACGTCAGCAGGGGGTGAGGCTTATTTCCCAAGTCCACAATGTCCAAAGTTTTAAAGTAAACAGTTTCCAAGAATGGAGGCAGCAAACAGCATGGTCCGGTGCAGATGTGCAGTCAGTACTCTGCTGGCACTCGGCTTGGTGCGCGCATGAGTTCTTATTCCTTGGAACCAAGGTTGGGTGAGCCACAGGTGTTCCCCCAGGCAGAAAACAGGACAGAGGGGTTCAAGGAGGAAGCAGAGCTGCCGGCCTGCGTCTGCTTGATGCTCAGGAGAGGGGTGTTGTGATGTCATCTGTCATGGACGATGTTGCCAAGGAGAGAGCGGTCCTCGTTGGTGCTGCATTCGTGAAAGTGGAGTGCATAGTCACGCTGGGTGGGCAGAGCTTTGAGGGAGAGGATAGTTTGTAGAGATGAAAGCCAACGGTCTGGAGCAGGGGATGACTCAGTTATCTTTGAGCATGCTAGGGTGGGACTATGGAAGGCTGGGGAAGAAGCAAAGAGCCACTCCTCCTCCTCTTGTTCCTTGATGATCCAGTGGATAGTAATAGAAGTGATCACTAACAGGGCCACCTATGTTTCACCCCAATTCTTGTTGGGCAGCTAGCTCCCTTTATGCATTTTTTACAGTCTTTTTAGTGTAGGTTATTAGGTGTTGCTTGCGACACCTATAACCCGAAACTATTGCATTGGGGTGCAGATAGGGAGGAATGGCATATGAGGAGGGACACAAATCTGTAGGTGTTGTTTAAGTGCCCACCTATTGATTGCCCATTCCCACCCATTCCTGCCTGTTCCCATCCCAAACACCTCCTCATGGGAACTCTTTGAGCTTGCTGTAATCAAGCCTTACCATCAGGCTATGCATTCAAAGTGCCTGCCAGTGTTTGTTCAATGCAGTCTTCTGAGAGTTAATGACTTAATTGGAGTTGTAAACACTTACAAGGCCTTCCTTCAGCCATTCGATTTACTCTGTGCATCCTTCAATGAAGTCCTGGTAAAAACTATCATTGGCAAACCCAACATTCTTGGCGTGTGCATACGTTTTAAGCTTTTGCCAGGGACTGTTCCTTTCCCAAGCCTATACATAAACCCAAACGGTTGGCATTGACAAAGCTAGTTTAAAGATGCACAGTTTCTTACATTAAGACAATGCTGCTTCTGATGGTATTTTTCATTGTACATCCTGTGCATCCAATAGTGTGAGGGGCGGTTGCAGCCATGCACGTGTCATGGTATTTTGCAGTACGGCCATCGTATGCATTAAAACGCTCTTCTGGTCAATTTCTGTAAATTCCTGAACTTCCTGCAACTCTGCACAATCGTCAAACTCACGGGCTGAAGCTGTTGGTCTGGGCCTGCTCTTTCACAAACTCAATGGTGGCCACCCAGTAGCGTAGTCTGCAATACCTCCTCAAGATCCAGCAATGCTAGGAGCCTGTGAGAGTTGTTTGTGCTCAGGAAAGCAAACATTCAACATGCTAATGTCATGGACCTGGTATTAAAGTGAGCACAGTTTATAAGTTAAGAGACAAAATAATACTGGGAGGGAATTCCATTTGAGTTAATGTTATGTTAATTGGCATTTGTATAGCGCCTTTCACCATTGGTATGATCTCAATACGCTGAAGTTGAACATTTATTTGGAGGTTTGCTGGGAGCGTAAATCCATGAAAGGACAGGAGCTTGTTCGGAGAGTGGAAAAGAGACCTAAGCAGGTGACAACCTCGAAAATGAGGACAACATGCGAAGCATGGTCCTTTGTGCATAAGTGAAACACAAACTTGATTCATAACGTAATATGTTTTTTTAATGGCTCTTTGTTGAACCCTTTGTTAAAAATGAATGCATGCTTAGGGGGTCATTATAATTTTTGCCGGTCTGGAAATAACTTGCCAGTAATTCCATTTACCAGCACGTTTTTGGACTGGCAAACTAGATGTGTACCGGTGGGGGTTACCTGATTTACCTCCAGCCAAGAGCTGGAGGTAAATTAGGCCCCCACTGGCAAACAACTGCCAGTATTCCTGGCACCAGTGCCAGAAATATCAGAAATTCCGCCATGGAATGGGGAATTACCGGTATTCCTGTCGCCTGTAATATCCCAAGATGTCAGGCAAGGGGAACGGTAATACCGTATACCGATATCCCACCAGAATAACCGACAGGATACCGGCAAACATGTAATGACCCTTGTACCCCGAGACCCTCGGCCGGCCCATAGAGCCGAGGTTTGCTCAGAAGTACTTTAAGACGAGATAGCTGCACCCTTGAGATGAATGGGAGTGCAGATTCATTACTCTAACACCAATCAATAAGGACAACTCAACGGTTTGGCAAAGGGAGTCTGTTTAATGACAAGTACAGACAACAGGGAGTCATGGATATCAGCAGTGATGCGATCGTCCTTCTCGCTTCAAACTCCAATGAGCTTCATACAAGTGGTAACATTTATACTCAAAACTCGTCGTCATTGACGTGTAACCCACAAAAGTTCATATGCATTTCTATTGGTTAGGAAAAGGTAACTTTACTATAGGTACTATATCTGAATATGGTAATGGAGTGAGAGGATTGGGTAAACACTGTCAGGTGGGCATCTGAGCCCTTCCTTCAAAAATGACTAGTGTAGACGTCATTAAATGTACGACGTCCTATTGGTTTTACTATCTATAGGACCCTAGATTATTTGGTAAATTGTGATTGGGTTGGCACCAACCCCATGCATACTTTCCACTTTGCTTAGCAGCACGCAGAATGGTCAGCTAGGTGCAGGGTGCCCCTTCGTTACCTGGCCTTCCGCCGATTATGGTTACAATCAATCATCACTTTAGTAGCCATGAAGGGTTTGAAAAGAGCAAACTGCTTGATTACCCCTTTCCTAGTCTACCTTAAAGAGTGGTCAGTGAGAAGAGACAAAAGGATAGATTATCTAGTTCATCTATCCAAATAGTTGTGCCAAACAAGTAATCATTATAAAAAACACATTTTAATCAACAAACAATTCATTACAAAATGATATGATGTATGCTTTACCGCACCATCAAAAACATTCAGAGATAATTAAAACTTCAATTTAAAGAACAACAGTCCAACAATTATTGCATTCTTGTGCCCAAAAATTTGGATTGTGTTAGTAAGTGACATTCATCATTTATCACCATGGCATCAAAATGGTTACCTCATGCTATTGTGGCAGGGGAATACTGTCAATGTACAGCAAAAGCTAAACGTTCATTTAGGAGAAAAAGACAACGTTGCTGTGGTGTCTGGAGGATTGCTACATATGTTTCGGCTGAACAGATGTCATCAACACCTTCCCTGGTGTTCCGCTGTTTGCTTTATAGCCCTCTTCAGGACGGTGCATTGTTTTAATGGATTGACAAAACATTCAAGGTAAATCCCCAAAGTGTCAGAATATAGTTGGAAACTAAAAGAGTAAAAAAAGAAAAGAAATTCATAGATCTGTTTTAGTCAATCATTTCTAGGGTTTTAAAAACTTTTTGGCAATTTTCATACTTTGTAGAAGTTTTTATTTTCTACAGACATGCTTTCTACTGACCTTTTTGATCTCAGTATGGTTAGACTGGAGCGTCGTAGTTACTGGACACCAATGAAGTGATAAACAGTGTAGAGCATATGTCCATCGACCCTGAATCTCAACTGTTAGTCAACTTAGATGTAGTTGCACTCTATGCGTGTATACCTCAACAGGACACACTAGAGGTACTCGAGAATGTACTGCTTGCCAAAAGAAACTCAGGAGTGACACCTAATAGCTTCATCCTGTGGTGCGCAGAGATAGCTCTGAAGGAAAATTATTTCATGTTCAACAATGAATTATACCATCAGATTCACGGTACTGCCAGGGGCTCACCAGTGGCACCAACGACAGCGAACCTCTATGTAGAGGATTTTGAATTGCACTATATTTATCAGACTTCCAATGGTACTTTTTGAAAAAATTGCCTTATGGCGTAGATTTATCGACGACATCCTGATAATATGGGATAGTACAGTGGACTCATTTTTAGAGTTTTTTGAGTGGATTAACCAACAGAACCGATATTTAAAGTTTACTTGCACCTACAGCTCAGAGAAAATCGATTTTTAGATATAACAATTTGGGTTGATAAAGAACAAAGGATATTGCAAGTCAAACATTTTCATAAGAAGACAGACAAGAATGCCCTGTTGAGCTTTAATAGTTTCCATCCTAGACATACCCGCGAAAATTTGCCATTTGGACAGTTCATTCGGTTGAAAAGAAATAGCACTTTGAATTCCACGTTTCAAATAGAAGCAGATCAACTGAAGGGTAAGTTGATTAATAGGCATTATCCCAAGAAAATCGTCAAAAGAGCATATTAAAGGTCGATCAACAATCACCATGAGGCACTGCTTGAATACCGTTCTAAAAATCAAGATAATAACAACATTGTGTTTGTAAGTACTTGCACATATTGACAGGGGGTGAGAGCCAGTTCAGGGGGTGAGAGCCCGTTAGAAAGTCCAATGTGTGCTTATAAAAGAACACCACATTTGAAAGAACTACTGACTAAAAATGATATTGCTCTAAAAGGAAAAGAACAAATCAGCATTACACAAGCGTGGGGCTTGCCCTCTGCAGTAGGACACGTCCCGTGCGGTAAAAGTGTCAATTGCAAATACACTAGTAGAACAAGAGAGGTTGATTTGGGACTCTCAAGGATGTGGCAACAAACTGGCCTCACGAATTGTAATTCTACACATGTTGTATATGCAGTGTGGCGCCCTTGCCATAAAATTTATATTGGCATGACAGAACAAAAAGTAACCATACGTATAGGGGAGCACAGAAGTTGCATTCGCAACCAGAATGTGCAAGCCCCATTGGTAAGTTTTTTCTTGGTGATGGGCCATGATGTAGATCAATTGAAATGGACTGTCTTGTGGCAATTAGATAGAACGAGCAACACGGATGCTGATCTAAGAAAACTGCAGTACAAAGAACAGTGGTTGATTTTTTTAACGGAGTCAACAGCTAAAGGACTCAATGAAGAGGTTAATTGGAAACACTAAATATGTTTTTCCCGAGGTACTTAAGCTCAGGTGTTATGATTGACAAGAGACTGAGTAGTGTGATCCGGTGGAAATAAATTACACAATTCTCAACCCATTGACTGTATTTATATGGATGAGGCAGCCTATAGATTTGACTGCTGGTGTAACTTTACATATTTTCAATACGATTAGTTCTCAATGAGGTGTTTATTTAGCTGTGAGGTACACCTGAGTGGTAGAGATATTCTTATCGAAGTGGAGCGTGGTTTGAGCCCGTTGTTAGGACTCGGACAGCTGGCGAGAGTTGTGTGTTCGGGGCGCGCTTCGAGCGCGAGCCTTTCGCATATCACGTCGAACACCCGACGTGAGAAGCGCGTGACCGGATGAAGTCACGTGAAGTGTTTTTTTGAACTTACGTGACCAGGATGATGTTTACGTGACAGAGTAGTACAGAGAAATAGAGCACTCCGGTAGCTACAAGACAACAAGCTACATTGCAGGGAAAGAGTGATGAAAGATGGAGAATTATCGTATTGGCCACGTAAGGGGTATGTATTTCGTTTCTCCTGAGTACTAGGTGCTTAAATAGCTAGTAACAGCGTTGGGAATTGGCAACGCTGTTGTATTAGAAACCGCTAGTGTGACGTGTGTTTTCTTTTACGTAGGTTTCCGTGGTGCTAGGAAGTTGTAGCGGTTGATTTGAAAACGCCACCATGGTTATAGGGAACCACCTCACGTGAATATAGCGGCAAGAAAGTTGGGTCCTTGGTCGCTTTAATTTCTACAGTGAGAAGAATGGAATCCCCCAGAAGCAGGTATTTACCACACCTGTGAGTGAATACTTAAGAGTGATTTGACCAGTAGTAAATTCAGTTGATCTGAAAATGTTGATATGATACAGTGGCAGAGTTAGATAGCATTGGAGTGGAACGAAATCATAGTTTACAACTACGAATACACTTAAATAGATGGTATCACCTAGTGTTGTTCCACGCGAGTGGATGTGGAAGTAAAGATGACTGTGAGCTGATGTTATTAGACACTTACATTAGGAGTATATTATACACTGCCAAGATTAGGAACATTTGATATATTGTCTTATTTGGATACTACACACCGTTTTTGAGTCGTTTTTTTTTTTGGCAGTCCGACATATCTGTTTGGACTCTCCCCTACAGATACCGTTGTTCAAATAATTATTGAAAAGAGTGACACGGTAAGCCTTAGTTCAGCAAACTTAGGTGCTGACTGAGTAGGATGACAGTAAATTAGAAGGTACTGACTGTTGTCTCTTGTTATTTTCCTTCATTGTGTTTCCCCAGGTCATGAATTATGTGCCGCAGAGTTAATCATGCATATTGAAGAGTTTTAAAAGTGTTGAATCAACCATAGGCGAAGAGATATTGTTCAAGGGTATAGATGGTCCCCATGATGAAGTTCTCTAACACTTGGTCGAATAAAATGGTGTTGAACGAAACATGTTGGGCAAAGAAGTGTATTGTAATTGAGTGACAATATACGAATCATTCCGATATATCGGATTGGAATCCACCCCAGGGTAGCACTGAAGGGGGTAGGAATGCACTAAATAGAGATATTACGTGTACAGTGGTATCCTTTAGTGTAAGGGAACCTAGTAGCTACCGACCATTTGGTTTCTCGAGGTAGAGTGTTCACCTTTGTACATTATCTAGTTTTGTATAGGCAGGTTGACACAGGGTTGAGCACAACACAGGTTGTTTTATATATGGGATTTTTTTATGAGAAATTTTGTGAAAGGTTTTTAGGAATTTTTGCAATTTTAAAATGATGTTTTACAGAGTTGTACATTGTTTTGTGATTTATATGAAATTAAAATTGTGATGTTTAAATTGTGATTTTGACTTAGTACCTATTTGTTAAAAGTACTTAGTGGTTTGTTGACTTGGGGGAGACAAGAGGGGGTAACAGGTTGACGTGGTGTGACCCTTGGTTGAAGGATTGTCCTGAATTTGTGCTTAGGAGCCTGGTCACCACGTCATTAAAATGGCTCCATGTCTCCAGGTGGTTGTTGTGTCGTAGTTAAAACCAGGAAATTGCCTCCTTTACGGTGATTGCAGATTGCACTATAATTTGTGTTCTGATTTTATATTCAGATTAAATCCTACTAGGCACTTCTTCAATTGTGTGTGCGAAACCTATTATGAAAAAGGATTCCTATCATGTATTACTATATATCCTTTGCAAAAAGTTGAATCTACTTCCACAGATAGAAATTAAAAAGGGGGGTCACGTACTGACCTGCGTGAGTCTTAACGATCTGTTAATTGTTGTTGTGCCATTATGGAGCTGGATGGTCACCCCATCCAACAGTTCCGGGTACAGGTAGAATCCGTTTTATCTGTGCTTTGTCTCTGTTTAGAAACAAAATTCCAATTGTATTTTTAAGAGTAAAAAATTGTGTCTGCCTGGTCCATATATGTTTAAACATTTGAGACATTGAGGACACGCGGCGACAGCCTATGTTGTTTTCTAACCCAGTTCGTAATCAAAACATCAACAGGCGGTTTACCTTTTTCTCGCATGTTATCCTGCGAGAGAAAACAGTCTTACAATGCCCGCGCTGGTGAAACTCTGTGGTACAATGTGAGGGTCTCAAGCGCTCATGTGTATATGGGCGTTTAGTGATGACATGAGCACGTACTAACGCGCACAATAGAGTAGAAAGCATGCTTGTATTGCGTCCGCCATCTTGGGTGGAAAAACTTTTCCTTAGTGGCCAGCAGAAAAGGCCGTGTTTGTCATTACTATCAACGTTCTTCTGTGGGTTGTTCTTACTATTTTGCATGTTTTAATTCGCCCATATTGTAAGATGATTCTAATCCATTGTGTGCGCCACTGAGTACCATGAATATGCGAAAGGCAGTTGTAATATTTCAGATGGGAGAAGACTCTTGAGATGTGGGTACTATTAGAAAAAGTTAGAAGAAAATTCCCCATTCTACAGCGGAATTTAAACCATTCTTAACTGTGTCAAGATCATAAATCCACTTTTGTTCACATTTACGTAGAGCCAAATCGCGGTCACCACCTCTTTTGGATATTTGCACTGATTGAATTATAAACCAAAATATTTCACATGGTTTATGTTTTAGACGTGTGTAATGTGCCACCAGGGGTTTGTTCGGAGTTTGATTTCTGATGTTACATCTCTGCTCTCCAATTCGAATTTTAATCTGTCTTTTAGTTTTTCCAATACATAATAGTTGGCATGGACACCGGATGGCATACACCACCCATTGTGAGGCACAGTTGGTAAAAGTTTGGAATTGCCAAAATTTCCCTTTTAGCATGATGTTTTTTAGATTTTTTGTGAGGGAACATACTGAGCAGTTGCCACATTTAAAATGTCCGGTCACATGCGGCAGATCCCACAGAGTTTGTTGTGTCTCTGTGTTCTTGATTTCTCTAGGGTACTGGGGTCTGTCGTGAATATAATAGAGGCGCATTCATCTCACATGCTCCTATAGAGACTGGAAGTGCGTTTGTAAAGGGAACACGACTTGTAGCTCCTCTGAAACTGTGAGTATTTATGGCCTCGCCGGACAAGGAAAACTTGCCTTCACGTATACACGAGCGTGCTGCACCCGTGTCAACTAAGAAGGAATAATCTTTATCCCCTATAACAACATCCACCCTAGGTTCCTGGTGAGGGTCTGGTTTCACTGATAGGATAGAACACATCAGGGTTCCCAGTGAGCTGTCCTGATCCATATATAGCTTGGGCCCACCGTGTGCTGATGGATTTCCCCCATTGGCAGTGTTATTTCTCATTCCAGGGTTCATGGTCTGTCCTGAGCTCGTTGTTTGTGATAATTGCAGCGGTGACTGTTGGGACTGACCTTGTGGAAAACTCACTACATTTTGGGGTTGTAGGTTTTGCTATGCTCCTGGTGTTTGTTGTTGAACCGTGTGATTCTGTGCAACTCCCTGCTGTAAAACTGCTGGTGGATTCACCATGCCTGCTCCCATACCTTGGGCGTTTTGCATCATGCCTTGTTATCTGCATGTGCGCACTAAATGACCCGTCCTCCCACACAACCAACATACTGGCGGTGGTCGGATTATTTGTCCATTTGACATATCTTGATTGCCATTTTGCATGTTTTGGAAACCTCCTTGATTATTCTGAAAACCTCCCTGATTACTCTGCCATCCTCTTCCCCTAAATCCTCTTCCCCTGGGGTGAAACCCAGTACTGCTCAGATTAGTCTGCTGCAGATAATTGACCTGCTGCATGCTCAATTCAGCTGTGCTAGTTATCATTGCTCCCTCAAACATATTTTGACAATTTACTCTGCATCAATTTAGTGTCCTCACCCTTTCATGTAGCTTCCTTTTTGTGATTCTTCTCTTGCAGTAGCCTGCAATAGTGTGCGATGGTCAGCTCTATTTCTTCAAGGTTTAGCCTTGATTCCTAACAATTTCTTGAGCTGTTTCTATACCGGCTCTGGCAGCCCTTGGCACAATATATGGTAAAACACAGGTATACATTTCGTCCCAAGATTCATGAGTCTCGCGTACCCACACGTCTTGAAAATTCTGTATGCAAATCAACAGATCCTCAGACTCCCTCATTTTTTGTGTCATTATAGCTCCCATATCAGAAGTGTCTAGGTAAAGCACTCGTAGTGCCTTCCATACAGCAGCTCTGCAATTGTTAAATGGAGCTCCGTAATGCGTGGTATTAATTGTGGTCACACCAGGGTAACCTGCCCGTGTCCACACGTTGTCTGCTCTCTTACCAAGTATGGCGATTAGGAGACCCTTGATATCCCCCAGAGCTAGCATGTTTCCTCCTGTAATTTTTTCTAACTTGTGTATCCATTTTCCAGCTTCTGATGTCAAAATTGGAAGCTTGTTTTTCAGATTTTCTCGATCCATTTGTGGCCATGGTATATATTGCGGCCTTGCTTCCCCTTTCTCAAGTAACGGAAATTGGGATGCATAGCCCTCTCTCTCTTCTCTCATTGTTCTCCTGTCTATTGCAGGGGTAATATTCCTGCATCGCCACCTGCCTGGCAATTACCTAAGCCTGTTCACATAGGGCGGTGGTGACACCCCCCTGTGCCCGTGAGATAGTTCTTCGTGTCGGTATGACTCTGTGGCTGACTCTGATGCTCTCGGTGCAGACTCGCTAGTGTCTCACCACCTTATCCATTTCTCTTGTGGGAGTCATCTTTCGCTCCTCCTCTCTTCATCCTTTTCCTCGCTCTCCTCCATTTCTGAGTCTGACATTGGGCCCCATCACAAGTTGGGCAGTAACGCCGGTGGTATTACCGCCGACGGTATTAGCCCTACCACCAAACCCCCCGGCGCTATTAGCGCCAGATCACGGGTTTGGCGGTAATGGAATTCCCCATTCCCCACTGAGCCCATTCAGGAATGCCCCATTCCCCATTGGGCTCAATGGGGAATTTTCGCGCTTTTACCGCCGGCGGATTTCCCTCTGGCAGCGAATTTTCAGCGGATTTCCCCCCAACTCAGAGCTGGGGAGAAATCCGCCGAAGCCCTGATTTGGCGGACCCTTAAATTTGGCGGTAATAGCGCGACCGCCGGATTTAAGGGTTACCGCTAAACTCGAGATGAGGCCCATTGTCTGTGCCCAACTCGTGCCACTTGTGTCATCTTTGTTCCTACTTATTTCTAGCCTATCCAGGGATAGTTCTCTATTCCCACTACTTCCGGAAACATCTTTAGTGTCGTACAGCTGAGTACTCTCCAGGCGCTCGTCTTCCCCTTCACCATGGGATTTTTGTTCTAGCCCCATTTCATCATTTATTCTATCGATCGTGTCTTCCATGCTTCTGGTGTCGAAGTCATCCTCGATATTCGCCCTAAACGTGCCTGGTATTGAATCGCATGCAGGGAAGAATTCTTCTATATCTTCACAATCTATTACTGGATCAGGTTTTTTAACCTCTCTCTCCAGATATTCAAGATCGCATGCTCTCTGTCTTCGCTTACGTTCTACATACATCGTCATCAAATTCTCTGCACTTCCGCGCCTCTTCTCCGACCCTATCTTCTTCCTTTTTCTTTTTGTTTCTACGTTCATCTGCCCATTGGATTTCCTCATCCCTTTGTCTCTTTATTCTCTTCTTTCTCGTATTCTTTGCTCTTCCACTGACCTTTGCTGCTTCTGTCTGTCTTGATCATTGTCTGCTCTCTGCTTGTGATCGAGCTGTCTTTTTTGCTCTTTGCGATATAGCTATTCTAGTCTCTGTCTATCTTTTTACCTTATTCTTTCGTCTCTCAATTCTTCTCTTTCTCCTTTCAGTGTACATTGTTCAGTCTCTCCTTTTGTTTCGCATCATCAATCATCATCAATGCCTTTGCCATCGAGTTTCAATAAAATGTGCCCTCCCATCCATTCGTCTTTTGCGAATTCTATCTCATCAGTTCTATATTTTGCCTTCTCTCTTCTTATCGAGAGGTGCACTTGTCTGTGTCTGGTCCCTTCTCTCATCATTGCATCTCTCCTTGTCCCTTGGGACTGTGAAGGTGATATCCTTATCTCTACCTTGATTCTCGTCACTACTTTGCGCAGGTGACTCATATGCTGGGTTGCTATACGCTGTAGCTGCTTTAAGTTCTCTCACCGGGTATAACCCCTCGTCTTTATTTTTTTCAATCTTCGTTTCGGATGGGGCTGGTGGCGCGGTAGGCGTCTCACCCCCCTCTGTGCATAAATTAAGTATCCAATCTATTGGCGACTCCCCTTCCTTTCCCTGTTCATACATTTTTCAAAGCGCTAGACCAGCTAGGTGTTTGTCCAACGTTTTGCCCGTGTATGTGGCGTGCAAATATGTCATCATGTGTTGCAAAACAGCTTTAGATAAGGACCCGCCCTGTGGCCATGGCATAAACATTTTGTGGGCGGTCCCCTTAACCCACTCTGTACTGTATTTTTTCGGCTTAGGTGCATGTTTCGGCAACTGTTTGCATAGGTGTGCCAATGGAGTTATGTCTTCCATGCTTAAATCTGTTCCCTTTCTCCTTATATAACACTTGCCAACACTTCACGTGACTTAAACAATTTCCCACAATATGAGCGAGCACCAATCACTGCAAACTCCAATCCAGATTTTCCCACAACATTTTATATCTTCTATTTTACTAAAAAACATCAATTCATATACTATAATATCTCAGTTATTCAATTGCGTAAAATTTAAGTCTGTTCTTCTAAAGAAAATGTTCAATTTATGACATCACAACAAACAACATGTAAGACAGACATTTAACAGACTAGACGAACACCAGCTGGCCACATGTATCTCTGCCTCTAAAGTTACCCCGACATGGCGTTTAAACGTATCCCTTTCACAGCGCCTTTAATCACTGTGGTAGTCTATTCGTTCCCTTTTTATATGGGACTCTTGATACAGATTTCTTCCAGCCACTATATTCGCGTAGGAATAAGGTGAATCCTCTCTCTTCTCGGGTGTCCTTCCCGGTAACCTCTCTCTTCTCGGGTGTCCCCCCTGGTATATTTCCTCTAGTTACTTCTCAGTTACTTCTTGGGTCATTATTCCCTTCCCCATAGATATATACATTCTTCTCTACTTCTAGATATATTTTGTTTTCCCGCCTCCCTCCATTACCTTTTCCCTTTACTTGTTCTAAAGCATGCACTTTTGCCAAAACACTTAGCGCCTCATCACGAGTTGGGCTGTATTTCCGACTGTAATACCACCGACTGTAATAGCTCTAGCACCGACCAGTCCAGTGGTATTACCACCGGATCACAGGTTGGGCCTTAACGGTAAATGCCCATTCCTGATTGGGTCCATTGGATCCAATGGGGAATTTTTGGTGCTAATACTGCGGGCTAATACAGCCAGCTGTAATACAGCCGAAAACAGGGATTTTCACCTCCAGAAAAAAGCTGGAGGTAAAACAGCCGATTTAGCGCCCAACTCATGATAGGGCCAGCCCTTAAATGCGGCGGTAATACCGTTACCACCGCATTTAAGGGCTACAGCCCTTTTTCACTCACCGTTCGTATGGTTCCTGTCTGGATTCTCGGGATCACCGTCTTCGTTACCGTCTTCTTTGGCTTTTCTCCCGCTCATTAGCCCGTAGGAATGGGAAGGGTTTAGGTGGGTAACACGGGTTCCTTCAGACCCTGGTCTGCAGATTTTCTCTTACATTACCATTGTCTACGGGGAGCTTCACGGTCTACTCAGCCGAATGGCAAAGGACTTGTGATATTGCCGAAGACCTAGAGTTACTTTATGGGACAGTCAATGGGTGTCTTATTCTAATCGATAATCGATAACCATCAATCTCTGCTACCAAGAGTACCCCGAGAACCCCGGCCGACCCATAGAGCCGAGGTTTTGCTCAGAAGTACTTTAAGACGAGATAGCTGCACCCTTAAGATGGATGGGGTGCAGATTCATTACTCTAACACCAATCAATAAGGACAACTCAATGGTTTGGCAAAGAGAGTCTGTTTAATGACAAGTACAGAAAACGGGGAGTCATGGATATCAGCAGTGATGTGATATTCCTTCTCGCGTCAAACTCCAACAATCTTCATACAAGTTGTAACATTTATACTAAAAACTTGTCATCATTGACGTGTAACACTCAAAAGATAATATGCATTTCTATTGGTTATGAAAAGGTAACTTTACTATAAGTACTATATCTGTATATGGTAATGGAGCAAGGGGATTGGATAAACACTGTCAGGTGGGCATCTAAGCCCTTCCTTCAAAAATGACTACTGTAGACGTCACTAAAAGTATGACGTCCTATTGGTTTTACTAACTATAGGACCCTAGATTATTTGGACCATTGTGATTGGGTTGGCACCAACCCCATGCATACTTTTCCACTTCACTTAGCAGCACGCAGAATGGTCAGCCAGGTGCGGGGTGCCCCTTCGTTACCTGGCCTTCCTCCGATTATGGTTACAATCAATCATTACTTTAGTAGCCATGTGTCAATTAGTTCATTGTGGTTAGCCTTGAAACAGCATCTTCTGTCTGGAAAAATTCTGATATCTCTGGTTGGTCAGGTGCCCAGCGTAGGTGTGAACCCTTGCTTCTTCTTGCTCAGCTGGTCACTTGATTCCTACACTGTGAATTTGTCTCTTTTCTCTCAATTTGTGTATTTGACTCTCATTTAGCCCCCCACCTGCCTACGTCTTCTTATCTCGGCCTTTCAGAGGCAGGATATTCTGTTCTCAGTTTCAATTAGATGTAGATACTGTTCGCCTCTTTTATTAGTATGACCTTGGCTTTCCTGGCACGAGTTGCCTCTCCCGAGTTTCGATTCAGCTGTCTCATCTCGTTTTGCTAAATATGAATCTTTCTCATTTGGCCTTTAGTAACCTGGGTTGATTCTGCTTTTGTGCAAAGTAGAAATATACTTCTAATACTGTGCTTCGTTTGAGGTAGATTATGCATAATGGCACTTGCCACACTATTCTTCTACTAAGCATAGCAAGCTGCACTGTTTTCTTAGCTTTCTTGTGGTTCCAAGCATATTTACAGGTGTTAACTGGTTGAATATCTTCATCTTGTTTACAGCTTTAAACTTCTTCCATTTTGACATCGTCCATTCACTTTAAGTTCACAATATCCTTATTCATGGCGTTTTGTCTCTTTGTGTCATTCTCGGTCCGTCATTGCTTCTATCTGTCTGGGCCATCGTGATGTCACCATTTGTCTTCCATTAAGGCCTTTTTGGTTTCTTCAGGGACTGTACTCAGACGATCTTCATTTCGTTTCATCTGTCGGTAAGGTTTTCTCAATGGATACCTTAATGTCTGTGGCTTTCTTGGTACTGGTACGTCAATAGGTGCTGTTCTTCCGATAGGTACTGGGCAGAGCCCTACTGCGGGTCTCTGCTGGTTTATTTGCTCATCATATGTCACATATCTCGGTGTGAACGTTCCTGGAACTTCAAAATGGATGATTGGAGTGCAGGCTTTATTTGGGACCTCCTCTACACCCTCAAAGGGTACTATACTCACCATGTTATACTCCTCCAAGGCTCATCAAATATTTACTGTTTTGGGGTAGGGAAACAGACATAAAAGACAAACACTGTCCAGCACTATAACTCTCCTTCAACAAAGAAACACCTTTCTCGGAGGCATTGAATCGTTCTGGACTTTGGGGGCTGTTTTCCTTCTCAGGTCTTTTCCTTTTCAAAGTAGCAACTTCATGTCCTAAAAGTGGTCCATCAACAAACTTCAACTGTTTGCATAGCATGGTTCACCTTGTATAGAACGTTGTCATCTCCATTTAGAGCTTGATGCCATCAAGAGATTGGGTCTTGGCAAATTATGTGTTTAGACTTAAACCTGCAGCAATGGTGGAACTTGGAATCCCTCCCTTGGTTTTAAATGCTAAAAGGACTGTGGTAAAGTCAGCAGATGCTCTGTGGTCTAAGGTCACAAGGTTTGTTTGTTTGTTTGTTTGTTTGTTTTATTATTTATAATGCGCTATTATACCCGAGGGTATCAGGGCGCAGCATTTACAAGAATATGCAAAGCTTAGTTACAAAGTGTACAAAGTTCAAATAGCATAGAGAATGTACAGAGCAGTAGATGAGAGCACACAATATATACAGTATATACAAATTGAAAAGGTGGCACACAGGTTAAACGATTGCGGAATCGCGAGAGGGTGGCTTTAGCACTTATCTATTTGGCTGTCCTTCAGTTTAAGCCATGAAATTACCTTGGAACGGAAATTCAGGTAGGGCATGTCTACTCTGAGGTTGGGGGGCAGAGAGTTCCATAGTTTGGCTGCCTTTACCGGGAAACTGTTACCTCCTATGGTGGCAAGTTTGTAGTTTGGGACAGAGAGGCAATCTTTGTAAGCAGTTCTGAGTGGTCTTGCGGAGGCTTGTCTGTGGAATCTGTTAGTCAAGTAAATTGGGGCAGCGTTGTTAAGAGATTTGTAGGTAAGTGAGGCCGTTTTTAGGATAATTTTGTCTCTGGTGGAGAGCCAGTTATTCTGTTGGCTGAAACCTGATATATGCTCTCTTCTGGGGATGCCCAAGGCTGCTCTCAGGGCGTTATTCTGGAGGGTTTGTAACTTGTTGGTAGTAGCCTTGGAGGTTCCCAAGTAGAGGGCGTTACAGTAGTCAAGGCGGGATAGAATGAGGGCTCTAGCGAGTGTAAGGCAGCTAGTGTCTGACAGAAATGGTTTAGCTGAGCGAATTAATTTGCATGTATATGCAGATGAAGATGCCAGTGAGCTCAGTTGTCTTTTGAAGGAGAGGTTAGAATCCAGGTAGAAGCCCAGTGTTTTGACCTCCTGTCCAACTTTGATGTTGTTCCCATCTATCATGAAAGAGTTGTAGGCCGGGCTGAGTTTCCCTAGACTATGCGTTGTTCCCAAGATGATAAGCTCTGTTTTTTCATCATTCAGGCATAGTCCATGAGTGGCCATCCATGCCTGGATGATGATGTACACCCTATTCAGCAAGGCCAAATCCTTTCCATAATCTCCAGAAAGCGGAAGGAGGATCTGAGTATCATCTGCATAATTAGTGTAGGTGATACCAAGATGATCCAAATCATCGAAAAGGGGCTTAGTGAATATATTGTACAATGTAGGGGAGACGCAGGAGCCCTGTGGAACACCACAGGTGATAGGTATAGGGTCTGCTGCAGCTGTAGGCGAAAATACCCTCATGGTTCTTCCGTTAAGGAATGAAGTGATCCATGAGATGGCCTCGGGAGAGAAGTGTGCTGCTGTGTGGAGGTGTGAACATAAGACAGAGTGGTCGACCAGGTCGAAAGCTGCAGAGAGGTCAAGAAGGAGGAGCAAGGCAACTTGTCCTTTGTCCCTAAGTGTATCAATCTGAGCTTTCAGGTCGATGAGAGCAGTCTCAGTCCCGTGTTGAGGGCGGAATCCAGATTGTCTAGATCCTAAGAGGTGGTGTTCTTCCAGGTGCTTCTGTATTTGAACGTAAGCTACCTTATCTAGGATTTTTAGTAGGAAGGGAACAGTCGTTATGGGTCGGTAATTGGTGGGTATGGCTGGGTCGAGGGTAGGTTTTTTTAGTAAGGGAAGTACCCAAGATTGTTTTAGATTGCTAGGGATGGAGCCGGTGGAGAAAGAGGCATTGATCAATTTCGTGATGAAGGGTGAAAGATCGCGAGCAGCGTCTTTGATGAGCTGTGCCGGGCAAAGGTCTCCCTGGCAGTTAGACGGTTTCAGGGACAAGATGATTTTTTCCACATCGAGTGTGTTGACTTTAGTGAACTTGAAGCGCGTGGGGTCTGTGGTTGTACACTTGTCCGGTTTTTTAGAGGGGGGCATGTCTTTTACGGTCTCTTTTTTGCTGGAGATTTTGGTTTGAAGGGTCTTGATCTTATTGGTCAGGGCATTCTGAATTTTTGAGCACCAGTTTTTATCTTTGGTGCAGGTATCAGGGGGTAGTATGGGAGTTTCAACTTCTTTGAGAATGGAGAAGAGTTCTTTCATGTTAGATTTGGCTGATGATATACGAGAGTCATAGGACGTTCGTTTGGCCACATATATTTCTTTTTTGTAGAGTGCCGATATTTTAGATAGATTAAATTTGTTAGCAGCTGAGGGACATTTTTTCCAAGTAACTTCACAGTTTCTCTTTTGTTGCCTCAGGTTTTTAAGGAATGGTGTGTACCATTTGTTAAGGTGTGATTTCTGTTTGCTCGGTTTGAGTTTGAGAGGGGCGATGAGGTCCAGTGCTGAGGCCATGGCTTTATTATATTCCTCAACTAGGATCTCTGGGTCCGCCTTGTCTGAGAGTGTGTCAAGTTTTGGGAGTAGGTTCGGGATGAGTCTTTCTGCTGTAATGTTTTTCTTGTTTCTGGTGAGAATAGGTGGGGCTGTTGTGATAGGCGGAGGTGTAGGTCTGTCTGTGGTTAACCAGAACGAGACTAGATGGTGGTCGGTCCAGATTAGAGGTGAGATATTGGTAATGTTTGCTACGCAGTTGTGATCGGCCACCCAGTCGAGTATTCTACCTTTTGAATGAGTAGGGGCCATGGTTCTTTGTGCAAACCCTAGTTCAGCAAGGGTGGTGCCTATAGCGTTGGATATAGGGTCTGCTGGGTCGTTGTAGCCTAGGTTAAAGTCCCCCAAGGTAAGGACTTGAGCTGAGGTTTTGAGGTTGCTAGTTAGGATAGCGTTAAGGTCTTCATCAAAGGTACCGATGGGTCCTGGTGGGCGGTAAATCAAGTGGATGGTGAGGGTTTGGGTGTTAGTGAGTGGGACTTTGACTGACAAGTTTTCGCAGGATTGGACATTGGAAGGTGTAGCGAGTCTCATGTGTAGGCTAAGTTTATGTATGATGGCGACACCCCCTCCTCTGGACTTGGGGCGATCTTGCCTCAGGATGGTGTACTTGTCTGGGACTGCTAGCATGATCATGGGGCCTGCTGCTGGGTGTAACCAGGTCTCAGTGATGGCGAGGAAGTCTAGGTCGTCTTTGAGGATCAGATCTGCTATTTCTGTAGCATGTGCTACTAAGGATCTAGCGTTGATTAGGGCTCCCTTGATTTTAGGGCTGGCTGTCTTTATGGTGGTAGTTGTGTTTTCAGTAGCGCTAGTATGGCGTTTATCTTGAGTTTGTGTACTCTGGCTAGGGTGGGTGAGTATGGGGTTAGAGGTGAGGTTGTGATGAGAATTAGGGGTTTTAATGTTAGGGTTAAGTTGAGGTAGCGGCTTTAAGGATTTTTGTAGGGTATGCAGCGAGCGGGCCAATGGCTCGTAGATTTTGGCTAATCTAGCTCTGAGTCCTAAGTTCCTGTCTATGGTAGTGCGAGGGAGACTAGGTAGTATCTGAGGGTTGGCTAGGTCTGTATGGGGTGGAATCTGGTCGGTGGGCATGGAAGAAATGGGCATATTGGGCAGATGAGGTGCCATTTTACAGTAGGTGTGTAAAGTAATGTTCATGAAGATGAGGACAGAGGCGTGCAAACTTGTGGTAGGTGGATGCATTCTGAGTAGGGTTGTAGGTAGTGTCTTGTCTAAGTAGATGCTAGTTGTCTGAGGGCATCTAGAAGCGAGTTTGAAGAATATGACTAGATAAGACTGGATATGCGACAGGCACCATGTCTAGATACAACTAAAATCAGGATCAAGCGGCAATTAGATTCGAAATTGAGCAGTAAAGCTAGGTATGACTAGAATACAGGCAGCATTTCTAGATACATATGGATTTGAGCATGTTAGAGGCTAGATAAGCAATACAACAATAGGTGCAGATCTGGCAGGAGAGCAAGGTGCAACTCAGACAGATTAAGGTAGGGAAGAGATGAGATTAACAGACGGGTCAAATCTAGTACATGTCTAGCACGTGATATATAAGCTGTAGATATTGTACGTTAATCATAACATGAGTAGACAGGGACTTAGCAATTATTGAATATGAAGTTCGCCAAGAGTTAGAGAGTAACCAACGATCAAGTTACCTTATGTGATGTAGTGCCTTGCACTAGTGTGTCCGCAGGTGGGAAACCAAAATGGATCGGTGACCCTAGTATGTTGCTTAAGGCTCCATGGAGCGAACAGGGGGCAAACAGGGGCCTTTGTGCGGGCCTTCGTCGATGGCCGGCATTTCCGCCTGCCGGCGGAAGGAATGCCTCTCAGCCTGGGGATGTGAGGACTACCAGGGTGGAAGCCAGAGCCAATAGTACCTCTGTGGGTGGTGGTGGCAATTGAGAGGGCCCCAATTCCTGTCCCCTCCTCAAGTGCCTACTTATATATGAGTGATTCCAAATTGGGAGGTGGAAGCAGACCAAGAAAACAGCAGAAGGAAGGACATCATATTGTAGTGTGCAGGCGATCTTTCAGCAAGCTGAGGTACCGGTTGGTGGGAGCAAGTGGTCCTGTGTAGTGAGTGTGCTTGCAAGGTGAGTGAGAGTGTTAATAGGGGTGTAGGGAGTGATTGAAAGATAATTGGGGGAGTGAAAGAAGGGTGACAGGGAAGAAGGTGGGATGGAGTGGTAGAAGTAGTGTGGAGTGGTAGTAGTGTTGAAACAACATTTCGATCGTGCACAGTATACTTTTTGTAGCTACAGCATGCTACAGGATTCACCATAAAGGATATGATTAGCATATTCCAGAGCAGCCATTTTGGATGAAGTGGAAGTATGAAGTACCCTCGATGGTTGCTGTGTTGGAAGGCCAGAGGAGCAACATGTGGATACACTAGTGCCGGGCGGCATGTGAAAGCTGGTCGCAAGGGAAAAGCGAAAATTAAAATAAATAGACTGGCAGAGCAACTACACGAGTTTACTGAGATATATATGCCAACATCATTACTTCCATTCTAGAGTTTTATTTCCAGCAACAAAATACTGTAGTATGTCTGATTCCTCCATAATGATTGAAGCGCTAGACATGCCAGAATGAAAACAAAGATATGTTATGTTATTTGGTATTTATATAGCGCTCTATACATCATTTGTATGACCTCAAAGCGCTAGTAGTTTGAACGCCCTCTGGGACCATAGTCCAGGTCAGTTGAGAGAATAGGATGGCGTATGGTGCTTGGGTGCACCGGGTATGTGCGCAGCTGATGTAGTTGCCTGATGGTAGCTGCATACTAGCATTAGGTGAGGTGGTATTGATATAAGTTGAATGTATGCAGTCTGGCGGGTGTATTGTATTGTATTGCATTGTATTGTATTGTATTGTATTGTATTGTATTCATAATGCGCAACCATCAGGCCTGGGGGCATCAGGGCGCAATTTGTGCAAAGTTACATACAGAGCATATATACATACATATCAATTATAGACAGTAAAAAATAAAACAAGCAATTTCTATATACATAAATTACAAAGCCGCCGAGGCATGGCAGGGGCATAGCAGCAGGTGTGTCTGCTGGTAGTAGGCAGGTCAGTAGGCCAGAGTATGTAAGACAAGGACAAGTCTTAGGCCCTCATTACGACCCTGGCGGAAATCGAAAAACGATGGCGGAACTGCAATACCGCCATCGAATAGCGCTCGGTGCGACTATGACCCGTCACCGCAAAGTACGAAGCCATTAGCGACACCGTAGTGAACGCCAACGCTAACTGCACCAAGCACGCGCGCGCGCGCCATGCCAAACCGTAAACACCACCATGGCGCAAGGGTACGCTAATTCCGACCCTAGCGGACATGTACCTAACGCCATCAAGCATGGCGGAATGTACCATTCCGCCATGGTGAGAAGTACGGCATCGCGAATCAACCGTAAACGGCCCCACTGAGTGCCTGTACACCGCTCCCTGCCCACAAAGTACAACTCCCCGTAGGTGCAATGAAGTCACAATGCAACCAGTGAAATGTACAAGTCACCCATGCATGCCAACGAACAAAAGAAACACAAGAGGGGCCAATGGGAGCTGCAGGGCACAGATGGCACGAATACAGAAGCCAATCCAATGGACATGACCACAGTCCCCCCCCCCGAAACGCACGCAAACACAGGCACCTGTGACCAGCAATATTCCGAAAATCACATCATTCCACCAGTCCACCTGGCTGACCGGCATCTGTTACACAAAACCCAATCCCCCGCCCCTGAGCATGACAACATTCAAACAGTCATATTGGCAGCCCCCATCCCTGACCTCACTGGGCTTCGTAGGCAAATGCGCCCAGTACAGTACCACGCAACTAAACTCCGAAGCTGGAACCCAATGCAGATCTCCTCCCAATACATCGCTCCCCAAATAGGAATATGCCACATCACTTGCAAAGAAGAACGCTACACGGGCCAAATCAGAATAGAAATTTAATGCACAACAAAATCACCAAGCCCATACAGCCATTAGGCCATGAACTCCAAAACACATTTCACCATTGTGGGCTGCATCCGCAAGAAATGACCAGCCACTACTTGTGTGACGCCCTGTTCCATCATGGTACACAGAGCCACATTCACGTACGAAAAGGCAACATGGAAGCGCACAGAACCGCAGGGCCGGCTCAATGGGGAGGCACTAGTCCAGCTGAAAGGCCGAAATGTTGCTCCGAGCCACCAGTACAGCGTAAGGGCATGTGACCCATTGGCGATCGTCCCATAAGATCGTAATGCTGCTCCACTGATTAACACGAAGCAGCAGGTGTCGGGAGTAAAAGCCATCTGCAGGAGTGGCATACAGATGGCAGTGGCAGAAGGGGAGGAGATACCTGTCAACCAAAAGAAAAGAAAAAGAATAGAATGGCCATCAGAACTACTTTCGAACAACTCACTTCAATGATCACACTAAATCCACAGCCATATGCATGCTAGCCCACTCCAAAGGTTCATCACCACCCAGAAACCACTTGCGACTCATAACTATCTATATCGAGGTGTAAACACCATCACAAACGAGTGTACCTGTGCATGCGTCTGTCAAAACAGAATCCATCAGATGGGATTGGTAACGTGCATGGACACAAGTGTCTGAGGGCGCGTCGAGACAGGGAGGGCTCAACAAGGCCAGATAGACGATGGTCCCACTATGGCAGCCCTGCATCACATAGCGCAGGGGAGGCGGATAGATTCCAAGAAGCCCTGTACATGGCAAACTCTGTATCAAATCACCTGCCCATGCATCCATTCATCATTCCCTCATCCCGGGATTAAAACGCCTGAATAATTACTCACATAACATTAGGAATATCCATTGAGTCTGTGCGTTATGCAGCCTGCAAAATCCACAGTGCCCCAGCCCGTAATTCCAGTGTAGTGAAGTAACATGTATTTGGGAACGTCCGGCCTCATCGCCCACGTCGCTATTGCGCATCCCAAACCATTCATATCAATCATTGCATCCTCGCCATGGCCCCTGTCTCAAGGACATTGAACAATAGAACGTTATATTTGCAGTCAGACCTGTGGGCATTTCCTCGCCGCTAGCTGAAAACCGAAAGCGCCGCCCTTCGAATTCCTCATTTGCAACATCACGTCGAAGAGGCATCTGTGGCCATTTGAAATCACTAATTAATCCATCTAGTGCGGCTGTGTGTGAAAATGGCAACTGCCTTCACCCACAAATGGGACGCCCCGCCCGTCGTTGCAACTCGGTACAGTGATGCATGAGGGCCCACCGTTACTCGAGTACTACGTACCACTGACCCTTCACAAGTCTGTTCGCGACTGCACAGATAGTATGTGAAACAATGGGACCACAGCAGAATGAACATATCAACCAATGTTACACGGCCATCGGGTACAAATACATGATTGCAATAGCAAGATGCCATTCCTCGAATTGCAGCGTTGTGTGCGGGACGTGCTCGGCCAAAGGGGAGAGCAGTTTGCACAGGTGGAATGAATCACCACAGGTGGAGGCCATACAGCCTGAAAACACATAAATTGCACACCCAGTCTCCTCCCACAACCACACCGAAATGCTACCGGCAGGACTCGCGATGTTGGCCCTGGGGGACCTGATAGCACTGCAAGTACTCCAACTCCAAGAAGAAGACGAACACCAACTACAACCGGCCGCACGGAGGAGACGCAGGAGGAGGAGGAGGGCAAGGCAGGGCCAGCAAGGGCCGCCAGCACAGCCACTACCACCACGCAGGCAGCCCGCAATCCCACGCCTCCGAGCACATCCGTTCAACCTCACTGATGAGCAGATCCACACCCTCTACCGTCTGGACCGGGACACCATAGCCGCCATTGTGGACATGACACAGGCTGACCTTGTCAGCATGATAGATAGCCCAACCGCCATCCCACCCCTACTGAAGGTGGTGTCTGTACTCCACTTCCTGGCCACAGGCACCTACCAGCACACAGTCGGACAGTTGCATGGCATTTCTCAGCCACTGTTCTCACGGACACTATTGCAAGTGCTCGATGCCCTCCTGCAGCACGCAGACGACTACATCTCTCTACCACGCTCGGAGCAGGAAATTACCAACACAAAAGTGGGATTCCATGCACTTGCCGGCATACCGGGTTGCATTGGTGCCATCGACTGCACCCATGTGGAATTGGTCGTCCCACATGCCATGGAGGCCCAGTACCGCAACCGAAAACAATTCCATTCCCTGAATGTACAAATGGTGTGTGACTCCAACAGGATCATTACACATTGTTGTGCCCGATTCCCTGGATCAACCCATGATTCTATGGTCTTGAGGAACTCTACAATACCACGCTACATGGAGCGACACGCAGGGAACAGATCCTGGCTACTCGGTGAGTCTCATTACATGCATGATAATGTGGGGTATGTGATTCGGCAATGACCTGGCAGGAGGTGGGGGGTGCGTACGTAGCAATGGCATTCCACATCATACGTTTATCGTCCACATACAGGTGATGCTGGATATCCACTGAAGAGATGGCTCCTCACACCAGTCCGGAACCCACGGGACCAGCATGAGGAGGACTACAACCATGCCCACTCACGTACCCGTGTAGTCATTGAACAGACTTTCGGCCTAGTGAAGACTCGTTTCCGCTGCCTCAGCAGGTGTGGCGGGGCACTCCTGTACCGCCATGAGAAGGTTGCAAAGATGGTGATGGCATGTGTCATGCTCCACAACATGTGCGTACGTAGAAATGTGCCCATGCCCCCTGACGCAGAACTGCAAGCACCTGATGATGGTCATGATGAGGGTGGGGATGTGGCAGCACCTCAAGGAGTCTGCGAGGCACCGGAGGGCCGTGACATTCGTCAGCATCTCATTGATGCATGCTTCTAGCACTCACGCCTGGTGGCTGATACATGGACACGGGACTCGTGGCACTGTGTGTGTCTGGGACATGCACAATATGGACTGTACGCCTATGATGGCCTAGTACACAAATATCAATGTCCACACATCTCATTGGTTGATCGTGCACTGTTTATGGCATATGTGATATCATGTTGTACACCCTATCGACCCGCCACCCAAGTGAGCCCAACACACCCCCTCCACCCTCCTACCTCCCCCCCGAACACCAGTGTCCAAAGATGCTCATTGTCAGTGGGCAGTCGCTATTGCAAGCCCCCTCTGCGGGTATCAGGGGCACCCCTGCCTGTGGAGCGCAGGTTCCTCCCAGATCTACGTTGGGGGCTGCCCTGGACGGAACTTGCAACGGATGATGTCTCTGCCTGCTCACGTCCATGCATGTCCCTAAGGGTTTGCGAGAGCTCAGTGAGCACACGGCGCACTGCGGCAAGTTCGGCACATACGTCCTTGGACGTCGCATGCAGTTCCCCCCTCAGGCTCTCGGTGCTTCTCTCCATTTGGACTCTCAGGCTCTCGGTGCTACTCTCCATTTGTGCCCTTAGTGTCTCTGTACCTCTCTCCATTTCAGCCCTAAGTGTCTCAGTTGATGTTTCTATGTCTGCCTTAGTGCCCCCACATTCATCGGCATGGTCCTTGAGGAGCGTGGCCAGTTGCTGCTGTTGCACGATTAACTGGTCGAGGGACTGTTGCCTCTGCTGGGCCATGGCCATTTGCGGGGGTGTCACAGAGGGGCTGTTGACCTCATGTTGCCTTGCCACAGGGCTTGTGGGGGATGGCCAGTCGTCGTCTTGTGGGTGCCCCTGCGTGGTATCCTCATGTTGTACGGGATGGGACAGACAGGGGGATTGGGACAGGTCATGGATGGATCTGACTTCGACATCCCCGTCTTCTGTGTCGGAGCATGCTGCCATCAATGGGGTCTCACCTATGGTGCTGCTGCCACCAGAGGCAGTGCCTTCTGTGGCATCCGTTGGGGGGACCTGTGGTGGTGGTGGTGTGGGCATGCTGGCTGCTGGGGTGCCTGTTGATGTTCCCTCCTCTGTGCTGCCACCTGATTTGTGCTGCTGCCGTGTCTTGATGCGTGCAGCTGAGGTGGAGGGTCTTTGGCCGTTGGTCTTGGCCCTCTTTGCAGGTGTGCTGGTAGGGGTGTCCTGATGCTCGTCGTTTGGATCAGACCCTGTGGTGGAGTAAAGGAGGGCGAGGGTTATTGATGGGTCTGTGGGAATTGGAATGGCATTGTATCACATGCATTGGGGTGGTACCTGAGGGTGATTTGGGTCGGGGCCTTGGAGGTGCTTTCATTTGTGTGTGGAGTGAGGGTGCAGTTGTTTGGCAGCCTGCAGTTAGGGTGTGCCTGCTGCACGTGTAGTGCGTGTTTTAGGGGTTTTTAATAAATTATGTATTTATTGTGGGTTTTAACGTGCGCTATCAGGCCGATGTGTGTGGACGTTCTCCTGGACATGTGTTTCTGTTGCACTATGTGGACACATGGTACTTCACATGGATGGACTTTGTGGATTTGGCATTGTTTTATCTGGCCCACCTACCTGATTCTTCGGATGTCTGCACTCCTTTCTCCATCCCTCCGACTCCCTCTATGCTCTCCATTCCGATGGTGGAGGCACAGATTTCTTCCCAGGGGGTCAACTTGATGGGTGATTCAGGACCTCCACCGGTGGCTGTGGCAATGTTGCGGTTGGCAGAGAGTATGCTGCGGACGCGTATCCGCAGGTCGTCCCATCGCTTTCGGCATTGCTGTGGGGTGCGGGGTGCGGTCCCCACCGCACTTACCCGCTGTGCCACCAGAGCCCATATGGCCTTCTTGTTTGCAAGTGCCGTCCTGGTCATTTGCGTGGAGAAGACGACGGCAGCATTCTCCTGGAGGGTCTCTGTTAGCACGGTGAGTTCCTCACGGGAGAAGTGGACCTGCCGCTTGCGGTCGCACGCTTTCTTCGCTACTTTTCCCATTTTTCTTGGTTTCGCTAGGGTGGATGACGGGTTGGGGTGTGTCTCAGGGTAGTGTTTTTGGTGGTTGTGTGGTTTTAGTGGTTTTATAGGTGTACGGCGGGATGTTTCCCGTTCCGGGCCCATGTTTTTACTTCCGTTTCCGTATATTTCCGGTCACCGTACTTTCCGGTAGGCGCACACTGCGGTGTCCGCTGTGATGGGTGGCGGTATTGCACCTAGGGTGCCGTACGGCGGCGGTGTGGGCCGTTTTGGGGTCATTTCCGCCATCGCGGACTTTGCACTTCCGTGGTGCTCGTGCCCGATGGGTCGGAATGGGCCGCACTTTGCTCCTTCGTGCAATGGCGGAAACGCTATTTACGCTGTGGCGGTCCGGTCAGTCACTTTCCGCCAGGGTCGTAATGAGGGCCTTAGTGTTGGTTGAAGAGCCATGATTTGGCTTTGACCTTGAATGTGTTAAATGAGTCTTCAGATCTGATTCTAACGGGGAGTGAGTTCCATAGCTTGGATGCTAGGACAGGGAAGCTAGTGCCCCCGGCTTTTTGGAGTTAGAACCTGGGGATCAAAAGACAGTGGGTCTGGGCGGTTCTTAGAGGTTGTGAAGTCGAGTGGCGGGACAGCCGGTTGCAGAGGTAGATGGGGGCCTTGTTAGACAGACATTTGTGCATGAGGGCAAGAGTTTTTGTGAGATTCTCTGCTTGACAGGTAACCACTTTAGGTTGGTTCTGGATTCTGTCATGGTTTCGAGGGATGTTTAAGGCGGCTCTAATAGCGTTGTTCTGAGTTGTTTAAAGTTTATTCAGGTTCTGTTGGCTGGTGCCTAAGTAAAGGGCACTACAATAGTCAATTTTGGCCATAATGAGGGTTCTGGCTAGTGTGACACTGTTGGGAGTGGTAAGAAACGGTCTGCAGGCTGCAATGAGTTTACAAGTGTAGGCAGATGCCGATCTGACTGCATTTATTTGTCGAGATAAGGATAGGGTGGCATCAAGGTAAAAACCTAAGGTTTTAGTGTCTTTCGAGACTCTTATAATGTTACCGTCTATGACAAATGATTGATAGGAGGGCTCAAGTTTGCTGAGGCGTTGTGAGGTGCCCAGGATGAGGAGCTCCGTCTTACCGTCATTTAGGCATAGCTTGTGTTGGGCCATCCAGGCTTGGGTGACCAAGTATACGTTGTTACGGGCATTGGTGTCAGCTAGATAGTCACCAGTGATGGGAATGAGTATCTGGGTGTCGTCCGCATAGTTAGTGTAGGATACACCCAGATAGTCAAGCACATCAAAGAGTGGTTTCGTGAAAATGTTATAAAGTGTAGGTGACACGCAAGATCCCTGAGGAACGCCGCAGTGGATAGTAGATGGGTCCGCAGCTGCCGATGGGGCAAAGACCCTCATGGATCTATTACTCAGAAATGATTTGATCCAGGCCGTGGCTGAGGTTGAGAAGTGGGCGGCAGAGTGGAGGTGCCTGCATGTACACCAGGACTGGGTTCTGGATGCGTTGGGCCTGTAGGACGCTAATGTGTGCAGCTAGGTAGGTTTGTCATGGGATATAGCTGCGTTTTATTAGAGTGATGAGGTGTTTATGTGTTGAAGTTCGTATGTGAGCAGCTAGGCCGAATTTATCGAGGGGTATAGCTGCACTCTAATTGAGAGATGGTGTATAGAAGAGAGCAAGCATAGTGATGTGGGAGGTGAGAGTTTTGGTTGAGTTAAGGTCTACATCATAGGCAACTATATTACACAACAATCTCGGCTGGCACTTCTAGTTGTGAGGCGAGTGAGTGAGAGCAATTCTAATTGTGCAGCGCATGCAAGTGAGTCACAGTGCCATCTCAGGGGGTACTTCAAGAGGTGAGTTGAAGTAACTTTCTAGAAGTGGATCAATCTTGCAAGAATAGTTCTTAAGTGTGTAAATAAATCACAGTGTCATCATAGCGTGCACCCTCTAGATTTGAGTCAATTGGAACAAGACCAGTTCTAGGAGAACGGCACGAGCAGGTGACGCAGACTAGTAAATTCACTGTAAGGTCACAGTGGGCCCTCTCAGTGTGAGTCCATGCAACCCTAACAATTTCCAGCAGTTTTCTGACTGCGAAGACAGTAAATTCACAGTACTATCACTGAATTTTTGCTAGCCAGCGCCTTACACAACCTGAATCCATCACATTGCAGGGATATTCTGGGGACAAAATAGTGGTGATATGTTTAAATGCAGGCTGTTTCTGCAGAGAAATAAGAGCACTGTCCATAGGTTGCTCTCAAGCACCGTAGAGTGGACCGCCACTCTTTGGTTTCCCCAGTTAGGACTCACAGGACCCAGGAGGGAGGGTGCCTGTGTAGGAATGGTGCACGCCTGTGTGCTTGTTCCCTCTCTCCCCCCACTTCTGTCCAGGCCAACTGTCACTAACCCGTCATGAGGGGCTTGCATGGGCTAAAGGGTGCTTCACGGCCTCAGAGACCGCGGGCACCGAATACAAGGACAATTGAAAACGTGTGCCTGGCAACTTGGCAAATTGTGGCAGTGGGTTCGTTTTATGCAAGGGGAACAGCTGAAAGTCTTAGGTTTCCACCCACAGGGCCGTGTTAATGGAGGCACAGGGGGCACATTGCTAGGGTCCCGTGAGGACAACGCTCTGCGAGTCTTCCCAAGCAGCCGGTCAGCAGCTGTAAAAACAGCTACTGGTCTGCACCTGGCTTCCAATCTTCCGTCTGCCTCGCTTCCAGTCTAACTCTCTGCCCACCCAACCCCTTTCCGCTTCTCTGGCGATAGGCCTTGTTTTTGCTGAACAGCAGAGAGAGGACAGGCGTGCATTGAACTGAAATGCACACACGGGTCGGTCACCTGTCCAGCTGATGACAGGCTTCAAGGTGGTTCACAGTCGGTTGAGCCAGGCACCGGATTTAGTTCCAGTTGTCAAGAGCAGGCAGGATGCAGGCCCATTTGTTAGACGGCAGAGATGTCCCTCGCGAGAGAGTAAAGGATAGAACTCGGCGTGCCCAGGGCCAGCTGAAGAGATCGCTGAGTAACCCGGAAGTCGCAGGTTCTTATGGTAGACAGCGGAGCTGTCCCTCAGGAGCTCACAGTTTGCAGATTAGTTTCATGGGGCAGGGGTGCTTTATAAGGCAGGAGCAGACAATGTGAACACGAATGCATTCAAAACCATAGCTAGCCCCCCCCCCGCCCTCCGCTTCCCCTGGGGGCGCACGGTGTGCAGGTTAAAGGCAGCAGGACTATCACTCAGTGGAACACAGATCCCACCTGCTCATAAATTAAACAACAGAACCTGTTATGTTACACATGACAGCAGCGCTATCCCTCATTTTGAAAAGATGTAACAGGTCCATCTATTGGAGGCCAGAGCCAGTACATCTCTCAGATAGTGGAGCTGTCCATTACGTTGGACAGCTGTTAAGGGCATTAATAGATGATAGCAGACCTATTCCTCAGGGTACTAATCTGATGTAACATGCGTTAGACAGCAGGCCTATCCCTCAGGGTTGCTCAGATCATACAGAAGAGCTATCCCTTTGGTGTGCACACACCCTATAGAAATAGGTAGCCCCTAGGCAGCAACACTGTCCTAAATCAGCACATGGATCTTACCTGCTCCAGTGTCAGACAGCAGAGCTATCTCTGATGTGCACTGGTTACACAGGATGATGTGCAAGCTAGTTCACCTGTCACTCACAGTAGACAGAGCTTACAGACACGAAGACATGGAAGCAGCACTGCCCCTTCAGGTGTAGATCTCACAGGCTCAAACTGCATAGCACCGCCTTATTCCTCAGCAGGTATGACTTATTCATCAGCAGGTACGCCTTGCTCCGCAGCAGGTACGTCTTACTCCTCAGCAGGTATGTTTTACTCCTCAGCAGGTATGCCTTATTCCTCAGCAGGTACGCCTTACTCCTCAGCAGGTACGCCTCACTCCTCAGCAGGTATGCCTTACTCCTCAGCAAGTACAGCAGGTATGCCTTATTCCTCAGCAGGTACGCCTTACTCCTCAGCAGGTACGCCTTACTCCTCAGCAGGTATGCCTTACTCCACAGCAGGTATGCCTTACTCCTCAGCAGGTACGCCTTACTCCTCAGCAGGTATGCCTTACTCCACAGCAGGTACGCCTTACTCCTCAGCAGGTATGCCTTATTCCTCAGCAAGTACAGCAGGTATGCCTTATTCCTCAGCAGGTATGCCTTTTTCCTCAGCAGGTACACCTTATTCCTCAGCAAATACAGCAGGTATGCCTTATTCTTCAGCAGGTTCGCCTTATTCCACAGCAGGCATGCCTTATTGCTCAGCAGGTACACCTTATTCCTCAGCAAGTACAGCAGGTGTGCCTTATTCCTCAGCAGGTATGCCTTTTTCCTCAGCAGGTGCACCTTATTCCTCAGCAGGTACACCTTATTCCTCAGCAGGTACGCCGTATTCCTCTGCAGGTACGCCTTATTCCTCAGCAAGTACAGCAGGTACGCCTTATTCTTCAGCAGGTATGCCGTATTCCTCAGCAGGTACGCTGTATTCCTCAGCAGGTACAACAGGTATGCCTTATTCCTCAGCAGGTATGCCTTATTCCTCAGCAGGTACGCCTTATTCCTCAGCATAGCACCAACGTTACAGGCTCATGTCTCTGAGGGGTGCTAACATCTTACAAGCACATTCACGTGTTGGACATGAGAGTTATCCCTCAACGTCCACAAATCTTTCAGCCTTGCAAGGTATGCAGAAGATCCATCCCTCTTATGCAAACACACCCTATTTGAGCAGTTTTGAGCTAATCTATCTCACGGGGCATCCAGACCGCCTCGACTCTTTTTCAAGACAGCATGGTTATCACTCAAAGGTAAAGTAACTCTATGCTGCTCTATAGAGTCAATCATGAGCAGAACAGTCAACAGGTAACCTGCACCTATGCTATTCAAATCAGTATTCCCCTGTGGTTTGTAAAATAAAGAACTTTTATTCACATATGTGTATTCATTGTTTTTCTTAGGATGAACAGCCTAGTACAAAACAGAAGATTATAGCAGAAAATCAACACGTGTTTCATGCCATAGATGGTTTTTCATCAGGACTGTATTCATTTATTCCAATTCTTATAGAGCGCTACGCACCCAGAGGCCTCAGAGCGCTTAATATCATATTTACTGTATCCCTATATTAAAAGCAAAGTTCTTAATTTTTTAAGGCAATTGGGTGCATCAAAATATGCAAGTAAAATCACCCCCATAAAAAGCACAATGAGAGAGGGCATAGCATGTCTGAGGCGGGGTCGCCCTCAGGGGCACTTGCTACGTCATTGAACACCATCATCATCATCAAAGCACTTTATTTCGGCAAGAAGAGCCACACAAGTTCATTAAAATACACAAATACTTATTCACAATGACGGTATACAAAGTGGACAAAAAACAGTTCTTAGCGGGTGAATTGCTTTGTTGTTTTTTACTTATCTTGGGGCTAAAAAGTTAAGAAGTTAGTCCTACATAGGCAAGCTCTGTGAATTTATTTGCTCACTCAACTCTCACTCAACAGACTACGCCGAGGTCGGACGTTTGCTTAAAAACAAAAGGGCTTGGTTTGCACCGTGGAGCAAAGGCTTTAAATGGCGTTGTCTCAAACCCTTGTAACCATTACATAAAAATAGAAAATGCAAAACTGCTGCCTTATTCCTGCAAGAGTCCGTGTCGCATCAAATGTAATGAAAAAGGTCTCCCTGTACATCAGAGAAGTGCGAAAGTCGGTCTTGACTGTGTCAGTGCGTGAAAGCATGAGGGCAGGTGGGGGTCACCCCCTTGCTTTTGGTTAGAGATGTACACTTTAGAATAACATTCTAAATGCACATTAGAATGATGACCGAGATGCAGGAAGTGCAGTGCACCGGGTGCTTTATTTGCCTGGGGGACTGTCGTGCCTGCCTCTACGCAGTGGTACCTTTGGACTCCAGAAATAAAATCAGAGCGCAATAATGAGGCACCAGCGGAAGGACGTGGGAAGTCTGGCCCATGCACCTCTCATTGTGCTTACAGTATACATGAGCTGAGTGACAGGAGAGGCGTTTTCTCCTGCCACTCAGAGGGCTCTGCATAGACGAGACGGGCCATATGGACCTGTTTGGTGTTGGTGTTTTGAAGAGAGTGCGACTCAAGAAGGTGTCACTCCAAACAGTAATGTATATCAATTGTGTATTAATTGTCCCGCGAGGATAGCTCAGGGGAAACGTGTTTATCTTGAAAGCAAGACGACACGAAGCAACACAGGTTCGATCCTCGGGTCCGAGCTTAGAAACCTCTGGGTATTTAAGCGCGTTATAACTAACTACGTAACTAAGACAACAAAAAAACTATTCCTGGAACAGCGTTTCAAGCAGCCACGTGGGTACTAAGAGCACATTTCACAGTCACAGGCCCTTTGTGAAATGGTAAAAAGAAAAAAAAAACTATTTCTACCCTTGTTCGAGGGATCGAAATGCAAGTGGGACAGCAGTGATTCATGAAAGAAAATAGATGAGAGGGTTGGCATGCCTTGTCTATCCCCCTGAGGCTAATCCGAGTAGGCATAGGAATATGACTATATTCTGCGCATTTCAAAGAGCATTGGGTCTGTGGATTCAAGATGCACTTTGACATTTGAAGAAACACCCCATATTGGCACAAATGCGCAAAGAGTGTAAAAAAAAAGGGGCAAATGAATGTGCACAACTTTGAGCCCCACTGTCAGGCACCCTTTGAGAATAGCATGCACAGGTTTTTTGGGCTAATGTCATCACTTGTACCCCAACATTTCTTAAAATCCACAAGGATTTTAAAATGTCTTCTAACTCAATTCGAGTGGTATAACCTTCAGCTCAAATTGGGTCAAGCCAATTTGTGCCAAAGTAAGCATTTACCAACTCGGCTCAATTAGAGGGCTCGAACGGGTCAAGCCACTACTCGCCTCTTTGTCAAAGGTTCAAACCAGTATTTGAGGCAAGCTCTTTAAGGATCGCCTATTCCCAATACAAACCCGGGTGCCTCCTTGTTGCATGGAAGCGCAAAGGCTAAATATGACCTCAATTCAGACCACACGAGACCACCTGAGTATTTATTATCAGGTGCAAAAGTGGGGAGATGTTTAGTCTTACTACTTAAGAAGCATCACATTTCTGCTTAATTCCTTTTTCTTATTCCCGATGAGTCTCACATTAGAAGACGTATCAAACATCTTTGGGAACTATAATGGTTTTCTGCACACTTCTGAAGTTTCTCAATCATTGCAGATAGAGCAAGACTTAATGCAAAGTTGATATCTTCCTTTTGTTGATGCTGCTGCCAGGCTTGCCTTGACAAACCTCTCGCAGGGCAAGAAGTAAGTCAGGCTTCATAAAAGAACGGCAGAGAAATCACCCGGGAAACTTCATAAAGGCGCCTGTAGTTCTGTTGCTGTCTAGACTCCACAATGTATCTTAGGAAGCAGCTACTGTGCTGGAAGAATTCAAAAGAGCCTTCATTCCCAGGAAGAGACAACTCAAAATGCTGTAACGTTAGACCTATTTAGTAGATTAAAAGTCATATCAATATCTTCGCTAACATATAATGTTTGTTTGTTGGTTTGTTTATTTATTTGTATTGTGTACCAGACCCAGGGATATCAGGGCGCATTGGAATAAGAAATTGTACAGCTTAGTTACACGTCAGACGAGAGAATACAAATCAGGAATATACAAGTAGATTGTGCATAAAAGGCGTTACTAGCTAACAGATTGTAGCCATACCATCCTACGTTCGAATGGACTCATCCCAATTTGGTTGTGTCCAAGAAAGAATGGCTTGCAACAATTTCAAAGAGATTCTTAATGTGTTCTGGACAAGCAAGACGTAGATATCCCCTCTCTAGATCCATCATTGTTTGCCGAAAAAGTTCTTGACAGAGTGGAGTGGGGCTACATGTTCAGGGCACCTTCTCGATTTGGCTTAAGTGGTCATTTCCTTAGAAATGTCAGACTCATATAAACTAAATCTTCTGCTAAGGTATTCTGCAACAGCCATGCTTTGCTTCACATACATTTGAAATAGTGAGAGTGATGTGACGGAGATCTCCAGTGTCACATCTCTAATCTATTCAGGCACTTGGGCCACTTCCTGTTGCTGAATGATATTTCACTAGTAATAATAATATTAAGAATATTGTGTTCTTATGTAGTGCTTTATGGTTGACTCCTCCAACTTCAAAGTGCTGTAAAAAAGGTGTTATTATTGCTCCATTTGAAATAGTACTTTATTGATCAACATCGGAAGATCGAGGGCTCGGCTGGTCCTGCCATGGGATTTAAACGTGAAGCCACCCTTGGATAAGGGGAATATCCACAACTGTTTGGATAATGAAGTTGAAACTTTGTGTGGTTGACATAGGTCTAACACTCACTGATCCATTAAGTTTGATCCTTTTATCCATGCAAACTATAAACCCCTTCTCATTTTCTGAGGTTCAAAATCAATTGACAAAAATTAGAGCAAGAGCCATTTCCTGACCTACTATCAAAGCTGGCATATATCACTACCGCTTTCCGATGGATTCCCCAAGGGTTGCTGTTTACAGGGATGAAATTGAATCCACGCAAACAAAGCATTATCAGAGATAATTTAGCACCTCCTTCAAATATTATCCATATGGAAAAGGTGACCATCGACACTACGACTAAATCTCATCTTCAATAGGTCATGTAACAGCTTTAAGAAGTAATTAATCGGTGTCAAACGAAAATAAAGGAACGATTGCTCATTTCAGCGCTATGGCAAACAAGTATTGGCAAGGCCCGCAACTTTGGAGTTTGCATAGTTGCAAAATGACAATCTGTCCTCTATGTTTTCATACATGTGGAAAGTTATTGCTCTGACATTCCCTTGACGTTTTATTCATGTAGTTTATATGAGAGTAAAACATTGCATGTGAAACAGTTTAAGCACTGTATAAGAACAACACATGTTCCTCATCTGTGTGTACTGTGCCCTCCTTTTTTAAAACTCTAGCAGTGATCCTTTTCTTGGTTTTCCTAGCAGACAAATCTTCAATGTAACACAATTTCCTGCTCAGCACCTGCAAATATTTGAATTAATCATGTTGATTTATGTTGTAGTGTCACCGATTAAGGGTGTTTCCCCAATTCATTTTCGGCATTTCTAGCAATGGGCATCATTACGAGTGTGGCGGTAATTGAGCAGTACGTTGATTATGTAATGTAATGTAAGTGGTCTTGTACAGCACCCTTCTGCCACTATTGGTGGCCTTTACTGGCACTTGGCTCTGTGGGATTACCCCAGGATTGTGAGTGGGAGTACGGCGGCGTTAATCCCCATTTCTGGAGCCCATAGGACTCTATGGGGATGTATTCAGAATTATCGCGAGCAGTAATTCTAATGATTTTTGGAGATGTATGTAGTACAGGAGTTTCATTTTGCTTGGGGTAATTCCTGCACTTTACCTACAAAACTCGTAGTAGAGCAGTGCAGAGATGTGGGGGTAATGGAATTACCCCCACTTTACCATTGTTCTTATCCACAGCGCCATGCTCGTTATGAGGCCGAATGTGTTGAACTTCTACAAGCAGGGTAAAAAACTACAAACACATAAAGAATGCACAGTATAATTTATTTCAAAGATATTTTACCTTAATGTCTGCCCTTTCCAAAGGTAATGTTAAGAGAACTCTGTGAAGGGCGCTTTCTGATACACTTTTATTCTGATACCCCATGAATAAGGCGGTTTCTCCTGCCCCCATGGAGCCATAGGGGGCCCAGTACCACACAGACATCTTTTGTTTTTCTTCTTTATCACTCGTGCCTGTTTGTCTTAGTTTTGCACTAATAGGTGTTACTGTTATCGTACTAGGCCTGACGACATTTCAGATAGTGCTGGAAGGGTGAGGTGGGGGGACAAGTAAGGGGCGGGGGTAAAAAGTATGAGAAAGGATCCTGGATAGTTCAATGGATCAATGCACCAACTGCCTGGACAGTTGAGCAACCTACATTTCAAAGGTCTGACGTTTGACAGGGCGGTTACCCCAGCTTTCTGGTGCCCAGAGAACGCATTGCCCGGGCAGACAAAGTACTTACATAAAAGTGCAAAAACATGTTGTTTGAAGGGGTTTCTATCCAAAGGAGTCAACCTAATGTGTGTTACCATATATAATAGCACTCAAATGGATGGGCTGTGTTTTCCTCAAAGGAGCCCAAACCTCAGACACACAGAATCTGGAGCAGGTGTGTAACACATTGAGCTACCTTAAACCTAAAAGAACATATTGTCCGATGTTACTCGGGTTTTACAGAGAGCTTGAATGGGGTACTGTGGCAGTAATACCACCCTATGGAACACATTAACAGGGGCCAACAAAGCCATTATTCGCAGCACATCTCTCAACTCTCGAGCAATAGTTATTACGTGTTATTTTCTACCATACCCACTAAATACTGGTCAGATAAAGATAACCTACACAAGGGTGTTAAACCGAAATGAATACATGAACATTGGCATAGGCACAAATTAAAAGTGCTGTGACACAAGAAGCGAACTTTCTGGGGTAGGATTGGGCGAGGAAATGTGCAGCTTTGATGGCACAGCATTCTCCCTTGAACTCTTGGCTGCAAAGCATCCCTTGTCAGGAAGCCCTGACTTTAGCGGTTGTCAGTCAGCGAGAGTTCTGCGTGTCACTGCAATACTCTTAACACATCCAAATCAACAGATGGTTTGAAAACATACCATTTCTTTCATCGGAATACTTGTTTGATACCGCATTGTCTCAAAGCTCCTTGAAGTGGTATGGTGGGCATATTGATACGATGAGATAGCTCAGCGGATCAATGCACCAACTGCCTGGACAGTTGAGCAACCTACATATCAAAGGCCTGACGTTTGACAGGGCGGTTGCCCCAGCTTGCTGGTGCTCACAGTATGCATTGCACGGGCAGACATAAGTACTTACATACAAGTGCAAAAACAGGTAGTTTAAAGGGGTTCCTATGGAAAGGAGTCGACCTAATAGCTAATGTGAGTAATGGCTATCTGTGCATGTGTGTGGCTCTAATACATTGTGCTTTCCCCACCCCGTGATCAAAGTGGGCTTATTTATAAATGCATAATTAAACAGTCATTATTTGTTGATGGCTGATTTTGTGAGAGTACACAGTGCTTCAATGCCACCAATGTAGCCTCAGGGCACTGTCTTCTAGGGTAAGCCTAAAGGCGTTATGAGGGACTCTATGCTCTCTATTAACTTCCATGGATGCACCTGTGGACTTCTCATAAAACTATTGCGGGCGTTTATTGGGGTTACACCCTTGCCTTACGCGTCTAAAAGGAGGGCGTCCATCTATGGTGGTGAGTTCCAGAGATTGCTGCTGTCACGTCTCCCAGTGGCTGCTTGAGCTTTGAGCTTGGTATCGTCTCTTGCGAAATGTGGGGATAGGGCAGAAACAGCGTTGAGCCAATGTAATTGGACGCTGAAGGATCTTCAGAACCATGGGCGGGTACAACAATCTATTTGGCACGTGGATTGGTCCCCCTCCCTCGATAGAGAAAATGCATAGCTACCGCCTGTGTTTTTCTGTTCCCAAAGTTGACAAGCTGTTAAGAACATCACCTAAATACATGGATGTATACGAATTGTTCGAACTACAATTGTTCGAATCATAATTGACCTTTGCACAATTGACCGAATTGTGAAGGTCAATTGTTACATATCTGCGGGGGAAACCCCCCGCAACCCCCATATATATATATATATATATATATATATATATATATATATATATATATATATATATATATATATATATATATGGTCAATTGTGCAAAGGTCAATTCGGACCCTTGACTTTCGATCAATTGGGTCATTCGAACAATAATTGTGTTCGAACAATTTGGGTAATACCAAATACATAGCCAGATTTCCTAACGCCTTTTGGCGGCTACCATTTTTAAGATTCCGTCTGAATTTACTGCACACAAATTAGGTTCTCCCAATTGGTGGCCAGTTGGAGGGGAGTGGTGGGATTTGCCAGCTCTGCTCAGAGTTAGACTGATCCATTCATTGAAGCACGTTACGATAGTCTGTCCTGCTTTACCTGAAACTCGGGAATTAGAGGCCTTCTGGGATAGGATGAGTTCTGGGCATTAAACTCTGTTAACTATCGAGGCCCTAACGTTTTTTGATAAAATTGGTTTGTTGAAAAGAACTTGAATCTTAGCCATTGTTGTGAGTGGAAAAGGACAGAGCACCTTTAAGAGGGAAGCTCAAGACTATGGGAGGGAGCGGGAAGTGGGAGGAAAGGGAGGGGCAAGGGAGGAGCGAAGTCAGTAAGGAAAGGAGGAATAAAGAGAAGGTTATCAGCATCCATGGCTCCTGTACATGATGTCTTGAGTGTGTATGTAAGGCCCGGTTAAGGGGCACAACAACTGGCGACGAGGCCATCATTCACCACGGTGTGCAGCAAGGAGGTCGATGCGACCAGCAGTGAAGTGCCGTTCGCAACGGTATACGGCAGGAGGGACGGTGTACCCAGCAGCAAAACGGTGGGCCGAATGCCCAGCAGGGACCCAACGGATGGAAACCCCACCGTACAGTGCCTTTCTCAGAGGACTGCAATAAAGGAGTGAAAAGTGAGAGCCCGGCGGCATGGCAGAAGAAGACGTCCGCACCAAAGCAAAGGAAGGAGTCCTTCAAACCAGCAACTGGAAGCTGCGAGGACGGACCCAGCAGCAATAGTGTCGGAGAGCCCAGCAGCAGTGAAACGGAGGGACGGAAGTGCCCAGCAAAAGTACGGTGGGTTGCACAAGCCCAACCATATGTCGACAAGCCTGGTGTGCCTAAGAGGTGTGAAGGAGGGTTGGGAACACCCAGCAGGACGGCAGAAGGAAAGGAACCACCACCCAAGGAGCAACCGACAGTGCTAACGTGTGCACAGCGGCACGCAGCCCAGGAAGACGCTGCAGTGAGGAAGCAGTGCAGGAAAAGCCCAGCCGACATCGGAAAGGGCACGGAGGAAGACAGCGGAAGACAGCGGATGCAACTCTGGCATTCCGCGTAGCTGAAAATGAAGGGAACCGTCTGCTCAGCGGTGACCAGCCCGACAGAGATGAGAGTGGGCATAGCCGAGGACTCGAAGGACCCAACAACATTGATGTGCCCGTGACCGATGGCGCAACAACATCCGGGTGCCCAGCCAAGTGTCACGGACCATGAGCACGCCACCAGGAACAGAAAGGAACAGAACAGAAGGCAGGACACCACGCCACGGATGAGGCGGGATGAGAAAGTGACCACTGGGAGCAGAATGGTAAGGAAGGCGGGGACTGCGCAGCACGAAACTGCTCACATTAAACCCCGTCCCCAACCGCCACGACACAGCCATCCATATGCCCTGCAGCCACCAGGGGATGTGCATCCAGCAGCGCACCACGTGGGACTCCACAACCCCAACCAACAACCATACCACAAGCTGAAGTGTGCAACAGCCACAGCACACCAACGGGCCAACACTGAGGCCCAGAACTCAGTAAACCATATCCCAGCAATGGCGGGTACCTAGCAACTGCCCGCCCACGTAGCCCTCCCACCTCATGCCACACATGGCCACCCGGGAAAGCACTGGCAGCAAGATCAACAATGACAAAGTGCCCGCAGGAGACCCGAGAAGCCCGCCCACGGGTCCACACAAACAACTACTGCATGCATCGCTGTGACAGCAACAAATGGGTGCAGCATGATACCGCGCAGACCCGCAAAGGTAGAATAAGGGTGGAAAAATACGAATGCACACAGTACCAATACATCACAAACTCCTCCCAACATCACCTGAACAAAGCCCCTACTGCAGGAGGCCAACAAGGAACAACGAAGGACAACTTACCCATGAGAACATCCACCATTACACCCAACCATCATGGTTGATCAAGCACAAGCTGCTGCGGATGATGATGCACAAACACTAGCAGATCTAGGACCCACGTCACATGCCACCCTCATGATACGGCCCAATCCATTCACCTTGAACCCGCACCACGACCAAGGAACAAGATGGGAAGAATGGGTCGAAGAGTTTGAAGACTTTCTAGGTGCAATCGGGAACCAAGACCCGCCAAACAAACTCAGCATATTCAAGAACATAATAGGAAAAGAGGTAAAGGACATCATCAAGACAATTCCAGCAATAGACAAGACCACATACCAATACCTCCTCGATGCAGTCAACGACAATCTGATAGTAGGCTCTAACAAAGACTACAAATGCTTTTCATTCAACCAACACAGGCAACGTCTGCATGAATCCATTGGAGAGTTTGTCTTACGTCTCCAGCAGAAGATAGTGGACTGCGACTTTGCCAACTTCAATGATGAAGAAGCTATAAGACTGAGGATTGCAGAAGGGTGCACCTTGTCAACGCTCAGAAAACACCTTCTCAAAAAGCCCCTACCCCTAGCGAAAATACTCAACCTAGCAAAAACATACGAGAGAGTTGAAGCACAGGCAGCCGCCATTGAAAGAAAAGTTGAATGCAACGCCATCGTGGCCCTCACGGAAGGGCAACGGCAACACTCTAAGCCCAATCGACCCTGGAGAAGGCGGAAACTTAGAAGACACCAGCAACAAAGCCTGAGCAAAGAGCAATGCCACGGGCGGGGGTGGAAAACAACCACACAGACAACCATACCCAGCCTTTAGATGAACATGCTGGCGCTGTGGCCAGGAAGGTCACCTTCAGGCAATGTGCAGAAAAGGACCACCCACAAGCTCTACATGCCAACCCACACCACCAGCCCAGGCAAGATACCCGAGTCCACCGATGGCACGGTTAGACATAAAGGACATGAACACCAGCCCACCTAGACGTCACAGGCATGCACACCCCCTAACCCACCCAAAAGGGGATGGACTTGCACTTGGCACATAAACCTCACCTGTTCTGCGAGAGAACTATAAGCCTTGCAACCACCCAGTACCCTTCGAGACATCGTACGGGGGTGGAATGTGGAATCCACAGAAAACGTCGGTACAAGGCAACTGTACCAGACAAGGGTGGAAGAACACCCCCTAGACAAACCCCAAGACCATGCCATCCAATGGAGGACAGCACAGACAGTGCAGCCAAAAGGACAGTCACGACGCGACCCAACCCAAGGAGACCGCGAGAGTGCCTGACGCCATCTGCATGATACCGAGTTCCGCCATAAGACACAGTCGTCTCAGCCACCAGACAGCACTACAGCATGCACTCATCAGCATTCACTATAGGTCATTCGAAGTAACCCACAAGAAGGACCAAGTGCCCGAGCAAGATGCGGGAGAGGCAAGCAAAGCCAAAGGACAGATGAACCGCGCAGCTCCCATCCTAGCGACAAGGCACTACGGCAGATTGACGCCAAAGGGCTCCCTCCTCCACGAGTTATACTTTGAAGAGCATGAACCAACGAAAGGGGAAGCGATCGAGACAGAGGAAAAAGAGAGAGCAGAGACTCATGAAACACTGCAACGAGCAAGTGCAGAAGAAACCCACGAGCAACCAAACAGGCCCCATCAAACCACAAAGAGACCCCAACAGCTCATCGAGCAAATGTAACCCGGGAAGTCTCATGTTAAGCAAGGGGGAGGTGTTGTGAGTGGAAAAGGACAGATCCGCTTTAAGACGGAAGCTCAAGACTATGGGAGGTAGCGGGAAGCGGGAAGAAAGGGAGGGGCAAGGAAGAGGGAAGTCCGTAAGGAAATGAGGAATAAAGAGAAGGTTATCAGCATCCATGGCTCCTGTAAATGATGTCTTGAGTGTGTATGTAAGGCCTGGGTAAGGGGCACAACAGCCAGCAATTACATAAAAATGAATTTGATTCAATGCCTTGATCTGTCTTTTCAAATGTTTTGCTTTTGTACGTTGATATTTTTCCTTTGCGTATTGTCATTTTAAGTTTGCAAATGTTTTAATTTACATATGTTTATAGTACACAAAGTACTTGTACATTATAGTTAAATGAAACCAAATTATGCAACAGCATAGAATTCAAAATAAGATTAAAAGATAGCAAATTACAATACACAACTCTAATCATTTTAACATTAATACAATAGTCGTCAGGGCCCCTCAAATTAGTACAGAGTTTAATGTCAAAAACCTGCTCTTAATCTCAAAGTCGTAAAGAAAGAAAAAGAACAAGAAAGAGGACGCATACAAATACTAAACTGTTCAATGGTCAATGTGCCAGAGAAAAAACAAATTATAACTGCTTGAGTGCGGAACAGAAATGAGAATACATTCTGCCAGGGTCGCAACACTTGTCGATCGTTACCTTACACAGAGCTTGCCAATAAGAGCGGTGACCTATATTGTATTGCAAATGTTATTATGTATTTTGGAAAATTGCTTTACTAAATATGTTAATAGATACACAAAAGGTTGGGGGAATTGTGTTTATTGATTAGCCCCTCATAATGAAGCAGAGAAGTGAGTAATTTGTTGGAAAGGGGGAAAATGTGATCTTTGGGGAAAGAAAGGGGAGCTCTAGTAAGTATACAGTGTATGGTATCATATTGTATTGTGTTCAATGAATTAATGTCTGTAATGTTTCTTTTAGAATGTTGTGTCTGAAATAATCTATTGCCATTATTAACAAACTAAGAGTTGTGAAGTATAAAGTTTTAAATAAATTATAAACAAAAAAATGAGTCTTAGGCCCTGCCATAGATATACCACTTCAGCATTGTATGGAGAGTTACTTCTGTATTATGCCAATTGTAGCTGCATGTTGGGTAATTGTCATTATATGAAAAGTCAATCCCCTACATTGCCAGTTGCTGCAATAATACAGTATACAAAATCCAACAGATGAGCGTTACTTTCAGTGCACAGGAGCATTGATGCTTTAATTAATGATAATGATTTGTTATTTATATAGTAATAATAATAATTTGGCATTTATATAGCACTACGAACCCTCAGGTATCTGAGCCCTACTTATTATTACCCACGGTGTGTGGTGCTCATTTATCGACCTGCCTGGGATTCAAACCTGCGTTAGCAGGATCTGCACAGATGCCAAAGCGAGCGCTCTACTCGCTGTGCCCCTTGACCAGCTATATAGCACTTTCACCAACGGGCTGTACATGGCACAGATTTACACACAATTATCCCAAACGAAGTTTATTACTCATTTATCAACCTAACAAGAATAAAAGGGTGAGTTGGCCTTGCCAGGATTTGAAGATGCAACCTGCAGCTCACACACAGATCACAGCAGCGAGCGCTCAACCCGCTGAGCTATCTTACCACTTTGCCATTAAAAATGCAATGCCCTCATAAGAAAGCATGTCAAAACTAGCTGCACAGAATAAATGCAGTAAAAATGAATACCATTCCTAAATTTGTATACCTGGCGCAGATGATCCCGTCCACAATGGCGTTGCACATGCAACGAGAATTAGACAGATATGTTGGGAGATTCATCTGGAGGAATAAGAGAGGTAGATTAAAATTGGAATGGCTTTTTGCAGCCAAACAAGATGGGGGGTCTCGCCATCCCATCGTGGCAGGCTTACTTTTCAGCTGCAAAGGTGTGCTCGGTCAAGAGGTGGTTGAATCTAGAGGAGGTGGCCAGCTGGCATCAAGCTGAATGAGCAGTTCTACAACCCCTCGTGCCTCAAGAGGCTGTTTCACACCCGTGGGCCTGCCGTCCATGCCGCATTGAGTGCCATCCCATTGTCGGCAGTCACTGCGGCATTGGTCGCACTTACTGAGGAGAGCCGGGGGTGACACTAAAGTATTACCACCATGCCTTATTAGTATTCGGACGCTATTTTTGACGAGCCCAAGGGATGTGGTGAGGTGGGACCGGTTTGATGCCTGGCGACAGGTGCGTATTATGGATCTTTTTGAGGAAGCTGTCCTGTTGTCTTTCATGGAAACTAGAACGGTGCTAGGTCTGGAGCAGACGGCCTGGCTAGAGCACTGGGCAGTGATCTCACAGATTTGGACCCAGGTGGGGAAGGCAAACCTTTCTCGAAACCCAGTAGACTGCGAGCTAGAACTAAAAGCTCATATAACTGAATACCCTAAACTAAAACCTTTTTATCTACTCTGCATCCCGAACCACTTGTTTTAGTAGAAACAATGGGCCACTGATTTAGCTCTCCAACTGGATATTGTGGATATATATACTTACTTCTCACTGATTAACGATGTATCCTATAACATTGGAAATAGGGAAATACAATATTAAATCATCCAAGAATACTATTATACTCTGGTCAGGATGGCGGCAAAGAAGCTGTCCACGTGACCACAATGTTGATGGGGTTGTGGGGAATGTGGAACATTAGGTCATATATTTTGGTCATGCCCAGTGGCCTAGAGGTTTTGGGCATTCGTCAATGACGGGATGAGAAAGATTCTGGGGGTGACCCCAACCTTATGCCCCACAGTCATGCTGTTTGGAATCGATGTGGAAGACTGACATGATCACAACAATGTTATTAGGTTATTGCATATAATGTTGTTCGCAGCGAAATAGGCAACCCTTGTTAAGTGGAAATTGCTGGATGGTCCAAGTGTGAGTGTGTGGGAAGGATTGGTATCTAGCCGGTGTGAGCATGAGAGGCTTGCATTAGCACATCGGCGTGGGTGGGAGGCGTAGTGGCAACTTTGGGATTTGTTCGAATACTTGATATGAGGGGATGACATGTGCGGTTTGGGACTGCACAATAATTGCCATCATCACTGATCAATGGACATATTGTACCTCATTATGACCCTGGCGCTCACGTAATGAAGGATACCGGTACGGGACCGGCACCCTTCATTACGTGAGCGCCGATTATGAGGTTCCCTTTGTGGGACCCGGACCAGACGCCCGGTAAAACCAGACATCCTTTCCGGGTCCCGCGAGGGGAAGAGGGAGGTAATAATGGGCCATTTGTAATGTGCCCGTTATTACCTCCCTCCCCATTCCCATTGAGCCCTATAGGGGCTCAAATGGGAATGGGGAATGGGGAATGGGGAATGGTTCCTTCATGGAGGAATTACAGGGTCCTCCAATGTTGGAATGACCCGGTTATTCCTCATTGAAGGAACCCGGTAATGGAGCCCGGTTTGGAGACAGCCATGGTGCTAATATCACCATGGCTACCTCCAAACCCGTAATGAGGAACATTCTCTATGTAGGATGCTGAAGTATGTGAAATATATGTTATTCTCCTTTTAGCCTATTTAGTTATGGTTTATTTGGTTTTGGGGAGGTCAAGGGTGTGGCGAGGAGGAGGGTAGCTCTGGGTATGACTGGAGGAGGGAGCGGAGGATCAAGCGCCAGGGTCTCTTATATGGAATGCCAGACTTTTGGTTCATTATGCTTTTTGATGCAAATGTATCGTCCCTGAGATGGGTCATCGGACCACAGTGTTGATTATTTATTTGCATTGTATCGTTCCTCCTTTTGTGTCCATAACTTTCCATTAATAAAAATATTGAAATCAACAAAAACGGTCTGCATAATGTAGGCCAGACATGTATTAACACTTATCATGTTTGCTGTAGCCTTGATCATGCGCAGTAAAAAAATGCCACGCCACCGTAAGACATACCTAGACTGGCAGCACCAAAATGCCAATCTAACCACATAATAACACTTATCATACTTACTATAGTATAGCGGCCCAGAAGAAATATACAATGCCAAAGTAAGGGCTGGTGGCACCCAAATTCAAGTCTAGCCAGGTAATTACAGTTATCATGATTGCTTTATCAGAGATGCCCAGTAAACAATGTCAAGCCACAGTAAGAAATGGCTAGTCTAGCTGCAGCAAAATTCTACTCTTGACACGTTATGACACTTAATGATGCTTGCTTTCTTATAGATGCCCTGTAAACATGTCATGCCACAGTAAGAAATTACTGAACTGTCTGCACACAAATGCCAGTCTAGACAGGTAATAACACTTACCATGCTTGCTTCATTGTAAAAATGTCATGCCACATTAAGAAATGAGTAGACTCCCTGTACCAAAATGCCAACCTAGTCAGGTAATTACACCTATCATGATTGCTTTATCAAAGATGCCCAGTACAAAATTTCAAGCCACAGTAAGAAATGGCCAGTCTGGCTGTAGTAAAATGCTAATCTCGACTCACATAATTAAGCAATAATCACCCATTCCACGGGCTGGAATTGGTGGTATCGGCCCGGAGCTCGGGTTAATACATGAGGGCCTTTAAGGAGAGTCCCCAGTGCCTTTACCACCATTTCCAGCTCATGGAACGGGTGATTATTGCCATTTTATTTCAATGAACGGGACACCTCACAGAGTCCCATTCATTGAAAGAAAATACTTTTTTAAGATAGCCACCATGGATCATGGACCTCTTTCATTTCCCTGGTAGCCAGGAAGGAGATGGAGCGACAGCAGCAGAGAAAAGGTAAGTGGGGGGTGAGAGCGACAGGAAATTTAACAAGAAGGTGAGGGAAGGTGGGGAAGGATGGCAGGGAGGGGGGAGCAGCCATTAGGTTATTTGGGACACTGGCTTGGATTGTGGGATTCAGCCCATGATCCAAGCAACCTATTTGGTTGCTCCCTCCACCCCAGTGGCTAATAACACTTATGATATTTACTTCATTATAGATGCCCAGAAAAATATGACATGACGCAGTACGAAATTACTAGACTGGCTGCGCCCAAATGCCAGTCTAGCCAGGTAATAACACTTATCATGCTTTCTTTATTATAGATACCCTGTAAAAATGTCATTCACATAAAGAAAATGTCTAGACCTGCGTTACAAAAAGACAGGTCTAGCCACTAATAACACATATTAAGGATGCCCATTAAGTGATAGTGCACACCCCCTCCTGCCTCATCCTCCTGACATGTCCCCGCTCCCTCCCACTTTCCTCCTGAACCCTAAAATCAGCCCCTAATGACTGACCATTACCTCCACGTCCCTCTTTCTCGTTCTGGTACTTATGTATGAGGCAAGGTGCTTCACAGGCAAGTGCTGGGCCGAGGAAGAGTAGGACTAGGAGTAGTGAAGATTACAGGTAAGTAATCTAGGTATTGAACCCAAGCATACCATTTACATGCTCATTTTAACTACATCCATCCCACATTCTCGCACACAACAGCCACTCATACTTCATGCACTAAGCCATTACATGTTGTACATACACAGACACCTTTTCATGCACGCACACACATTTTCAAAAGAAACCACTTCCATAACTTTTTCAAAATCCATTGCTGCTCTGAGGAACTCCTCTGCAGGCAGGCCTGATCTCACTGTCTCCCATGCTCCACGCACGCAAGGAACCAGCTCTGGTACTGTCATGCATGCGCAGGGGAGTCAGGGCATTCCATGTCCTGTGGAAGGTGGGGGGGGGTCTCAGAGGGGGTTATTATTTAGTTCATCCGGCCTTCCTCAGAAAGTTCTTTCCATTACGGTTTCTGTAATGGAAATATTTTCTTTTTGAAGTCAGACTGATTTGAAAAATAAATGAATGGAAAAGTGGGCTCTCATCTGAGAGCCCTCTTTAATAATTTCTTTTTGAAGTCAGATTTACTTAAAAAGAAATGATTGTAAAGCGGGCACTCGTCAGAGAGCCCTTTTTACTTTCGGTTTCTCTCTGCCTCTGCAACTCTTAACCAGGGATTGCACAGGAGTTGCAGGGGTCGCAGGCACGACCCCTGGAAAACCCCAAGTGACGTCCCTGACTGTACTGACTTTTAAGCCCTGTTCTCAATCTTTAGAAAGACATCTTCATGAACTTGATATGCTGCTGCTCAAACCTTTGCCTGAGCACCCCTGTCTTCCAACCCACAGCACCCTTTAGGTTAAAGGCATGGTCTAGTAAAAATTTGTATTGTCCCTACGGGTCGGCCATGTTTTCTTAAGCCTAAGTGGCTCGATTTTAGAAAACTTTCCTATGGACCTTACCCGAGTTTTCGTCCATTAAACGCACGCGAAAACAAGCACCAGGGAGCCGCCATTTTCTGATAATCCTATCTTTTCCCCCATCGCCCTGGCTGACCTGCTTTTGCGGCACTAAATCAATTCCCCCGCCCCTGAGCCTGACATTATCAAAACATTCATCTTCCCCGCCTCTCTCCGTGACGTTACTGTGCTGCATAGGAAAACGCGCCCAGTCGTCTTCTGCGCGACTCCACACAGAACCCGGAAACCAACACAGATCAACTCACAACACAGCACGCCACAATTCGGAATATGAAACTGTACTTTAAAATGAAACAGCACCACGGTGAATTTGGTAAAGTACATTTATTTGACATTCAATGTTTATAGAATATTCAGTAATTGCCATATGAACTCCGGAAGCCATTTATTTTCTTTTATCTGTATCCGCAATAACTGTTCCGTTTCATCTTGAGTCACGCGCTGTTCCTTTATGGTACACAGGGTGTTCATTTTCGTAAAAAGAATCACTTTGGAAGCACGGTGAACCGCAAGGCTGTTCCATCAACTAGGCACTAGTCCAGCCTAAAGGTTGATATGTTGCTTCTAGCCACTAGTACAGCGAAAGGGCATGTGGGCCCTTGGCGATCGTCCCATAATATGGTGATCGTGCTCCAGTTGTTGACACGAAGCTGCAGGTGTCTGCTGAAGAATCCATCCGCAAGTGTCTCAAACAGATGGCAGTGGCAGAATGGGATCAAATACCTGTTATGAAAACAAAAAAATTATAATTAGTCTCGCTAGCCGAACTTCATTAATATTACTCATTTTATTTATTACGGCCGATCAGAAACTATTTGCTTGCAAGGATAGTTCAATGGAGTATGTTCGTCTCTAAAATCAATGCGAAAAGTAACGAGATAAATCGAGGCAAACACACAATGATAAACGACAGTTAGTCTACATGCGTGAGGAATGATATGATATATGATATGGCATTTGTAACGCGCCTATACTCAAGTGTTTCTAGGCGTGACAAGGCAGGTGGGGAACAAGGGCAGGCAGACAACGATTCTACTAGGCCAGGTGTCTTTCTGATCGCGCATGGGGAAGGGCTGTACATGGTTAGTTGAATACAAATTAAATAATAGGGCCAGCTGGTGGGAAGTGCAAGGTAAATGCCGGGAGAAGGGGCTGAAGGATACAGAGACAGTCCTGTAGTGCAGGTAGGCAGTGCAGGGAAAAGTGGCTGGGCCAAGGACCGAGATCGGTGGGACCAGTGGACCTGCATGCCCATGTGCCCACTACGAACACGTTTTACTTGCTTTTCCTAGCTCTTCATTCATTCATGTATTCATGCATCCATTCATTAAATCTTCATTCCGGTATAAAAGCGTGTAAAGATTTACTTACATTATATTTGAAATTTCCATTGTGTCTCCTCGTAATGCAGTCTGTAAAACGGACCGTGCTCTTGACAACGATTTTTCGTATACTGAACTAAAATGAAACTCGGTCTAGTTTCTGAATTTTCTGCCTTATCGTCTCTTACGTTATTGCGCCCTCCCTTCAAATGTAGTTCTTTCGGCATGGTCCCTGTCTCAAGGTCAAAAAACAATAGACCCTTATACTTCCAGTGCGACTTGTGGGCCTCATCTGGGCGCTGTCCTTCGCATTCTTTATTTGCAACATCACGTAGTATAGGCATCTGTGAGAACTTGAAGTTTAGAATCCGTCTATGTAGTGCGCCTCAATGTGCAAATGCGAACTGGCTTCTCTCCCAAATGCCACGGCCCGCTTGGCTGGCGCCAAGGTTCTAAGTGCCCCAATTTTGTCCCCGTTGTCTGCGAGCTTTCCAGCCCAAATTGAGACATTTCATTTTTTGCGGAAGGTCAGGGAAAGTATAAAGTACCACAGGAGTTGAGTTACAAGTGAGATTTATTGTTTGTTTGTTTGTTTTATTATTTGCAATACGCAAGCCTCCCCTCCGTTAACAGTGCGCAGCATTTACATTTACATGGGATGAGACATGAGAAAAATATATACATACACATATGTGAGGTGAATAGAGAGAATTCAAAGATGACACCCAGCTTGTTCGCCACCCATGATGGTGAAGGTAGGGGTTAGGTTTACAGGTACACTGTACAATAACATTTATTTACAAAAAGACAATCGTATTGCAATTATTTAAACCGGGATTTGTACTTCACAATCAGCTGTGCTTCGGGTGGGCATGGCACAGTCGCAATGTTCGGTGGCAATGGATCACTGCTCTGCACAGAAACGTCCAAAATTCCATATCTGTGCTTCTCTACACAGCAACAATAAGGCCTTTCACAAAGTCGAACTGCATTTCATCATAGACTGGTTTGATCACCCATTGCTTACTTTGTTTTGAAAACACCTTAGTGTTGCTAGGCATCCTCACTTTACCCCTAGTCCTAGATTGTTCACCTCCGACATTGCTGTTATGGGCCAAGACCGCTAGTAGAGTGCGATGTTTCATGCCCGAAAGCTAAAATGCAAGCGCTTTGGCCTGTACTTTAGGCACATATTGTGGAACACCTCCAAATCTCCTGTGTGACAGAATTCTGTCAGTCCTCTCAAATTTCTTGATAGAGTTTTGTCGAAAACAATGTTCTCCATGGCTTTGTGTGTCGGTGAAGATGGAATCAACCACTTCTTCTTCCGTGCCTCCTCTGGGGACAAAGGGCCATGTTCACATTGGTGGAAATGTTCATTTGCTGTCCAGCGGTGAACGTTGGTACAGTGGTGCATCAGTGACCGCCATTTTTCAAGTAGTATTTCCACTGACCCCTCACAAGTTTTTGAGCTCCACCAAAGATGGTTGGTGATAGAATGTGACCACTGCAAAATACTTTCAAAACCTTTTTTTTTCCCTACAGCCGAGATTTTCTTATTGATTGTTTTAGCAAGATGCCATACGTCAAATTGATGTTTAATATGTGGGAACTGCTCTCTCATTGTCTTGGGAATTGAAACGTGCCTATCCGTGGCTATGAGGTCGATGTGCATTCCCCTTGATTGTAGATATTCCACTGATTTTATAAATCCTAGTTTCTCCATGGCCACTGACGATGTACATTGTGTTACCTGTACGACCACCGAACTCACAATTTTCTTACTATCCATGTCCTGAAAGTGGTAGGTGCAGTACTTGGCAGAAAATCCAGGGCTGGCGCACTGTCCATCGCCGGCTAGCCTGAATCGTTTGCCTTCGAATGTACTTGCTAGAGACAATTGTTCAATTTTCCAAGCATCACTAATGGCCGGAAACAGATAATCACGTTGGTATATGTAGTACAGCGCTTTAGAAATGAAATGGAGTCCCACAAACTGAAAGAAAGCCTCTAACTTTCTAAAACTGGAGCCACTAAAAAGTGATGCAGCTGCACACAGTAGATTGCCTGCTGGCAGTTTCCCCAGCATCGGTTGTGCAGACCATGAGAACCTATGATTTAATCTACAGGCGGCATTTATTTTGACGTTACTGCCTTTTATTTGACGAGTCACATTAATCAATGGCTTCCCACATACTTTCCCTCTAATGGAATGCATACATTTCAGCATACTTATAATTTCCATCAAACAACTGTTGAATACAATGTATTTGCTCTCTTTCATTAGACTGTCATCCTGCGTCAACGTTGTTTCAGCCTGTGACGTTGTGGAGATTTCAACACATTGGAAAGTAATATCGCTGATATCAAGTTCTGATGCGTCTATGGATGCTGCGGCTGGTTCATTCTCTCCCATTTTGACATCTATTAATTCAACATTGATGGGAGAACACAACAATGTCGACAGGTTTTTTGGTGGCAAATGTTTGGCGGGTGTAGATTGTGTAAATTGATCTACAACTACTTCAGAGCTATCTTCAATACATTCAATAACATCTTCTTGTGGTGGTGCGGTCGCACTGTAGCTATGGTCCAATGCAACTTTGCTGTAGTCTCCAAACACAGTTAATTCATGTTCTGGCCATTGGACATGAGCATCTCGAGCCTGAACACGCCTCACCTCAATTAATAGTTCCTCCATAGTGTACACGGTCTGGCAAGCCACATCTCTCATTCGCTTCACTGTCTGTGTGTGTATAGTTCTGACACCCACGGGTAACTGGAGGAGAGATTGGAAAAGGGATGTTCAGTTTAAACACAAGATGGAGTATAGTAGAATTGACTGGAAAATAACATAAAATAGTCCCCAGCACAAACATTTTTTTTAAAGTTATGAACTGTTTGTAACTAACCTTTTTTTGTTTTTTTTTCTTTGCAACTTTTTTGACTCGACCTTCAACATCTGCACGCTGTAGCTCCGATTCGTTTCCGCATGTCCTCCCTTCCTCTTGCGCTGCAACGACTATATTTTCTGTATCCGCATAGACAGCACGGAATGAGGCTCCATCGTCTCCCTGAAACATAGTACTTTCATTACTATGTATCAAAATATTGTTAGCATAAAACACACGTGAGCACGACCACACAGGTACATCTCAATAGCCAAACACGATTTAAACATTGTGTGCAACAATCAAACGACAAGTATTCGACCAGTGATGATCTATTTCGATGGAACTGTCAGTATCCATACCTCTGGCTCTGCATGGACTGCCATGAATGGTTGTATTGGAGAGGAGGCATCCGCATCTCCCTGAAACACAGTACTTGCATTAGTATGCTTTTCAATATTGGAAACACAACACACACTTGGGGTCGACGGCACAGGTACATATAAAGAGATAACCACAAATGATGCATTGTCCAAAAGAATCAAGGAAAATCCAAATATGATCGCATTTCATCGACTTATTTCAACGATTCCTTTACATCTGCATCATCTAAATGAGATGTTGTGATTGTGGTGGAGGCCCCGTCGTCTCCCTGAAACACAGTACTTGCATTAGTATGCTTTTCAATATTGGAAACACAACACACACTTGGGGTCGACGGCACAGGTACATATAAAGAGATAACCACAAATGATGCATTGTCCAAAAGAATCAAGGAAAATCCAAATATGATCACATTTCATCGACTTATTTCAACGATTCCTTTACATCTGCATCATCTAAATTGGATGTTGTGATTGTAGTGGAAGCTTTGTCGTCTCCCTGAAACACAGCACTTGTGTTAATAGGGAAGAAAGTATAGCAAATGGAATCACGTTATATGATCACGCATGATGGAGCTGTAATTATCCATACCTCGTGCTGCTGAAGAATATCTATGGATGTTGCAAATGTAGTGCGCACTTCCGAAAGCTGTTGCGCCGATTCGTATACGCATGGTCCCGCTTCCACTTCCCCTCGAATTACTTGAATGTCAGGCTCTGCATCAAGTGCACGGGTTGACGCTCCATCAACTGCCTGAAACATAGTACTTGCATTAGTGAGGATTACAATAGTGAAAACATAACACACACCTGGGGTCGACAGCACAGGTACATATCAACGGCTAACCACGAATGAAACATTGTGTAGAACAATCAAATGACAAGAATTCCAGCTCTGATGATGACGCTCGATGGAGCTGTCAGTATCCATACCTCCTGCTGGTGAAGAACATCTAGAAATGTTGTAGATGTGGCGGACGCTTCAGCATCTCCCTGAAAGACAGTACTTGCATTAGTATGGATAACACTAATTATAACCGAAAACAAACACCAGTGGACTATAACTAAGGTGTATATCAATTGGAAAGCACTAACCAAACATTCGGTAAAATGATTACACGATAAAATAAAAATATTACTTGACATGCATAAAACAGGTCTGTAGCGGATTAGCCTAGTAAGATTACCTGATACGCGCTAGAAGTGGTTGATAACTGCGACCACGTCAAGGATGTAGAATGTTCTTGCTTCAGATTCAAGGGATAGTCAAGAAGTTGTAAAGGTAAATTAATGATTGATAATGAAATGCCAATATCAAAAATAGCCATGTAAGGCGACAGAATACTTGTAAAATGCTCAATACAGCACAGTTCCCTGTTCCCATATATATACATTGCGTTTGTGGGTTATGAAATTGAAAAAGAATATATTGGTAAATGTCATTATTCAAAAAACTACACAATCATATCAATATCGAAATTATTACAAGGGATAGAACACCTACAATATCAATTAATCCGTTCGGATACCTACACACTACCGCAAGGCCTAAAGCTAAATCCGGACACTTGACTCACCGATGGCGGAATGTGGACGAATAGAGTGGGAATAGCGTTTTCGAGCAATTTCCGTGTCGTTCGCCGTTTATTCTTCTTTGTTACCCAAGATGTTGTGTACATGTCCAAGGAAAAGTGCCGGCTGCAGAGGCGGTATCGACCACCCCTCTTGTCCTGTAAGACTTGTTGGACTCTACTTTCCAGCTCATCCAGTGGATATCCGCAATGTCTGACCCATTCTCTTATTCGATCAACAGTTTTCGGGAAAACATGCATTGTAGTGCCTTCAGATTTCGCATGGGTCTTCGAATGGCAACCACTAATCGAACAGGCAGGCATTGTTGATAAATCTGAAAAGTAAATATTGACATTATTATACAATCTTCGAGAATAAAGATTTGATACAAAAGTAAATGAATCATACAATGATCAATGCAAGGTTTGTTTTGGTCGCAAGAACTATACCAGTTCATTATGTGCGGCTTAGTATTTGCATAAATTGCAGAAATGTATAAATGATGTGACTAAAAACTGAACATGTGACTCATCCCTTGGATGTTCTGTATTGCACGAGAAGGAAACATGCTTACATCATAGACTGGACAATTGACACAGATGAAAATAAATAGATCTATTGTTAGCATAGCGATGGAAATTCAAGTCAGTAGCAATGAGACCAATGAACATAGCACTATTGAGTACTCTACTCGCAAATAGATAGAAATTTAAAAATCTGCGAAATATGACCAGGAACATGGCCTTACCGAGACCAACAAACAGTTGGATTCAGCAAGCAGAGCAGTATGTTGCGGGAGAAAAGGTGGATGGCCACAGGTTGCGCACTGATGGGTATGCTCGAAGCGGTCACAGAAGTTCACGGATAGCACGACGATGAGCAGATTAGCATAGATCTCAGTGGTTCTCAGGTAGCACGTTCAGGAGTTGACTTGCAAAGCACAAAGATGTTCTCATGAGACATATCGAGTGGTTTTTAAAGTATTAGAAACTGGGGTGTGTTTGTGAATGAATGACGTATGTATGTCGTGGTATTAGGGGGGCGGCCTGCTTCAAGGGGCGGCCCGGCTGGAGACACGGGGTCCGAGGAGGCCATGTGACCGATGGCCCCTTGGCGTGGGACACCTTTTGAAGTGTACATGCTGTTTGGCACCTTGGCCGTTTGCGCCCGTGACAGCCCCCCATGCCAGCGCTCATCCCCGGGTGCGAACCGCCTTTGATAGAGGGGATGGGATGGATGGGCCTGGGGCGTGCAGATAAGGCACAGGAAGACTGCTGAATGGAGACACACTTATGTGGATTGCAGGGGGGCGGCCTGCTTCAAGGGGAGGCCTGGCTGGAGACACGGGGTCTGAGGAGGCCATGTGAGCGATGGCCCCTGGGCGTGGGATACCTTTTGAAGTGTACATGTAGTTTGGCACCTTGGCCTTTTGCGCCCCTGAAAGCCCCCCATGCCAGCGCGCATCCACCGGCGCGAACCGCCTTTGATACAGGGGGGTGGGATGGATGGGCCTGGGGCGTGCAGATAAGGCACAGGAAGACTGCTGAATGGAGACACACTTATGTGGATTGCAGGGGGGCGGCCTGCTTCAAGGGGAGGCCTGGCTGGAGACACGGGGTCTGAGGAGGCCATGTGACCGATGGCCCCTTGGCGTGGGACACCTTTTGAAGTGTACATGTAGTTTGGCACCTTGGCCTTTCGCGCCCCTGACAGCCCCCCATGCCAGCGGGCATCCACCGGCGCAAACCGCCTTTGATACAGGGGGGTGGGATGGATGGGCCTGGGGCGTGCAGATAAGGGACAGGAAGACTGCTGAATGGAGACACACTTATGTGGATTGCAGGGGGGCGGCCTGCTTCAAGGGGAGGCCTGGCTGGAGACACGGGGTCTGAGGAGGCCATGTGACCAATGGCCCCTTGGCGTGGGACACCTTTTGAAGTGTACATGTAGTTTGGCACCTTGGCCTTTCGCGCCCCTGACAGGCCCCCATGCCAGCGCGCATCCACCGGCACAAACCGCCTTCATATCAATATATAGTATATCGCCTTTATATCAATGATAGTATATCGTTGCTTATCAATAACAAATGCCACATACCAGAGATTCTTGTGAGCACAGACACACACTTCAACCAGTGTATTATAGTGGTCAAGACCCTAAGGCCTGTATAATCCAATGGTAATTGTTAGTATAGATATATGTGTGACTTTTAGAGAGACATAACCTACTGAAAGACTTTGAACAAGTGTTATTTAGTGCATGCATTATCGAGAATATGTTATGTTAGCTTAGATAAATAGTGACCACCCTGCTTCACAGCGACCAGACCTTCACCCATTCGGAGCACAGATGTCTGACGTCCATCCTTGAATGGAGACACACTTCATTAATTTAAAAAATCGAAACAAACGTTGTTAAAATATATGTGGTGTTTTATTTTGTATCTTATTTTCATGACACAAAAATACAAGACTTTAAAGATTATACAGGTCAGGTTGCAGCACAGCGAGAGAAAATCCCCTGTACTGACCGCTGTCACTCGGGAACGTTTCTCTTATGGCACGAACGACACAGGCGGGTATCACTCTTCGAACGCGGTGTCCAAGCCTCCCGTGGAGCCACCATGTAAAGGAACGATAGGCCACCAGCCTGTACCACCTGTGAAAAGGAATGAAACAAACTGTTTTTAAATGACCAACATAAGTTTAATAAACGTTTGTTGTCAATGACAATTCTTGTAACTAATGGCATTCTGCACGGACAAATGCTATCTAGACAATGCACACTATTGAACGACTTACATGCGTTACAATGATATGTAGATGTAATTTTGGATACAGTAGAAGATCATGAAATAGGAGTGGCATGACAAGCAGAGTATACTTACTCGTTACTCGGATTACGAGGACGAACAGTTGCGCGAAGTTCGTGCATAAGCACCATCATTATTCTCAACACGGCCCGTGTGAGGCAGGCTGCCCTGAAGTCTGGCAGCTCGGTGATGCATTGCGGTCGTGGCTCGCCTTCCGAAATGTAGGCCAGGCATCCCGAGTTTTCTCAGCAGCAGCAGTTCTCGTCCTCAGTTGGCATTAGCTCGCACCGATTGCATGTGCACCAGGTGGAGACGTCGTCCATTCGACTAGGCCCAGGCTCTTCATCTGTTGATTCGTCCTGCCAACTGCCGTCCGAATCCCCATCGTTTTCGCGTGCTTCCCTTTCCAGTAGTTCCTCCTCGGTATACTCGGGCTCGTACATGTAGGGCATTATTGTAGCCATTGTGTGGTAAACAGAGTAAAATAATTTACCGAGATGGTACAGGTGTTCACATGGGCTACAAGCGGCAAAGGTAGCTGACCAGAGCACTGAAACGAGTCACAGATTACTCAAAGTAACACAGAGAGAGGAATGGAATCGAAAATCTGCTGCTGTGTCTTGTGAAACGGTCTGTTTATACTTATTAAGAAAAGAGGCGTCCTGCCATTTCCATGGCGTCACGTCATTAGCTGAAGCGCAGCGAATGTTGACACGAGACATGCTTTGGCGTTGGGAAATGGGCGGTACGAGGCTGCTGATGACAGGCTCAGGGGCGGGGGAATTGATTTAGTGCCGCAAAAGCAGGTCAGCCAGGGCGATGGGGGAAAAGATAGGATTATCAGAAAATGGCGGCTCCCTGGTGCTTGTTTTCGCACGCGTTTAATGGACAAAAACTCGGGTAAGGTCCATAGGAAAGTTTTCTAAAATCGAGCCACTTAGGCTTAGAAAAACATGGCGGACCCGTAGGGACAATAAACATTTTTAGTAGACCATGCCTTTAAAGTCTGTTTTCTCTGTTTTCTCTCACAGCGGTGGGCCAGCAGTTCTTTTATTAGATGTGTGAATTTATGTTAGTTTAATTAAAGATCATATTTCTATACCTCTTTGGTCAGACAGTCTGTTATTTGGTACAGCCGTACTCGTGTCCTTGTCTTGCATCTTCCAGCTGAAAGTCCTCCCGAAAAGAATAGCCTGCGCTCAGCCCACGATAACAAATGAAGCAAAGGAAGCATACCTCATTGGGCTGTGCCTGTTTCGCCTTTATGACTGGGAACACTGCTGGCTAAGGAGTAGTGTGGGGGCTTAGTAAGTGCTTTTGACACTACTCATCACTATTATACTGCAGAGCAGAAGTCATTTCGTCATTGTGCGTGCAACACCATCAGCCACAATTTTCAAAATTGCTAAGCATTGCTTATTATGCAAGGTTTCCTTTGTAGGAGCAAATGGTTTATAATATAAATGAATGATCAAAATGGAGGAGGAGTGAGGAAAATGTTTCGTTTGCCAATTAACTCAATGGCATCGCTCCATGATGTTCCTTCGAATTATTCTTTTTAGAGGACTTTATTAGGACATCCCCTCCCATGTTGATTTTGGCATTGCTTGTTTGGAATATAGACTCATTAACGTGGTTAAGGAACTACAGATCCCAGTCCAGTTAGGGTAACTGGGCCAGGTTCAGCAGCCTGTGCACAGGAAATGAAACCAGGCCGAGCCGGTAATAACAAAGCACTCATGAATGAACAGAAGCGGTAATGGGGGTGGAGGCCCAATGCCACTCAGCTGAGGCAGAAGGGGAGGACTGTTGATGGGGTGGGGTTTAGGACCCACCAGACAGCTGCGTAATAAAAAGAAAGCATCACAATACGTCATATCCAGAATTAGACATTGACGATGGACTAAAATGTTTATGAAAGGGACTATTATTTTGGTGTGAGGTGGGATAAGTGTGCCGAAAGGGCTAGCTGTGATTTTCTGCAATCTTCTATAGTCAGGTGACCATTGACCTATAAAGTTATGGGGACGCTGAGGGCAGGTTATGTCAGTTAGGTGAGGTTCTGGTGATGTACAGGATGCTATTTTTACTTTATTTTCAAACTAATTAATATATCTCCTATGTATCACCCGAAATTAATGGGTAAACCTATTTTCTCCAGCACCTTGTTCTGACCACATGCCTTGTTTCATTAATTGCTTGACATTCTACCCTCTAAACTCTATGTGTTCTGGTATACATTATGTTCCTGTTGCATCTACATAACTGTCTACCTTTAAGCTGCGGAAGAGGTTAAGTCTGGTCCAGGTTCTTTCACTTCCCTGACCCTTTCGAAAGGTTGTATTTTACCAGAATGTCAGCTGTTCTTTCTGCTTCATCATCTGACCCTTCTCTTGTTCTTCTTCAGGAGGAAGGTTCTCCCATTTGCACCCTACCTTTTATCCTGACCACATGACATACACCTGGCTATCAATATGAACTCAGTGGGACTCTTCGAGGTAAGCCTGTTTCTTACAAAGCAGTCCTTTTCTCATCCCAGACATCATGCCCTCCCCACAGAATGGGCATCATACTTGGCTCTCCCTTGGACAAAACATAGATCATGTTGTTGTCTTTTTTCCCTTTTATCAATTCCCCCTCCTCCAGAGTAAACTTAGCGTCCCACTAATCAATCCAGTTCACAAAGGATTTAGAGCCTATTTTCCTGCACATCTGGTAGTTCAAAAAGAGTGACCATCATTCTGGGGGGCGTAAGTGCCCTAAATCTTAGTTCATGTTTTGACGTCTGAAGCCCTCTGCCTTCGCTCCCAGGAATACCACCTTGGTGTTAGGCCGCAGCCATTCACGTCTTCAACTGCACGCATTCTGACCTAATTAGTTCAAAGACCTCTCTGATATGGGGTTATATGTATGTTTGTTTACCGGGGCTGGAAATCGGGAGACACTAATAAAACGAGAAGCAAGGCCTCGTTGTTCTGTGTTATTTGGGAGAACAGAGCTTGCGAGGATTCAGGCCTACTCGTAAATGCGATGTTAGTTCATGATGTGTCTATTGTGTATATAAGCATGCTATGTCCTACTTCAGTAAATTGCAACATTGCTAATTAACTTCCCCTTCATGGGTTTCTACTCCTACCACTTATCCTTATCCATGATACCCTCCCTTCCCACTCACCGTCCTGTGTTCATTTCCATATTCTAATATATTTTCCACAGTCTAAATCATTAAGGTGGGGCGGTGGCCTGGACGTGCATCCCAACATTTCGACTGTCTGTTTTTTGCCTTACGTCCTGGCTCCATTCTGTGTGTGTCTTTCCTTCAATGCTAGTGTTGTTGTTACTGTTGTAACACTAACTAAGGCATCCCACTGATATGACATATAGCAATGACCCCCTCTTCCCGTGGTGCACAGATCTGGTAATGGCCCACCAGGCCCAACCTGAGGTAGCCTTGAGAGAATCAAGGTCCGTGGCGAGGGCTCAAGGGCTTTGCCAGCCCTGTTCTCCTCTGAACATGAGGGTTATCGCAATTAGAATCCCAGGTTTTGCATCCAGGATGCTAATCGCGTTTAACATTGTTCTTTGGGAAATGGATTGCACACGTATCGTGTATGCCCAATTTACTTAAGAAAAAACATAAAACAAGATGGCCGGCATAAGCCACTTTACTGTCTCAGTGGTCATGATGAGAGTTGGGGGAACGAGAAAGATGAGGTTGTCTGCGTTACACAGACAAAAGGGGGTTCGCGCTTGGTGGCCTTTGTGGCGGGAGCATTAGGATTACAGCAGGTGAGTTGATTAAAGTTGGGAAAAGGGTGCCCATGGCAGAGGCTAAGCAAAAAAAAAGATTGCAGCCATGTTCCACAATATTTCACCATTACATGCTAGACAGTGCTCCTGCAGGGTCTCCATCCCATTCCTAACCTCATATTCTGCACAGCACAGACATATGAGGAACCCCCTTAATGGTCACTAAGACCCTACATTGTGGAAAAAGAAAGGAACTTGCAGATTGTGAAGAATGTGGCTCACAAACATCTATTCATGTGAATGCGCAAGCAGCATATTGCTGATACTATTCAGCAAATACTAGCAAATAACCAGTACATGAGCATTTGAGACATCCTTGTGTAGATGAAGAGATGCTTGAAGTCTCCACAACAGAGCAAGGAATTGCACATGCGGCAAAACACAACAGGTATAGGCACCAGCAGCATTGTCCTGTAGTCAGGTGACCAGGGAGCCATGTCTCGTTGATGACAAGATGTCGGACCACCATTTTATTCCTTCAGTATATGAAGCAGTGACCCACTCCGCTGCCCAAATGACGAGAAGCAATACCAAGCGGGAGAAAGAAAAGAGGGAAATGACAGAATCAGGAAAAGGAAACAAAGAGAAGATTGGAAAGGAAGTAGGAGGAGGAAGGAGAAGACTAGGTGGAAGAGAGCAGGGAAGAGTGTAGCAGAAATAAAGGGAAAAACTGTTGTAGGCATGGGCAAGCACGGTGCTCCTAAGCTAGTGGCGAAGAGACAACAAAGTACTCAACACCAAGTGGAGCCAAGAGACTCGCAAAAGATCTGGTCAAGCCCTTAAGAAAAATGGGGAAACTTTGATGTTCTCTGGGGTCCAACTAAGCTGCTCCTGATGTATGTTATGCCTGACCCCTTCCAGACTACATATGGGTGCTGGGCTGGTGGTACTCTGTAGCACTGTCTAGAAGCACCAAAGTGACACTGTGACAACTACTGCACCAGTCAAGAAAGACAATACCATGAAAGAAGTGCTTGGAAGCAATATAGAATCCCCGTCACTGTGAGAGACTGTTTGAACTACCCAGTCCCACTGCCCTATCATACAGAAAAAGGGAAGGACCGAAGACAAGAGTCCTTAAACCAGTGGAGAGTAGAGTAAGAAACGGTGCCACTTGCTGTTATGATTCGAACCCTGTTACAGTCTGTACAGTAAACCTTTTCATAGCAAAAATAAAGAAACGCCTTAATATCATATTGGGTTTCAAACCATTTGTTGATCCCCGGTGCAGTGTGCATTCAACAGTTTCAGAAGTGCAAGTTCCATCAGCCCGGGAAATAAAAGGCAAGGGACCGTTTTTGAAGACCACTTTCTCTCATTGGACATTGCAACTCATGAGTGAACGCTTCAGTCTCCAGCTACTGAATAATGATTAAAATGATTGGTCCATAGAAGCGGCAAAGTAAAGGAGCTTTTTGCCACTCGTTATTCCTTTCAGGAAATCCAGCAACGAATGTCCTTCATGAGAAGGGGAAAACACTCCCACAGAAGAGACTATATATACACCCGAACCAAATTAAACATTTCCATTGTTCTGTACACTAACATTGCCTTTCACTTTACATTACTCTACCTTTAGATATTGGCCCTCATTAGGACCCAGGCGTTAAGGGGTTTACGGCGCCGTAAACGGCGCCGACCCTTAACGCCTGATTCCAAGGTCCCTTTGCGGGATGGTGATTTTAACGCCTGCTTTTTGCAGGCGTTAAAACCCATGCCGCAAAGGGACCTTGGTGCTAATTACGCCACCGTAATTTACGGTGGCGTAATTAGCGCCTTTCCCCAGTCCCATTATGCCCTATGGGGCAAAAATGGGAATAGGGAAGGGTAAAATGGGAAATGGGGATTTACTGCCCCACTCACCTTGGAATGGGGCGGTAAATCCGCCAACCACCATGGCGTAAACATAGTTTACGCCATGGTGGTAAGGGTACGACCCAGGCGGTAACTTACAGCCTGGGTCGTAATGAGGCCCATTGTGTGAGATCTATGATCGCCTTCTTCAAGGGTTTGATGAAAGAACTGTATGTTATGTTATGTTATGTAAATGTATATAGCACACTTTCACCCGAGGGCATCATGGCGCTCACCAGACAAAAGGATACAGCAGGATTCAGCAGGCAAGATTCATACCAGAAAAGTCTTCAAATCCCTGTGAAAAGGAAGATGGTCAGAGGTGGCAAGCAGGGACAGGAGAGTCTATCCATGCTGAAATCTCTACTATCCCCAATGAATGGGATTGCAATCACAAATGGAGTACTACACTGTGCACAGAGAGCACAACAACTTAAATCAGAATTTATTTTGCTTTAGCATGCAAAATAATCTCCCGCTTTTTTGCACCAATGCCATTCTTAAGTGCTCTCATCATTTGGACAGTACTGTTTGTGTACTTTTCATTCTTTAGATAATTGTCCACAATAAATCAAACATTAAATGTACTGTATAACAGGTAGCTTATTTAGAAAAAGGGTATGTGACAGAGAAGCAATGGACGCTTCTACTTTTGGACATTTATTTGAACGTAATCAGAGCTGGCCCACGGCAATCATGCTTACTTACTGAAGAAGAAAACAAAGTACTGCACTGTTTTTTTTAAATATTTAATTTACATTTATTGACACAACATGAAATTCCCAGTTGATAAGTACACAAATACATCTATTTATTGACTTTGATGTATAAGGTACTAGCTGTGTATGTGTCGGAGATGGGTTTCTCTACCATGGATTGTTTAACAGGAGACTGGTGTATCTGATTCTTTAGTCATGCTCGTGAAGAGAAGAGGAAGGGCTTATCCCTGTAGGAGGCCATCATGGCCCCCAATGAGTAACGGGTTACCACGGAGGCCTACCCTAGGGTAGAGTCCAAGCCAGGAGGAACCCCTCTGGGGTATTAAACCTCTGGCAATTCGCAAACAGGTGGTTTGTGGACGATGTAGTGTACGGTGTAGCCATGACCAGGGCAGGATTGATCAAGGAGCGAAGCAGAGCAAGAACCTCTGAGGAGCGGACTAGTGCAGGAGTGATTCAAAGAGTGGATCAGAGCAGGCTGATTTGAAAGCAAGAACGGGAATAGACAGAGAGAGCAGAAATCATGGCGAGAACTGGGAAGGAACAGAGGGAAGTTTGGACAGAGGCAGCAAAAAGGTAACAAGGTCAAGGAAAGCGTACCTGCAACATGAGAGGGTTGCGACACACCATGGTTGTTCCTGTCTGGTGCTGATATGGGCACCATGATGACCGATGTGTAAGTGCTGATTTGATGTGAGTTTTACGACTAGACCATTACTAGGGATGCCGAAAGGCATAACGGGCTCCAGTGAAGATGCAGTAATGTGGAAACATGACTGCATGCCGCCTCCCAAGGCACACGCCCCTAGGTTTGCCAGGATGCAATCAGTGAAGTCTAAGGAGCAATGCTGGGGCCTGTACGTGCCAAAGCGGCTTCTATGAACGATCACAAGGGTTACACTTTCCAATCCATAAGGAATTGTAATGGGCCCCTACGGTAACTGGAATAACAGATCAGAGCAACCTCAAATTAAGCAACACCGTCATGCAACACAAGAGGGGGAGGAAGGTGTACTCTCTGGGAAAACCGATCAGGAGAGCATCTCCTTAGTAGCAAAGAGTGAAAAACAGGGTAGATCCTGGATCAAGAAGAAGGAAGGCATAACAGGGTTCAACCTCTGCAGGACCCGAAAATAATCAAAATATCGTGGGACAAGTTTAGAAGGGACAAGATGATATGGTAGTTCTCAGAGGCCAGCCATACTTGATCCCCCACCTGAAAGGATGGGTCGTAGGCCCTGCAATGATCTGCCATTTTTTCATGGATTCCTGAGAGGAATGTAATTGGGAAGTTACCATCCTATGGCCAACCTGTATGTCTTTGACTAAAGCTTCCACCTATGGTACAAGAGAAGGACATACAGGTCGCTTTGGAAACATTCAGGGGTAGTAACCGTACAAGGCCAAAAAAAGGAGAGGAATTGGTATTAGAGTGTACAGAGTTACTGTAGGCAAACTCTGTGACAGGAAAGAGCGAATGCCAGTTGTCTGCAGCAGCAGTGGAAAAGCAGCACAGATATTTCTCCAGGACCTGGTTTACGCGTTCAGTAGCCCTGTTGGTCTGAGGATGATATCTTGACAAAAGGTCACGTTCAAGAGCCAAGATGAGCACAGATGTTTCCAAAATCTTGACGTATATTGTGATCCATGGTCAGACACTATGGAGACAGGCAATCCATGGAGGTGAAATACACCCTGTAAGAATAATCATGCTATTTCAAAGGCAGTTGGGATTTTATTTAAGGCTTCAAAATAAGACATCTTGGTGAATCTATCCACAGTAACAAATATGGCTGACGTGCCATCAGACAAAGGTAGTTCCACAATTAAATCCGTGGATATCGTCTCCCAAGGGCCAGCGGTAACTGGACTGGGACAAAGTCTCCCCATACATAGCTGGTTGGAATGATTACACTGAGCACAAACAGGGCATGTGGGTACCTACTCCTTAACATTCTTACACATACCTGGCACCAGAAATACCTGGAGAGGCTGTTACCGTCGTTTCACTGCATGATGAACTGCTGCCAGGTAATCATGATGCACTCGAAGTGCTTGTTGTCATAGTGAGGCTTTGGGAAGATATAACTGTTTACCCTTGAACAGGTAGCCCTGATGGTCGTGAACGGTTCACTCTTTTTGTCAGGAAGGATACCCGAATTTAGATGTTCTCGGGTGGCTTGTTGGACTCGCAGGAAAAAGGTTCAAATAGATAAAAAAGAAACATTTGTTAGCCAATAGGCGTTCTGGAAGACTGGTATCTAGGAAAGCTCGAGAACAAGGCTCATCCTTTCTTCACACGGCATCAGCGACCAGTGCAGGCATGATCCAAGGAGCAGAGCAGAGCAGGAAGTTCTGAGGAGTGGACTAACGCAGGAGTGCTCCAAGGAGTGGAGCAGAGCTGGAAGATCTGAGTAGCGGACCAGTATAGAAGTGTTCCGAGGAGCGGACCAGCACAGAATGGGAATAGACAGAGAGAGCAGTAGTCAGGAGCAGGGAAGGAACAGGGGGAAGCAGGGCAAAGGAAGCTAAAAGCTATCAGGGACATGAGAGGGTTCAGACAGAACATAGCCAGTCCCATCCAGCGCTGATATGTGAGCTATCATGACTGACGTGGAAGCGTTAATCTGATGTGAGCGTACCAACTAGACCATTACTTAGGATGCTACAAAGGCGTAATGGGCTCCATTGCAGCTGCAGTAATGTGGAACCATGACAGTGATCAGCTACATTTTAGCAACCCAGAAGGGATGGGTTGTGAGATAAATGATGTTAGCAACCTTAGGGCATTAGGATCAGGTAAGTGCCAAGGGTCAGAAAAGCACAAGACATACAGTCTTTGAAAAGGACAAGTGTGAAGTGCCTTCATCCAGTCCTGAACAGGGTCGTGCAGCAAGTGCAGAGCTCCACAGCTCAGTCTGCTTGCTGGCACAGAGGAAACATGCATATATGAAAGGTTAGGGACCAGTAGTGAAGAGGCAATAATGCTAGTGGCCAAAGGCAACTTTGAAGAGGAGAGTCTTGAGGCCTTTCATGAAATAAAGGTGGTTGTCTCCAGCTCTAATCGGAGTGGTCAGATAGTTCTGGAGAGTAGCTCCTAGTTACAGCAGGTGTTCTACCGCCAAACGTTCTTCTCTTTCACTGCTAGATTTCTAGAAACCTTTTGGGGCTGATCCAAGGTGCTTGGTAGGGAGTTTCTTGAGCTCCAAGTAGCCAGGGCCGCAGAGCCAATAGGCCTAATAACTAATGTAGAGAGATTTGAAGAAGATCTGTGCATCCACAGGGAGCCAGTGAAGCAACTTCAAAACATGAATAATATGCTCTCCTGGCTTCAGCCTAAGGCTGAGTCTGGCAGCCTTGTTTTCAATTACCTGTACTTGGCGGATAAGTACCTTAGGGGTGTCCAGGTATAGAGCATTTCAGAAGCCTCTGCTTAAGAGGATGGAAGCCCCAGTCCCTTTCTTCATGTGAGGAAAGTCGAGGAAGAGGAGGATGTGATTCAGTAGATGAAGCCAGAAGTTTGATTTCTTGGATAGCTAAAGCACTAGTGGGTGAAAGGGAGTGAGCCATTAAACATAACCCCAGTATCCTGGCACCGGCATCAGAGTAGTGGGAGTTCACACAGAAGAGGACCAGGAGAATTGAAGGGATGCAGGGATGACAGAACCCATGTAAATTATGTCACTTTTTCTTGCACAAGACTCAAGCTGTTAATAAACCTCAAGTCCTGGGGAAGGGAGAGGAATGCAGTGTTATAGCTTGATGCGAACAATTACATTTTGGTACTGCTATACATTAACTTCAATCAGTGGAGAGCATTAGTTTGGAGAATGTTGTTTTGCACTGTAGATGTAATGCTGGGGGGATTTTGAGGGTTGGAGACATGTATCTTGGATGGAGGTGGATGAGAGACAGCACTAGAGGGCAAGTGTTGATGATGGTTAAGATCGGGGCAGGGGACATGTATTCTGTATTTTATCCTCAACAACTCATTTATCATATTATTGCAGTGTTATGTTATGTTATGTTAACAATTTTGTAAAGCGCTCATAGGCCCATAGGCACCTTGGCGCTGAAGTACAACTGACAGAGCAAGCCCAACTGGCATTAAAAAAGAAGAGTTTTCAAAAGACCTCTAAACTGCTGATGTTTAGCAGCGTGTCTAAGAGTGGAAGGGAGTGCATACCAGAGTCTACCTGCTGCCACAGAAAAGGCACGACTGCCAATTCTGGACAGACGGTACCTTGGGACAGAAACTAGACATGCATGCCCAGAATGTGGCGCTCTAGCAGGAAGGTAGGGGGCAAACTTAACACAAAGATAGTCCGCACCTTGAGGATAAAAAGCCTCATGAACTAAGCAAAGGGCCTTAAACTCCACAAGTCTAGCCACTGGAAGCCAGTGGAGAGAACGCAAAATCCATACGGTGTGTTAGTGGCCACACGGGCCACCAAATTCTGCAACAGCTGAAGCCAATGGGTAAGCCCCACCGGCAGAGCCAAAAAACAATAGTCACAATAATCTATAGGGCTCAAAACTAGTGAGGCCATCACCAAAGGCCTTAGGTGGCAAGGTTAAAAAAGGCATAAAGTGTTGTATGTGGACATCTAGGAACCTTTAGTGTTTAATGACAGAATCATAGTCCTCAGATTAACAGATTAAGAGGCAAGAATGCCTTGCTGTCTATTCCAACAATGCTAACATTTTTTTAACTATTGCTAATACGGTTTTAAAGCTCACCAGAGGTTGGAACAGAATATGGACCATCACAACCAGAACATTCAGATACTAACACTCACCTACTTGCCCTCTACATAATGGTTCACAATGGGAAGAGGGGCATCCAGGCAGCTGTGGTCCTCTTCCTTGGAACCACAGGATGTGGAAGAGGGCCTTCTGCTACCATGTGCAGTAATTGAGTCAGGCTGTGTGAGCTGGATTTAGAGTTACCAGTGTGCCCATGTCTAGAGTACCAAGGAATGATGGTGTGTAATGATGTCATAAGTGGTCCTAAAAATGGGAGAGGTGCCAAGGAGATATGTATTTATTTGTTATTTATTTGCACCGACAGCCCGCAGGCATCTGGGCGCATATGAACACAGGGACATAGTTTCACAGGACAACATTGGTGCCCGTGCAATCAACCATCTTTCTTGGTGTGGGAAGGAGTGGGTGTGCTGGGGGGACACTGTGGGGATGAAGGTCAAAGGTGTGGAGGAGAGTTTTTTTCTGAGGAGCACTGACCATGATATTCCAAGGTGCTGGTGTGGAAGGTATAGAAGGCTGAGGTAGATATAAGGAGCTGCCTCACCTTCAATTCTAACTCAACAAATCAGTGGATAGCAAATGAGGAGTCACTAGCAGCATATCTCATCCTACTGCTTCATCTGAGCCTACAGCTCAGCATGGCCATTTTCTATAATCTAACTCAAGAGATACAGACTATTTCCTATGAGTCAAACATGCTGCTTCTGGCTGCATAAGTCACTATACATGCTCTGCATTGTGGAGCATGGGGGCTATGGCAACCATGCAGGTGCCAGGGTCTATTGAGGGCAAACAAATAGTCGTTTCTTCTCTTTGGAAACACTCTTTTGCTCAATATCTGCAATATCTGCACTGCCCAGACATTCTTGCATGTACTGCATCTATGTACCATCATCATATCTGTGGGCAGGTTGATTTGGTCCTGCCTTTTTTTCCGACTCAATAGTACCTTAGTCTGCAATTCCTCCTCTAAGAATCTTTCAGATATTCAGTTGTAGGGATAATTAGTACACATATTTCAACAGTGCACTAATTTCAGCAACACCACAGTCTCCTGTAGGAGGTGTGTGTTCCACTGTAGAAATGGTGCTAATGTTGCAGCACATATTAGGTGTGATTTTGTAATGATTTGAGGTGATAAGGGCCAACCAAAGAAGGGGTGATTTGGGATTTAGCTTAGCAAAGTGTAGGGTAGGATTCTAACAATTAACACTACTAATTACTAATCCTACTAATAACTAGCCTTAACAAAACAAATACTAGTGATTGTTAATAATTAGACTGGGGCTGCTTAGGCCATAGCCCACACTGCAGGCTGTGGGTGCAGGAGCGTTCGCCCCACAGTGCTGGCTTAGAAACTAAATGCAAAGCTGAACTGCAGTGTGCTTCATGGACATGTGGATCTGAGCTTAATGAGACAGCAGATTGTGCTTCATAAAAACAGCTCCTTTGTTTAAACAAGAATGCAGAGAGTATATCAGGATTATTTGTTGTACAATTCGTCTAGGCTGAGAAGAGTGCTGTATAAAGGTCATTGTGGAGAAACAAAACTTGTTTTGGAAAATGACTGTGGTGCTGACTATAAGGGCAGGTGTTTTGATTGATTGATGACCACAAGGCAGAAGGCACGAAAATGAGTGGTGAAACAATATGGATCATTATGAAGATATAGGCAAAGGGAGAGGTGAAGAAATAAAGACTTATAAGCAAAAGAAAGGGGAAAGAAAAGGGTTGGTCACAAGGGAAGTGAGGAGTAGCACAAGGAGACAGGTAAGAATACGAAAAGGGAAGAGAGACAATTGGATTCTGCAGGGGTTTGGCCTTGAGAGAAGTAAGGGTGAGCAGAAGGAGAGAGGCAAGACATAAAATTAGCAGTGTCGCATAGCAATTTGCTATGTAATTCTATAGGTTTGCTAATTAAATTGACACTTGTGTAGCACAGCTAGCTATTTAAATTACCCTGTTACATGAAAGCATAACCCACCCTGCATTCCTCTCTTTCCCCCAGGTTTCTCTCCCTTTTTTCTGTTCACTGTAAGAGCAAAGGGGCTAGTGGAGAGAGAGTGCACAAGTAAACATTTTCTCAACATTTAAGTGCCAAAGGCCTGTGAGGAAGTGCTCGGCAATATTTTCATTTTCCAAATAAGTGCAAACTAGAAGTAATCAGAATGTTAATTTTATTAGGCTAACTATATCCTGTTTGGCAAAGACCAGTATGCATTCAATTCAAATGACAGTCATGCAATTCCATTCCTATAAATGTATGTTTTTGCATAATGAATAGTTACAGTATTGCTACTGTAAAGCACTGCATTGTCTCCATGCTTTACAGTAAAGTTTAGGTTAGTGTATCTAAAGCTCATAGTGTTAACTATATTTCATTTTGTTGGGGACGATGCCTCATATTGATAGTGAACACTTTGGAAAATGTACATCAGCACAGAGCCAAATGCTTTTGATGGCAAGCATAGTTCTGTGACCTTCTGGTTACTTACAACTGAGCAACTGGTATTATATCCATGAGTTGATCCCATACTCCTTCACATTCTATCTTTTAACCCTGTTTGTCTATACCAGCTACCATGAAAGTGAGTTGGATGCAAACTACTATTGTCCACCTAGTTTACCCAGCTCTCTGCTTGCTACACCATCCGCTCTCCTTAGTCTCTTACTTTCTTTCCTCTTAAATAATGAATATATAATCATAACTAGATGTTTACGGAAAGTAGTGATCAATAGTTCCATCCAGACTATACATCTACAGGTCTGCTGCAATACCATAGACTGTAGGTATCCCCCAGATCTCGCTTTAGTCTATGATTATGATTGCATTATATATTTGCTCCTGTTTGAGGGAGCTGGCCAAACTGATTTCAGAGCCTTTTTTATCATATATATTTATTTGTGTCCATTCCTGCAGTAAACCTTTTACATTTTACAGACACTCATCCAGGGCGTGCAGTCTTTTTGCTCACTCGCATAGCCAAGTAGATTTTATGAAGGGTGAGTACCATTTGCAGGAGCTGCTTGATACATTGTTTTCAATAAAATGGCAAATACATGATTCACTGTGCATGAGTGGCTTCTGGGTGTCAGCAGTGTGCCAAACATAAAGTGGGTTTGTGGTGAAATGTATCATTTTAAAGAAAGCACATTTACATATGTTGTCATACATTGCCATGGGTTGAGGTAATTTCTATTAGATCGTGTAGGTAAACTAAGTTACTCGACCTGCAGGTCTTGCAGAATTTTGAAGAGTTTGCAATGCCTGACTCATCTGACTAATGTCTCACTTCAGCAGTTCACAGAACTGCTCATTTTATGTCTTGGATACAAATAACGTCTGGTGACATTCAAGATAGTACAGCATTGCTAATCTACTGGGTTTGTTAGCTAATCAAGAAACATAATTAGCTCGTTCATTCACACACGCACCCACACATCATACACTCACTTAATCACACACACACACATTACATGATACATATACACACCCAAGCATGCATGCACGCATACATACATACATCATGAACATGCAACAATTTCGCACACACATTTACAATACAATTTATTTTCTTACCTTTTTGGAAGAATCCGTTGCTCCAATTGACTCCTCTCCAGGCACGCCTCGTCTCCTATTCTCCAAACACAAAGAAGCAGTTCCTATCCTGAGCAGAGCAAAAGATCAGAGGCCTCCATCTCGCACAAATGTCTTCGGAAGTCACTTAAGAAATTAAGTCTGGGAGGTGCTCCTAGGACAATGGGTGCAAACACCCCCCACCCGCACTAAGTGGACTGTGGGGTCCCCCACTATGCTAACAACAGCATACAAATATTTTCTTTCATCAACACCGGCATGCTGTGGATGCGCGAGTTCACCATGAGGGCCGGAGTACTATCTTGCAGAGAAGCCATTCGTGTATACGTGTTATACAGCACACGCACAACGTGTGGGAGTGGGGTCATGATAGCTGACCTTTTCTAAGGCTGTGATATAGTGATTTTGCAAGATGCCAGTCGCCTTTGATGGCTGTGGGGGGGAATCGGCACATCAGTGGATATGATTTGACATTCTTACCACGTGAATCCCAATAAACTGGCTGGCTTTCACAAAAGCAATAATACGATTAAGAAGTAATATGAGGTCAATTAGCACCATGTCGCCCTATCAATTTGACAAGGTTATGGGCCTCATTACGACCCTGGCGCTAATGGGTTAACGGCGCCGTAAAAGGCTGCGGCTCCGTTAACCCATTAGCGCCTTACTACGAGGTCCCTTTGCGGGACCCGACCTGAACGGCTGGTCTAGACCAGCCGTTAAAGTAGGGACCCGCAAAGGGACCTTGGTGCTAAGTACGGTACCGCAATTTGCGGTACCGTACTTAGCGCCTTCCCCAGTCCCATTGAGCCTTATGGGGCAAAAATGGGAATGGGGAAGGGCCAATGTTCAATGGGGAATTACCGCCCCTCCAACCTTGGAATGTGGTGGTCATTCCCCATTGAACATTGGCGGACTCGTTACGATACCGGCACCAACCATGGTGCTAATAGCGCCATGGTTTAGCGCCAGTATCGTAATGAGGGCCTATGTCTTTACATCAACGGCAATTGTAGCTGTAAAACGTAAAAGGAAAAGAGCGTTAGTTATCTGGGGGGAGCGGAGGGGTCTAACTTGGCTATTTCAAAGGGTGACAGACGTAACTCTAAGCACCTGTCCCGCTTCCCTTAGCAGCATTGGCGGCCTTTAGTGAAGCCTACTGGGCAAATGTACGAGTTTAGGCTGATGGCATTCTATAGCATGTCAAGTAGTAACTACCTACTGTTTAGTGTTAATAATCATAAATAAAGCGTTTAACACTATGCATCACCTACAAATGCATTACAAAAAAAGGACCTATCTATCTCAATAACACCCTGCACCCTAAAACTAACATAAGACTACTGAGATCCAACGACAAACTCCTCCTGGACCCCCCCCCCCGATTCAAAACCACAAGAGCAGGGGGCAGCAGCTTCACCACCTTAGCCCCCAAACACTGGAACTCCCTTCCTATCATCATCAAAAAAGCATCCTCCTTCACGATCTTTAAAAAACAGCTTAAAACCTGGTTATTCAACCAATATTAGCACCCAAGGATAGGACTCCTTCCTCCGGACACTGTTGTAAATACTTAGGACCCTGTTTAGTGCTGTTAATATATTGTAACCTATATCATGCAATGTAACCAATGTAATGTTTGAACATGACTATTTTCTAAGCTGTCTTATAACCTCGCCGTGACACCTGAGGGTCTGGGCGTGTAACAAATAAATAAAATAAATAAAATAAAAATAAAGGTGTAGCACTTCACTGTAATGGAACACCAATTGAATGTATAACGAAATGTCTGAACTACTGAAAAACAAAAGAAGTTCTAAAATGCAAATAAAATATTTTCTTTTATGAGCAACTACATCAGTGAGTGGTTGACCTTCAAGGAGTGGGCAGACACATACCCAGGCAGGTATTCATGCCTATTTGGTATATTACAGAAGCAGGAAGCGCCAGCACCTGGACACACTACTGCTGGTCAGTATACTGACTACCTGGCGATAGAAAAAGAATCAAGTGATTGTGGAGTTACTGTGCAGGAGCCAGTAGAAATGACCTCCTGCTATCTTATACTTTACAGTCACATACATGCCATTGTGCTCTAGGGACGCCGTACTACAAGTCCCAGAATGCAAAGAAAATATCAGCCAATCATCTCCTGAGAAATAATTGGGCCTTTGTTTAGTAATTTCTATTGGTAATGTTTTATAATTAAACATTATACACTATGAATTTAATTTCAAATATTGAAGCAGAGAAGTTTCTACCATACATATATACTTAGGTCATTAATAAATCATCAGGAAAATCATGTATTAGATTTAAAACTTCCTTGTGTCATAATACTTTTTTGTCTCATTCCATATTGATAATAAGGCCAAAAACAGAGAAATGTGAAACCCATTTGCACAAATTGTCCAGACAATGGGCATCATTACATAGAAGGTACCGGTGACCGTTAACCCTTACCGCCTTACTACGAGGTGTAGACCAGCCGTTAAAGTTGGGTCCCGCAAAGGGATCTTGGTGCTAATTACGGTACCGCAATTTGCGGCACCGTAATTAGCTCCTTCCCCATTCCCATTATGCCCTATGGGGCAAAAATGGGAATGGGGAAGGGCCATGGAGAAAGGGGGAATTACTGCCCCGCCAACCTTGGAATGGGGTGGTAATTCCCCTCTTCTCCATGGTAGCACCGGTATGGTACCGGCGGCAACCATGGTGCTAATAGCACCATGGTTTACCGCCTTCCGTGTAATGAGGCCCAATATCTGTTGTAAGAGAATCGAATTCTCTAGCAAATGTACCTAAAATCTTATATGTAGCTTGCTCAAATCATCATAGTTGATAAATACATTCTTTAAAGTCTCTCCTTCCTTCTTCTATTTACTACAGTAACATATCCTTCAAATTAATTCCCCACCAAAGCCCCTTCAATTCAAGAGAGTGTAGCCTCTGTAAGCCAAATGTCATGTATACGCGTCTTGCCTACTTGTGGGGAAGGAAAAAAGAATCGGGTTGATGGCTCAGGTACTACAGCAGACCATTGAAACATTTTTTAGCAAGCACTTTCTATTCAAGATACCATCTTGTTACACCCGTCCTACAAACTGATCCTATACTGACGTTCCCGGAAGTTGGGTCTAATTCATTGACCAACCACTGTCTCTAAAAATTGATTAAAGTTGTAACATAGGAGTAGCTTTCACATCTTTACTGAGATCATCTTTTTATGATATATAACCGTGTTACAATAGTATTACCTCTCTCGCCTTTTTAATTTATAAATGAAAAATCCCTTGTCTAATCTTAGTACGTTTAGCTAGGGATACCAAGCCAAATTCTGATCGGATATATTGAACCACTGACCCAGAGCAGGATGCCACAAGGACCTTTCCAATTTAGACAAGCAGTTTTCTTGTGATCACAATCTGGACTCTACCCTATACAATATGGTAGGCACAACCGTCTGCCTGTTTGCCATTATTAATGGGTTGAGAGAGAAAGCTCAAACGCTCTCAGGAAATGCATAAGTGACACCACCTTACAGCTGACTCTTGACTACTTTCTTTTATCAGATATTTTGAAGTCCAGGTCCATACCTGGATAGGGAAACTCTGGACAGTTTCAATTAGAGAACCCCCAGCTTCCAGTGGATCCTGCTTCTGGACCTTCTCACAACAAACGCCATGATCTTAGGCTTGTCTACATTAATTTCTAACCCATTAGCACTGTCGCACCTTATTCATCAATGCTGCATTGTAGTCCTATTTCAGTGTGATCAAGTCGCTCGATGTCGTCTACGTACGCCAATCAACCTATCTTTTGATTACTAACCCTGGGGAATCATGTTTCCTCTCATTTTAAGGCAAGCTGCAAGTCTGCCAGGTCCAAAATAAACAGGGGTGGGGCCTGCATGCAACCCAACTTTATACTGCACCTGGACCCAGTTGGACAATGCTTCTAATCTAACACGTACACGTCTGTCTGTATGCAGTTTTAAAATTCTGGTATTGATATCCCAGAAGTTAGGTTTTTCCCAAAGCCTCTCCCGAACCACTGAGTGAAATGCATCCGATTGGTCAAGCAAAGCCTGACAGGATGATATATATCTAGGAAAACTCTAGTAAGAACCAACAAGAGACCCTTGTTAAGCCTGTTTGAGTAAATGTCATAATGTTTTCTGAGACGGGCCAAGGTTTTATTACATTTAACAGATTGAACCAAATACTTTGCTTGAAACGTTCAGCAGGGCAATACATTTTTAATACATTTTTAATACAAAGGATCTTCTTTTAAACCCTTCTTGAATATCAGAATCAACGATGATTGCTTCCAAGCCTCTGACATCCTAGCTATCTGAATTACAGAACATTTGATTGAACACCCATAATTAGATCCAGGAATTTGACAGCACTACAATGTTGATGAGTCTTTCTGGGCCAGATGCTCTCAACCTTTTCTAATGTACATACCACCCTAGACCACACCAGAAAGGTTTATCTATCCCAGTTAACCCTCACCAATGAAGGAGCTTGACAGTGTGACTCGATAAAGGATTTCCACTCATGAAAATCTATGGAATTAATTTGGTATGTTTTTATTAGCACGCCGTTCTCTTTAACAAGTGCTCAAAATCCATTTGTATCCTTTAGTTATTATACTCAGCATATGCCATTTAGTGTTAACCTTTGGCAAAGTCTAACCAAAGTTTCAACCAATTTTTGAAACCCTGCTTTAATATGAAGGCTTTGTCCGTCTTTGAGTTTGTCCACATTTTTCGTTCCATGTCAGTAGCCTGAGCTCTCTTCTAAGCTCCTTCTTTTCTTTAACTCAATCTGAGGATCATCACACTTTCTGCTGCCATCGCTGTTAAATAAATGATCCGATCAGTATACAAATGAGGATGCTGATTTCAACTAACGGCATTGTCGACCAGTGATCCAGGTTCAATCACGTCTGTTATATATTGAGTTATTATACATGAACATTCCTCAATTAGCTAACAGGTGAGCCCAGAATGGATCATCGTTATTGTAAATGTTTTGTTTCAAAATTGCATCTGTTGTAATCATTCTGGATTTCTCATCCTTCATTCCTGGATCTTTCACATTTCTTGGGGCACTGGACATTGAAATCCGCTCCTCATATAATGAAACTGCCTGGAAATTTTGCATCCCACTCCCGAAATAGAGAAGACAGCATTTTCATAGCACTCTTGGCTTCAATGGAAGGGGGATCATACCATTTTATGAACAAAAATTTGAAGATATCTGGCTCATAGATTTTAAATGCAATATTAGCCACTCAGGCATTAGGCAAAGTTAGCTCTTTTTTTTTAAAACTGTACTTGATAACCCATTTTTTATACTAATCAGAAGACCTCCATTTTAGATGGCACATATTATCCTTCTTTTCATATTGATATGATATCATATTATATGATATGGCATTTATAACGCGCCAATACATAAGTGTTACAAGGTGCGACGAAGCAAGGAAGGGGGAACAGAGGGAGGAAAGAGACAACGATCTTACTAGGCCAGGTGACAATGAGATCACACAAGTGCAGGGGAGGTGGGGAAGGGGAAAGTGCGAGGGAAAGGGGAGGGGAAGTGCAGTACATAGGATAACAGTAAATAAATATAAACAATAAACAGGAACAATAAATAAGAAGTGCAGACAGCTAGTGGCAGGTGCAAGGGTAAGTGCAGACATCACGTGTCAAGTGTGTCAAGTGCTAGTAGGGGCTGTAGAGATACAGGAATAGCCACAGAGTGCAATGGTTGCCAGGGGGGCAGTGCAGGTGTGCAACTGGCGGGGAGGGGACCTGGGCCCAAGATCAGAGGGTAGCCAGGTGACCAGTGCAGTTTCAGTTTCAGCTAGGAAATCAGCAGGGGAGAGAAAGAGAGAAAGCAGAAGCAAAGATGAAGGTCTGGAGGTTCTTCCGGAATGGAAGAAGGCTCTCCTCAATTTTCAGAGAGGCGGCAGGGAGGCTGTTCCAGAGGGAGGCCCCAGCCAAAGAAAGAGATCTACCAGCAACCCGTTAACACGAAAGCGATCAAGTAAAGGAGCTTCTGTCAGCCATAGCTCTTAAACCATAAATATGTGATTGGTAATTTAAGATGTTTTCCCTGAAAAGAAACTGCCTATGACCCCTGGCATGCCATGCAATCAAACAAGGGTGCCGCTGGTAGTAGTTAGGGATGCAGAATTAAATCCCACTGCAGCGTACCAGGTAGATAAACACAAACCATTATCCTATGTTCAACACTGTCTTATCCATGTCCTGGTTTCCAACTGTACGCTGTCTCAAATAATTCCTATAGTCACTTATTTTTAAAGCACACGTTTTTCTTTTCTCTCTACATTCCAATTTCAGAAAACTGCTACGCAGTTTCTTCCTCACCAAAAGATCCCACCCCCCTTGTGCAATGTTCTCTGTGTGTTGAATATCAAAATCCATAATATTTAGTTCTTTGGTGTGTGCCAGTATTTAATTCTAATGATCTCAAATGATTTTTCACAATGGCCAAGTTGTTTTCATCAACTACCAACTCCACATGGTCAGCGTCTGCTGCGGTCATCACTCTGAGACCTGGTATTTCTTTCAGCAGTCCTAAAATGTGACTTCTGTTTAACAGATTGTCTACTTGAAGAAAAATGTTCTCAACCAGTAGAAACATGGCCATGGTTTTCTCTATCACATTCAGATGCCCTTGCATTCGGGCGTTCACCACCTAAATACATATGCTTTGTGTCATTTTAAACCTGTTGCACATGAAAGAGATTTCCACAGGCTCATCTGTTTCACTCATATTCCCAGTTGTCCTTCTATCTACTATAGGGTTGGCCAACTCCAGGTCTTGAGGGCCAGAAAACATGGACGTCATTTAGGGGTCGCCAGGGGTCGCAACTGTGACCTGTGGGGGTCTCCCTTGCTACCCGTGTGGTCTCCCTTGCTACCCCTAAACTTACTTTGAGGCTCATGGGCTGTGGCCAGCAGCATGTGGCTCTTTGTTTCTGGAGTGGCTGGTTTTCTGATGGCTGTAGCTGGTAAGATAGCTCACTGGGTTGAGCGCCGGCTGCTGCAATGAGTGTGCGATGTGCAGGTTGCAGGTTTGACTGCCAGCAAGGTCAAATCAGCCTTTCATCCTGCTGAGGTTGATAAATGAGTAACAACACAGGTTGGGTGATATTGTATGTATATTTGTTCTATATGAACCGCTTAAGCTTAAGTGCATCATTATCGTTTGGCCTTGAACGTCTTCTCGCATTCACAGTGATTTGGTAATATGGTCCTATACACACTGATATTAACGATACATATGGTGATCCATTCTTGTATGAAATGTATATCACTTTACAGTGATATCCTAACCATATTTTTTGTAGTGTACTCACAAACAATGCTATGTGATGCCACTTCCTGTTTTGTCATGAGGTGAAAGGTTGTGTTCCATCGCTTCCCGTAATGTCACTTCGGAGTGGGGTCAAATGACATCACTTCCTGTAATGTCATCAGAGGTCAAGAGTCGTGTGATGTCACTTCCGCTACCCCGGGCATTTTGGTGAAATGACGTCCATATTCCTCATTAATATACATAAGACAAAATGTGCACACATTTAGAATCACTGTCTGACAATTTATATCGTGAATATTAATGAGGGGTATCCAACATGCCCGGACAGATTATCAAAGTTTAGCGTGTTATTTCTTTACTTTGCTTACACGAACTGCGCAGCTTTCTGTTTATCAGAAAACTGCGCACACTAGCAGGGCCAGGTTAATTGCGGTGAAAATCCCATTCTTTCTGAGTCTCGTGGAGGTGGTGCAGGGGCCTTTTTTTGTGCAAGGCGGAATGGAGTAGTTTTTTTTTTTTTTTTTACAATTTGAATACCACATTTGTCCTCTACCCCATTATCGAATCCATGTCAACGGCCCTGCATTGCACCACTGCAGAGATGGCACTGTCTTGACCTTTTTTAAGGTCATGTGTGGAATTCGTCACTTTTGTGCAAATCACACCAGCCGCCCATAAACATTCCGTGACCTTAGGCTGTTACATAAAATACAAAAGTGCACTGAAAAACAAAACGCGAGGTCTTCAAGTATTAACTCCTCTCTCTTTCTCTCGCTAGGAGCAGCCATGGAGTCTAGGCCATGAATATACGTGAATTCAGAAGTAGGAATTTCGAGAGCGATCGGTTAGACATGGAGCGATTAAGGTTGTAGAGGGTGTGGGTTGCAAAATTGAGAATTTAACAAAGGGGGAAAAGGCTAAGGGAGAGTCAGTAAAAGGTTTGCGGTAGTTAAGGCGTGAGTGTATTTTTCTACAGTACGTTAAGTCTAGCATTTAGGAAAACAGTGTAGGGGAACGCCAGCAGAGCATATTTAATAGTGTGTCATTCATTTGAAAATTTCAAGGAGTTAACGCCGGGTTAATGCATATCTTATTTTAAAAGTCCAATCTATTCAATTCAGCATAAAAAGAGTTTAGAGTCAAAACGTTTGCTGTTAATTGGGCATTCTAGTTTAGAGAGACCTTTCACATTTTCATTCTCACAAGTAAACGCTCAAAGGCTTTGCAGGGCTCAAATCCTAAAAGGAAAGTGGGGTGACTCTAACATATGCATTGGGAAGCCACGTGACAGGAAGTGAACATAGTTAAGTCTATAGTCGAGCCCAAACACAATAATCTGTTGTACATACGCTGAATGAATGTAATTACTTGTGTCTGTTTTTATTGCAAGCTTGTATTGTATTTAACCACTGTCTGTAACTACGCCGTGATACCTCAGGCTCTGGGCGTATAACATATGTAATAAATAAATAAATAAATACCATTAAATGAAATATGCAAATGATTTCAATATGCCTTCCCCGATCAAAAAAACTAGTTAAGTTAAGAATAAAAGGTGTGCACCTTTTATACATCAGAATATATATTTTTTTTTTAAATGTCCTCTATAGCAGAATGTCTCTATGAGACATTGTACAGCTTCAAGCTCAGAGATCTGTGTGGGCTGGTGGCTGCGTGTCTGGCCTCGCATCCAGGAGACCTGAATTTGAATCCAACGTTGGTGACAGTTCCTGAATAATCTAGTGGAAACACATTACGAACTGTCCTTGGATTTTTAGTACAAATGGCTCTGTTTGGCCAACGTGCAGCCAGTGGTTCCAGGAGAAGTAAGAGGAAGGGTAGGTATGCCCGCTTTCTCTATTTACTCTCAGTTCGTTCTCTTGCCCCTCTGACCAGTAGTTCCTGGGGCTTCATGGCCTTGCAATCCAGGCATTTCCATTTGTTGGCCTTGCCAACCAGCACCTCCAGAGAGAAGGCATGCCATCGTGGGCCAAGGCAGCCTCACCAGAAACAGGTCAGATCTCTGCACAAAGACCCCTGAACAGTGCTGAGATCAATGTTTAATTGTTGGGAATAGAAAAATAGTGGCACTGGAGGGGGCTGTGGCGGACGGTATCTCTGGCGTATCATGGCCTGGATTTCTCGCCATGTTTTGTGCTCCCTACATGCAAAGTTTTTAGTTTGCACTATTAGGTGGCACTACAGCACCACCAATAAGCCAAAACTATTGCATTAGAGTAGCGAATGGGGAGAAATGCACATGAGGATGGGCACAAAGCTTGTAGGTGTTGGTTGGTTATTGCCCACCCATTGACTGCCCATGGCCATGCTAATCACCATGGCCCTTCCCACCCAGTTCCTGCCCCGCCCACCCACGAACACACCTCCTCATGGGGACTCTTTGAGCTCGCATTATTCAAGTCTTACCATCATATTTCGCACAGAAAGGGCTTTTTGATATTTTCTTAAAACAGTCTTCTGAGAGCCAATGATTTAATTGGAGTTCTGAACGCATTACTGGTGTAATGAAAATGTCTTAACCAGGTCTGACTTCCCCCACTCTATTTATAAGCACTACGCGTACCGTTCTCTGAAGTCCTGTTAAAAACAAGCATTGGCAAAGCCAACAGTTTCGGCTTGTATATAAGTACTAGGCATTTGCCAGGCACTGCTACTAGATGAGCAGGTACTTGCACCATTTTGCACCTCCTACCATCAATAGTCAGTTAATACCACTTTGGCATTGCTTGGCAAGTGCCTTTCATATGCCTACACATAAACCCAAACTTTTGGCATTGCCAATGCATGTTTAATTGATGTTTTGTTTTGTATAGAACCCACATGTACTTTGTGTTTGCCCTCGAATTGTCACCATTACAAGCCACTGGGTCGCCCTGCAAGCCCCCTTTGGCCATCCCTGCTGGGTTTCTTGCCACTCATCAGTCTCTAGTCAGTCTCCCCAGGAGCCTGCAGTGTGGTTGCCTGGGTAAGGTGGGGTGAGGGGCTAGGGTAGCAGGCTGTATTAATTCTGCTCTGGGCCGCCTGGCGAGACTGCATCATCAGCCATTTGTGTGTTAAAACTGCAGTGCATAGCACCAGGGTCAGAATGCAGTACTAATTGCTGTCAGCCCTGACCTGGCTCCAAACATCAACACAGACTCTTTTGTAACATACGACTTTGCCATTGCTGACCCGTGGTTGGGCTTGTACAAAAATGACACAGAATGGCCCTAACAAGCTATGTCTGCTGGAGTCCTAACATGCTATGTCTGCTGGAGCCCTTCTGGCCCTCACTTCCTTCAGGGCATACAGAAGTGTTAGCACCTTATAGCCACTTAACACCAGTTTCTGCACATCAGCCACTTACTGACAAAGAAGGATTTAGAGCTTTTCGATGGGCATTTAGTGTTTCAGCTCCCCTGCTGGCTAATCTCATGATAATCAGCAGCTATTAACCCAGGCTGTATTTCTTTGTCTCCATTATAATGTATGCACCCCATGGGTGCCTCAAACTGTTTTCCACTTGATGCAAGGGGGCCCCCAACCACCATGTTGACATGGTAGCCCAAACATCTTCAGCCGGGCCTCCTTTTGCCTGGGCCTCTTTGCTTCAGCAGGGGTAGTAACCTCACTTCTGTAGTGAACATCGAAATCGGCACTCAAGGCAACTACTGTGCTTCTCCTATGTGCACAACAGCTCCTGAAATACACCCGTCTCCCTCTCTTTTTAAAAAAAATAGTTGTTATAAAGCGCTACTCGCCCATGGACTTCAAAGCGCATGAAAAACAAAACAAAACATACAGAACAAGTTGTAGAGTGGGGTACAGAGGACCCAGGTCTGGCGGTTTTGAGCAGTTGTCTAGGGACCTAACCTAGATCTAGGTTGAACAAATGGGTTTTAAGGCTTTTCTTGAACTCAAGGCAAGAATTAGAGTGCCTGAGTTCGAACAGGAGTTTTTTCCAGGCTAAGGGAGCCTGAAAATCAAAGTTAGTGCCTCCAAAGGTTTTAATGTTAGACCTCGGCCCCACTCTTCTGCATGCAGCTCGCAAGGAGCTATCCCCCTGCTGCAAGGAAGGCCAATTGCCCTTAACATTATCAAAGAGGCGCTAAGTTTACAATTATCAATCCAGTACTTGCGCCTCTTTGATAATTGCATCTCGCTTGGGGGCAGGCTGTGCTTCAAAAAAGTGCGTACGTGTAGGACTGGGGCTAAAAGGTAATATGTTGTGCATTGTTAGACATGTTAATATGTGTTTTTATGTAATTGCCTGCAAAGACTTACAAGTTCCCCCTTGTGTGGTGTCAGTTATTAAGAGATAAAAACTCAGGTAGTCTGCTCTATTCCCATATGTCATCTGTGAAGCAGGTGGGCTGGCATGCTCCTTCTCTGGCAGCTAGACTGTGAGAGGAAGGAGGGATTGGTATCTAGCAGTCCATTCCTGGCCTGGGAGTAAGCGAGTTCCGAAGCTGTCATGCCAGGGCAACATCAGCTGGGCTACATCTGGGCACCGGGCTGCCATTCCATCAGTTCTGTATCGGCCAGTTCTTTTTCACACTTTCTTGAGCTTGTACATGTTCGTTGTCATTGAATGCTGTGAACATAATAGCCTTTGGGGTAAGCATTTTGTGAATCAGTCAGCCGCAGCACTCCAGTAAGCCTTGCTGGTGCAACACAGGAAGATACAAGAGGTGACTGGTAACCAGTGCATCCGAAGAGCACCCCCTGTTATCTGGTCATATTTCCAAAGTTCTACGATTTGGCTGGCATCCTCAAGTTTGACCAACCAAAGGCGCCAGTTTACTTCTTGGGCAAACCCCAAATAAGGCTAACACTGAAGTCTCCAGGGCCAGGATGAGGTCTTGTAATTTATGACAAGGACTTGGAGACTTTTGGGTAAAACCTTGAGAAGCTGAAGGCATGTTCTCCCTGTAGGTGATATGTGGCGTGAGAAGGTTAGATTCTACAACCAGACTACAAACACAGCACCTAAGTTGTCAGCCATCTTGACTACAGATAGAACGGTTCCCACGCGGTCCTTCCAAGTAAGCAGAGTGAACAGCCACTTATTGGCTTTGCCAGCATGGCATCGTAGGAACCACAAGGGAACCTATATAACAATGGGACACACCTGCATGCTTGTTCCCTCTTACGATCATGCCAGCCAGAAATGGCTCATCGTGAGGGCAAGGCGTGGAAAAACCTGGCCTCAGAGGACCTAGCTCCACGAAACCGGGAACAATTGGAAACATTTGGCAACTTGCTGATTAATCCTTGAGCTAAAGGAACAGCTGGGAGTCTAAAGTTCCTAAATTTGACATGGGCTGCGCTAATGCGCGGTGCAAAGGGGCACGAGGATAGGGCCTCGCGAGGACAACGACCACCCCCCTGCACCCTGCACATCTGCCCAGCAGGCCGGCAGCAGCTGTAAAAACAACTGGTCTGCACATTGGTATGAATGTTTCCGCTATCTCCCCCCGACCCCCTGTACAACTTCTAACTATGATATGTGTCTGCCCCCCTCCTGCATTCTTCAGTGAGGGGCAAAATAATGATCCTCCCCCTTTGTGAGCTCTGAATTGACTAAAAATGACTTCCACCTAAATGTACACATGAATCTGACACTTTGGCCCTCATTACGACCCTGGTGTTAAGGGATTACCGGTACCGGTAAGGGTACCGGTACCGGTAATCCCTTAACGCCTGATTACGAGGTCCCTTTGCGGGTCCCGACCTTAACTGCTGGTCTGTACCAGCCGTTAAGGTAGGGACCCGCAAAGGGACCTTGAAGGTGATTACGGTACCGCATTTTGCGGTACCGTAATTACCGCCTTCCCCATTCCCATTGAGCCCTATGGGGCAAAAATGGGAATGGGGAAGGGCCAATGGTAAATGGGGAATTACCACCCCGCCAACGTTGGAATGGGGCGGTAATTCCCCATGTCACCATGGCGGATCCAGTAAATTTCCGGCGTTAACCATGGCGCTTATAGCACCATTGGTTAACGCCAGAGTCGTAATGAGGGCCTTTAACTTGTTCGAAGTCATTGACCAGACACCAAATTAACTACAAAGAATGCCAATTGCAAATCCCCCAGAATGACACAGGAAGCAGGCACAGGCACGACAGTATCATCAGGCGCTCGCATTTAAAGAATGCAGGCAGAAGACCTACCATATCCTTAGGAAGCAGACAGGCTGGATACTGATGCATTAGAAAGCACAGCTATCCCCATGGATCCCAGTGTGCAGGAACATGGCCTGGACAGAACTTTCGCCCAGGGTCTAACACACCTCACAGGCTTATGTAACAGACATTGGCATGCCCCTCTGCGGAACATCATTCTTACGTAGTAACAGGTCAAGCAGCAGAGCGGTCACTCACATTATGTAGATCTTACAGGCATGAAGACATGGCAGTAGAGCTGTCCCTTCAGCTGCAGATCTCAGAGGCCCAAACAGCATAGGTAGGCCTTAAGGTCTCACAGATTTTACAGCTCCTTATGTTAGACAGCAGCACTACTCAGCGGAGCAGAGATCTTACAGGCTCATGTCACTCCTGGGGGCAACATCTCACAAGCACATACATGTGCTAGACAGCAAAGCTATCCCTGTAGGTGGAAATAGCTGTCATGCTCACAAGTTAGGTAAACAAGCCATCCTGCCTAGCCAAACAAATCTCTCTCCACACTTGCATCCTGATTGCACAAACCCTTATGTAAGATATCACAGCTATTTCTCAGAAACTAGGTGTCCTTGCACCTTTAAAGAAACCGTGGAGCAGTAGTCCAGCAGATCCAGCAGATCAAGTAGTGCACCATCTGGGCTCTGCTTGCCCAGGTGCTTACACCGCCTCTAGAAACAATCTCTCATTTACATAGTGCTTTAATACAACTATTATTACTCAATCATAATCAGTACTCACGTTATAGACCTTGGTAGACCGACAGGCTGTGATTCCAACCTGTGATGTTCAGGTCATAGACCTCAGTAGCAGCACTTAACCTACTGATATATCTAACCAGCAAATCTACCTAGAGAAAGAGAGGGACCTGAGCTAGCCCAGACAATATGGTAGTCAGCTAGCCAGTCCAAACACTAGTCATCCATTCCAATACATTCAAGAACAGATAAGCACAGGTCCACCTCGAGGGCAGGGCCATCCCAAGTCTGACCATACAGCTTGAAGCTATTAGCAGGGGTGGGATCCTTTAGCCAGTCCATTTATAAGCAACCTAAAGAGGAAGAGGAAGTTGAAAACTCCAGAACGGAACATATGCTTTTATTTATTGAACATTTGTATGGCGCCTTTACAGCAAAACATGTTTCCAGGTTCTTAAAGCAGTGGTCAATCAGACACTAGAGACTCGCCCAGGCCCAGAGAACAGTGACCACTTATTCCATATGCCAAACCTGAACCCTTGAGATCAATTCATCCAGAGATAGGCTGGTAGGTAAGAAGGTCAAGGGAGTGTCATGCAAAAGGTGGACCATACAGGTGGGAGGGACGAATCAATCCTGAGTCGCACATCATAGCTGTAAGCTATCCACAGAGGCTGACAGCCAACTACCACAGCTGAGTCCCATTATGCCAGAGGGAGCATAGAAGTATGGGCCAGCACCTAATGCAAAGAATGAGGCACAACCAGTAGGGGGTGGAGTTAGGAGGAGGAGTTAATTACGGGCGTGCTTGCTTAAGGGAGGAACAGAAAGAGATGAATAAGGAGCTAAAGAAGGGACACCGAAGCAGAGCCCTTGATGCCTGACGAGAGCAGAAGACAGTGGAGTAATGCAAAAGGCAAGTAAAAAGCCTGTCCTCCAAACCTAGCACAAACAACGAGTCCCATATGCATAGTGAGAGAAAGGACAGGAAAGTCTTAATGAGCACTCCTAACTGTCTGTTGCTCTTGTGTCGCTTCACTGTGTCAGTGTTCTAGAACACCTGGGATCGGAAGTGCCAGCACGAGAGACTCAGAATACAACTGATTACCACACTATGTTTCTCACAGTTAATCCTGCCTACATAATGGTAAGCCACTAGCAGAGATAGCAGAAAACCAGATGTTCCTCATTGCAGACTCATGGTCTCTATACACAGTGATCCCGGAGTCAGTCAAATAGCCCCCCTCTCATTCTCACTGATGTCTTACTCAGGGCCCATATAAAAATGATTGAGTATCAATAATTTATTAGACAGTCCACGATCGGTATTATATATGCAGCAGCAAAAGGTCAACCAGTCCTTAGCTGGAAAGTTCAAACCACCTTTCATTTAATGCCATGGTCAGGTGAGGACCAACAAATAAGGATGGTAGGCAAACCTGAATGCAAAAAGCCTGATCAGGTAACAAAAAAAGATTATTTAGTGACACAGATCACAAGTTCCCAGTCTCAAGCTCTACTTAACAGTCTCAAACAACAATTTATCACAGTATTTACCCCTACGATTTGAAAAATCTAACATTTTAAGCATCTCATCACACGCAAGAGAGATGCTTTAAGTGCAATTCCAATTAGAAGACCATATATGTACACAAATTAAGGAAATGTTGGAGACAGGTATCATACAAGGAGTAGAAGGCATCAAATGGCCAGCACCAATAGTCGAAGCCTGCAAAGCAGACTGAGAAATTACAATTGGTGTTGATCTTCACAGCTTGAATAAAAATATAAAACTCGACACATACCCACTACCCAACATTACAGAGAAGGTAATCAGAACTAGCGGAGCTAAATTTGACTTCAAAGTAGACCTACAGTCAGTGTATCATCAAGCTGAACTGACAGAATACTTAACAGAACAAACTGCTTTTATCACCCCTTGTGCCTCCTATTCATTCTTAGTAATGCCTTTCGCACTAGTGGACTAACTGTTTGAAAATATAGAAGCAGTACTTACATTCCAAGATTATCTCAAGATTCACATGAAATCCATGGAGAGACATGCTGAGCTCCTTCAGCATGTGCTAGAAATCATGTTGTGACACAAGCTTACTCTAAAAATAAGCAAATGCTGATTACTAATTTTGGAAGTAGAATATCTGGGGCACACATTATCTTCCCAAGGAGTATGACACAAGCACAACCAAATGAACGCTGTTGCAGAGGCGCTCACTCTATTCACTAGAGAGGAACTGGGATAGTTTCTTGGACCCTGTAAGATTTATGCCAACTTTGCTACTGATGTTGAACCCCTCCGGTGACTCATGGCATCTTGGCTACCTAGAATACCCCAGCATCCTCCAATGCCCAGCCGTAGAATCTAGGAGTACCAGCCAGGTAGGACTGGACATGTCATTGTAGTTTTTTTGGCACACCAGAATCACAGATTTCTTTGAAACTAAGCCCTTTTTATCGTGAGTACCTTTTTTTAGTACAGTATTGCCTCAAAGCACTCTGAAGTGGTTGTCTGAACATAGTAGGACCATGGGAAAGGTAGAAGGACAGCTCAGTGGATCAATGCACCACCTGCCAGAACAGTTGTAGAGCCCACATTTCACAGTACTGATGTTTGACATGGTGGTTTTCTGGGCTGTTAGTATTGTGCAGGCAGAGACAAGTAGTCAAAGGAATGTGCCAGATGAGGTCATGTAAAGGAGTTTGTACCCAAAGGAGCCGACCCCAAAGATATCGTTTTTATTTAGAATCTGTGCATTTGAGATGGTCCAATAAAATGTTCTTACCATGAACAGGATCAAGGTGTATGTATTAATAAATGCATTCTTGCCTGTTGTTGTGAATGATCACAAAGTGTTCCAAAACTGGTATAGTCGCCTCTTGGTACTATCCTCTAGTATAACACTGATGGAGTTATAAGAGACTCTACCAACTCTTAAAAAGCAACTTCTAAGGCAGTGCAGTCATCTGTGGACTGTTCATCCAGATTTTCAAGGAGTTTACTGGGAAACGCCCATTTTTTTTAACCGGTCTTCAAAATAGGAGATGGCCAGAGATTGTTGCTGTCACAACCGAGAAGCCCTGCCTTCCATTCTAAGCGTCTGAACACTTAATTTCAATACTTTTGCAGAACTTAAATGTCTGGTGGGGGTGTACCAAATTAACCTGCTAATGAGCTAATGAGGGCCAGATCTGCATGACTTTGATCCTTCTGATAAAAATGGTATGAGTGCATTACTTTTAATGACAATAATTGATCATATGATGGCAGTGCCTGAATGGGTATGTGATGAGCTAAGTGTTTGCCCCTTACCAGGGGCCAGCCTACACCTTGCAAGTCCAAATCCTGCTGCATTCATGATTTTAAGGTCCATAAATTGTGTACCATTAGCTGGGGTAATACAAACACCTGTTATTGCTTTGCTTAGGAGCGAGAGAAATCCAGCAGGAAAGGCTACAAGAGAAGGCTCATTTTATTGCCTGCCATATAGAGTCTCTGATTTCCAGCCCTGTCAGCATGCCGTTACCGTTGCCTGCATGCTTTGGTCAAAATACATTGTGCACTACAGTTGGCTGGCTAATATTCATTCTGACCAGGGACCGGAATTTGAGTCGGCACTCATTAGGCAGATACTGGAGCTGGTTCGCATCAAGAATACTTGTATGACACCATAACACTTCAGGCGGTTGTCCAAGTGGAAAGGTTCAATTGCACCCTCTTGATGATACTGGCGACTCTGAGGCCGGAGGAGAAGCACAAGTAGAGTCTGCACGTGGATACCCTAACTCATGCTTACAACTGTACCAAAAATGATGCCACCAGGTTTACACTGTACTACTTGGTGTTTGGAAGGGTACCAGTTTGCCTGTAGACCCATGTTTTGTCTGTAGATGGAAAAGGAAGTAAGAATTATGTCAACTATGTGAAGCATCTGGCACATCAACTAGAGCAAGACCATCGGCTGACCCAGGCTGCTATGGAGAACATAGTGGAGGGAAACAAACGCTCCTACAATGCCAAGGTTTGGGTTCATGCTCTTCAGCCTGGAGATCATGTGTTGATCTGCATCCTTTGAAGAGAGTAGGGAATAAGCTAGACGACAAGTAGGGGTCTCAACCATTCATCATTGAGCATCAGTTAGGAGAGCTCCCTGTCTAATGGATGTGAGAGGAATTACAGGTTAGTAATATCAAGGCCTTGCACCTGAACCACCTACTTCCAGTGGGGGATGAAGTTGAGCTGATCCCAGCAGTTACAGAAGAGGCATCCACTAAGGGGCTAATGACTAGGCAGCAGCGACTCTGCACGGACACGGCCGAAGAGGAACCCCCTTTGATGGCTCGATCCCCGGAAGTTTCTCAAGTTACCAAGGCAATAAGAGCAGGAGAATGCGACCAGAATACAGTGATGATGCAGACGCCAAATGAAATCAATTTGGTGTCTTATCACAACCCTTTGTCAGATCAGACAGTAGTGTGGATTCCAACAGCCATGGGTCCAGATCCCACTCTTAGGGTACCTTATCCCAAACTTGAAAGTGGTCCTTCTGAGTCCAATTCTGATGCTGCTCACATTGTCCCAGCTATGCTGGATTTGGCAGCGGAACCCTTACCCATTCCTGCACTGTTAGATTGGGACCCTGCAATGATACAGTATGCAGAGTGGAGCAGTTGCCTAGGGGCCCTCATGCTGCAATCAATGCAGGGCTGCACTTAGCATATGCAGCTCGGCCACAAAGAAAAACAGTGTATCCCCCTACGCTGCTGCTGAGTGACTGAGCTGCTTCTAGCATACACAGCCCAGTTTACAAGCGCTTTGTGGCCCACCACATGCTGATGCTGCCTTGCCTGCCTGCCGTCTGACCATTTAAAAAACCCAAGAACTTCAGCCGAAGTAAAGTACATAGTTACAGTGCATTGTATAAAGACTGTTTTCATATGTTTTTAATGGCTCTATTTTATATTTTTAAAGAACTTTTTTGTTTGAGATTGCTTGTTAGTTACACAGCTTCTTAAGAATATTAATAGTGTATTTTAGCACTGATTTATGGAAAAAGCGCAAAGTACTCTGCGTGTAAAATAACGCTACAAAGCTATGCACGAATGTCACTTTGCGCATTCATTGTATTTATGGATTCCAGATTGCAAAGTAACCCAACGCACAAAGAAATCTAAGTTGTGCAAGGAATGCCCATGACACGCCCCACACAGAGCAGATCCAGCCATATATACCAACCTTTGTGCAGTCGGCATCTCGCCATCATGCACCCACTCAACACTGCACGCCTTCCCCCCGCAATAAAGGCATCTCAGTGACACAATGTTCAGTCCCCGGTAACTCCTAACTGCACCCCGACAAAAGAAGTTACATGTCTCGTAACTCAAGTCAGCCCCGGTAAATCTGTGTGTGAACCCCCGCAAATGACGACTGCACCCTACTAATCCCTCAACACGTTCATGTTCTTCCTCATTTTGCTGACAGAATGAGGAATATGCATGTTCCACCCCCTATTTATTTCTTTGCGTAGGCACGTCCAACACTTTGCATGGAGTCTCTCACAAAGTGCTTGACTTCACACAAAGACATGACGGGCCTGCTCAAAGTCCCCGCAAGGTACGGGAAGAGCATGCAAAGTTGGTTCCATTAATTGATGAAAGAAGTTTTGCGTGATGAAAAGTGCGCAAAGTCGCAAAATCGTGGATCGTTGGTTAGTTGTAACACAGAAAAATTAATATTATTACCGAATGATAAAAGGAACTGCCCAGTCAAGGTTGTATAAAAATATCTACTTTATTATTACTACAAAACATAGTTCTAGTACACTACAATTACAACCCAATCTGTAAAGGAACACAGAGGACAGACTCTTTCACGAAGGAAAGGGATGCACTCTGGATACCGACAGGAGGGTACTTGGTAAAACAATATGTCTTACTGGTTTCAGCCCCACCAGGGCAAAAGGTCCTAAGTGTCTCTAAGGGCCTTCGAAGAAGGACCAGAGGGACAGAACCACAATGTACCTGGTGCAGAAGAGGTTCTTGTTGCTCTACAACATTGATGCGGTTGAAGGGCGCTTTGCATCTCTTGAGACAAAGTTAGTGGTCGCAGACAGCTGCAGGTACCAGGTGGCAGGCAGTTTGGCAAGCTAGGCTGGGGGTCATCTGCAGGCTGTCTGACGCGGCGGCTCGGGCCAAGAATCGCTGTCTCTGTGCTGGTTGGTGGATCTGGAATGCTGGTTGAGGCGGCTCGGACAGCTCTTGTGACTGTGGCGTGACAGCATTCAGCGGTGCAGCCAGAAGTGGTTCCAGGTCTCGGCTGTCTCGAAATTGTCCTTAAAAAGATGGACGCTGGATGATGCTTGTGTGGCACACCTCTTATCTTCTTCGCAGGGCTTGTGTCCTTTCAAGGGGGATAGCCCAAAGCTCAGGAGGGTGTTAGCAGCCAACATCCTTGTCCTTTCTCCAGAGACTCTCCAGCACTTCCCACCTGGGAAGCTTGCTGTCAGAACCTAGCTGGCTGGTTACAGGTTCTGGAGCTTCTGGACGGGTCCTCTGACTCTGGTATCTCCCTCTGTTCCCTGGGAGATGTTTAGTGGAGGGATCTTGCTTCCCTCTTGGAACACCTGACCTTCCTTCACTGGGGAAGATGTAAGGTAGACTGTACCTTCGGCTCAGGTCCAAATGAGTCCTTCTTCTTACTCCTTTCAAAGTCGTCTGATGATCTGCTAAGTGAGGGGTTCTGCCCTCTTTTAAAACCAAATGGGTCCCAGTGATTGATGTAGGCTAAGCCTACCTTAATGAGCCAATCCCGGGTCCCCACCAACAATCTTCTGTTATGCATGAGGTTAGGAACAGAGTGCTCTCCATCAGGGCAGACAAGGGGATGACAACATATACCTAAGTCCCACCCATCTTCCTGCCTGTTGTAGATAAAATTGTCTCTCTGGTTAACTGAGCCCTCTGTGACTCTTCATTAAAGCGCAGGTTTTCCCTTGAAGTATGTTCCGGGAGCAGACTTCCTGTCTCCCCCAAACCACATACTTCTCCCCTCTGAAAAGGGTCAGCTCTGCAGCAGTTTACCTACAGTAAATAGTGGACCCAAACATGCATTTCACTGCCTTTCATACAGAGTGGTGGAAACTAGCTTCATGTTGACACATTGCACACCAAAGGGGTGTGAGTATCACCTTCCTGTTGTCTCTCCGGCAACCAAGCTCACTCGTCAGCCTTGCCTCAATCATCTCTCATTAGTATGCTCTGCCACCAGCCAGAGAACAAAGGAATGCAGAACCAAGGAGTCTTTGATATTTTAATTAGGCTGCTCATGGCTGGAGGAAGGTTTGCCTTCCCCTTCTTGGAATGCCTTGATGTACCCAGGGCTATCAAATTCCATATGAATATGACAGGGGAAGATGGTGCCTGTAGGCTGTGTCGTGCCAGAGTACAGGTGACTATGTGTTTGGTGCGGGAAGCAGATGAAATGGGTGCGGAATGGCCACACACAGTCCTTGGAGGTTGGTCTCCCATCATTCATTTTCATTTATCAAAAAATCAAAAAAGCCCAGGCGAGCGCACTCTCCCTGTGCGGATGGTCGAATTCCTCACAAGACCAAGCACATAAGTGCAGCATCTGACAAATGCCTAGCCAATGACCTTCCAAAAGTCAAAACTGTTTTACTTTAGCAATATCAGTTATCTGCAAATACAAAATGAATCCTACAAGCACAGCAGGCGGCATAACATTTTCACCATACCTCTATGATGCAGTTTCCAATGTTGACTACAACCACAACTGACGAGTAATGCATAAAACATGGCATCTCTTATTAAGTCTGGGCAACAAGCCTGTGTTGTAGTGAACGCGTGACAGTTATGAATCAGGGAGTAAAGTAACCAGCATGCTTTGCCAGAGCCTTTGGGCTCAGCATCAAACCTAGCTCATTAATAGTCAATAAAAGAAAAATGCACACAAGACAACAATTGTCTAGCAGACACCCACAAAAGAATGCATATTAATTCAAAGCAGCATGTTTATTGCAAAAGAAATTCCAAAATAAAATGAGACGGGAAATTGCGAAATTACAGAGCAGAGTAAATTGCCCATTGGTCAGCACCCCCTTTAGTGAAATCAATGCCTTCACCAGGGCTGAATGGGACCTCAGCGAACACTCATGGCATTGACAGCATCCAAGAAAATGGAGGCTGCGACTCCGTTACTTTGGACTGAAAGGAAAATGGCTGACAGGAGGACAACCCACAACCAAATTCAGCTAAAATAAAGTCATTCGGTCGAGTGCAGTGTCATCGGAAAAGGCAAACTGATTGTTTCCGAACACGCAGGTGCAGGGCTCAAACGCTAGAAGAAGAAGTGGGGGATTAGGGAGCATACAATACACGTACCACCGAAGGAAGTGACGTCAGGGGATGTGATGTAGCAGCAATGCAATTCAAATGGTGGTGTCGCGGACTGTCTGGGATAAAGTTACCTGATTGTCAGTTAACATTTGTCCTCTTTTGTCACAGAGTCTGTGTGGAAAGTAACTGCTCAGGAGGAAATGCACATTTCCAGTTGCCCTGGTATTGTTGCTGACCAACTTCTACCAATTTTTCTCACCGAATGTCGTTCCATGATCATTCAAACGCACCTTTAAAAATATTCACAGCCCGTAACAGATCGTTTGCCCTTCTTGGCTTTTAGCTTGTGGCCTTGTGAATTCCTGTAAATAGCCAGTAAAAAGAAGACTTGCAATCAGTCCTTCTGCCACGCCCGACTCTCTATAACTCACTCCTGGCAGAGGCTTGCTATGCCCCCACAATCCTTCAGTTATGTAAAACATTAAAAACGCGGATCTTTCAACAGTACCTGCCAGGTGAATAAAAATCCCTCTCTCCCCCCACAAACAGCACTGCTCTACTGTATAAAATGCCCGGCCAAATGCTGTCCGCCGCTCATTGGAAAACACTCTACTACTCTTGAGATTTGCGCTATCAGCAATAAAATAAAAAAATCAAATAACAGTATTATTTTCCATTTATAAATGTAGGCCAGGTCATACCATAATACCAAGCGATGTTATTAAAAGGCAGTGCTGGCTGAACAGTTTATCCCTGGCAATGTTCTCTAAACTCGAAGGCAATATGTTACAGTGCGCTCAATATCTAAAAGAAGGAATAGGTCACTCAATATATTGGGCCTCATTACGACCCCGGCGCTAATGGGTTAACGGCGCCGTAAAAGGCTGCGGCGCCGTTAAGCCATTAGCGCCTTACTACGAGGTCCCTTTGCAGGACCCGACCTGAACGGCTGGTATAGACCAGCCGTTAAAGTAGGGACCCGCAAAGGGACCTTGGTGCTAAGTACGGTAACGCAATTTGCAGTACCGTACTTAGCGCCTTCCCCAGTCCCATTGAGCCCTATGGGGCAAAAATGGGAATGTGGAAGGGCCAATGTTCAATGGGGAATTACCGCCCCGCCAACCTTGGAATGGGGTGGTCAATCCCCATTGAACATTGGCGGACTCGTTACGATACCGGCACCAACCATGGTGCTAATAGCGTCATGGTTTAGCGCCAGTATCGTAATGAGGGCCATTGACTCTTATAAGGTTCAGGTGCAGAGGAGGAGTAACTGCCCTGACACGAAGCAGTAAATATACATATGTAAAGAAAAGAGCCCAATCTATCAGCTCTCTTATCCCCTGCACACCAGAAAACCAGAAAACTGGCTGAATTGATTATATAATTTTGTCAAATTATATGACAAATTATGGCAAATAGGAATACAGAGGGTCCCTCTTTGTGAAAATTGGTGCAAATCATATCACAAACCAACCTGCCATTATATACATTGCTATAGCAGCAAGAGCATGGATGCAGCCTTATTTCCCGATATTGAATGGAAGCCTGCAATTTCCCAGCAAATTAAGTAAGGTGAGCTTAAAAAAATGAAATGCACCAAAATGTTGCCTCCAGAATTCCGGCTCCCAAAATTCTGGCTATATGTAGGGGGGTATGGGATATAATAGTAGTATGGGAAGGTTCTGGGCCCCCCCCCGACTCCCTCGCATATCTTTGTGGTGTTAGGGGGTCGTAGTAATCACATATTCCTAAATAAATACCTCTGGGAAGAAACGCAGTGAAAGAAAATGCATGATATGGTAACCAACGTGAAGTTACTGTTTTGTGTGCAGCATTACACCCCCCCCCCATTTCTAATCACCCAGTTTATGCACCTCTTAATAGCCTTACCACGGACCACAGGCTTTCCCAATTATCAGTTCACTGTTATGTCTGCAGCCATCTAAAGTTAATTGTACTTTAAGGCACTTAAATATAAAATAAATACAGGCCAGACAAGAGTTCATATGAGCCCAGAATGCCTCTTGGCACTGGGAGTAGTGATCTCTATAGATCTAGTGTTGCACGGCAGCAGAGGTATTTGCTTTTTCCAAATCCTCCATCAGAGGAGATCATTTATTCCCACATTCTGGATCTGGAAACATTCTGACCATTCCCTGCACTCTTCTCAGATGCACAAACAACTTTGAACAATATTTGATAATTACTAATTTGTAATGCGTGTCAAAAGATCCAAGAAGCTTCTGACTACTGTGTCACCAATTATTGACGAATTATCACCAATCATGGCAATTTATTTGAGGTCTGGGCTCATCAACCCGCTTATTAGTAATATCTGGTTGGGTTTTAATGATATTCACAATAATAAACACATGTACATAACATGATTTTGAACTGAGATTATTTCCCTATTTATTGGATTTCATTGTCAGGTGTTTCTATTGGAAAAGGCTTTCATGTAGATCCCAGTGGCTGTAGAACATATATTTACTGTGACTGCTGCCTCTGCCTCTGGCTTACACTCCCACTCCCTGTTTCTGGTTAGTATATGCAGACTTGACTTGCCTTCCTATAGCAATGGAAGGCCTGCTGGCTGAGCTATGGTTGTTTCACAATGGCAGTGGTGCAGTGATGGCTGCTTTAGAAACCATAACTGGGAAATCCTTTGGATGCTGGTTTCCTTACACTGCAACAGTAACCCTCAAGAACGTTTTTGCATCGAATTCCATGAGTTATACTTGGCCAACCTAACCATGACACCTCTGTAAACAGGTATGTTCACTGAATTTCAATGTTTTTAATGATATACTGTATCATATCTACAGTGCCCTTTGCCCATGGCAGGGCCCTGGACCATGCCTTGCCAAAGGAGTCACTGGGCCAGCCATATGTCGGGACCAAGTGGTCACTTTCTCCACCATTGCCGCCCGTCTGCCACTGGCCATTGGCTGTGGCCACTGGCCACATTGTGGCCTTCTGACATGCCCAAGTCCCTGCTAGGCACCTGAAGCAACCTCTGGGCCTGCCCATTCTTCAGGCCTTGCAAAGAAGACTGCCCTGTGGGTCATTGTTTCGGATGGCGTATTTTGTTTTTATTGCAAAGCACAGACACCAGATGTGTCGCTGGTCCTTTTTGCTTAGTACTTGCGTCTACGCTTAAGTGTGCATCTTTTGCCCATCATATTATTTTGCCCCTCTTCATAGCAAGCGCACCACTACAAGGTGTGGATGCTCTCCCCATACACATGTTATTCTAATTTTATTCTAATTGCAGACTCTCCTCATTAAGGAACAGCTCCTCCTTAACACCTAATGCCACACCCCCTCCACTCTTAGTGAAGCGCTCTGCTGCTTCCGGAAGCTAGTTCTGTGCTCAATAAACACCCGAATAATAATAATGAAAGCAGCCTCTGTGTACGGCCTGTGCCCAGTGGCAAATGTACCACAAGTGTGGGTGTGCGGGACATTGCCCAGGCAATTGGGGCGCGATGAAACAGAAATTCGTGTTGTATAAGCGTCTTTCAAATGCACAATAAATAAATAAAAAATAAAAAAAATGTGACCACAGCCACTGGACCCGTTTTTTTACCGTTCCAGATAAATTGCTAACCATGGAGTGAAGGAATTTAAAATTTGTTTCTGGCATAGTGACCGGGAGGGAGGTGAAGAGATAAAGAAGCCGGGAAGAACGTTCATTTTGATAGATACCATGCACCATAACCACGAGAGAGTCAGGGGAGCCCATCATTGGAGACCTGATTTTATCCTAGAGAGAATGGGGGGAAAGTTCAGTTCGAAGAGAGCTCTCAGATCTCTCGGTTGGAGGAGCCCAAGTATACCGTGGCTGTGCGCTCAATTTTGATAATCTTTAGAGTTTCCCTTCCCTCAGGATCACCTTCACCCTTACCCATTGGCATTAGACATGATTTTGATGGATTTATTTTCAAGCCAGTGAAAGTACCAAAGGAGTGAATCAGGTCCAGAAGCCTCGGGAGAGAGACCTTCAAATTGGTCAAATAGGCAAGGATATAATCTGTGAAAAGTTAGAGTTTGAAATCAAAATCTCCACACCGTACCGCCGTAATCCCTTGGTGTTGCCTTATTGCTATCCCCTACCCTGGCAGAGGGGCCATTGTATAGGGAAGCAATCCACCCACAGAACTTGTCACTCAGGCCCATCTTCTGCAAGACCTTACTCATATAGGGCCATTCGACCCAGTCGAAGGCCTTTTCAGAGTCCAATGAAAGGAGATAGTGTCATGATTCCTGCCCCTCCAAGATGTCAGGCTGGAGCCAGGCCACGATCACCTACATGGCCCTCAAGGGCCTCTCCATCCCTCCAAAGACCCACTTGGAGTCAGACTTGGCGCTTGTGGCACCAGACTCACTCACTCCCATAGGATAACATTGGGGATTGGACTTGTAGTGCATTGATGGGGACAAGATGGATGCCCCCACATATTTCGGTTCCCAGAACTGCATGAGCAGTCTAGTCGTTTGGGTGTGGTTCAGCCCAGAGACACCTGGGATACCCAGAGACTATTTAAACCACGCCCAGGCTGAGAAACATGCTTTGTGTTTTCTGCAACTGCAGCGTGACACCGTGTTCGGATCGGTCTCCAGTAGGCCAGCATCTTTCTTCTGCGCTCAGCTCCTGCAGTGCTTCTGCCCATCATTCATCGCTTCTTCTGTTCTGCGGGCATCTTCGGCGGTGTCATTCCCATCGCGGCATGCCGCTTCCTAAGGAAGAGGGAAAAGAACAGAAAAAGGCATTAGTAAGCATTCAGCAAATCTTTGCTTATTGTTAAAGACTGTGCGAGCTTCAAACGCTTATCTGAATCCCAGCCGCTCAGGGGGAACTCTGTCTCCGGAACTTCTCATCCATCTGCAAGAGGGAAAAGACACTCCAGGTTAGCGTGGAAACATCTAGAGGCGCCGCATACCACGCTTACTCACTGCATTTCTTCTTCATAACCGGCATCCATGCTGAAAACGTTGCGGCACCTAAAAGATACAGAAAAAGAACTCAGTTCAATACAAATACTAAAGGGTCGCATCGCGCATTGTGCTCTCACTCACCTTCAGCGCTACTCATCTCAGCAGCACGTCGCCATCCCCGGACGCCTGCCATCATCTAAGGAAGGAAAGAAACGAAGTTAGAGAACTGTTCAAAAGACTCATTATACTTACCTGTCGGCCTTTTGCCAGTGACGTAACTAGGCAGCAACGAGCCAGCATCAATCAATGAAAGCAGGACGCAGAGCACACTTTCCAAGAAAACAAGTCCCAGTCTCCAGTCAAGTAGACTCCAGGGAAGGGTTTGAGGTCGTAAGAGGTCAGAACAGGCTGAGTGACGTCCCCGTGAATACCAGGTGAGCGTTACAGATAGGCCTCTGTGTTATTGTTAGAGGATTCGTGCATCAGGTCTAGGGTCTTCCTAATGTTATTGGAACCTTGTCTACCAGGGATAAATCCAATTTGGACGGAGTGAACTAGTGAAGGGAGTTGCTAGGCAAGCCTGTTTGCGAGGAGCTTAGCTAGGACCTTAACATCCGTATTAAGTAGAGACATGGGTCGGTAAGATTGGCAGATCGATGGGTCTTTCCCTTCTTTTGCGATGACCACAATGCGGGCCAATAACATGAACTGAGGCCGGGATCTGGAATCCAGAGCCACGTTGAACAGTTTCGACAGGAAGGGTGCCAGGGCATAGCAGAAGGATTTATAAAAGAGAATGGTAAAGCCATCGTCGCCCAGGGTGGTACCCCCTTTCATGGAGCCAATAGCGTCCGCCACCTCTTGGGGCGTGATGGGTCTTTCAAGGGGGTCTGATCTCTCAGAGGGAAGGTGGGGGATGGGCAGTGTGTCCAGAAAATTGTCAATTTCGGACCCGTCCCCTGAGTATTCCGACTTACAGAGACGTTCATAATTCATGCGGAATTTCTACGCTATCCCAGCGTCATCTAGACATTTGGCTCCTCACGGCAGTTTCAGTGAGTCAATCCTTCTGCTGTTTCTAAGTTCTCGTAATCTCCAGGCTAGGATCCTATCAGCCTTCTCTCCTTTCTCCAAATACCTGTGCTTAAGGAAGGATAACTTTCTCTCGGTTTGCTCAACTAGGAGGGTGGCAGCTTAGCTTTTTCAATAAAATACAAAATAAAAATGTAGCGACCATCCTGGTCTTCACGGTGTGTCTTAGGCATGAAGTGCCCTTTTGGGGACACCACTATGGCTACCCCTCTTTTCTTAGCCTGACATGAAGCGTGGAAGATTTCCTGTATGGCTTTAAGAGACATTTCCCTGCCCCAGCCAATGAGTTTCTTGAAGAAAAAGAAAGTGGAGTTTGAGCCTATTCAATTCCTTCAGCACTAATGAACTCTTATGTGGGGAGTTAAATCCTAGAGCATTCAACAAACCCAGTGTCAGCGAGTGAATTGCTTCAGCCATCAGGGGGGACCATGATCGCAAAAACCCTCTAGGGATGCAAGTATGACCTACATATCCTTGTTGGCTCTGCCTTTTCAGGTCCGCATCCAAACATAACATTCCCCATTGAGTGAAGTCCCAAGTTGGTTGACTCAAAAAACTTACCCCCATCCCTCTACCCGAGCGCCTGGACTGCCTGTGACATAGGAGATGCCGTCTGACCAGGCCATCATTGCTCGCCTCCATCAGGGTGGCAAGGGACAATAAACCACAACTCTCTGATCCCCCTCCCCCAAAACTTGAAGCAATGCTTTTAACGACCACCCCCCCCAGGACAGACCTTAGTGCAAATGAACAACATTACAATGCAGGCTATCCTCAGTCAGAGGGTCTGGATTCGTCTATCACTCTAACATAAAGTGAAGATAACATGGGATTCATTTGTGGCTGGCCTGGGGAAGGTCGTAGCCACACTCCTGAATTTTCTATTGCCTCGGACACAGAGTCTTTCGGAGAAGGTGTTGGTTTTCCGGGGTTCTACCAGCTCACTTCCTCAAGCCGCCTGGTCCTCCATCAGGGAAGGTTCTCCCAGCAGTTCACTGGTCACTCTCCAGATGTCGTCCTCTGTGACCAACAAGTACTTACAACCGTCAAAGTCAAAGGAGAGGGAGAATGTATGCCCCATCTATATCTCCCGCCCTTGGGATGAAGCCATTTCGTTAGGGGGCCACATAGTTGGCGGCGCGCTAATGTGAGTGCAGACAGATCCTGGTAGATCGTAACCTTTGCATCTTCCCAGTCGATAGGGCCCTTCTTCCGTGCCAACTCCAGAATTTGCTCTTTTCCGTGTAGTAGTGGAATCTCACTAATATGGACCTTGGTCCCCTTGAGGAGGCTCCTGCTCTGTGAGCCCTGTCACTGGTTGGCTTGTTGGTATTGCCCTCATCAAAAAATTTACTTATCACTGCATTCACAGATCTTATGATGTCCACCTGGGTTTCTCCTTCACGCTCCAGGACTCCCAGGAACCTCAGGTTACTGTGGCACTCCCTGTTCTCTAAGTCATCAAGCTTAAGAGTACATTTCTCCTCCCTCCTTTCCAACTCCGGAAGGCGCCTATCGAATTGTGTTTCGAGGAGGTCCACCGAGTTCTGGTTGGCTTCCAGGGCTTGAACTCGGTCGTCCACAGAGTACACTTTTTTGTCCAAAGAATAGAGCCATTTGCTAATGTCTGCCCTAAATCCACGGATTTCCTCCAGAAGGGTTGTCCCCTGGTCATTGACTGAGCACCAATGACTTCCAGTTGCTCGGTAGCGGGCCTGGTGGCCTGTTCCTGTGTCAAGGATGAGGGGTGGCAGACCTTTTTAAGGGATTTCCCCCAGTCCATCAGGGGCTTTCTTGTGAGTCTGCCTATTTGAGTAGATGGAGGGAATTCTGCTGCAGGGGCTATGCCGCGGGTACTGACTTTGGGTCAAGAGAGAGAACAGAGGGCCCCTCAGGGAGGATCTCCGGGCGGTTGAACTCCCGTGGCAGAGACACTGGTTGCGGGAGTTAACCGGCTGTTATCTATTCGGGGTCAAGCCGTTAAACGAGTAAGGTGAAAGAGGATGGGCAATTCAATTATCTGGGTTTTCTTCCAGGTGACTAAAGGACCCTTTAGCTTGGCCCCGGAAGGCGGGAGGGCAATGGTTGACTCAGAGAGTGGGCCCAGAACAGGGGCTCCCTGGAGATTTGTGGAGAAAGAATTTCTCTGTGATCGGGTCGGGCCAGGTCGGGGAAGGCACTGTCCCCACGGATCCCAGGGGGCTTGGGCTGGAATTAGAAACAACGAAGTGGGCACAGTCCAGCTGCCAAGAGCGTTTGATGGTGGGGTCGAAGTCCCAGATGGCCATTCCCCATGGAAGCCTGGCTTCACGGGGGCTCTTAACTGGGTTGAGCTGGGGTCCGAGATCGCCTCCCCCATGACACTGCAACCCTCTGCTATCCAGTTGGGGGAGTGACTGAGGCCACTGGACAGCAACTTCCCTAATACTCCATTATAGGGTCAACCCTGGTGTCCAGATAGATAGCTTTGGGGGTATTGATAGACGGCTGAGGGTGTGGGGCCCGGTTCCTCAAGGCAATAGGGTGTGGGAGCTTGCGCTTGCTTACAAATAGAGTGACTGTGCCAGGAGTCGCCCCATCAACAGAGGGCAGTCAAAATTATTTTGCATTAGGGGAACCCACGAGCAGGTAAAGGGACCACCTCACCCATCCCGGGACCCACAGGGCCGGGGCCTCACCTGCTGTCCACGTCAGCCAAGTCCGGAATCTAGCAGATCCTTGAGTCCTCCGGCGTTGTCAGCACACCTGCTCTGCTGCGGAGTAGTGGGACTAGCCTCGGGGGCCCACTGGGAGAGCTGCCATGTGTCCCACTTAGCTACCCAGACCAGAAGCGGTGGAGCCCAGCCCCTGAAATCAGGCTGAGCTCTAAAGGATTGCTGATCTAATCTTCTGGGTCCTCATCTCCCCCGATGGGGACAGACAGGGCCGTGCGTGCTCCAGCGGCCGAGGGGGAAATGATGAGTCCCGGTTCCAGCCGAGTCCCCCAGGGAACCCGTTCAGGGACCGCAATGGTAAGTGAACCTCTGTGGGCAGTCAAGGGTGGGCGTTGAAGGCTTGTTACTCTCAGGCGCTTTTCCGAGGAGCGAATGGCTATTCCGCCACCGGTCTTTCACTGTCTCAGTGCAGTGTAGTTCCAAGTGTCTTCTGCAGCTGAGCGGCTGTGTGCTGAGGTGGTCGCTTAGGTCATAAGCTCCTTGCCCCGGCAATCACTGTGGGGCTCCCATACTCTCGGGCCTGAGATCTCGTGTTTGCCCACCGGAGGGGACTGCCTGGTGGCCTCCGAAGCTGTGACACCCGGGGTTCCTCGCATTTATGTATTGTGGTTGGGCAGGCACCAGCCCCTGACCGTGGCGGAGATCGATGACGAAGCATGGGGTGGACGGCCACTCCCTCCCACATTCAGGGTCTCCTTTGTCACAGCGCACTACTGTGCCCCCGCGGGGGCAGTGCAGTTCAGATTCGCTTCAGCCGGTGGCAGGAGGCCCGCATGGCGAGAGACGTAACTCCCCCCCCAAATCACGCTCTACTGCCTCGAAGTGCCTTCTCTCGAGTATCCTCAGCTCGACTGGTGGGTGAGTATGTCCCCCTCTAGGAATAGGTCGTGGGCCACACCGCGCGGGAAGGGAAGGGACACAAAGAATCTCTGGCGTCTCGTTTCATGTGCAAAACTCGAGCTTTCGGGCACCTAGAAAGCTCGGGTTTTCTCTCCTCTGGGGCACAGTCACTTTACGGTGGCCATGGAGGGAGGGGTCAACTTCTCACTCCTGGGAGGGTTTGGGGGGGGGGGCTCAATCCCGAAATTCTGCCCTCGTGGAGGAGACAGGCTGAGGTGCGCCAATACATCTCAGCGCCCCCTGGTGGCTTCCTCCTTTTATTTTTTACTGTTAACAGCTCCACTACTTTTTTTGCAACCATTTTCACCATTCTGGAACTATTCTTTGTGAAGTTAAAGCACACTTCTTCACTTTACTACTTGACATCAGTTACAGCTAAATTGAAATCTGTTTCAACTCAATTGGCTGTCAACCGGCATGACTGCAACCCTAAAATAAAAGTGTTGCACGTTGCTCACTTCTGCCAGAGTCACAGTTCCACTATTTTTTTGGTACACTTCTATCACTGATGCTCTCATGCATGCAAAGTCTTATTCACTGGTTGCAGGTCTCTTACCTGCAAGCACTGCCTCTACAGAGGCGTAGCAGGATTGTCTAACAAGTGTGTCCTGAAGTTGGGCCCACCTGCGTGACATTATCATGTGTAAATGCCCTAACGGCGCTGCTGAGTGGTCATTTGCAGATTTAGTTTGGGCCTTGCTCGCTCAGGCCCTGCGTGGTCTACGCCTCTGAGCGCCTCACTCCTTGGATGAAAATCGCACAACTTGGACCCCTTCTAGTGGAGGGTGAATCACGCTTCAGAGCAAAGCCTATGGGTCTCATATCTAGAGGCACAATCTCACTCACTCAATGCACGAATCTCACAACTGGGTGCGCAGTCTTAATCCCTGGTTGAGTATCACCCCTTGAGGCACGGAATGTGAGTTTATATTAGAGCACTGTCTGACCTGCTGTTTGTGAGCCTCAAAGTTGGGAAGAATCATAATACTGTTAAAGCATTGGAGGACAGTCAACTCTTGGAAGAGGAGGGCTAGCTCGCTGTATGCGTTATGGTGGGAGGATATGAGAAAATGGTCCACGGCTGAAATTGCAGCGTTGTATAGAGCCCTGAAGAGGGGTCTCTGGGAGCCAACGGATAATATGAAGGCTTGGAATGCTCTTTTACAAGCGCTGTTTGGCCCCTCGGATGACGGATATCCTTGAATATGGATGGAGCATTGCTTTTCGTGATTTATGGATCTATATGGTGAGTAGGACAGTATAGTGACAGATGGGAAAATCGCTCTTTTACATACCATGGAGACGAATGTTTTATTGATTGCCCCCCTCTTACTGTTGCTTGGTCAGGTCTACGCATATGTATCTCGATATATGTATACCTGGAACTTATGACAAGCTGCTACTCAAAATTGATTTGTTGCTGATCTGTAACTTCGATTATGTGGGAATGATGATCATTTCGAACAATGATTTGAAAGACGAGGTTTGCAAACCAAAGATATATTTTTTAAATAAATCTTGAAAAAATAGTGATCAAACATCATAAGCTATCCATGCATTCGCACACCTGGCTCATCGGACGTGAGGTTCTTGGTATTAGCATACTTGGTCGAAAAACATTTGACCTTTTACTTTTGACTGACATTTTTTAATCGTTTTTTTAGTCGAAATTTGGTTAGATTTAATTAAATATACATGTGGGGTGAGGGATTAAGGGTGAGTTGCGGGGCTCTCCCCCTGCTTTTTTCTTTCGACCAAAAGAAAATAGCAAAGAAATTCAGTCAAAAGTGAAAAGGTCAAATATTTTCCACCAAGTACACCCAAACCGAGTTTCTAAGCACATTTTATGAAAATGTAACACCTTGCAGTAAAGTCCTATTTACTGGTTGTGTGTCACTCACTAAGAGAGAAACGCACAACTTGGAAGCCAGTTCCGTCAGAGTGCATTTCACAATTCAAATTAAAGACTATAGGCCTGTTTACTGGCAATCTCATTTACAATTATGCAGTAATTACTGGGAGGCCTGACAAGTCCACATGATTACAAGTCAGATGGACGATACATTTATTCTCCATTTCGGAGTCCCATATGGTTATATGAAATGAAATTTATAATGCACCTATCAACAAGTGTTTCAAGGTGCGACGAGGCAAGGGAGGGGGAACAAAGGGAAGACACACAACAATCTTACTAAACCAGGTGACATTGCGATGGCGCAAGTGCCGGGGAGGAGGAGGGGAAAAGTGTGAGGGGAAAGAGGATCGGGCAGTACACGGGATCACACAGTAAAATAAATAAATACAAATAAATAAAAAGGAAGGCCAGCTGGTGGCAAGTGCAAGGGTAAGTGCAGACATCAAGTGTCAAGTGCTGGTAGGGGACTGTAGGGATACAGAAACAGACCCCGAGTGCGAGGGTTGCCAGGGGGGCAATCAGTGCAGGAGTGCATCTGGCAGGGAGGGGACCTGGGCCCGAGATCAGAGGGACTCAGGTAACCAGTGCAGTTTCAATTTCAGCCAGGAGTTCAGCAGGGGAGAGGTAGAAAAAAAGCAGAAGCAAAGAGGAAGTGCTTCTGGAACCAGAGATGGTTTTCCTCAAGTTTCAGAGAGGCAGGGAGGCTGTTCCAGAGGGAGGCCCCAGTCGAGGAAAGAGATCTACCACCAACTCGTTGCTTGGAGAAGCGACTGGCCCTGAGGGAGTTGGAGGTGGAGGAGCGAAGGGCTCGAGAAGGAGCATATTTACAAAGACGGAGTTGAAGGTAGTGAGGCCCCATCCCCCAGAAAGCCTTGTGGACAATGCAGAGCAGTGGTCGAAGTGAGCGGGTGCAGTCAGGAGCGGTGCTCCTCTACCTTTTTAAATTAAGCTTTACTGTTCCTATACTTTTATTTTAAAAACGAAACCATTCCGGAATGGTTTCGTTGTAAAATAAAAGTGTAGGAAGCAGTTGAAACTTGCACTTTCAGTGCACTACACTGAACATTCCTTTAAACAGTATGCACATTTGTTTGGAGGTTTGTATTGTGTGTGCAAGGTGGCACACGGGTGCAGGCCTATAGGGAACATAGCTCCACTACTTCTTTTCGTACACTTCGACCACTGATGCAGAGGGTTTTGAACTTAATCCTCACAGTCACTGGGAGCCAGTGAAGAGATTTCAGTCCTGGAAAGGTACAATCCCTGGGCTTGAGGCCAAGGACAAATCTCGCAGAGGGTAGCCTGAAAATGAGCTCAGTGTCATCCACATAGCACTGAAAGGTGGGGCAGAGAGTGGCAATGCAGTTGGCAAGAAGTGCCAGGTATTGGCTGTACAGCCAGGGAGAGAGGTTAGACCCCTGGGGAACACCACAGGTAGAGACAGAGATAGAGGAGAAGAAGGACCCGAGTTGGACCTGGGAGGGTCGATTGGAGAGGAAAGAGGTCAGCCAGGCCAGGGCCTGATCAGTGATACCCAGGTTATCACAGAGCCGGTTGAGCAGGATGGCATTATTGACTGTGTCAAAGGCAGAAGAGAGATCAAGTAAGATGAGGATACAGGGGGTATTAGAATGGAGTTTGGAGAGCAGGTCTTCACGGATCTTCGCGAGAGCAGTGTTCATGCTTCTGGGGATTCTGAAGTCAGACTGATGGTCATGGAGGCAACCAACAGATTGAATGTGAAGATTAAGCTGGGAGATGGCCAGCTTTTCCAAGAATTTGCTCAGGAAAGGAGTGATGGAGATTGGGTGATAGTTAGCCAGACAAGAGGGGTTGGCTGGGGGTTTCTTAAGGAGAGGGTGCACGAGGGAGTGCTTAAGGGGGGAAGGGAAGATTCCAGTGGCAAAGGAGTGGTTGCAAATGTCAGCCAAAGGTGGGGCCAGGGTGTCAATAAAGTCCTTCATGGTTTTGGAGGAAAATGGGAGAAAATGTTTTGACAGGACTTTCATAGATCAGACCTGTCTAGAAACCTCATCTGGGGAGAAAAGGGGAAAGGCAGAGAAGGATGGAGGAGTGGTGGCCAAAGAGGGGCCAGAAGAAGAGCAGGGAGTAGAGGGATAAGGGGGAGAGGAAGAGAGAGAAGACAGGATGTCCTGAGTTTTAGAGATGCAATGAGAAGCCAAGGCCGTGCAGAGGGCCTGCAAAGGGACAGGAGAGGTAAAGACTGCAGCAGGATTGGCCAGCTCCTTGCAGATTTTAAAAAGTTTGGCCGAGTTGTTGGATGCCGCAGAGACACGGGCTTGGATGTGGGCTCTCTTCGTGCGGACAGAGAGCCATATTGCCTTTGGAGCAGGCGGCAGGCCAGTTTGTCAGAGGATGTACTGGAAACACACCATTTCCTCTTAGCCACCCTGGACTTGCGTTTAAGGGTGACGAGGTCTGAGTCGTACAAGGAGTTGCACTTGGCTTTGGGATTCATGCTTCATGACAAGGGCAAGAACATCAAGACTATCAGATATAGCAGAGTGGAGAATGGAAAGGGCTGTGTCAGGGTGTGAGTCAGCCACTGGGGCAGAAGGGGTGAGAAATTGGCAGCGAAAGCCTCAACTGACACACACTTCATAGATCGGATAACCGAGAAGGTAGGTGGCAGTGCTGGAGTTAGCTTCACCTGAGGGGTAGAGAGGGTGAGATGTGAGGAAAGGAGAAAGTGATCACTCCAGGAGAGAAGAGTGGTGAGAGGGATAGAAAGGGGAAGGTCTGAAGAGATCAGAACATCCAGAGTGTGCCCTGCAGAATGAGTCGGGGAAGCGGGAAGGATAGAGAGTGAGAGAGAATTGCAGAGGTCACGAAAGAGTCTAGAGGAAGGACAGGAAGCATCCAGGTGGATATTAAAGTCTCCAGGAAGGAGGAGTTGAGTGGTTGAGGCCTGTAGGGAGGAGGAGAGGTCCGCCCACTCAGAGAGGAAGGAGGAGATATGACCAGATGGCCAATAGATGGAAGCCACAGTCAGAGGAATGGCCAGGAGAGAGAGCCTGCAGACAAGGCATTCGAAAGAGGAGTAGGCCTGTGTAGGAATGACAGAGGCAGGAATACACTCTGGGAAGATTCGGGCTCTACCCCCTCCGGTATGGTTTGACCTGGGCATGGAGAGGATCTTGTAGCCATCATGGAGGAGAGCGTCAAAGCTCGTGACAGAGCTGGCTGTGAACCATGTCTCAGTGAGACCAAGAAAATCTAGGTCCAGTTCTTCCAGGAGGCGACAGATGTCAGAGGAGTGTTTGACAGCTGAGCGAGAGTGGAAATATGGAGAAGGTTGCCATCCTTCAAAGACTTCCGGGGAGGGGTACAAATCAGAGGTACGCCCTGCGGAGGTGCAGAAGAAGCCCGAGGGGGGGGGCAGAAGAGGAAGGAGGAGAGGGCAAGGTAGCCAAGGAGAGACAGCGGGGGAGGCAAGGGAGCTGTGGAGGGAAGAGAGGGGACAGCAGGAGAAGACAAGAAGTTGATGAGGCGCGGGAAGCATGGCCTGTGGGCCTTGGACCAAGACGGTACAATTCGGGTGAACATTAATGATGACCTTAGAGGAGTAGAAAGGGCCAGGAGGGCCTCCCACAGAGTGCCACCATTAATGGGAGAAGAAGAGAAAGGAGAAAGCACAGAGACCACAAAGAGTCCATAGGTCTGATGAGGGAACGACAAAAAGGATGTCGGTGAGGGTTTGCCGAGAGGAAGCACTGGTATAGGTATCAGCGATAGAGAGGCCTGGGTTTGAGACCAGGATGTCCTTTTTAAACTTCCTCCTATCAGATTTAGTGAGGAGAGCAGGATAGACGATAGAGAAGCAGTTGGAAAGGATAGGAGAAACAGAGAGCACCATACAGTAGGTAGGGAGAGAATAGATGAAGAAGTGGTTGGGGGGGGAGACACTAGGGAAGGAGACAGGGAGGGATGCAAGCAGACGAGATAAAGAGGGACGAGGGAGACGACACAATAGTAGACAATTGATCAGTACGACAACAGCTCAGACAATAGTAGAACAGTTTGCTAAGTGAACGATTTGCTAAGTGGACAAAACCAAAAACAACGAGGACAAAACTAGTAGGCAAATGAGAACCTGTAGGAAGGAAGCGTGCAACGGAACAGCAGTACAATAAAGCACAGGGCAGTCAGTGAGGTGAATACAAAACCACAAAAAAACAAAACAGGAGAATCAGTGAAAACGGACCTAGATGAGGGAGGAATATGAAGGAGAAAATGCAGGCAGTGTAAGCAGAGCACAATCAGTAAGGGAAAAAACAACAGCAATGGTGCATACTTACCTGCTGTCTGAGCATGGGTTTGTGCCCTGGGTCCTCTTGGTCCGAACTGGTCCAAACATGAATTGCCCTTTTCTTCATCTGCACTTTGCTTCGGACGCCCGGACGAGAGACGACCTTGATCTAAGAGTTAAGAGGATAAAGGAAGAGGCAAAGCTAAGAAGGTGGGCGGGGCTTAGGCCAGGTGACCTAGATCCACATGCACCTGCTCCTCATCTACAAAGGAAAAGAGGCTGAAGGGCACCTTAAGTGGGGAAAAAGAGCAGCAACCAGGAAGGCACCAAGTGGGTGGGCTTAGGCCCCCTTAAGTGGGGGAAAAGAGTGGCAACCAGGAAGGCACCAGGTGGGCAGGGCTTAGACCAGGTGACCTATATACACTTGCACCTGCTCTCCATCTGCAAAGGAAAAGAGGCTGGAGGGCTCCTTAAGGAAGGTGGTTCTTTAAGGAAGGTCGTGCTCTTCTTGCCGCTGCCATTTTGTGTCAGTGTCTGGTCCCCCATCCCGGGGGCTTGACGGCGCCGTCTTCCGTCGTTCCCTGAGGCTTCTCCAGCTGGTTGGTCAGATTGGTGCATTCTTGCCCTGAAGTAGTCATCACCACCATATGCAGCGCATTTTTGCACCAGGGCAGGGCAGTCACCCGGGTGGGGGTATTCGTATCCACATCTGTAGCATGTAGCATCTGTGCATTTGGGCAGCAGGTTCGGTGTTGTGAAGAGCTTGTGGACGCCATCCTGGTCAGTGGACTTAGGCTGTAGAGTGACATTTCCTAAGATGTCTAATTGGTATTCCACTGCTGCTTCCACGCGTGCAAGGGCTAGGATTTCTTCTAGCGACCGCTGTTATAGCCGGAGCTTCTTTCAGAACGCCTGGAAGTCACATCCGGCTATCACTTAGGACCGTAGTGCCTCTTCATTGGAATATCGGTGGAATTCGCAGTGTTTCAGTTTGATTCTCAGCCGCATCACGAAGTTGACTAGGGATTCTCCCTTCTCCTGGTGTGTAATGTGAAAGACATGCCTTTCATAATCGACGTTTGAATGGGGCGTGAACTATTCCGACAATTTGGTGTGCACATCTTGGAAGGATACGGTGTCTAGGTTCATTAATTCCCCTGCAATGTCTCTGACAGCCGGTCCCACTGCCATGGATAGCGTGTTTTTGAGTCGGGTGTCATCATTGAGCCCTATGGCCTCTGCGTATAATTTAAAATCATGTAGCAAGGTCACCCATCAGCCCAGGTTGCTAGTGTCTCTGGTCCTCTCTAAGTTTGACTATTACAACAGTCTCTTTCTAAATCTTCCTGCCTCTACCCTTCGACCTTCACAACTTACCCAGAACAGGACTACGAGACTTGTCCTTGGCCTCAAGCCCAGGGATCGTAGCTGTCCAGCTCTGAAATCACTTCACTGGCTCCCTTAGCTGCAAGGATCAAGTTCAAGACCCTCTGCCTTGTCAACAAGGCTTTCTGGGGCCTAGGACCACACTACCTCCAACTTTCTCTCCCAAAACGTCTTCCTCTGGAACAGCCTCCTTGCCTCTCTTAAACTTGAGTAGAACCACCTCCGGTTCCGGAAGCAACTCAAGGCCTTCCTTTTCGCTTCCGCTTTCTCTCTTCCCCTCCCCTGCTGATGCACCTGACTGCTCCGCCCACTGGTCATCTGGTCACCCTGTGAACTCGGGTCCAGGCTCCTGCATGTCCAGTTGTCTTTGCACTGCTTACGGGCTCCCCAGGATTTAAGGGTCTGTATCTGCAACCCTACAGTCCCTTTTCTCTACACTTATGAGCCATCCACTGGCTACACTTGTGAGTTAACTGCACTTTCCCTTTCCCTCCACCTGGCGCTTCTTCCCTTCCCTCTTCCCTGCACTTGCACGATCTGAAAGACACAAGGCCTAGCAAGATAGTTCCCTTTGTTCCCCCTCCTTGTCTTGTCACGCCTAGAAACATTTGTGTACAGGCGCATTTTAAACGCCACATCATATCATATATGTGTTCTCTGTTCAGAGCGTAAGAGCTATATTCATAACAAATCATGTGTAAATGCTTCATATGACTCACACAGCCAACATGTCAATGTGTTGCCATCGTATATCTAATGCAACATGAATGCTATTGTATAATATGTTGTTGTGAGTGGAAAATGACAGAGCCCCTTTAAGGGAGAAGCTCGAGACTATGGGGAAGAGCGGGAAGTGGGAGGAAAGGCAGGGGCAAAGGAAGAGGGACGTTAGTTATGAGAAGAAGGAATAAAGAGGAGGACGTTGGTGATCATGGCTCCAGTGTATTATGTCCTGGATGTGTATGTGAGGCCCAATTAGGTAGCACAACAACTGGCGATGAGGCCGATCACCCCATGCCGTGAGGAAGGTGACCTGGGTGAGACCAGCAGCACGACGGGCAAGGCTGCCCTGCAGTGTGGATAAGTGGCGGTGCTCAGGTCCAGTAACGCAGAAGATGACCATTGGAGAGATGGATGCACCCAGCAATGTGACGGTGAACCCTGTGAGTGCTGGTAACGCAGACGGTACAGCGGTGGATCAGATGAGCCCAGCAGAATGCTAGCGGCGTGAAGCAGATTGGAGGACGGACCATCCGACGTGGGTAAGAGCGCCCCTACAAAGATTGCCGTACACCAAGCAGAAGGACGGGCTGGACACGCCCAGCACAGCAGTATCAGCTGTGCGGTGCCTGGACGGTCCCACCATAGCGGAGGAAGCAGACACTGGCTGAACGAGAGGACGAGTGAGCAAAGCAGGCTCAGCATAGTGACGGGCAGCAGGTGCCCAGACGAAGGAGGGCGCGGTGGACCCGGCCCAGCAACAAAGCTCGCCCAAAAATAGCTGGCCACAAAAACGCAAAGGGGACCAGCCGTGCAACAACTCTCAAACCCACTAAAGGAAAGGTGGGGCCAACCAGCAAGAGGTCATCTCACCCCACACCGCAGAAAGCCCTGATAACACGGATCAAAGCTCTGACGACCAAGCGGGAGGCCACCATAAATACCTCCTACCATGGTTGACCAAACACAAGCAGATGATGACGCAGGTGCGCAAGCCCTAGTGAACATGAACCCCAAATCCTACGCCGCTATCATGAGACGGCACAACCCATTTGCCCTGAACCCACACCACAACCGAGGAACAAGGTGGGAAGAATGGGTCGAAGAATTCGAACACTTTCTAGGAGCAATCGGGGACCGAGACCCCCCGAACAAACTTAGCATATTCAGGAACCTGATAGGAAAAGAGGTAAAGGACATCCTCAAAACTATTCCAGCAACAGACAAGACAAAATACCAACATCTTCTCTCTGCAGTCAATGACAAGATAATTGTGGGCTCCAACAAAGACTATGTACGCTTCAAATTCAACCAACATAGGCAGCGTCCACATGAGTCCATCAGAGAGTTCGTCTTACGTCTCCAGCAGAAAATAGCGAACTGCGACTTCGCCAACTTCAATGATGAAGAGGCTATACGGCTGAGGATCATAGAAGGGTGCACCTCGTCGACGGTCAGAAAACACCTTCTCAAGAAGCCCCTTTCCCTAGCCAAAATACTCAATCTGGCTAAAACATACGAGAGAGTTGATGCACAGGCAACCGCCATTGAAAGAAAAGTTAAAGGAGACCTCATCGCAGCCCTTACGGTAGGACAACCGCAACACTCTGAGCCCACCAGACCCTGGAGAAAGCGGAAACTTAGGAGACGCCGGCGACAAAGCATGAGCAAAGAGCAATGCCACAGGCGAGGGTGGAAAAATGCACATGGACAACCATACCCAGCCTTTGGACTACATGCTGGCACTACGGCCAAGAAGGTCACCTTCAAGCAGCATGCAGAATAGGACCACCTACGAGCCCTGCATGCCAACCAACACCACCTGCCCAAATAAGACACCTGAGTTCACCAATGGCATGGCTGGATATCAAAACAAATATCGAGGACATGAACACTGACCCGCCCACGGCCTTTGTGTTGTTTGTGCATGAATGTGATGGATGTGCTTTGGCTGTGTTAACACAGGAACACGGAGGGAAGAATAGGCCGTGTGGCTACTACTCCTCCGCCCTTGATCCTGTCGCATGCGCTTTGCCAAGATGTTTGCGAGCTGTCGCTGCTGCTTCCGCGTCTGTAAAACAGAGTGAGGGAATGGTCCTAGGCCATGATTTAATTTTGATGGTACCTCACTCTGTAGATGTCCTATTGAAGAAGACTCAAACGCAACACCTCACCTCTGCCCGTCTGACAAGGTATGAATTAATTCTGTTTGCCCCTCACATTCAAATTAAGAGGTGTTGTGTTCTTAATCCGGCTGAACTTCTACCTTTCCCACAAAATACTGTTTGCGGTGATGACGAATTGCATGACTGCCTGTATACCACTGAACAAGAAACGAAGGGCAGGATAGATATTATAGATACTGCTTTGGGAAATGCAGAAGGGGAGCTGTTTTGTGATGGCTCCTGCTTCAAACTCCCAGATGGTATATCTACAGCTGCCTATGCAGTTACTACGTTGAGTACGATTGTTGAAACTAAGAGAATTCTGCATAACTCCGCGCAGGCCGCAGAGATTATAGCGTTGACCCGAGCTTGTGAACTCTCTGAAGGGCATACAGTAAACATATATATTGATAGCCAGTACGCCTTTGGGGTGGCTCACAACTTTGGGAGGCTCTGGTCGGAAAGAGGGTTCCTAACCTCACATGGGACCAAGATTCAGCATGCAATTGCTCTCGGCACTCTCACTCCCTAGGCAGTTAGCGATCAAGAAATGTGCAGCACATCGTAAGGTCATAGATGATGTGGGAAAAGGGAACACTTTTGCTGACCAGATAGCCAGGCAAACGGCCACAGACCTTAGCGCAGACATGTATGCTCTAAGGGAAACAAAAGATGCCTATGCAATAGATGAGGGTATCGGGTCTGCGCGAGATATTCAAACTGATGCTACAATAGAAGAATCTAAAAGGTGGGCCGAAGGGATGGGGAAACTGGGTGACGATGGGTGTTGGGTAGATACATCTGAAGGAAAATGGTTGTTCCCTGATTCATATGTGCTGGCAATGGTTACGATGGCACACGGTCCTACGCATGTGTGTGCTCAACGATCACGAAAATGCTAGAACAAGTCTGGGTGAATGATAAAATTTTGAAGACTGCACAGTGACATGTTCAGAATTGTATGATTTGTTTACAGCACAATGTGGGGAAGGGGAAAGTAACTCCAAGGGGTAGCTTTGGGCCCCCTTCTGTTCCCTTCGAGGTCATCCACTTTGATTTTATTGAGATGGAACGGTGTAACAATCTAAAATATGTTCTTGTGATTATTTGTGCTTTTAGTAAATGGGTCGAGGCTTTCCCCGTTAAGGATGCTACTGCCATGACCACTGCAAAGACTATGGTAAAAGAATTCTTTCCACGATTTGGGCTTCCAACGGTAATTTGGTCGGACAATGGTCCCCATTTTGTTGAAGCAGTAATTTTGCAGATATGCACAGCGTTACACATTGAAAAGTGATTTCACTCGGCTAGACACTCTCAAAGTGCTGGGTTGGTAGAGAGACATAACGGTATCTTAAAGAATAAGCTTGCAAAAACATGTGCCGACACCAAATTGAAATGGCCAGATGCCTTACCTATTGTTTTGTTAGCCATGCGTACCACACCTCAAACTAAGACTGGGCTTTCTCCATTTGAGGTAGTGATGGGGAGACCTGCTAACATTTGGGGTCTTCCGAAGCCTAAAGCCTTGAGGGAGGTAGAAAATGTATTGCTTATAGACTACTGTAACCAGTTGACTAAAAATCTGTATCTCATTTATCATCAGGTCCAATCAGCTTTACCTGTACAGTTTACGGGCACAGGACACGATATTTAGCCTGGAAGTTGGGTCCTAATGAAGGCCTACGAAAGGTCTTCCTGTCTCGCGCCTCGCTGGTGGGGACCCCACCAGGTACTGTTGGTCACCCAAACAGCAGTGCGGGTGGCTGGAAAGAAGCATTGGATCCAGGCGACGCATGTCAAGAAACTTCCTCACCCGACGCCACACGTTACAGAAGAAGCAGAACCCCTCGCTGATGCTACAATCTCTGATCCTGGAGTAGCAAACAGCGCTGTGAGTGCGTCGGAGAATTTCTCTGAGCCCGTGGAGCTTGGGGAACAGTCCATTTCGTCTCCGCACTCTTTGAAAAAGTCACTTCCAGAAAACACTGTTTCAAGTTCTGCGACTTCCGTCGCCTCCGATACATTGCTTCCCTCAGGAAGTGACGTTACCTTATTTCCGGATCAAACAGCATTGGGTACCACCAGGTACGACCTTCGATGAAGAAAATAGAACTACGGCACGGGTTTTGCCTGTGCATTTGGAAAGAAAAAGTCATTGAGAGTAAAAGGAAGTTTTTGTTGAAAAAAGGGATTCTGCTGGCTAGGATTGGGGAAGAACTAAGAAGTCGCGCGACCGTAGTGTCGCCAGCAACGAACATTGGGGTCGTCGATTGAGAAACTACGATGCCTGCCACCGCCACCGCTGCTGTTCGAATTGGACTTGTAAATAAGGGGGTGACCAACTCGGACAACGAACAATGTGCCTGGGCCCCGAAAACGTATTGCTGTGTTGTGATAATAGTAATTGGAATTTGTATAGTTACTGCTGTGGGACTTTGGTACTTCGAAGAAATTTACCCTCTAAAACCTTTACTGCCAATTGAAATTTTACCTACTGCTTTGACTCCCTATGTACACCTTCACACTCTGTCGCCTAGAGACTCCTAGCATAGACGAAAGTACCATAATAACACTTTAATGATAATAATGAATTTGACACATGCCATTTTTAATAAGAGTAATTGCTGGATTTGTACCCATTTACCGCAACATGGGAACAAGGGGCTAGGATGGTATATTCACCCTTTACCTTTAACGACTGCTTGCTATGCCTCTCTTAGAGCACTATTCTTTGGCCGTTGGAATGATAGCATCTCAGGGAACTTTGATGGAACTAATTTAAATGATTTTGAAAAACGTGAATTGACTCCCCTGGGATGCTTGCTTTTTGCAAATAGAAGTAAACCTAATGTTGCTTCTATTAGGCCATCTGATAAACTATCTCTTCCTTTTCAAACTCTAATTTCCTTTAAAATGGCTCTGATAGGCAATAAGGACGCCGTGCCTCCTTCCTACTCTATTAATCATAGCCCTGATTCAGTCCCATTCTGTGTACAAAGAAATGGCACTCGGTCAATGGGAGATTTTGAAGGTTGTGTGAACATTGTAAATTTGACCGGAGAGAACAGGCATCTGTATGTAGGGGAGCCTGTCTATTTTGTTTGTGGTAGTTCAGCATTTCCCTGGTTGCCCAAGGATAGGCAGGGAACCTGTTATTTAGGAATCCTGTTACCTGGGGTATTTATAGCTAGTACATTGAAAGTTTCTAAGGCTCGCCCACGGCGGGACGAGAACGGAGATACCCCTGGGCAAGTATTGGGAGATATAGCAAAATCAGTTGTGCCATTTTGGGGACAGATAGCAAATTCTGAAAATATTAGGGGACTAGCAAGGGCACTGGAGAGAACCATCAACCGGACCACGGATATACTCTACAATATGACACTAGAACAAAAGGCAATAAGATTGGTAGCACTTCAAAATCAGATGGCATTAGATGTCATTCTGGCAGAACGTGGTGGAGTATGCAAATTAGTGGGGTCCGATTGATGTGTTTTCGTACCAGATTCCTCAACGACAATTTTCAAAGCAATACAGAACTTGCACATCCTTAGTTCTGAAGTGCATGTTCCTGTGGGAGATTGGAATATTAGCGCCTGGTTCTGGGATTCTCTACGATCCTGGGGTTGGAAGGTGCTTTCTGTTATCCTCGTTATTTTGGGAATCCTGCTATTCCTTTGTTGCTGTTTCCAATGTCTACCTAGTGTATGTGCAATGCTAGGGGGATGTTGTGCTCAAGCAGTGAGCACAGTAGGGCACAAAATATATGCCCCAGATACAGCATCTAAAGAGTTTGTGCTACAAGAAGTTCTGATGAACGACCTAATGGCTATAGACATTACAGATAATGATTCAGGATGTATGGACGACAATGCATGGAGTTATTTACAAAGATATTAGAAATGATATTAGCACTTGGCATAGGCCAAAAGGAGGGTTTGTCGGAATCGAAACAATGTTATGCCTCCTATCGCAACAATTGTATGTGTATTGGCCTATGCCAAGTTGTCTAAACATCATATGCGAACAAACTCCACGGCAAGGTCTTGACCTTAGAGAAAGTAATGTAAGTCGCCATCTTGGATTAAGCCGCCATTTTAGGTTCTCTTGTTATATGGAAGTCACCCTGAACATCAAAATGGAGGCCGAATGACATTCTGAGTAAAATTCTGGCCGTTGTGACCTCCGTACACACGAATAATTAATATGCCTGCAGGCTACTTGTCAGGGTCACGAACTGAGACCTTGTCCTACTGTTGACCTATGTGTAAATGTACAACTATATCAGCGAAACTAATCAAAATGCATATTTTATAGGATTGACCTGGCAAGGAACCCATAGGCTCGACTCTTAGAATGGTTAACCCGCGAGAGGGTTGGCCAAGGGCTGGATAAAAAGTATAAAATACCCAAGTATTCCAATGTACGGTCTCTCTCACTAACGCATCGAACCTTTGTTGAAGTTCGTTATGTTACTCTGAGAGCCGAATAGCTATCCGTTTGTCAATTGACTTTGGTAACTGTTGTAGCTTTTAAATAAAGCACTTGTATGTTCTTTGTAACCTGTGTTGGTGTGTTTCTTTCTGGGCTTCCCGGCCTCATATTATTTTTACGTTTTCACACCCCGACTTATCTCGCTGAAACTCTCACAAAAGCCACATCAGGTAGACCCATCAGATCACTCTATTCTAACCAACTCACCATCCCACGCATCAACAAAGAGAAGGCTGGAGGGATAGGCTTCCCCTATTTAGCCCCCAAGCTATGGAACGCCCTCCCCACTTCCCTTCGAGCGGAAACTTTGCTACTCACCTTTCGGAAGAATCTGAAAACCTCTCTATTCAAATACCTCACCACCTTCCACTGTAACTAGCGCCACTGTAACAAGCGGTAAACCTGAACATGGATATGTAACTTAGCAACAGCTCATGTAACAAACTGCTAAATGGTCGCCATGTTATGTAACTAAGCTAATCCTGCATGTAACAAGCGCCACGTTGCTTACGGGCTGCTGTGCGCTCTACAAATGTGAATAAATAAATAAATAAATGCAGTTCAATGGAAAACAGCACAGCAGTACAGCCAAAAGGACAATGAGGCGACCCCACCCAGGGAGACCGCAGAATACCTGCCGCCATCCGCATGATACCGAGTCCTGCCATAGGGCACAACTGCCTCAGCCACCGGACAGCACTACAGCACGCCCTCATCAGCATCCAATACAGATCTTTTGAAGTAACCCTGAAGAAGGACCACATGCCCGGGCAAGATGCGAGAGAGGAAGGCAAAGCCAAACAAAAGAGGAACTGCGCAGCTCCCATCCTAGTGACAAAGGACAAAAAACAAGTAACAACTACGACAAGGAACTCTGGCAAAATGACGCCAAAGGACTCCCTCCTCCACGAGTTATACTTTGAAGAGCATGAACCAACGAAAGAGGAAGCGACCGAGATGGGGGAAAAAGAGAGAACGGAGACTCATGAAACGCCACAACCAGGTAGCGCAGAGGAGACCCACGAGCAACCAAACAGGCCTTATCGAACCACAAAGAGACCCCAGCGGCTTATTGAGCAAATGTAACCTGGGAAGTCTCATGTTAAGCGAGGGGGAGGTGTTGTGAGTGGAAAAGGACAGAGCCCCTTTAAGGGAGGAGCTCGAGACTATGGGGAAGAGCGGGAAGTGGGAGGAAAGGGAGGGGCAAGGGAAGAGGGAAGCTAGTTATGAGAAGGAGGAATAAAGAGGAGGTCTTCGGTGATCATGGCTCCAGTGCACACCTGCCTAACCTCAGGAATTTTTCCGGAGACTCTGGAATTTTAAGCATTTCTCCGGGTCTCCGGAAAAATCCCTCGAATCTCAGGAATTTTGAGATTCTTTACGGGTCCCGTCATATTCCTCACCTGATTGGCTGCCGCCAGTAGCCAATCAGGTGGAGAATATGACGGTACCGGAAACGGCGCAAAATGTTCGTGCTCACTGCCTGCACCACTATAATAGTAGTGCTTCCAGTGTATGTCATTGGATGGGAAGTATTATTATTACGGCGGTTGTGCCGCTTTCATTTTGCTTACCATAGCACTGAACATCATTCATTCATTCAATGCTATAACAAGTAAAACCGCCGTAATAATAGTGCTTTCCATCCAATGACATGGATTGAAAGCACTATTATTTCGGGGGCGGCGCCGCCTTCAATTTGCTTACTATAGCATTGAATGAATTATTTTCATTGCTATAGTAAGCAAATTGAAGGCTACAACAATCGAGTTTACCTTTTTGACAGGTGGGCGGGGCGTGTGGGCGGAGTCTTGTGTGGATGTGGGCGGGGCTTAAATCTCAGGAATTTGGATTTTCAAAAGTAGGCAGGTATGCTCCAGTGTATTATGTCCTGGATGTGTATGTGAGGCCCAATTAGGTAGCACAACATATGTGTTGCCTGAAATGCCTGCTTAGCCATAATATGTAAGGAACGCCATCACAGGTGCAGATGGGGGAGTCATGCCAAGGGACGCCTCAGTGACCCCGGCAATGCCGCCCGCCGTCTGTCAGTGCGTGTCTCATCTGTTGGCTGTAGGACGGCACAGCATCGCATGTCCAAGAGATGCCATCATATGCCAAGGGGTGCGGCACTTCTGTGCGCAGAAAAGTCGCCTGAAGTGGCTGAAGGGAGACAAGCTGACCCGCACAACACGCCGAACATAAATCTTTGCCTGAATTCCCTTGGCCCCGCCTCCGGCTCTCCACCTACCATTCCGTTCCTTTACCGCCAACCCCCACTCCTGGCCCCCTGTTCTCTGCTCTCCGTTCCCATCGCACACTTTGCATCCCCAACCCCCATTAAACCCCCTCGCACGGAAATCTCGGAGCCTCTCGAGGTTGCCAAAGTTTGACACAGAGCTCTCAACCATTTCTGTTACAAAGGCGGGTGAAATCACCCGATTTCGTTTTTGGCGGGTGAGACGCCCATTGGAATTAATGGGCGTGCAGGAGGCTTGGCGGGTGAGTCAGCCCTTAACAGGGCGGGTGACACCCGCCAAAAGCGTGTGAGTTGAGAGATATGTTGACATGTTGGCAGCTACACAGCACACAGGCATTTCCTCCCTCTTGCTCTGCGACTCGTCCCTTGCGCGCTCCAGAATGCCACCCCTCCTCCCGGGTCATCCGCTGCTCTCATCCCTCACTTTCTTTAACTTTATCCCTCCCCCTCCTAACCTTAGGCATTCCACCAGGATGAAATGTTTCCTCCTTTTATTTCCAGAACTATGGTTTTCTGGGAGTTGTAGTCTTGGAGAACGCCACCTGAGCAAATTACAAGCCTTCCTGTCAAAGAATTGTAAAAAGAAACCTCGGACCTGTAATTACAAAATACCGGCTGATGCTCTGATTACTTACCGATACTCTTCATTACTCCTAGTCCTACTCTTCCTCGTCACAGTACTTACTTCATGAGGCACCCGCCTCCGACACAGGACCTTCTTCTATTTCTTTAAATCCCTATAACTCCTCCCCCACATCCATGTCACTCAGTTTCATATTACCAAGCCGGAGCATGGGACCATCCCCGCAGGGAGGGTGAGGAGGGTCGTCAGTACTGTGACGAGGAAGAGTAGGACTAGGAGTAATGAAGATTACCGGTAAGTAATCAGAGCATTACCTCCACGTCCACTCTTCCTCGTCCCAGTACTTACTTCATGAGGTATACCAAAGCATCAACGGGGAAAAGGTCCCAATGAGACAGAGCCAAAAACAGTGCAGCAAAACACACCCACAATAACTCTTAAATCACATCCCCACAGACAAAAACTCCAACCACGAAGGAACCAACCCCCGAGTGGGAGAAACTCAACCCATAGCGGTTGATGAAAATGCCTAGACCAGCCAAGGCGGCAGCCATACAAATCTCTTGCAGAGAAAAACCCTCCTTACATCGGGCCAGGAAGCCGCGAAACCCCTGGTAGACCGCCCCTGATTGTGCGCAGGCACAGGCAGGCCAGAAGCCACACAGGCCCTAGAGATCACAACCCGGAACCACCGGAAAATGGAAACCACAGATGCGTTATGCCCAGCCCCAGCCAGAGCACAAGCAATCAGAAGACTATCAGATTGGTGGAAAAGGCAAACCAAGCCAAATACTCCAACGCGTCCCGCCGGACATCAATGTTAAGCCGAGCCACCTCCTCAGGCGTTCTTGGATCATGAAAGAAGTCAGGGAGAACCAGACCCTGAGAGGTGTGAAACCCGAGAGACAACTGAAGGGAGAAACTTCGGACCACACCCCGGCACCACCGAGTCTGGCAGCACCCTCAGGAAAGGAGCGTGACATAAGAGAGCCCCAATCTCCCCAAGCCTACGGGCAGAAGTGAGGGCAATAAGAAAAGCAGATTTCAGTGTAAGATGTTTGATATCAATCTCGGAAATGGGCTCAAAAGGAGGCCCATGAAGGAACCGTAATACAAGAGGGAGATCCCAAAAGGAAAGCCCTTTATCAGCACAAGGAAGGGAAGAAGAAAAACCCTGGATCAACTTCCCCACCAACACCTCCCCATCCAAGTGACCGTCAGAGTCCCCCAAAAGGAATTTCATGGAGGCCCGCTGAGAGCAAAGCCTGGAAAAACTGCCAGGCCCCTGTCAAAACCCCTCCTGGAGGAACCGAAGGATAGCAGAGGCCAGAACGCAGGGGAGGGATCCCAGACTGCCCATACCAGTCTCGGAAATGGCCCCAATGTCTGCCCAACACCTTCAGAGTGGAGGGTCTAAGAGCATCCATTTGGACTCGACTACAGGATCTGAGAACCCCTGAGATATCAACCTAGACTGAGCAATAGCCACACCGCCCATTGCATCCGGTGGAATTCTAACCGCAGATCCCCTTGAAGGGGACACGGCCACCTCGGAACCAGCCAAGGTTCCTAGGAACGAAGCTCCAACAGAGAGGGGAGCCAACTCCGGCGGCACCAGAACAGAGCCAACAACAACACAGTCACCCTGGACACTCAGATGCGCCAAACCACCCGGGGCAGAAGGGGAATAGGCGGAAAGGCATAAAGGAAAACCCCAAGGCCACTGTACAGAGAGGGCGTCCATCCCCCAATCCCCTCAACCTGAAACCGAGAGCAGAAGAGGGGAACTTCTGCTGAGGCCGGGGATGCAAACAGGTCTAGAACCAAGGACCCTAATCTGACACAGGTCACCGCAAAGACCTGGGCCAACAGGACCAGTTCTGCAGAGGAGTGAAAACCGGCGTCTGAGAAGATCCGCTTGAACATTGTCCACCCTTCTGATCCGTGAGGCCAGCAGATACACCAGATGAGATTCCTTCCAGGTGCCTATCAGCGCTGTCAGAGCATTCAAGGAACAGCCGGAACCCCTTTTGCAGTTCACATATGCCAAGTCCGTCGTATTGTCCGATCGGACCAAAAACCGCCGACCGTCCAGCAACTCCTCGAAGTACACCAGAGCTTGCACAATGGCACAACTCTTGCCAATTGGATGATCACCGGCTCTCCCCAGATCTCACAACCCTTGAGCTGAGAGGACCCCCAATGTATACCCTTTCTGCTGGTGTTGGTAGTAGGAGAGGTCACAGGAGGAAGGACCATGCACACCTCAGCCTGTAGACCTGAAACCCCCCGCCACCATAGCAGGGACACTCGCAGCGCTGGGGACACTGAAAACAAAACTACGAAAGCCGAGATGTCGGGAGCCAGTGGGAGAGAGTATAAGACACCAGGAGACGTAACCGAAGACAGGCTCAAGGAACTGGAAAACATGCAAGACGCCACGTGCCCCGTAACTTCAGCAACAGGTGAGTCGAGACATACTGCCTTCTGAGAACCCAGCCCAGAACAGCCAGCAAGCGCCCCCCCTGCACAACATCCAGAGTACGCTCTCCCCAGACGTCCGGACAAGCAGTGCAGGGTCTTGAGACCCATAAGCAGGTGACACATCCTAGAAGGCATTGGGACCAGGAACACCCGCAAGTAGAAAACTTGACCCTGAACAGGGAGAGGAACGGGCAAGACGGTAACCCACAACAACCGTTCGGAGAGAACGGATCCCATGGCCAACCACTTGGACCGTGAGCTGGGTACCAAAGTCCTAACCATGCAAACCTGGACAGGAGGAGACAGGAACGGCAACTGATACCCCCTCCAGACGGATCCCATTACCCAGGAAGCCGAACCCCACCGGTCCCATACACCTCCGAGAAGATAGAGACGAGGAGCCAGGGAAAACCGCCAGTCACTGCACTTGCAACAGAGGGAAATCACAGGACGTTGAAACAGGCCTGCGCCACAATATAACAGCATGCTTGTCAGCCCACAAAAAGATTTGACCTATCAAAAGGAAGATACTGGACAGCCCAGAAGTCCAGCAGACTATGGCCCCCTCAGCCGACAGAGGAGCCACCAGGCTGGCGTCAAAAGGGCAGAGTACTGTCACAAAGCGGGGCAAAGCAATCCATCCCGGATAGCCGACATCAAAGGCAACCCCCTACCTGAGGTATGCCTATACTGGAAAACCCACTGAAGTGACATCCCCCCCACCGGCACCAGGGGCTCTGAGAACCCCTCTAAGCACAGACATGTGCCACCATGTGCCCTATCACTTCCCACAAGTCTGAGAGGAGGCGTGAAAGCAACACGTCAGCACCGGAGGACCTAGGGCCTAAAAGAAGAGACACTGGGAACCCCCTGCATGGCCGTTACTTCCATGATCATTTTCCATAATCCCATGCCGGACAAGGGAAAAGCAAATCAACTCCTTTGACTTTCCCTTGCGCAGTTTAGAGGAAGAGGACAGGACAAGGAGTCTGCGTCCATAGCTAGCACAGACCCAAACACACCACATGACTGAGAGGTGGCTTGAGCCCTGTATCCAGTAGCTGGTAGCCCCATGCTCTAAATCGTTCCAATGCATCGGTCAAGGATGAAGGACCGAGTCAGCACCACTGAGACTCGAACCCGAAGTGTAGACTATGCCAGGCCGGTACCCTTCCGGCCGCTTACAGATGGTTCCAAAATCTGCGCCGTATTCACAGGCAGCACGCAAGGAATGCAGCCAACATCCGGTGCATACTGGGCTGTGTGTGTCTGAGGAGCTGGTGGTATGTGACATGTCTGTGACAGAACAGAGCCCCGCACTTTCAAATACTCTGTCACAGTCACCCCACGACAAGAAGCAGAGAGTCCTCACAGCAAAAAAGGAAGGCTAGCCCATACTGCCAAGTGCTTGCCATCATTTCCAATAAAGATGTGTACACAGAGCACGAGGTAACGGCCTTTCAAAGGAGTCAAGATGGCCATACCAGCAAGAGAGGGGAAAACATCAAGCACAGTCCTCCCCTCTCCTTACCTTCCCCCAGAGAATGCAGCTGACATCCGGTGCATCCTGGGCCGTGTGTCTCTGAGGAGCGGGTGGTATGTGGCATGCCTGCGACAGAACAGAGCCCCCGCACTTTCAAATACTCTGTCACAGTCACCCCACGACAAGAAGCAGAGAGGCCTCACAACAAAAGGGAAGGCTTAGCCCATACTGCCAAGTGCTTGCCATCCTTTCCAATAAAGATGTGCACACAAAGCACGAGGAAAACGGCATGTTGAAGGAGTCAAGATGGCCACACCAGCAGGAGAGGGGAAAAATATCAAGCACAGTCCTCCCCTCTCCTTACCTTCCCCCAGATAATGCAGCTAACATCCGGTGCATCCTGTGCTGTGTGTGTCTGAGGAGCGGGTGGTATGTGACATGCCTGCGACAGAACAGAGCCCCCGCACTCCCAAAGACTCTCTGCCACTGTCACCCCACGACAAGAAGCAGAGAGGCCTCACAACAAAAGGGAAGGCTAGCCCATACTGCCAAGTCGAATCAAGATGGCCAAAACAGGAGGAGAGGGGAAAAACATCAAGCCCAGTCCTCCCCTCTCCTTACCTTCCCCCGGGCCGTGCAGGACCTGGGACACAATGCTCACGCTGCGGTCCGGAGCCCAGCAAAGAACCGAGCGAGGCAATCCAGCTCAACTGTGACCCCAAGCCCCGCAGGAGGCCCAGGAGCAGTACCGCACCTGAGGGAGGCGAGGGCCCCGCCACACAGCCCCCCCCAGGGGGCCAGCAATCGGTGCTCCCCAGTGCCCCGCACCGGGAAGAAAAAGTCCAACCTGCCGGAGGCAGGAAAAATTTAAACTGAGTGACATGGATGTGGGGGAGGAGTTATAGGGATTTAAAGAAATAGAAGAAGGTCCTGTGTCGGAGGCGGGTGCCTCATGAAGTAAGTACTGGGACGAGGAAGAGTGGACGTGGAGGTAATGAAATCATCTGTTCATTCGACCCCTCCCCCTTGCAACCCTCTCTCTTGAAGAATTAAGAACACTCGGAAAAGATGGAACCTTGACATGCAGCCTTACACGGAAGCCCAAAAATAACTAAAGTGATGCGGAACCCGGGCCTGAGCCCCAATATTACTATTAGTTTTATTATTAGTAGTATATAGTTGCATACCGCAAACCTATGGGAGCGCCCTTGCAGGAAGTAATATTTGTGAATGCTAGACCCTTAGTTGTCACATGTATTTGTCGCTAGGAAATCATTGGTAAGAGCGCCAACATGTTATATGCCTCTGCAACGTGCGCACTTGCCTGCGAATCGCATGTGGGCGTGATGAACGCTGTGCCTATTCAAACTCCCATCCTATGCGGTTGCCATGTCAACAGCCTAGATTCCCAGGGAATCGCATCCTTCCTTCACATTCTCCCACCGCTCACAGCCATCCCTGCGGAGGCGCCTTCTCGCCGCCGTGATTTATGAAGCCATTGCACTTTCACGTCGCGTGACAGGGCCAGGCGCAGAAATGGCACCTGACCTCTTTCCATGAAATGAACAGTGTGAAAACCTAAATGCAAACCTCTGGCAATAATGGCATTAAGAACTGTGTCCATAAAAGTTACTCCGAGGGCAACAGCATGTGGTAATGGGGAGGGTCCAGATAATTCCGTGGCATGCGGACCAGTCAGGTACTCCCACAGGACTCCATGGGGAAATATCCCATCGAAAGAGGGGCTATCAGCGCCTGCGGTAATATTGCATCCAGTGATGCTTATGTGTGCGTGGGATTAGCTCCACTGAAGAGCAGGTGGAAGTCTACACTTTCAGAAGGGAAACTCTGAATTTAGCAGAGTGGTTCGATATTACAAACACCACGCTTCAACGCTATTGCTAGACTCCTGGTGGGGCCCCGAGACTTCAACAACCATAGTGCATGTCGCTTTGGAGGAAATTCGTGCTTTCAATATATCATGTTATTTAGCCTTTATACCGCTCACCTCACCACCATAGTGGACTTAGAGCGTGTTCGGTGGGGTGACAAGGGAATGAGGGTAAAGATCAGAGGGAAGTGGCAACATCCGGGGAGAAAAGTGGGTGAGAGATCAGAGGACAAAGGTGACAAGGAGAGGGGAAGATAACGTGAGTACGCTGGGATGCATGTATAGTAGTACAAGTTTAGACCGAGCGGAAATGAAAAGCATCGGGATCTGTCCTTAAATGGGCACATCCATTAGTGTGTCAGTTAAGGAGTGCCATGTATTGTAGGTTTAACTTTAACTAGGCTATGGATTTGTGATGGCCTTGAGATGTGCTCAAGAGATCCCGGATGATTGTGGAGGCTTAAAGGCCAGATATTCGTATTCTATCCCTTATGAGAACTCTTCGAGATCCCCTGTGCTACTGAGCCAGACGAGAGGGGTGCTTGCCCCAAGCATTGGCTGTGTGCTGAAAACACAAGTTGGCGGATACGAAAGGGCCAAATAACAAACAGACCCCCGCCCCCACCTGGAGCCAGACTCTGATAGCATCCCGTGGGGGGGGGGGGAATGAGAGTGCCGAAAGGCCTGACTGTATCGTATGCTATAGGGGGATAAATTGAACTATGATGAAACTTGTCACACAGTCTCAATCTCTGGTGGGTACAGTAGATAATTACATGGGATAGCCTGTGTTCCTTCGGCAGGCGGGGCCTATATCATTGGTAGGCCATAGTGCAACACCCATATATAGTAAGACAAAACATTGGTTGAAGCGCAATATGAGATTTTAGCGAGTCACAGCAGTTTACAGTCAGAAAGTTAGGCAAGCCTAAGCTAAGAAGGGAGCGTGATGCTTAGGCTCACCTGAGACTACATTAGACTTGGCGCTTAGTAACACTGGCCAGGGAAATATGCACACGTGAAAAGTGCACAGGTGCGAAAGGCAGAGTGAAATAGAACAGAAGGCGGAGAGATGTGATAATGTACCAGACGTATGGGCAAGTGGTATATTAGGGGGTTATCTGCGGCCGTTGCACAACTCCTGCAGAGAAATTGGAGTGTAGAGACTTATCCTCAGTATACAGAACACCGGACTTACAGATCAATACTGTCGGCAAGATGTTGACAAGGATGGAAAATGTCCCTTCGTGCAGTAAAAAAGCGCAGAATGGGTGCCCAAGCGCCAAGACCATAATATAGTCCCACACCGGGATTCCGAAGCCTACGCCGAAATCAAAGCCTCAGGTCATGGAGCCTCAGGTCTATTCTAAGAAGAAAGCTGCTGTAAGTGTGCAAGTCCTGAGAACTGAATAATGCTTCAGGGACAGTGCTAGAGGGTGTCAAATGTCACATGAAGCTTTAAAAATGTAAAACAGCAAGAATGCACAAAGTGTAACTTAGAGTCCAGCAGTAAACGTTAGTTGAAAGAGGCAAGTAAGCTACTTATAAATACAGAAAAAATGGTGTAAGTGAGAGTATAACCGTTTGTGAGTGCGCTTAGGTCATTAAGCTTGTGGTGTGACGAGCTGCGTCTCCATCACAAAAAGGTTTTACCCTAAACCTCTCGTGATACGTAAAAGATCATTGTTTTTGCCAATGGTTCTCGCTAAGCTTGTAAGTAATGTGTGATCATTCACAAAGCAAATCACAGAATTCTTCTGTGCAATCCATACATTAGAAAGGTCAAGATTCATGCGGCTCTAGATTTATTTTCTTGTTACAGCCGACACGTGTTTCGACACTGGGTCATTTTCAAGGCACTGGTAATATAGTATTGTTGCCCGTTGGGTGTGTGCTATCTTGTCTAATGTTAACCTTTCTTCGGTTGCTCGAATAGTGTCTCTTTCCGTTACTGTCGTGATAGTAACAAGCATGGCTTATTTATCAAGGATATCATCTGTTTTTATGCAGGTTTTCAGTTTAGGCTCAACTAGGGCATTGTTGTCTTAATTCTACCTTGAATATGTAATTCTTAATTATTTAATCGACAGACCTACCACAATTACATGTCACAGTAAGTAGCCTGTGCCTTACTAAAGTAACCGGTTGGAAACCCGTCGCCAGACCCTGCCAGGTGCTCCATGTGGTAAAATCTATTTCAACAAGAGCCAAAGGATAACCTCTCAGTTTTGAAGACCACAAGTGCCTGATACAAGAAGTATGTATGGTGGTATTAAATGATTCCTTTTGATAGTTGCCTATTGGCGATGAACAATATATATAAGAGATGGAAATAGCTTGAAGCGCTGCAATGCGGGCATAGCCAACAGGGCTGGTGGCAGTGTAAAAAGATGTTGACATTGCTAGGTGTGCCTTGGCAAAGATAGAAGACAATAGCAACAATAAGTGGGCAAAGGCTGCAGCAGCATTTTTAGAAGGAGCTACCCAGAGTGCATTGTGTACCATAAAGAGGCAGGTAGCCCTTCCAGGCCACCTCAAGGATTGGACATCGCACGATGATTAACAGTCACGTGACCAGTGTAAGAGGCAAGCGTAATGGGCATAAATAATAGAGAATCAGCAGTTCGTGTCCTGACGCAAAAGAACACACCTTCCCAGGAACTGTTGCATTCTTCAAGACCAAATGAGGCACTTCTGTTACAGGTCCATTGTCAGCCCCAAAACCTGGGGGGTTGTTGCTGCTTTTTGTTTAGACAGGGACACTGGGCCTCATTATGAGTTTGAAGGTAGAACTCAGGTCCGGGTCCCTCAAAAGGGGATTTACCGGCCCATTCTGACCTTGGAGGGCCCGGTAATTCCCATTCACAGGTCCAGGACCCGGTACGTCCCCATTCCCATTTGAGCCCTCATAGGGCTCAAATGGGAATGCGGAGGATGGTAGCAGCGGTACCGTTAATAACGGTACCGCTGCTATCACCCTAGTCTGCTCGCGGGTGCCACTCTGCATGCCTGGTCTGACCAGGCATCCAGAGTGGCACCCGCAAGCAAACTCGGAATGTTGCGGTGAGGTAACAACGGCGCCGTTAGCACTACCGGCGCCGTTGTTGCCTTACCGCAACACTCATAATGAGGCCCACTGCCAGTTACTGTACTGCATTGCAAAGTAAAATAATAAACATCTTACTTGTTGCACTCGAAAATGTGCTATGTGCTCTTTGTTTTCCCTAACAATCTCGTGCAATGAACCAGATCTGCTGATACCCTGGGCAGACATCAACATCGTTCCGGACTGCCTTTCTCTGAACCCCACATGGCCATATTGGACATATAGGGTGATTGTTCCAAACGATCCGCACCTGACGGCCAGCCCCACACCGATTACCATATGTGGGGCTGGCCGTCAGGGGTGCTTCGTCCATAATGGCAAGGGGGGTGCCGACCCTAAAGAACCCTCGCCCATCATGGAGGAACCGCTAAGCCGAGAACTGCTCCTTCAGCTAGTTGTTGCTGCTGAGTGTGGGGTGTATTGAAAGGCCCCGAACCAACCAAACTGAAGGGCCCAAAGGGAAACTGACCTGCCAGGATTTATAACAAACCTTTCACACCAAACATGGGCCTATTAAGGCAGACTGTGGGGTTTCTGCAAGTAACACAAGGAAGGACCATGTGAATAGGCCTACCTGTCATTACCAAATGAAAAGCAGCATTTTAATTCAGAAAGGTAGAAGAAATTCAAAGGTCCCTTTCACATGGAGAGCAGGATTTTTTAAACACTGACACCAAAACAGCTTTGCATGTGTGTTTGCAGTTGAAATGTGAAAGATTTACCCCAGCCAACATAAAAATGTAAGGGAAAAAACATGGTGCGTGTTGACGAAGAAGTAATGTATTTCGTGTTTCGCATGCAAAATACCAGCAAACATTTGAAAAGAAAAGCCCACATTATTTCCATGGAAAAGTTCCTTAGGCCCAATGCAGACCCTGTTTGCTTGCTGTGGGACACATGTCACAATTGACTCCCCCCAGGGAAAGCCTGGCTTGCATCTCAGTGGTTTACAACAAAAATAAAATGTGGCTTGCCTGAAAGTGTGGAAACTTAGTGTCCTTTAGACTCGCTGTCTTTAAAAACAGCTATATGCAGGCAAACTCTTTTTGGTGATGCATGACCAGAATGTCAGAAGGAGGTGTGAAAACTGGGTCTACAATTAAGGGATGTTCAAACTCCAACTTCAAACTGGCAACCAACTTCAAAGAGACTAATTAAAACACTGGCCCAGACAGACAAATGATGTGGAGGAAGGGAAGCTCATATTTGCACATATGAAAACTCTCTTTTTTTTGTGAGAACTCTTACAGGATACTCCCCAGGATTGTAAACCTGGTGGTGTCTTTGAAGCTATATTAAGGAGGATTTCTATGAGGAAGATAGAGCTGCTGAAAAATGATCATTGCAAGTGAGCTGTTAAGATTACCATCAAGAGAGCTGCAGAAACCTACCATCTGACAGCTGCAAGGAAACACCAGAGAAGATTGCTGAGAGTGCATCTGGGTAGAGTTGTCTATTTCTGGGAAGGCCTAAAAGCTGACTGGGTTCTATGGTGCGGTGCTGGGGGCCTTCCTTGAGAGTGGAGTGTCCAGACCCCTGCCCTATCTTTCCAGAGGGTCCTGAAATGCAGCTGGCTTTCCTGAATTTTAAACAGATATGTTCTATGTAAGTAGAAGTGAACCCTTTGCAACCAAAAGGTGGGGAAATCTGCCGGCCTTAAATCCTTTCCCTTTATAAAGGAGGGGGCAAAACTTGGTAGATCCTTAGCCTATTTACCTATAAATATTAATTGAATTAATTCCCTTTGGCAGAACACTACGGAGGATTTTTGTTAACATTTGAAATTAACAAAGCTCACATCCATGGGTATGCTAAAAAAACTATAGCCTATAATTTATTTGGGTAATCCTTTTTGTACTGTTGACCCTGACTTCTTTAAGGAAGACAAGTGTCTTTGTTCTTAAATCAGTCCAATCTTTTTGTCCAACTTTCCCCTAACACAGACCTTTCAGTGGAGTGGGCTCTGAAATCCAAAATTCTTCAATCATCCTAATTTTTCTGTTAGACTTCACCCAACCCAGACCAAAGTAGGTGGGGGGCCAGAAAAACAAACTGCTAAATTGCCCTGTGTTTATTTTAAAGTGAAAGTGTGGATGAAATAATAATTGCCGTATGCATCGGCCCAAATTTGTTAAACTAAACTGCTAGCCTTTTAAGCACACAGGAAAATCAAAATTGCACAACGCTACATTTGTAATTGTTTGTGTTCTCTAACCAGGGCTCATTATTTCCTGAATTGAAATGGAGATAAAGTACTGTGAGTAGTGTGTTTCCCCAATTCATTTGTGTGATTTTTTTGTGTAACAAAAAGTTGATTGTGAGTCCCAAAGAAGGTGGCAGATGTAGTTTGTGCGATTTTTCTTAACATCTCATTCAAATAAACCTAAATATATTTCTTGTACACCGGCCTGGTTCCTGGATCATTGGTAGCTCAGGGGGAGAGCTCCATGGGTTATTAAATGAATTGGAGATAGGACTGAATAAAAGAATCCATGAAACAGTGTGTTGTGTGACACCTTAAGTGGGAAGAGGCGGAACTATTCATGTTGAGGGTGGCCTTTGACAGTTCTGTTTCCCAGCCATGCAAGTCCAATGGGCCATGCAAGGCTAGCCTTTTTGCTTCCCAGGTTTGCATTGCCCGTTGGGGATGCAGGCTGGGGAACTGCATGATTGTATGTGTGAGGGGGCTCTTGCGCCATCTCACACACACAAATGGAGTGTGGTGCCACGTCATCAGTGCTCCAGCTACTGCACATGAGCAGGAACCAGGAAGCACTCTGCTTCCTGTTTATGCTTTGCGGGAGGTGGAGTTATTTCTGTAGACTGCGGTAAAGCTGAATCCAAACCGCAGCTGTCTGCAGGTAAGATTTATTTTTTATAATGTATTAGAAATGTGTATGTGCATGAGGGAGTGTATGATGTATGGGTGCATGTGTGAATGAGTGACTGAATGCTGTGTGTGAATGTGTGTATGCGTGTGTGTTGGTGCTGGGCCAGGGAGCGTGCGTCATCGGCGACAACACATTACTCATTGGGCATCTACAATAGATGCCCAGAAAAAAAATCATCACCCTTTCTTTTAGCAACCAGAGGTTGATAAAAGAATTGATGATGCTTTATTATGTGGCTCATGTGGCATTTTGGGGCAGCCAGTCTAGTCATTTGTTCCTGTGGCATGACATTTTTTACTAGATATCTATGACAAAGCAAGAATGTGTTATTACTTGGCTAGACTGCCATTTCCGTGCCTCCAGTCTGGCCCTTTCTTACTATTGCATGACTTTTTTTCTGGGCATCTCGAATAAACCAAACATGGGATGTGTTATTACATGGCTAGACTGGCATTTTGGGGGAGCCAGTCTAGCTCTTCCTTGCTGTGCCATGACATTGTCCACTGGCAATCTATGATAAAAACAAGCATTGTATGTGTTATGGCTTGGCTACACTGGCATTTTGGGGTAGCCTTTCTAGCCCTTTGTTACTGTGGCATGACTTTTTTTACTGGGCATCTATGATACATCAAGCATGGTATGTGTTTCTTGGCTCGCTTGACATTTTGGAGCAGCCAGTCTAGCTCTAGCAATTTCTTAATGTGGCATTGCATTTTATTCTGTGCATCTATGATAAAGTAAACAGGATAAGTATTATCACATATCTAGACTGCACTGCTTTGTGCAGCCAGTTTGGACATGTTTTCTTATTGTTTCATAGCATCTTTGTAAAGGCAAAGCCAAGAAGCGTATGTTCTTTTGTGGGGTTACTGCCATATATTGGCAGAGAAAGTGTGGAAATTGTTTCTTATAGTATAATTACTGCCATTATGTGTAAAGCAAACATGAGTATGTTCTTGGCCTATATTGGTGCATCCAGCTTGGAAATAGAAAGACACAGTCAGTGTGAACATGTTTTGACACTGGCCTATATTGTGGGTGAATGCCTCATACAAATGCATTGGGAAACGCTCCTGTGCACTGTTGGTGCCTTGCAGCATTTGCATTTTTGGTTTGGAGTTCCTCCACAAAACCATTGCAAACTGTTTGGCTTTTTGCGCAGTTTTTCAAAGAAAGTATGCTATATAATGCAGTATTTTAACCCAATATTTAAAAGATATTCTGAGGGGGGAAGCCCTCCTTCCTCCTTGAACCCTACTTGGTAGGTTTTGGACTCCCTCCCTCTGCTTGGCGGCTCACGCATAATTTAGGGAAATATTTACACCCCTCCAATTAAAGAATGTACCAGCCACCACTGCTGACCGTAATTGGCAGTTCTCCTGTGCGGTTAGGCTGGGTACTGCATGTTTGCATTGCACCTAGAGAAGACTTAAACTTGTGTGGGAAAAGGGGGTAATTTCGGCAATCCGTAATCCATAAACAAAAGCGTTTTCTGCAGCTTCTTGGACATTATCTGCTAGCTTTGGTATACCTGAATCTAGTGTAAATAAAACCTTAAATATGTCGAGATAGGCAGTAATGGATTCCCCTTTCCTCTGTTTACAGTGACGTATTCCTCCTCAGTCTCTTTCCATAGGCAGACATCAGAAATCTGGCTAGAAAGGCATTGAATGCATAACTCAGTTCAAGCATAAGTCAGTCACCCAAGGAGAGGAAGCACTCACCAAGATGAATGGCCTTGGTGCTCTTTGTGTGGGCACCCTGGATCTAGCTGCCAGGCGACGCCAGCTACCCCACAAGGCCCCCGCCTAATGCCAGAGAAGATGGCTAGCAGTGTCTCTGCCGGACTATGCCAGGACCACATCGCTATCCCACACACCCGCCAATATAGACATGTCCCCACTCACCATGGCAACCCATATCCGACACCAGAGAAGAGTGTCGCTCCGATATCATGCCGACACTGGGCGCGGGTCCTCAATTATCTGTTTCGGCCAGCGTATTGCAGCTGAAATGGAAGGTAAGCACATGGGCTTATCGAAAGGGCATGGTCTAACAGGCCCCCCACAGAAGAAAGATTGCCTCCTTTATGCCACCCCCCGACCCAAAACTACCATGATTCTGTTATCTAAGCTCAAAGCACCCCACAACCACGTTCAAAAGATGACTACATTGATTCTTTTGCTGTGTCATTCCCGCACACCACCCTCTTAAGGTTTTGCCAGGCTCAGGTTGGTATCGGAACACAAACCACTCCCGGCACCGCTCATCCCTCATACCCAAGGGATCAAGATCTTTACGGCCAAAAGGCTTCCTGACTATGAGAGCATCCCACCCTCCTTCCTACTGCACTCCCCATGTGTAGCCTCTGACTGCTCAAGCCGGAACTCTACAGTAGCACTTGCAGCAATTGGAATACTAGACCGTGCCGTATACGGTCTCGAAACAAGCACCCTCTTTAGCTTTTCAAAAGGCACATCATGAGTCTCCTCACACCAATACCAACACACCTGAGAGACACTCGGCTTGGTTCCTGGATCGTTGTACAGAGCCCTAATCCAGATATGATAAGATATGATAAAGCATTTATAGCTCGCCTGTAAACAAGTTTTTCTAGGTGCGACAAGACAAGGAGGGGTAAACAAAGGGAGGACAAAATAACGGTCTTACTAGGCCTTGTGTCATTCAGATCGCGCAGGTGCGGGAAGAGGATACGTGCCAGGGGGGAAGGGAAAGGGGAAGTGCAGTTAACTCACAAGTGGAGCCAGCAGGTGGCTCAGAAGTGCAGAGAGAAGGGACTGTAGGGTTGCAGATACAGACCCTTAAGTGCTGGGGAGTCCGAAGGCAGTGCGAGGGCAACTGGACATGCAGGAGCCTGGGCCCGAGTTCAGAGGGTGACCAGGTGACCAGTGCGAAGAGCAATTAGGTGCATCAGCAGGGGAGAGGAAGAGAGAAAGCGGAAGCAAAAGGGAAGGTTCTTGAGTTGCTTCCAGAATCAGAGATGGTTCTGCTCAAGTTTGAGAGAGGCAAGGAGGCTGTTCCAGAGAGAGGCCAAGCAAAGGAGATAGCTCTGCCCCCAACTCTCTCCTTGGAGAAGCGTCTGACCCTCAGAGGATTAGAGGTAGATAAGCGGGGAGCTCAAGAAGGAAGATGTTTTGTAAGAGAATGTTGGAGGTAGAGAGGTCCCAGGCCATAGAAAGACTTGTGGACGATGCAGAGGGTCTTGAACTTGATCCTTCCAGCCACAGGGAGCCAGTGAAGAGGTTTCAGAGCTGGAGATATACAATCCCTGTGCTTGGGGCCAAGGACAAATCTTGCAGTCCTGTTCTAGATAAGTTGTAAAAGTTGAAGAGTAGAGGCAGGAAGATTTTGAAATATGCTGTTGTAATATTCCAGCATAGAGTGGGCCAGAGCTCTGGAGACAGTGAGCTTCTGGGGGAAAGTGAGAAAAGGAAAAATACCTCTGAGGAGGTGCACATGATAGTTTGACTTCTTAGAGACCTCAGAGATGTGAGGATAGAAGGATGCCTGACACATACCTCAATACAGACTATGACCCCACTCAGCCCGCCACCACCACACTAATCCGAAATCCACTAGCAATCTCGCACTGCTAGCCCCCAGAGCCTCACATATAGAACCTGTTGCCAACCAGACGCAACTTGAAAATTTCAGGAACTCTTTTTGTTTGAACACCTGGTTCACCCCTGCGCTAAAAGCCTTAAGCAAAGAGAAACAACATGCAGAAGCCTGTTGGAGGAAAAAAACCCTCTCCCCACAACAAAGACCTTCTCACTGCCCTCACTAACAGCTACAAAAAACAAATCATTCAGGCTAAAAAAGAGACCTTTAATGACAGAATCAAAAAAGCGAACTCGAATACCAGGGAAATCTTCTCCATTCTGAGAGAATTAGAATCCCCAATTGCACCCATAGATTCTTGCACCAAAGACAAAGCCTGGCGCACTAACATTCAAAAAGCCCTATGCAACAAAATCATAATGCTACAAGACAAAATATGAGCCAAAAAATCCGCCCTCCTCAACATCGCCCTCTCCACACAAGAAACCATCCTCCAGGAACTTGCCACCAACCAAACTAAACCCCCTAACCAATTTAGCTTTAGAGCCATCTCTACTGCAGAAACTAAGAACATCATCTTGTCCTTGAAACCGTCCCGATGCCTTGGGGACACCTGTCCAGCCCCAATTATTAAAGATGCTGCACATGAACTAGCCCCCTTCGTCACATCATTCATTAACTCCTCATTTAAATCATGCTCTGTGCCAACAAACCTTAAAGACGCATGGATACTACCTCTACTAAAAAAAATTAACCTGGACCCCAACGTCCCAACGAACTATAGGCCCATAACAACTGTCCCGTTCCTCCTTAAAATCTTAGATAAAGCTGCATATCTTCAGATCTAAGATTATCTGGAGAGCAACAATCTACTAGGGACAAGACAATCAGGATTCAGGCCAAGTCATGGAACCGAAACGGCTCTCCTTGATCTTAAAAACCAGCTAGACGAGCGCAAAGACAGAGGAGATGTGTCTATTCTCCTACTCCTAGACCTATCAGCTGCTTTCGACCTGGTAGATCACAAGGTACTGTGCAATCACCTCAAATCGGCAGCCAACTTCTCTACAAAAGCCACGGCATGGATAAATTCATTCCTGGACCAGAGAACCATAAGAGTTTTCTCACCTTCATCAGCAGCAGATCCAGTCCCCATCACCTGCGGAGTCCCTCAAGGGTCATGTGTTTCCCCCATGCTATACAATATTTTTACAAAGCCTCTCTTTGATATATTGGACAAACTAGGGGTCTCATATACCAATTACGCCGATGATACCCAGATCCTTATCCCAATCCAAGGTGATTATGAAAAAGACACCAGACTCATAAACAAAATTTAACAAATCATCCAAACCTGGATGGCCACTCATGGCCTATGTCTTAACGATGATAAGACCGAGCTCTTAATCATTGGTTCTACCAATAAACTGAACACACTACACCAGCTTTACAATTCCATCACGATCGATGGCATCAAAATCAAGGTAGCTAAGGAAGTCAAAACCTTAGGTTTCTACTTAGACTCAGATGTCACCCTCGACAAGCAAGTAAATGCCACAGCCTCAGCAACCAGTTACACCTGCAAACTCATCCACGCCTGCAAACCATACCTTTCCACAGATAGCTGCACCACCATAGCGTGAGCCCTCATCCTCTCTAAATTAGACTACTGCAATGCACTGTACCTAGGCACCAGTAAACATAACACTAACAAACTCCAAACCCTGCAGAACAATGCCCTCAGAACAGCCCTAGGCATCCCCAAAGAAGAACACATATCTACCCATAGAAGAGCCGTCAACTGGCTGGCCATCAATGACCGTATCAAACTCAAAACTTTGAACATTACACACAATTGTCTGAACAACAAAGCTCCTGCATACCTGACAGAAAAATCCACAAAGCACACTTCTGACCGTCCCATCAGAAAGGCCCTCTCAAACAGCATCAAAGTCCCCAACTTTAAACTGAAAAGAACTGGTGGGTCCAGCTTCCCGGTTCTAGCAGCGCAGCTCTGGAACTCCATCCCAGATGCACTTAGAGCCACCCCTTCCTTCCATGTGTTCAAAGCTAACGTTAAACTCTGGCTTAACACCAACGGCTGCTAAATGCCCCAACTGTACCAAATACTCTGTATATTTATTGTAAACACTGTAACTGTAACTTATCTTTACTGTAAGTCATCCGACAGTGCAACACAAAAAGATTCTGATATATGTAACATATCTCTCTTGTAAGTAAGAAATGCTTGATATATGAGCTTGTAATATATGATCCTGTAACCTAAGTAATGTAACGTATTCATGCACCTGTAACCCAAGATTTATTTTCTGCATGCGCCCAGTTGCTTAACGGCCAGGCGCGCTTTATAAATAAATAAACAATACAATACAAACAACACATGGCAGTAGGCCTCTCAACAACTACACTGCGGATCGCTAAGAACTCGTAAGCGAACTATGCACCAAACACTGATGGCTCCAAACTAAATATCAACCACAGAGCCTCACCCCATGTAACCCATTCACCTCTGCTCCTCAACCACACATCTCCAAAGCTACTCTACAACTCGGACACTAGCGGGCATAATGCCATTGCCTTATTTGCCACACCTGCTTTGGTAGAGAAGTATACTTATGTCGGGCATACCACAATTGCTTCTGAGACTATAATGTGAGTTGATTCCCCCGCTAGTATTGAAAATGTCATTAATGCCATGGCCTTGCCTTTAAGCTGTACGATAGCATGTTCAACTGCTGCAGATCCTGTAGTGACTAACACACCTGCTACCAATTTTGCTGATATCAATAATGCTAATGTTTTGCCTTCAAACTGTACTACAGTATGTTCAACTGTTTTGGATGCCTTAGAGTTTAGCTCGCCTAATACCAGTGTTGATAATACCACCTCTCACAAAGGCCTTGCGCATTGATAGTCTTATTAGACAAACAGTAAATGCTGCCCATCCTAAAATCTGTAGACCTAAAATCCAACCAATGAGTTTCTCGATCTGCTCACAACAGGAGGGAGAAACTGCTGCCACTGACACTAACAGCTCAACAGCCTTCGCCTCTCACAAGATCAAGCTTCCAACCGCAATTAAGTTGCACAGCCCTAACTTTAGTGACCACCCATCTATTTCACCATGGCCATGGCAGCAAGGCAATTGGAGCCCATATCCATGACTTTCTCCTCCTTGCACCCCTCAAAGGAGCACTCATCAATGCTAGGTCACTACTTGCACATTCACTAGATATCTCTGACCTCATCACTTCCAGCCACCTTGACATCTAAGCCATTAGAGAAACCTGGCTTCATCCTGCCGCCAGCTCCTCCCTATCCTTGACCATCCCAGGCAACTACACTATCATTAGGAAGGAAAGACTGATATCTAAAGGTGGGGGAAAAGCCTTTATTGCAAAAATTCCACAACCTATTAAAGAAATCGGCAACCCAGTGTTCCAAGCTGGCGAACTACTGTACATTAATGTAGCCCTGTCCCACAGAGCCACCGTAAATCTTCACCTTATCTACAGGCCGCCGGGGCCTACACTCTCATTCAAAGAAGATATCTCATCACTCCTCTCATTGGAGGCCAAGCCTTCCTCCAGAATCGTTCCTTGGGTGATTTCAACTTCTGATTTAACGACCCCACAGACTTCCAGGCACTCTCATTAGCAAATTCTATAGAAGCACTGGGCTTCACCCAGTGTATCCTGGAGCCCACCCACGACAAAGGCCGCACCTTAGACTGGCTTGCTGAATATAACAGTAACATCAAGATATTTGCCAATGTACCATGGCCTTGGTCAGACCACAATGTGATCTCATTCTCGATCCCTGTGAATAATGCACCACCGCAGATAACCCTGATATTCCCAGACATTCTAACGAGAAAAGTCAAGAATATCACTCCTGCCATCATCCTCCCGTTACTGAAGCCACTCACAGCCTTCCAGCCATCCACCTGTGATGTCCTATACAACTACTCCCTCCTCCAAGCCATAGACAAAGTGGCCCCCCTGTGCAAACGTAAACCTAAAGCCCCAGCTCACGTGAACCCATGGTTCACCACGAATCCCAAAACTCTTTTCTCCTCAAAGCGAGCAGCGGAAACAATATGGAAAAACGATCCCTCAGACACCAACAAAGCCCACTTTACCTCAATATCCAAAACATACAACCAAACCATATGCCAAGCAAAAAAGGACATCAAAACTTCATTTACCACTGGCATGGTGCCCACTAATTTAAAATATGCCTGGTTCCTTCCCCTCCTCAAAAACCCAACACTCAACCCTAGAATCCTCACAAGCTATCGTCCTAGCACAACTGTCCCCTTCCTTCATAAAATAATGGACAGAGCAGTGTACTAACAGATCCAAAATTACCTGAAAAAGAACAATCTTCTAGGATTGCACCAATCTGGCTTCCGTCCTGTACACGGAAAAAAAATATGCTCTACTCAATCTAAAAATACAAATGGACGAATTCAAAGATGACGGTAAAGTAGCTCTCCTCCTCTTGCTCGTCCTCTCAGCTGCCTTTGATCTAGTAGATCACAAAACCCTCTGCCTTCAACTTGCCTCAGCACCCCTTTTCTCCCCCAACGCAATAGATTGTATTGAATCATTCCTGTCCAACAGGACCGTGAGAGTCTTCTCACCATCAGCAACAGCCCTGCCTGCCCCAGTTCCATGTGGTGTCCTCCAAAGTTCCTGTCTTTCACTTACGCTATACAACATATTCACAAAGCCACTCTTCAACCTCCTCGACTCAATGGGTATCTTCTACACTAACGAAGGGGATGATACCCAAATCCTTATTCCAATATCTAGTCTCTATATTACCAACACTAACTCACTGAACATAATCTACCCAAGTACCCAGACCTGGAAGGATATGCTCTCGTTGGGCCTCAACAACAAAAAAACAGAGCTTCTTCTTGTTGGATCACAACAACGTCTTATCAAACTGGATAAGGCCTACATAACTTTTACTATAGATCGCAATTCCATCCCAGTCTCCAAAGAGGTCAAAACCTTGAGAGTATACCTGGATGCATCCCTCACTCTAACCAGACAGGTGAATGCAATATCCTCATCCTCAGCCTACACAACTAAACTTGTCAATGTAGGCAGACCCTTCTTGGCTTCCGACAGCTGCATTACCCTAGATAGAGCCGTTGTTCTGTCCAGATCCGAGTACTGCAATGCCCTACTCGCAGGAATGTCTATGGGCAATGTACAATAATTACAAGTGATACAAAACCATGCCTTAAGAGTAGCGTTGATTATCCTCAAAAAAGACCATATATCTGCGGCCAGAAGAAGTGTCCACTGGCTCCTAGTTCAGGATCGAAAACAATTTCGAAATCCTCACACTGACTCACAAATGCCTGGCAAACACTGCACCTAAATAGCTTGCCAACAAATCAAAGAAAAGACACTCGATTAAACTGACTAGAGCCGTCTACTCCCATCTACCCTCACCACCAAAATTCAAACTACAGAAAGCAGAGGGCTGCATCGTTCCTGTAGTAGCAGCAAAATATTGGACTACTCTACCTGTCCATCTAAAGGCTGAAACATCCCTCTGGTCCTTCCGCAAAAGCATCAAAAGCTGACTATTCACACAAGATGCATAACCACACATTGAAGCTCTGTATGTATTAACGGTAAAAGTAAAAATCCAAACTGACTGCACTAACCTGTATCTGTACCTTTACCTTCTCTGAGCGATGGATGTATTACCGGTAACCGTAAGAAACTGAACTGACTGAACCATGAAACTGAGCTGATTGTACTGTTTTTAAGCTAAATACATCTACTGTAACCAGCGGCCTGATGCCCCCTGGCTTGGAGCTCTCTGTAAATGATAAAATAAATGAAATAAATATTCTAAATATGTGTGCGCCAGGATTCATCACTGGCCAGTTGCTTTCCCGAGTCACTGTTGACCTTGGCTGCTTTTACCACTCACATAAATGAGTCTATGTAATCAAATGGAGGATTATAGCATTTTATTACTGTTTGTAATTCTTTAATAAATATTTGTGGCCATGAGCCCCTAAAGCATCCCAACTGCCCCTCTTTCCTCCACCACTATCAAGACTGTTGGTATGTCCAATACACCATAGAACATCCTGTCACTAGGCCTGAGTCTGTTTGTCATGCATTTTTGTTGAGCCCATCATCTCCTGTTCTTTTATTTGGTGAGATCACTTGCGTAAAATGACTTGCACCATATATTGCACTCCTGAAATTGTTCTTGAGATGCTGATATTAATAACACAGAAGCTGTAATAGCGACTCTGCAGGGGGTTCCATCCAAACCCCAAATACGAAAGATGTTAACTTATACTCAGAACTCACTGAACTATTATCTCAGGTTCCGGGGTGGTCTATGTTCCTCACATCACAATGAAGTTGGGCATATTAGTAACGCAGAACCTGTCCGAATACGAGTAGACCCCTTGTCTGGAATATTACCCAGTATCGGTTATGTCCAGAAGCAGAAGAACGAATAGCCCCAGTAATGATGTCATCATCATTACTGGGGCTAATTTGTACAGAGCCAACAAATTACTCATGTGCTTTTGGAAGACTTTTTCTTTTTATTATTATTATTATTACTCATGTGCTTTTGGAAGACTTTTCTTTCTATTATTATTATTATTACTCATGTGCTTTTGGAAGACTTTTTCTTTTTATTATTATTATTATTACTCATGTGCTTTTGGAAGACTTTTCTTTCTATTATTATTATTATTACTCATGTGCTTTTGGAAGACTTTTTCTTTTTATTATTATTATTATTACTCATGTGCTTTTGGAAGACTTTTCTTTCTATTATTATTATTATTACTCATGTGCTTTTGGAAGACTTTTCTTTCTATTATAATTATTATTACTCATGTGCTTTTGGAAGACTTTTCTTTCTATTATTATTATTATTACTCATGTGCTTTTGGAAGACTTTTCTTTCTATTATAATTATTATTACTCATGTGCTTTTGGAAGACTTTTCTTTCTATTATTATTATTATTACTCATGTGCTTTTGGAAGACCTTTTTGATTATTATTATTATTATTATTATTATTATTATTATTATTATTATTATTAAAATAATTATGTCATCATTACAGCATGGAATAATAGCCACAAATAATAGCTCTTTTAACACCCCAGCACTCCCTGTGAAGAAGCCTAAAAGAACATGTATCTTTTTTTGATAGGACCCTCTGTGCAGTTAATTTAATGGTGTGGCCATCTTTCCCAGTGGCCTCTAACCCTGCTACTGTATTATCATGCATTATGCCCTCAGTTGCAGATCTCTGTGCTACTTTCTTGTCCATCCGAGTACACTTAGATGGCTGATACCTAGTCCCCTTTTCACACTGTGAATTGCAAACCACGTGGAAGAGGCTCCCACAGGAGCCGGCTGAGTCCCCCGCTTTGATTTCTCAACTACTGAAAACAGTAGCTTCACACTTTTACAAAGCAGGTACACGAGATACATTAGTGCTAGTCACCGCATTGGTATACAAAGTTCACAAAGCACTTAAACAGCAATTACAAGTGTGTGTCGAGAAAGAGTTAATTTCCTAGGGAACATCATTGTAGCCGGTCAACAACATTTAGGATCGTGTGACTACGCAGAGCACCGCCATCCTGAAAGAAAGCAAGAAGGAATCTTCAGCAACCTAATAAGGTACCGGATTAGGTTATCACGGACCAATAGATGAGCCCAATTAATTAGAAAATGTATATTAAACGGATGACATGCAGCTATGATTCAGACAGGAACTACCTAGGACATCAAACCGGAAGTACCGACTAGCAGGAATACAACAACATGGGAAATAGCTTAATAGCAATGGCGGAATATACAGAAGTGTAGGCTGGGACTTAAACTGGATGATACACTAACAACTGTGAATGTAGTAGACGTATATGCAAACAAGGAAAGTACATGTACACATGTGATGAGATACAGTTGTTTGAAATGTTAACCTACACAGATACCTTTCTAAAATAGGAAGGGTTGACTGTGAACAAACTGATCAAATCTGACAAAACCCATAATAGGGCAACGGTTTAAGTATAATATTGTGCCTTGAGAAAGCCCAAGTAAGGGTGAAACAATAGCATGTGCCTCCAAATAGGAGAATGTTGGCAGTATGTATGTACAGTCTGAAAATAAGATGCTAATAAAACATCAACCTAAAACAGATTAGGAATTTATTATTTCCCTTTTCAAACTCAACAGAAGCGCAGGCGCATGATTTAGACCTAGTAAATCTGTTAAAAAACATGTAACAAACACACAAAAGCAATATAAATGGTACCACGACCTACCACCATCACACAGATGCAGACATTTCTGGTGATGGCAGGATGCTATCAACAATAGATACTGAGTTATGCAGCACTGGTGAAACCCTTGAAGGAACTAACTAAATGAAATACACCAGAGCCATTACCGTGATCAGCGGAAGCTGAACAGTCATTTACAGCAGTACATCCTAAAGTGCCTGCTTTGGGGTTACCAGATTACATAAGGAAATCATTTTATATTGTCATACATTGAATGGATTCCAACTGCAGTCCTAACTCAGAAACCGGGTGAAACGCAGCGTCCACTCTCAACCCCACTAGACTGCCCGTCTGTGCATTTTCCTCCTAGTTTCAGGTTTGTTGTACTGGCCACACTGGCAGTAACAGAAATGTGAATGTTTGGCATTGGCTTCGCCGATTGAGGTTGTAGTAAGTACCACATGCTCCATACCCACTGTTACTGAAACACCCATTGCTTTTCTGCCTTGCTTAGCACAAAATGCTGTTGTTGGATTCAACTCATATTTCTAACAGAGAGCCCCGTTTTAAATTCTGCATCTTTCATACCTAGTAAGCTAGATGGTGAGCCCTATGACTGCGTGTCCATTATCAATGAGCTTGCACAGCCAAGAAAAAACCTCCTCGATGTTCCATTACATAATGCTGATTTGATGTATTGTGTTGATCGGTCAAGTTTCCTTGAGTACCTGGTCTATTAACCCCAGACAGAGATAGAAAGTGCCCATCTGCCCAATGTGCATTAGGTGTCTGAATTGGTAGCTTTGACCAATGCATGTATATTATGTGATCAATAACGCGTTACAATGTACACAGAACTACTGTATGCTTTTGGCGTTGCGATATTTCTCACATTATCAGGTTTCCCTATTAAGAACAATGCATGTAACTCTGCCCTATTGGTATACAGTAGTGAAATATATTTATTTTTATTTATTTATTTTATTTTCACTAGCAGCGTGCCAAGCTCAAAGGCCTCTTTGCACTGGTTACAGAAAGTGCAGGGTATGGAACAAAGTGCGGGTAAGTGGGGACATAGTTACAGCATTATGGTAGAAGTGTGCACACACTCTGGAGCACCTTTCTTCATGGTGCGGGGGCTACTTCAGGTATGCAAACAGGCAAGACAAAATAAGTAAGTGTACACGTTCTGGTAAAGCCTCACCTCATGGTGGCAGGGCTACTTCAGGTGTACAAGAGAACATGGCGAGCAAGATAAGAATAGGTGGGCAGTAGTCATGCCTGAGCGCATGGTAAGGGAAGCCGAGTCGATACTATGAATTTAGAAAGTACCAACTTATTGCAATGGCAGAGTCGGGTGATTCAAAGCAAGATGGATCCAAATTGATCGTGTCTTAGAGATCAACAGTGGGTAGACCCTCACGAACCGCAGAGCCTCGCCCCGTAGACAATAGTGGCAGTGATTTAGAAACGTGTAATGATATTGACGTGATGGTGGTAGCACGCCTGCTCTGAAGTACCGGTAGGAGTGAGAACAAATGTTGTGGATAAAGGATAGTCATATGTGCTGGAAAGTCAACCGTAGTTTGGTGAACATAGGTACGGCCGGTAGGGCAGTTATAGCACAATAGGCCCTTCCTGCCAGGGGTGGTACATGTGACAATTGGTACAATCAGCACTTCCAGGACAAAGAAACATTAAAGAGGGAACCAGAGCAGGCACACCAATCCCTGGAGCCTGGGGATTACATCTTTGTGGAGGAGCACCAGTGGAAGATGTCATTGGTCGCATTCTGGGAGGGGCCCTTTCAGGTACTCTTAACTACAAACATTGTCATAGAGGTGCAGGAACTGCCCACCTTGGTACATATTCCCATAGTAAAAAAGGTGAAGCATCAAGGGATGAATCCCTGTCGCCACTAATTTCTATTGTTTCTACAGATCTTAGTAGTTTTTTTAGAACAATGACTAAGGGTTCTGGAACAATAACACTCAGTTAAAACATGAACATTGACTAAGAAGACTGTCTTGAGCGGTCAATCTGAGCAATGCTATCATCACGGCACACGTGAGGAGTGGGCCTTAGTGGAATAAAAGGGAGGTTGTGATATTGCAGGGAGGAAAGTGTGGATGTGTTGCATCATGGGATTGTGATGTAGGAAGGGATACTACCTACAAGGTTGTATCCCTTCTGCACTGAATGTAAGTTGGGACAGGTTTCCCCTCCATGGGCTGCCCTCCAAAACTACATCTCAGATAAAGACTATAAAAGGCAATGGGCCTCATTATAATAGTGGCAGGAACGGTATGAACGGTGCCGGTAAGGCACCGGCACTGTTCTTACCGTCCCGCCACATTACGAGTTCTGCTCGCAAGTTCCTAACAGCTCTCCAGGTCTTACCTGGCGGGCTGTGCGGCACCCGCCAGCAGAACTCGTGATTGCACCGGCACCATTATCAACAGTGCCGGAGCAACCATGCTCCCCACCCTATGGGGCAGAATGGGGATCGGGAGCCCGGCAATACCGTCACCCGCGAATGGGCAATTACCGGCCCATTCATCCCGTAAAGGCCCGGTTATTGCCCAATCGTGGGTGGCGGGGCCGGTAGCGAGCATGGCGATAGCCGTGCCTGCCATACAGGCACGGCTACCGCCATGCTCGTAATGAGGCCCAATGTCTGCCAGTATTGTCAAACCTCAAAGAGCCCCACATGTTACCCCCACAGTCCATGTTATTGTCTCCATCTGAATGGACCAGACACAACTAAATGTATATGTGGCTCATGCCATTGCATCTAAGTGATATTACTTGGTATTGTGCTAATATTTTGTATTTTTCAGATCATGAAAGACTCATAGCATGGCATATAGATGGTAAGGTAAAGATAACAGTTGGAGAAATATTATACTTGGTTGTCGATGGAAAAGACACCCACCTTAAAGTCCCTCTTCTAGAAGCAGTAGAGGTGGTGGCTTCCCCCATTGGCTTGCTGTAGACATCGAAAAGGATACTATGGTTTCCTGGTAAAAATCAGTTGTCAGTACAGAAAAGATCTCTACCAAAAGGGTCTTCTCAGAAAATATGTATTGTGACGAAACCCCAGATGTTGTCACTTCTCCCCGAGTGGAAGCCCCTTCCCATGAGGCCAGCGTGGTGAGGCTGCTACCCAATTGTCCCCATGGAGGTGGTGACAGTGGGGGATCTCGTGGGGAGGGACTCTCCACCTGGGGATAAGGACGAACAACTAGGTAGAGTCAACTATGACGCAACTCCTACCCTCCCAAATCTCTTACCATAATCACATCAAAAACCCCTTCCTAGTACCGCCATATGTTATACATATAGTTCTGCTCTTTTGACCGAGACATAGAAGATGACTGCCAAAATCCAAAGTACTAACCAGGGTACTACTGAGATGAGGTAGAACACACAGACAATGAAGAACGGTGACCAAAATGAACCGCAGCGGTGTAGACGTCCACGGAGCCATGGATCCTCATTTTCCATTAAAAAATTAGGAAGGACTATGAGAAAGGGAGAAGCAGTCAGTCAGAACACAAGACCATGAAGTCCGGGAAGTTGGAAGGAGATGCAGAGCCAAACGGAGACAAACAGAGAGCAGCCCGCTCCCTGGTTCAGGAAAATCAGCAATCTCCTTTTTCCACGATGCCTGAATGGAGTGTTGGCAAATGGGGACATGAAGGTGGGAAGCAGGAACAGAAGCACAAACCAACAGGTCTGCAAGAGGAAAGAAACCAAATGTAGAGATCCCAGCACAACCGAGATATGGAGAGAAGGACCTCAGGAAGAACCAGCTGTGTGCCTATAGAAAACCAAAGGTTACGGATATCGCACAAGAACCGGTGGGGTCTGGAAACCACAAGGGAACAAGCCTGTGAACACAAGTAATGTGTGTGAATATCTTCTTTGTCACAGTAATTGGCAGATGAGCATTCCAGGTCTGGGAGAAGCAGGGAGAAGAAAGACAATGGATGTCATCTTCCTCGTGGCAGTACTTGGCAGGAGAGTGAACCAAGTCTGACAAATTACCAGGAAAGAGAAATACAGTTCTGGGACCTGCACTCAAACAAGGTTAAAGATAAAAATGATCTTCTTCATGGCAGTATTTGAAAGGAGAGTGAATCAAATCTGTCAAATTACAAGGACAGATTTGGGACCTACTCTCAAACAAGGAGAATGATACAGTCATCTTTCTCGTAGCTGTACTTGGCAAGCAAGGAAACCAAGTGGGCCATACTGGGGAAACCCGGGTCAAAGATTATTCTTGTATATGCACTGTTGAGAAAGAAGGAAAACAGTGAAACACGGATCATCAGGGGAAGGGAATCATGCGTCCTGAGTATAGCTGAGGGTGGATTGACTGTGAAACCAAGATAGCAGGAGAAGGGAGTCATTCTCCTGGTAGTGCTACATCCACAGGGAAAACCAAGAAGCCTGGGGAAGAGAGTCATTGCCCCAGGTTGGGGAAAAGCCACAATCAAGAAAGGGGAGTAATTCTCTTGACAAATGAGAGAACTGATTATGAAATCTTGAGGGCCAGTGAAGGGAGTCATTCCCCTTGCAAGACAAGTATTGTGTTGATAACAAGTGTTCCAGGTGAAGGGATTCATTCCCCCTGGAGTGAAGGAACAGTGAACATTCTGATACAGAGTGTCATATGATTGGCAGTCCATTGTTTGTGAAGTATTGGGACCAGGGGATGGGAGTCATTCCCTGTGGTTAAGAACTTGTAACCCAAACTGTGCCACCCAGTCCAGGAGAAGGGAATCATTCTCCTGGACCAAGAACATTGACACTACCTTCCAGTTTAGTTATAAGTGTAAGGGACTGAATTGGAGCTTTTTGACACACGACCATGGGCTGTTTAGTTTACAGTACCTTCTGAAAGACCCCTTTAGTATTTTAGTTGAGGCAGGGAAACCCCTCATAGAGACAGACAAAGTTAGGGTTTCTCTTTATTTTGCAAGCTAATAAAACTCTATAGCAATCACTATGGCACCTGTGTGTCAGTCTCCCCCTTCTGCACCCTTACAGCAGATACGTAGAAATATTTAGCACATGATGTATCCTGCTCTGTGGTCAATTAATCTTTTTATCATCTCATGGATGCAAGAGAGTTCAATAACATAACTATTGTAGCAGGCCAGTAACTCTGGGATGACACGCCAGCTAGGTTAGATGTATCAGGTCATCGATGGTCACTTTTAAATGTGTCGCTGGGATGAGCGTGCTAATTTGTGTTCTGTACGAAAATAGGATGTATTTGGTTCTTTAAAGGGTTTCCTCACAAAAGAAAACACCAAAGGATATTTTACACTCAAATAGCCATTCAATATTTATTCTTGCACCGGACCAGAAATCCAATCAAATGCAAGTGGCTGCTTCTGCTCTGATGCTACCACCAGGTAAACAGAGCCAAATTCGCATCCCAGAATCAACTCACAGTGAACCACCAGCATATAGTCAGTCAACACTGATATGATCACTAGGAGGCTATACATCGCAATCGCTTTTAGCTATTGGTGTGTTGAGCATCCTGTTCAACCGCCTCCGTGATAACCTGGGTATCACCGATCAGGCCCTTGCTTGGCTGACCACTTTCCTCTCTGATCGACCCTCCCAGGTTCAACCTGGGTTCTTCCTCTCCTCTATCTCTATCTCTACCTGTGGTGTTCCGCAGGGGTCTAACCTCTCTCCCTAGCACTTCTTGCCCACTGCATTGCTGCTCTCTGCCCCAACTTTCAGGGCTATGCGGATGAAACTCAGCTCATTTTCAGGCTCCCTTCCGCCACCTCTTCTCCCACTCTGATCTCTGACTGTCTGTCCACTATGCAGGATTGGTGTGCCGCCAATGATCTCTGTCTTAATGCCAGTAAAACTGAAATTCTCCTCATCAGCACGCCTGCTCCCTCCTTTCCTATCGCTCTCTGGCCGGCCTCCCTTGGCCCTCTTCCTTCTCCCACCTGTGAGGCTAAAAACCTCAGGGTCATCTTCGACTCCACACTTTCCTTATCTCCTCACATCTCTTACGTCTCTAAGAAGTCATACTACCAGCTGCACCTCCTTAGAGGTATTCTTCCTTTCCTCTCCTTCCCCCAGAAGCTCACTGTCTCCAGAGCTCTGGTTCTCTCTAGGCTGGACTACTGCAACAGCCTCTTTCTAAATCCTTGTCCTTGGACTCAAGCCCAGGGATTGTATCTCTAGAGGACTGAAATCTCTGCACTCGCCCCAAGTGGCTGCAAGGACTAAGTTCAAAACCCTCTGCATTGTCCACAAGGCCTTCTGAGGCCTCGGGCCTTAATATCTTCAACTTTCTCTTCCTAAATATCTTCCCTCTCGTGTTCTTTGCAAATCCGCCTCAAACTCCATCAGTGTCAGTCACTTCTCCAAGCAACGGGTTGGTGATAGATCTCTTTCTTCAGCTGGGGCCTCACTCTGGAACAGCCTACCTGCCTCACTGAAACTTGAGGAGAACCATCTCCAGTTCCGGAAGCACATCACGACCTTCCTCTTTGATTCTGCTTTCTCTCCTCCTCTCCCCTACTGAACTCCTGACTGAAACTGTACTGGTCACCTGGCTACCCTCTTATCTCAGGCCCAGGTCCTCAACCCGCCAGCTGCACACCCACACTGCCTCCCGGGCAAACCCTGCATGTGGGGGCTGTTTCTGTATCCCTACAGCCTGCCCAGCTCTTGACACTTGATGTCTTCACTTATCCCTGCAATTGCCACTAGCTGACCACACTTTTTACTGTTTTATTTATTCTATTTATTTATTACTGATAATCCTATGTACTGTACTGCCCCTCCACACTTTCCCTTCCCCCCTCCCCTGCATTTGCACGATCTCAATGTCACCTGGCCCAGTAAGATTATTGTCTCTGTCTTCCCTCTGTTCCCCCTCCCTTGCCTCGCCGCGCCTTGAAACTCTTGTGTATAGGCGTGTTACAAATGCCATATCATATCATGGGATGGCCAATATCTAACCTTTTTGGTACCCTGTCTCAATCTAATGCATCTTTGACTTTTGAGGGATTTCCACACCCATCCCCTCAAACTGGTGCTTCAGCGATCCCTTTAAGACATCTAACTGTGGCATACTATGCATTAGCTACTGTGCACACACTGTGGAGCTCCACTGACTCATTCAATAATGTGCAAAGGTTTACCAAAATTCGTGAAGACTCTGTTAATTTACAGTAAGAGCTACAAATTATTATTGGCTGATCTAATCACACGTGTACAGATCCTAGCCCATTTTTAAGGGCTGGCCTTCCTCCACAGCCGTGTATTCGACTGAAGCAACAATGTAAATGGCCATTACAAGAACCAGTGATGCAGGGACTAAAAGATTTCACTGACACATTACTTTTGCACTATCTTCAAGATCTGTCTCAGGAAGACAGATTGGACCACATGAGGTTTTGGAAGCCTAACAGGTACCTGAGGTAAATCTCCCCATTTGGCCAAATTATTTGTACTCACCCCATTTTGGGTGAGGGCAACCATTACTGCTACAATCTAGTTGAACTCTAGATATGGACACAGTGTGGTAAATGATTTTGGTACTCTCTGAAAGCAGAGGAGCTTCTGATGGTACCCTTATATTAAATGACCCTTATGTCTCTGCCTCATTTATTTATTGCATTTATAATACGCCCGAACCCTTGGGTGTCATGGCGTAGTTACAGACAGCTTATGATATACTTAAGACAGTTTCAATTATTATAGTCAAAACACAATATATGCAAAACAGGACACTGTTCTTCAGAGACAGCCGAAGTTCCGGACGTTCTGGTCATTCAGCGGGAGTGTGGGGTGATCATTATTCAAGGGAACTACATCGCAGTTTCTGTCCTGAGGGAATATTGGGGGCGTTGGGCTCGAATTTATTGAATAGCCATGTTTTCAGTGTCTTTTTAAAACATTGCAATGAGGGCTCAGATCTGACTAGCTGAGGGAGGGTGTTCCAGAGTTTCGGGGCCATTACTGAGAAGCTGCTACCCCCAGCTCTGGAATATTTGAAGCGTGGGATGGAGAGGTGTGCCTTGTTGTTGGATCTTAAGGTTCTCGTGGTTTTGTTCATGCAAACAGAGTTGTTGATATATAAGGGGGCCTTTTTGGCAAGACATTTACATGTGATGCAGAGTGTTTTAAAGATGATTCTGGGTTTTATCATGAGCCAGTGGGCTTCCCTTCTGATGACCGGGATGTGATCTGATTTTTTTAGACCGATGGCTGCTCTTAAAGCTTTATTTTGTACCAATATAAGTTTGGCTATGTTGGCCTTGGAGGTGCCTAGTAGCAACACTTTACAATAATCTAGCGTGGATAAGATTGAATGCACTACTGATTACCTCGTCTTGGCTATTGTCAAGTAATATGGTCAGGATATGTCACAAACCAGCAATTACTTGGTTGACAGATCAGCCCTAAAAGGCCTCTAGGCTCTTAATGATATCATTGTCTGTGTTTTAGTGGAACAATCACTGATTGCAACTTTTTCCAGTCTGGCTGTGCTGCAAGACCTGGCACTGCAGTTTGAGAAGGAGGGTGGTCTAAAATAAATTTAAGTTACACTCTGACAGCCTGTGGGTCTCTCTGGATAGCCACCTTGTAGCACCTACACCAATTCTTCCTTATCTCACCAGATTGGCACACTCTGTGGTACATTCCGGTAGGGGAGCAATGCTAAAAATTGTGATCCGGGGATTGGTTCCCTCTCTACTTCCCCACTCTAGCTCAGAGTTATTGCGAAATCTCTTCTGTTAGCAAGCACATAATGTGGGGAGTGCTGCAAAGAATTTATCATCTGCATGTCTGGCCCCAGTGGGTCCCTTTTTGAATGTCGAATGTCACCCCTGCCCTAAAAACACTACACTGGCTCCCAATAAAACATCGCATCACCTTCAAAACAATGTGCATAACGCACAGGGCAATCAGCGGACAAGGAGCAGAATTCCTACAAAAGAAAATAACAATCTACAAGCCAACTAGATTCCTACTAGGTCATGCAACGAAATCCGCCTGGAACCAAAACCATACCTCAAGAAAAAACTGGGAGGCAACTCCTTCTACCACTTAACTGCAAAAACCTGGAACAACATCCCAAAAGAAATAAGAAACACCAAAGATCACCTAAAATTTAGGAAATTACTAAAAACCTGGCTATTCAACACCACAGACTCAAACTGAAAACGGAAACAGAAAGGAAAAGGGATGACTAGACTAAACTAGACACGGACAGCTCCCAGAACCCACTGGGAAGCTCCCATGCCACCCGGACGAGTCTCACCGGGTAGAGTGCAACACCGGCAACACCCATGGAGACGGAATCAACATCCCTACCCAATCCCAGCCAACATACGCACTCACCCCTTAGATGCCACCAGGTACCACAGTGTTTGGAATTGTCGGGATATTGGCAATCACCACAATAGCTGAGCTGTGGATGTAGGCAGGTGCATTGGCTGTATGAGTGGGAAGGGAAGATAGGTGCGCTGCGAGGTAGGCTGAGGGAGGAGGGGGCCAGATGTGAAAGGGACTTTGAAGGCAGGATGGACCCAGATCATGACAGAGGCATAGGGGTGCTACTGAAACCCATCTGGGAAGCATACAGAAACCCACCGCCTCAAGTCAGGATAGAGATGCCAACTAATCAACTGCACTAACAATTTCCCCCTCTGCATACACCTCTCAAACGCCAAACCAAACACAACCACAAACCTACAGCACAACTAACCGCACAAACTTCACTACATGGCAACAACAAAACAAAAAACACACATAGACTCGCACAACAGTACACGACGACTACCGGCCACAAAACACCCCGGGCCCAGCCAACGGACCCACCGGGCTGAGGCCGCCAACAGCACATCACTGCTCTCTTGCACTTCTCCAGCTCCTTCCCACTAACCCTCCCTCCCTTCCCTTTTCAGAGCCGCCAGAGCACCAGGGGACCACTTCGGTGGTGATAGTGCACGGTACAAATATCCTTTAACATTAACATTAACATGTGCAGATTCACACAATTCATTGTATTTTTTGTTTGTTTATAGTGTGGGTGGAAGCATATCCCTGTTGAAAAGCTGATCCTATTACTGCAGCTTAAAACTTCCTCGTCGATTTTAATAGATTTTTATAAATTTGGTCTCCCCATTGTCAATAACAGTGATAGAGGTTGTCAGTGTATAAGACACGTGGCAAGGGATAGCTGTGAGGCTCTGGGTATTTCTCAGCAATTCTATTGGGCAAACCACCTCAAATCTAGTGGAGCTGTTGAACGCTGTAATGGGAATATTGACATCCACCTTTCGAGTCTTTGCCCCTTGCACTATTACACACGTGAAATAATCAAACCTAAAGACATGGCTTGTCACCCCATGAAATCTTAACTGGATGCCCTATGTCCCTGGGTACATCCCCTCCAGTAGCAGCAAACTCTTTAAACGTTCAGTTCAGGGATGAGAATATTTTAAATTACTGAAAGTCCCTTGTGAAAGATATTCACGTACTCCATTCACAAGTTCAGGAGACACTGCCAGAGCCAGCTGCTGGAACTTGCCATTCACTGCAACTGTGGGATTATGTCTATCTAAGGATGTAAATCTTTGTAGACGTATCAGTGATAATCACCTCGCCAGCCCTGTTGTCGAGGAAACTACCATTTTCGTCTCACCACTGACATGGCTATGAAGAGTCAGAGGCATCCGACTTGGGTACATGCCTCCCATTGCCGACAGATTGCACCTCCATCATAAGCATCTGAAACAACTGCAACACCGCCCATGTCCAATCCTCAGTCCTTACTGGAACAGGGACGTGTGTCAGCGATTCTACATCCTCCTCAACATGTTTATGCAGAAATCCTGAGAGAAGACCAGCAGCTGCTCCGTCTTTTCAAAATAGTTCAGCTGCTCAAAAATAGACTTTTCAGGCAGCTCCAGCAAGCGGTGGACTCAGACCTCCAGAAGATGATAATATTGGCTTGACGGGTGAACAGCCAAAGCATTCTTCTGCTTTGAAATCCTGTTTCACCTGTGCAAAGTAGATATAAACTTTGTCCACAAAAAGGAAGATATTAAGATTTATTTGTGTGTTGCCAAAAGGTTTGCCAGATCCTGTGTGCAGTATTTGAAAGCATTATGGCTCTTCTAGGTCATAAGGAAACTAGACGGAACTCTAAGAGGAGCTTCAAAACATTGTTCAAAATCCTTTTGGCTTTCTATGTCCATCTACGTTGCTGGCCTGTTTCTATTTGTGACTGGCCTCCTCATTTTGTTTTGAGTGTATGGCCTCCTGTGACTCTGCCAGAACCAAAATATCTTTCTGTCTGAAATGCTAGATAATGACAGTAAGAGTCAGAGGGCTTCCGCTCTCTGTCTGTGCCCAAACAGTTACAACACAAAATAGACAGTAGCTATTTAATTTTAAAATATTTATACCTAGATCTCAGTCCCCACGGATACATTTCTTGCCCTGTGTGTGAATAACTCATACCCCCCTAGTAAAGCATACCCATGCCTAGTTGGCGATGGTGCGCCACCTACAAGGGGTATGTGAATTCTGGCCCTCAACTCTCTCACTACTTTCCTAAACCCTGGTAGTGGATGCACAAATCTTGGAGATCGGTGTCTTTGTTTATTGGTACCGCCTCCAATCTATGTGTCTTATATTTAAAAACTATATATATGTTAAGACCCAGCCGGCTGAAAACACCAGCTAGATAGAACTGTTTCTTTCAACAAGTAAAATAACTTCATATTATTTAGGACATAAAAAATTATGAAGTCTGATTTTTACAAGCCCATTCCTCAAGTTAGTGTAGGGTCTTGGAGTTGTAGTCATCAGCCTAACAACTCTATAAACATGTCAACCGGTTTCGGCGGATCTTATGACTAGCCGCCTTCTTCAGGACAGAGAATTTTGCATTCTCATTGGCACCATGATTTCTTCAATAGTATCCACATCTTCAAAGATTTGTGGGAGGTGCTTCGGATTACCCATGGGCATATGGCTTGTGTCCCAATCCCTATAGGGTTACAAAAAGGACAGGGGGAAATTATAAGTCCGGAGAAGGACAAAGAATATAGGAACAGTCTCTTAGATTGAAAGGATATTACCTTAGTTTTCACTTTCTATTATTAGGTCTTGGCGGGTTCCACTATGTTCTTAGTGTCTACCTGCGTTGGTGACCTATAAGAAAGGTAACTTGGTATGTTTTATACTTCACCGGATATTGTGTATATCTATTTTTGGCATATCAGTTACTCCTATTTCTGAAAAAGTACCTGTCAGGTCGGGGTCCCACAACTCAGGCTCTGAGGCGGGTGTGGTTAGGTACTGGATGTCTACTGTCTCCAGTCTCCTCCATTCGTTCCTCGTGGTTATCCCTGTGGAGTTAAACCACAAGACAGTATAAAATCTATTGTGCTGGGGGATCACACTGTAAATAACAGCGGAGATGGAATATAACTCCAGTCACTGATATGTATTATAGTCTCCCAGTATGGTTAGTGGTATCAATAGCCAGTCATTCTACAGCACCAGTGCCCGCCTAATGCTCATCACCGGTTTTCCCGTGTGGCTAGCGTGCATGTGATGCCTGTGGCTGGACATAACAATCAGAGTGAGAAATTAGTGCACACCACTTTATACCAAGTGCATTTTCTATTCATGCTACTCATAGAGCAGTGCCAAAAACACTCGGGCAATGCTCTAGTAGTGGCCAATTGAATAGATCCGATCTGTAACTTATTCGGAACTTATAGCGGACGAAGGCCGTAAAAGTGATTTCTAGTCTCTGTTCCAAGTGTGAACAGTCCAGGATCTCTTACCGCTCAATTACGGGGTAATCTCTCCCGTAACGTGGTTGTTCGTGAATCGCGTTCACGTCCGCCATTTTAATTATTTCATGAAAAGACGGTGGCCGTATTCAATCACGTGTGAGTGCAGAACTACTACAATCCCCCAGAACTGATGGGAGATGTAGTTTTCTCTCATAAGCTTGCTGTTCATACAGCGGCGGCGTTCGTGTCTGCCATCTTTGTTGTTTTATAAATAGACGAAGGTCGTATTTATGCCACTAGCGTGGGCAGAACTACTAAGATCCCCTACGGCTGATGGGAATTGTGGATGTCTCGTGTCCGCCATTTTTATATTTCATAAACAATATTCGATCACATACGAGGGTAAAACTAATGCAATCCCCCCAACAACTGATCGGAGATGTAGTCCTCTCTCATGAGCTGGGTGTTCATACAGCGGACGAGTGCGCGTCCGTTATTTTTATTGTTATATCAACAGACGGTGACTATATTAAGATCACTAGCGGGGGCAGAACTACTACAATCCCCCAAGGCTGATGGGAAATGTAGTTGCCTCGCTATTCTAAGCCCAATGAATTGTTACATATTGGCTCCATCGGTGCCTAATTTTGTGTAGTTTACCAGCATTACAAATGGGACACAAGAAAGTGTCTTTTGTGGGTGTATGATGTATATTATACTACAATCCTGTGGTTTCACAGATTCATACATTCCACGATTCAACCCACTGGATTATTTTGATTTTGATTTTGCATCAAACAAACAATGAACACATGACTCTTATCTATTCTTATAGTGTAATAATGATTTTCGTATCTTGTAGTTGTTAGAAATCCGACATTATATTGTTATGGGCTGATAGCCCCACGGGTCCGGTAAAACTGTGTGACTCTAAGCAGAGGTTTTGTTTGATTTGTTAAAGGCTGTGGCATTATTACTGATGATAGAGTACCCAGTATCTCTAATTAGTGCCGATTCTTGGGTTAACACAGTTACTGCCTGGTTTATTGCGTTACATATGGTGTCACCCAGGGTTCCAATGGCTATAGATCAAATTCAAACGCCAATTGTGTGGTTCGTGTTTTTGGCAAAAGGATTGTGCACCAAGTAATGCACTGCACTGCCAGGATTTGCCAGCAGATTTCTTCATTTAGGCCGGTCTTGTGGCTTTGAAGTCTAAAAATCCACATTTGTTCCCTTCGCAAAAGCATTGCTGATATATTACCTCCTCTTTTAGTTACCAACACTTTCTCTAAGATGGTCCATGTTATCTCATTTTCTAAATGTCCTTTTTTCATGTAGTGCTCCACGAGTGGGGCAGTACATCTTTTAGTTCTGATATTGGATCTATGTTCACAAATGCGGGTTTTTATGGTTCTTGTGGTCATACCAATGTACCTCATCTTGCAAGGACAGCAAATTTGGTACACCACATTGGTTGTGTTACAATTAGTGAAGGTCCTCTGTTCCCACAGGTGTTTCCATCCAATATCTATTGTAAGTGTGTGTTTTGTGAATTGGCACACTGAACAATTCCCACAGGGGGCGTGTCCCACCATTCTTGGTGTATTCCAGAGGGTGTTGGCCTCCGGGGGTTTCATTTCTTGGTAGGTGTGTGTAAGGCTATCCCTGAGATTTTTCCTTCTTTTTATTGCAAAGAGTGGATCTGGTAGAGTGTTGTCATCATCTACATTGAGTAGGTGCCATGATTTTTGAATTTCCTTTTTTAGAAGATTGACCACGGGTGAGTGACTAAAGACTGCTGTAATTACATCCGGTCTCCTTTCTCTTTTCACGTGTTGTGTGAGGGTGACAGCTCTGGGTATGTTCCTGGCCCTTTTACGGGCTTGTCTTATTATTTTCCTTCAGATTGGATGTCAGTATTTGTGCTTGTGTATCATATTCTTCTTTAGTGGTGAAATTCCTCCTAAAGCAGAGGAATTGTCCAAAGGGCAAGTTTTCCTTCAGGGTTCTTTGATGGAAACTGGAGTAGTCTAACAGAGAATTCCTGTCAGTAGGTTTGTGGAACACTGTGGATTCAAAATAGTGTCCTGTTCTTTTGATACAAAGGTCTAAGAACGTTGCTTCTGTTTTACTTGCTTCATGAGTAAATCTGAGGAATGGGTCTAAACCATTGATCCATGTGATAAAATTGGTAAGGGTATTGTGATCTCCTTAAAAAAACATGAGAATGTCGTCGATATAACGACGTCAACTGACAATATGTTTGAAAAAAGGATTGTTCGCAGGGTATATGTATTTCTCTTCAAAGGAGGCAACATATAGGTTAGCCAGTGTGGGAGCGAATGTCGCTCCCATAGCTGTCCCGGCTATTTGCTCATAATATGTGTCTTCTTTTAGGAAATAATTTTTGGTGAGCGCAATCTCTGCTAGTTGTAGAATCAGATTGATTGGCATGTCTAAGTTGTCTATTTTTTCTGTCAGGACCTTTTCAATTACTCTCAAAGTTTCTTGTTGAGGAATCTTGGAGTACAGTGATTCTATGTCCATAGTGACAATAAATAGATCTGGATTGTCTAAGATGAGATTTTCAAGGTACACAAGAACTGCTGTTGTATCTTTTATGTAAGATCGCATCTTTAAGACCTCATCTTTGAGAAAGAAGTCGGCAAACTGAGACAGGGGTTCCAATATAGAGCCGATACCCGATACTATCGGCCTCCCTGGTGGTGGCAATATCCCTTTATGAATTTTTACTGTAAGCTTTACTAGGGGGGTATGAGTTATTCACACACAGGGCAAGAAATGTATCCGTAGGGACTGAGATCTAGGTATAAATATTTTAAAATTAAGTAGCTACTGTCTGAAATGCTAGTCAACAATTTTCTTCAGCCTCACCTTCCATTTCAATGGCAGCCAAGTTAGGTAAGTAGTTCTTTGAATGAATTGGACGGTGTTGCCCACATCCCATTAATTCAAACAAATTGATTGCTATCAGCACTCCTGATTAAAAACCTGCTTTGTTAATAGCAGTATCACCCAAGCTGGCAGGCCAGGTTGGGTGGTAATGCACTGGGGCCCATCGTTAGGGCCCTTGCTTTGCTCAGGCCTATAACTTGGGCTAAGTGCTATTACCACCAGATTTGACCTTGCTAAATTATTCTTGCTATATTATAATGATCACACGCAGCTGCACAGATAATGTTTGGAAGAGTTGGGGTGTATCTGGAGGAGCTTGAATTGATAGCTTGCATGCTGAGACAGCATGGAGATAATTGGGGAAGCCAGAGGAAACTCATTAAATGAAGCTGTAAATTCTTAAATTATACATTAGATAGCATAGATGAGCTGAGACCTGGGGGCAAAGGGATGCACGGGATTGATATGTTTGCCTGAAGCTGTCGTCTTATGGGCATGTTCCTGTGTCATCATCTGTTATGCTGCCATTACCGGACTAACCTCCTCTAAATCTTGATGTTGTGTCTGTTAGTCAAGTCCCGCTCAAAGTAATACAATCAATCAAGAAGAGCCAAAAAAAGTTGCACGAGATATTAGAAAAACAAAAATGTATTATAACAGCCTAGGCAGGGAATCATCTAAATAGACATTGAACTACAAATCGTAAAATGGATGGTTACATAGCAAAATACAGAAAGAAAAGACAACAAATGTTACAGTGTGATCACATTTTCCAAGTCTCTCATTGGACATCGTCATTTGCACTATAGGTGCTTCCATACATTTCTTAACTCAATTGGCCTATTCTAACCTTGTGATTAAATTGAAATGTTAATCAGTTAACTCATTTGCATTGAGAGCATCTCCTTCCACACGTTTTCTGATTGGGTAGCACTCTTTTAAACATGCATCAGTCGGACCTGAATGGCACTTGGTTGCTCCAGGAGTAATAGATGTGGGGTGAATGATTAAGTAATTTTCAACCAATCCCTACGCGAGGTGTGGCAGTGTGACATTGAAATTATAACAGTTACAACCTTCCCAATTGACCTAAATGATTGACATGTCTTACCATTCTCACCTTTGTGAACTGTTCATCGTCCATCCACTACTTTCTCATGATTTGGTCTGTCCTGCTTCTGACCTTACGTGTTGGGGCTCAGCTACTTGCAAACTTCATTCTCTTACAATGGAATGTGCATTGCTCTGTTCCCACTGACTTGTGACCTTCATTATAATACATTTTGATGATTATGTTTATGTTTATTGTGTTTATATAGCGCTTTACGCCAAAGCGCTTTACATTATAACAACAAGGATACAATAAAAACAGCAGAAGCAATTACAAAATATGAATCAAACCAGTAATACAGTAAGTAGAACAATTTGCCAGTGAAGATAAACGTGGGAGCAGGGGGTGGAGAAGGGGAAGTTAGTGGGAAACAGGAAGAGGAATAGGCTGAGGAGGAGAGGGGTCTTATGTCATGATCTCTGCTTCCAAAAGGTCAGGGTTTTCCCAACTCCCTTGGAAGCAGATCCATAACCCAGGTTCCGAGTGCCAACCAGTCCCAATTGGGACCTTTTGGACCCAGTCCTGGCGCCAGTGGCACCAGGCTCATAAATATGCCCAGTCCCAGCGCTGGAAGCGCCGGGCTCATAATGCTTGGGTGGACTTACCTGCAGCAGACCATGCTGCTTACTTGCCTGCCAGTTGAGCCTCTGATCCTCTTCTGTTTGGAACTACTTTTCCTGTTGGGTGGGGCAGGAGCCACTCCCTAGGTTCAGAACACTGGAACTCTTCTGGAAAGCAGGAACTCTTTTCTTACCTAGGCGTGGCTGTGGAAGGAGACACCTAAGCACTACAGGAGGCTATTTAAACCACACCCGATGGATGAATCTTGCTTTGCGTTATTCTGCATCCTCTGCAGCAGAGCGCTCATCGTGTCTTCTGCATCTGATCCTGGGCCTAAGGAAAAAGGCTTACCATCCTGAATCCAGTCTTCAGCAACACATATAAAGACAAGAAAGAACAGGTTAGCATTACGGTCTTCAGTGACAGTGCTTCACTTACCTGGTCCATCGGCTGTCACCAACGCCTCGCGCTGCATTACGGCATCTGAAAGACAAAGGCTTACCTACTCTTCGTGCGCTCCGGAGGTCTTCGTACTGCATTTCGACATCTGAAAGACAAAGGCTTACCAACTCTTCGCACGCTCCGGAGGCCTTCGGCGCTGCATCCCGCATCTGAAAGACAAAACAAGGTGCGTTTAAAGACATTGGGGAACTTTAATACTCACGTGCCATTACTCCTTTCCACATCTAACCCAGTGGGTATTCCGGCACCCTGCAGCCGCTCCGAACTTGTACCAGCAAAATAAAAAGACAGTTAGAGCGCATTGTGAAGCAGGCAACAAGCGCTTACTTACGTGCTTCCAGGCGCTTCTATTCATCACACGGGCTCCATCTTCAACTCACTTCAGCCCGTCATCCGCCATCGCCGGAACCCTGCAAAACAAGAGACATCATTCCTAAAGACTTTTAAAGACATTAGAATTACTCAAAACTTACTGTTCGTGCAGTAAACGACGGACAGCAGTCCTCTGAAGTCAAGAGGCCTGCTCCCCTTATCCAGTGAAGAAACTGGTTACAGCACCCTGCCCCGAGGCAGATGGAGAGCACGGCGTTCACTTACCTAAGGTGAGAGCGTTAACCTTTGGGGTTCTACAGGAGAAGAGAAAGGGAAGAAGAGAGAGACATTCAATAACCCAGTTCATTAATCCCATATTTTCTATCTGCAGACATCTTACCCTTCGAGTCAGACATACAGTGCACAGAGGTCCAGCCCAAAGAGCCAGCCGTGTGTTACACATCACCTTTGAAGATACGGTATACGCCCAGTCAAGACCGGCGCCTCTACGGGAATCAGGTGAGCGTTACAGAACGCAAAGCCTACCGCAAAACTCCCGTCCAGGCGCTATGGAAACCTCGGATACCGACCAGCTAGCCCAGTTACTTGGGGAACTAAGGGCAGAAGTGCATGCAGCCCGTCAGGAAACGAACGCTCTAAGAAGGGAACTGATTATTTCCAAGGAGCGAACAGATGATCTCGCTAGACAATTGCTACAGTCACAAGCCGGACAGACCCCGTTACCCGCATCTGGGGGAAATCTTCCTTCTACATCCTCTATGAATCCAGTGCAGATCAACCCACCTGGGAATGTACCTCTGGCTCCGCCCGAACGATTTTCTGGTGACCCAAAGAGGTTTGCAGTATTTATCAATCAGTGCCGGTTGCATTTCTTATGCCGGCCAGCAGCCTTTCCAACTGATCAAGCTAAAGTAGCTTTCGTGCTTTCGTACCTTAGTGGCAATGCGGCAGACTGGACGATCCCTCTAGTAAATCAAGATGATCCGGTCCTCCATGATTTTCAAGCTTTTCAGCTCAGTATGGAAAAACTGTTCGCAAGACATTCACAGGGGCAGGCCTTGGACAATGAGCTTCTTTCGTTGCGACAAGGTAATCAAGACCTTTTGGCTTATATTGCGTCTTTCAACAGACTGATAGTGGAAACTCAATGGCCTGAGGACAAAAGGATTACGCTGTTTTATAGAGGTCTACGTGGAGAGCTCAAAGATGTGTTAGCCCAAGTAGTGAATCCCCCACAAGATTGTTCGGACTATATAGACTTAGTCGTTCAAATAGATCACAGACTGCAGAACAGGAAGGCCGATCGTTCCAAGTTTGATGCTCGAGTATTTTCCAAACCGCCAACTCCTTCCAAAGGAGTAGACTCCGGGGAACCCATGCAAATAGGGGGCCTGAAAGGTCCTCTAACACAAAAGGAGCGGGAAAGGAGAAAACCGTTGCAATTATGCCTCTATTGCGGAAACTCAGGGCACTTTCTTCGAGACTGTCCGGTGAAACCTGCCAAGAAGGCAGTAGGAGCTGCAGTTACCAAAGTTACCAACTCTGAGCAGGGAAACGACCTCGCCCGACAAGAATAGAAGTCCTCTTGCCGAGCGTGAAAACCAGTTCCGTGACCTCGCATTTCGTGATACCTATGGTCCTCATTAGCCCTGATAATCCGGATCGATTACATGCAATTGAAGCTTACGTCGACAGCGGTGCCATCGGCAATTATGTGGATCATGAAATGGTTTTGAGGATGAATCTAACTCTTTGTCCCAAGGCTGTAAAGGACGTCATTACTACGGTGGATGGTACGGAGATAGCCTCCGGACCAGTAACGCATACCACTCAAGAAGTGACGCTAGTAAGTCAAGATGGACACCATGAGAAGATCGTGTTCGATGTGATCAAGGCCCCTCAGTTTCAGATTATTCTAGGAATACCTTGGTTAGAGAAACACAATCCTCTGATCGATTGGCGAGCAAGAACGGTCCAGTTTCCAGAATGTGTCTCTACTTGTCACCCTCCACCTGGTGTTGCACTGGCAGCAATTTCTTCAGAGACTCCCCAGTTACCTCCCGAATACCTAGAATACCAAGATGTTTTCCGGAAGGATCAGGCTAACTCTCTACCTCCTCATAGGTCTTATGACTGCCAGATAGACCTGATACCTGGATCTACTCCTCCTTGTAGTAGAATTTACGCCCTCACCGAGCCTGAGAACCTTCACCTTCGACAATACCTGGATCAATACCTGGCAAATGGGTTTATTCGTCCTTCCAAGTCCCCTGCTTCTTCAGCTTTGTTCTTCGTTCCAAAAAAGGAAGGAGACCTTAGAACTTGTATAGATTATCGCTCCCTGAACCAGATCACCGTCAAGAATAGATATCCGTTACCTTTGATCCCTGAACTCCTGGACCAAGTCAGAAAAGCATGCATATATACAAAGCTGGATCTTAGAGGAGCCTACCACTTGGTACGAGTAAAAGAGGGCGATGAATGGAAGACGGCCTTCCGCACCAAATATGGGCTATTTGAATATCAGGTCATGCCTTTCGGACTTTGCAATGCCCCGGCCGCCTTTCAATATTTTATGAATGATGTCCTCAGAGAGCTCATAGATGTGTGTGTTGTTGTTTACATTGACGACATCCTCGTTTATTCTTCATCGGAATCTGAACATCGGAAACACGTGAAAATGGTCCTCGAAAGATTGCGTCAACACAAACTTTTCGCTAAGTTGGAAAAATGTGTTTTCAACGTGACTGAAGTTGAATTCTTGGGATTCATATTATCACCTAGCGGAGTGCGTATGGATTCAAAGAAGGTCGATGCAGTTCTCAAATGGCCATCACCATCCTCCGTAAAAGGTGTGCAAAGCATGTTAGGCTTCGCTAACTTTTACCGCAGGTTTATCCCCGAATTTTCTCGAAAAGTCCAGCCCATCACTGCCTTGTTAAAGAAAAACAAACGTTTTGAATGGTCTACCGAGGCGGAACAAGCTTTCCAGAATTTGAAGACTAAATTTATCTCTGCACCAATCTTAAAACACCCTCGCCCCGAACTCCCCTACATCGTGGAAACTGATGCTTCAAGCCTTGCCATGGGGGCAGTTCTATCACAAAAGAACCCGGTAACCAATCAGTTGCATCCCGTGGCATTTTGGTCCCGCAAATTCTCGCCTCCTGAAATCAATTACACGATTACTGACAAGGAACTTCTGGCTATCAAGTCTGCCTTTAAGGCTTGGCGGCATTATCTGCTGGGGGCCCGACACACCGTTACTGTGATTACGGATCACAGAAACCTGCAATATGTGAAAATCGCAAAAGCCCAATCCTCTAGACAACTCCGTTGGGCATTATTCTTTGCCGAGTTTGACTTCATAATTACCTATCGACCTGGTACAAAAAACGGTAAAGCTGATGCCCTTTCTCGGATGGGAGTGGAAGAAAACTTGATCAACCCTACACCTGTACCAATCATTCCCGAACAAAGAATTCTGGGTGTCATCGCCACACAATCCATAGAGGAAGTTAAGGATAAAGCCAGGCAACTTGTAACTCCAGCAGACATACAGAATTGGCATCTGCAGGGAAAGGACTTTGCAGTAAAGGACAACTTATTGTATTTCCAAGAACGATTATACCTGCCCAGCACAGATTTACAGAAAAAAGTAATCTCTTGTTATCACGATTCTTTAATGGAAGGACATCCCGGTATGGCCAAGACCTCCGAAAAGATCAAGCGCTATTTCTGGTGGCCGTCTTGGAAAAAAGATATCAGAGACTTTATAATGTCCTGTGGAGTATGCGCCCAAAACAAGAGTCAAAAGGAAAGACCAGCAGGCCTCTTACGCCCTATTGACATCCCACCTCGCCCTTGGCATACGCTTTCTATGGACTTCATCACCGATCTACCTCCATGCTCCGGATACAATACGATTCTAGTAATCGTGGACTTATTCTCCAAGATGGCGCATTTCATTCCGCTCAAAGGCTTGCCAACAGCAGCAACTCTGGCCCGCGAATTTCTCGAAAACATCGTCCGACTGCACGGTTTTCCTTCGGTTCTAATTTGGGATCGAGGTAGTCAATTTATTTCTCATTTTTGGCGAAGTTGCTGTCGGTCGGCTCAAATTGATGTGAGACTATCGACCAGTCACCACCCTCAGACCGACGGACAAACCGAGAGGACCAATCAAACTCTGGAACAGTATTTACGCTGCATGCTGCAACAAACTGAAAAAACTTGGAAAGACATCCTTTGGATAGCCGAATACGCCTACAATAACTCTGTCCATTCGGGAACTGGGAAAACCCCGTTTTTTCTTTTATACGGCAGTCACCCTCGAACCTCGGAGTTGGATCCCCTCCAAGATCTTGAAACACCAGCAGTAGACTACCTGCATTCTACAATCACCCAAGCCTTTAAGGAAGCTGTTTCTCACCTTCAAGGGGCTAACGAACAATACAAGAAAGGAGCAGATCAACATCGGAAGGAAGCCCCTCAATATCAAGTAGGGGATCAAGTCTGGTTATCCACCAAATATCTACCTCTAAAAGGGCCACGCACATTCAACCCAAGATACCTTGGTCCCTATTCCATCACTACCATAGTAAACCCAGTAGCGGTCAAGTTGGACTTGCCCCCGCACATGAAGATACATCCGGTCTTCCACGTCTCTCTATTAAAACCCGTGCAACCTCAAACCCGACTACCTAAATCTCCAAAACCTATCCTAGTTGATGGAGAACTCGAGTTTGAAGTCAAAAGCATTCTGGACTCCAAGATCTCCAAATCTAAACTATTTTACCTAATTGACTGGAAAGGCTACGGCCCCCAAGAGAGATCCTGGGAACCTGCTGATTATGTCCACGCTCCTCACCTAATCAAAAGATTTCACCGAACATTTCCTGACAAGCCCAAACCCCCGGAGAAGCCCGGTTTGGGAGGGGCCTTGAGGGGGGGTGCTGTCATGATCTCTGCTTCCAAAAGGTCAGGACTTACCCAACTCCCTTGGAAGCAGACCCATAACCCAGGTTCCGAGTGCCAGCCAGTCCCAATTGGGACCTTTTGGACCCTGTCCTGGCGCCAGTGGCACCAGGCTCATAAAAATGCCCAGTCCCAGAGCTGGAAGCGCCGGGCTCATAATGCTTGGGTGGACTTACCTGCAGCAGACCATGCTGCTTACTTACCTGCCAGTTGAGCCCCTGATCCTCTTCTGTTTGGGACTACTTTTCCTGTTGGGTGGGGGAGGAGCCACTCCCTAGGTTCAGAACACTGGAACTCTTCTGGAAAGCAGGAACTCTTTTCTTACCTAGGCGTGGCTGTGGAAGGAGACACCTAAGCACTACAGAAGGCTATTTAAACCACACCCGATGGATGAATCTTGCTTTGCGTTATTCTGCATCCTCTGCAGCAGAACGCTCATCGTGTCTTCTGCATCTGATCCTGGGCCTAAGGAAAAAGGCTTACCATCCTGAATCCAGTCTTCAGCAACACATATAAAGACAAGAAAGAACAGGTTAGCATTACGGTCTTCAGTGACAGCGCTTCACTTACCTGGTCCATCGGCTGTCACCAACGCCTCGCGCTGCATTCCGGCATCTGAAAGACAAAGGCTTACCTACTCTTCGTGCGCTCCGGAGGTCTTCGCACTGCATTTCGGCATCTGAAAGACAAAGGCTTACCAACTCTTTGCACGCTCCGGAGGCCTTCGGCGCTGCTTCCCGCATCTGAAAGACAAAACAAGGTGCGTTTGAAGACATTGGGGAACTTTAATACTCACGTGCCATTACTCCTTTCCACATCTAACCCAGTGGGTATTCCGGCACCCTGCAGCCGCTCCGAACTTGTACCAGCAAAATAAAAAGACAGTTAGAGCGCATCGTGAAGCAGGCAACAAGCGCTTACTTACGTGCTTCCAGGCGCTTCTATTCATCACACGGGCTCCATCTTCAACTCACTTCAGCCCGTCATCCGCCATCGCCGGAACCCTGCAAAACAAGAGACATCATTCCTAAAGACTTTTAAAGACATTAGAATTACTCGAAACTTACCGTTCGTGCAGTAAACGACGGACAGCAGTCCTCTGAAGTCAAGAGGCCTGCTCCCCTTATCCAGTGAAGAAACTGGTTACAGCACCCTGCCCCGAGGCAGATGGAGAGCACGGCGTTCACTTACCTAGGGTGAGAGCGTTAACCTTTGGGGTTCTACAGGAGAAGAGAAAGGGAAGAAGAGAGAGACATTCAATAACTCAGTTCATTAATCCCATATTTTCTATCTGCAGACATCTTACCCTTCGAGTCAGACATACAGTGCACAGCTCAAAAGCTAATGGTCCAGCCCAAAGAGCCAGCCGTGTGTTACACATCACCTTTGAAGATACGGTATACGCCCAGTCAAGACCGGCGCCTCTACGGGAATCAGGTGAGCGTTACATCTTAAGAGGAACGGAGCAGGGAGAGAGAGGTAAGAAGAAGAGAGTGAAAGGGAGGAGAGAGGAAGGTGGAAGGAGGGGATAGGAGTGTCAGGGAGGGGAGTGGAGAAGAAGAGATTTCAAGGAGACACGAAAGGAGGAATAGGTGGGGATGGAACGGATAGAGAGAGGAAGGAAGTTCCAGTGGAGGGTGGAAAGGAGCTGAAAGGAGCGAAAATGGGAGGAGATGCATGGAGACGGGGGGACAGAGAGACGGAAGAGATCGGCAGATTGGAGAGAGCGGGTGGGAGTGTAGAATGAAATGAGAAAGGAGAGATATGGGAGAGCAAGATCGTGAAGAAATTTAAAGACAAGACAGAGGAAGTGGCATTTAAGTTGGGAATGAAAGGAAATCCAGCCAAGATGAGAGAGTGAGGAGGAGATGGAGTCATGAGGAGGGAGAAGACAGAGGATACGAATGGCAGAGTGGTAGATTTGAGGGGGGCAAGATGGGAAGCAGGGTATACTGCTTAGGAACACAAATAGTTATATCTCTTTCGAATACTGGCTTGGGAACTCAGCTAAACTGATATGTGTTGACCAATCAGTGTGCAGCGCTCTGTCCTTTAGCTCTGGTGTCTGCTATTTCTCTTTGTTGCTCTTTGCATGACCTCACTACCCCAACTGTAGCCTTGTAAGATGCTCACCCCCTTGCCTTAACCAATTGCTGCATGGCATTCAGTCTTTTACCCTGGGAAGTTGCAACTTGAAATGTGTGCATCCCTCTGCTAAGGTCTGGCTAATGTTTTCTGCTGAGGGGATGGGGATTTTCATGCTTCAGGAATGGCTAACTGGATGCTGAGGCCTATATGCACTGTGCATTCAGCTAATATAAAGGATTACAGTCATTCATTATCACTATGAATACTTATTCTATGTCTCCCTAACTAATATTAAATGATTCTGTATCTACTTAAGGACACATGGTTATGTTCATCTATAAGGTGTATGCATTATGGCTTACTCCATCATGGCTGCTAGTGCTTTGTTGGGCCTCTGTTTGGGCTCTCTCGCGTTGGGGCCGCCATGCTTTATTCGCATTGAAGCGCCCGGTCAGCTATATGCTCTCCAAGGGCTTACGGTATTACCCTGTGTCTTAGGTGTTTGTCATACTTCTCTGTCCTCTCCACTTATCACCCATTGACCTGTGGTGCCTTCCTTGAGCCTCTTCGTTCCCACTTGGCTTCCCCCTGTGTCTGGCAGCTCCAGCTGCCCGTGATAGGGAAGCAGCAAATTTCTCCCAGCTTGCCTTCACTGCATGCCCTCTCCATTAGCTTTTGAGCTGGGCTCTGCACTCCACTCTCCTCCAGTGTCCCAAACAGCGTCAGAACAAGTTGGATGCAGTGGCAAGCTGTTTCTCTCAATCTCTCTCTGGTCGCACAGCTGTGTGCATTTTAAATGTCCCTTTCTTATTCAGAAGTTTCTAACAACTAGAACGCAGTGTTGGTTTGCCCTGTGTTGTCATCCTTTTACTCCATCCCTGTTCCTCATCTCAGTACTAGAAAAGGGGGTTCGAGGGGTGGTGCATACTGTTGTTGCCTGGGAAAGCCTGGGAATTTGGTGTCCTCATTACAATACGCTAGGCAAGAGTGTGGTATACGCCCTTGGGTGTTACTAGGAGTTACCACTGAAGGGTTGTTTAAATCTAATATTCTCTTGCCTTCCTGGAGTTTGTCTTCCCCTAGGTGGTCCTCCCACAGATAACCACCCCCAGGGTCAGTGTCAGGTATCTTCTGCGTTTACCTGACCACATAGGAGAGGCTTCCCTCCAGAGAATCAGTGACGATGTTGCTAGATTCGTCAGAGATTCCAAACCGTTTATAGCTTTTATTACACTCTATTTACATTTCAATTTACATACATGACCTCTGCAGCATTGGTATTTCAGAGGATGATAGATTCTGTGCTCTGCAATAAACAAATCATCTCTTACTTTCATGATGACACTCTAACGTTTGCATGTTGGAGAGGGATTCATTTCAATTGTGAACACTGTTTACCATGCATGCATGGTAAGCAGTTTCAGAAATACAAACACACCCTCCCCGACATATGAGCATGTCAGGAGGGGCGGGGAGGGTTTAATTGTAATGATACACGTTCCCTGCCATGCTCGCATGCGGGAAGCGTGTACAATGGATTCCTATGTGGTCCGCCTGCTGTATGCACAATCGTAAAGCAGTCGGACCCCATAGGGATCGCCAGGATTTGCGCCGGCTTGAAAATCCATGCATGAGCAGTGGTGGAGTGTTTGTATGGCAGAGAGGGAGCAAGGTGGCGGAAGCACCAGCTGCGTTCCGCCCCTCCTCTCTGACATTCAAACGACTGAACATGAGCCGTGGTGTGAAAGAAAAGCGTCAAAGTCCTACTCAAGGCTTTTACGCCTTCGTTTATGCTACGGCTCTGATGACCATGAGATCCAGTGTGTAGAATGAAAGGGTTAAACCAACACAGAACTCCTGCTATGTTGAAAGAAGAGCTATAACGCAGATTGATGTGTGAGAAAGGGATCTTGTAAAAAGAAGACTCCCCATAAAGACCAAGTAACAGGATCCAAATTCAGTACCCCAATTAGATTGGGACGCAAGGGAATCAACCATATAAGCACCGAAGAGGGGTGAAATTGCATAATGGATATTAATGGTTGCCCAATTGCCTTTGATTAATATTAGTGTTGTACATGTTGTGTGATAAGATTTATCATTTCATTATTAAAACATTATTTTACATCACAGGAATTTGGAGAGGGTGGCTCTGTTTTCCTGAGCGGCTGCAGAAATTCCACCCAGAGAAAGAAGTGCCAGAGAAACAACCAAGAAGAGCTTATGGCCTAGGAAATACTTTCAGATGCTATGACACCTGCAGAAAATCCATCTTCACCTGAATTTGAAAGACACATATCATCTCAATTGAATGTGGAGTACAGTTCTCTGTCAAGGGAGCTCAAAAAGATTCCTTACCAGGGATTTAAGAAGCCTGGAGATAGCCAAGGTGGCGCCACAGCAGTATCTGAAAAATGTTTCTGAGATGGGGCGCTGCCTGGGCCACCTAAAGTACCCTGATAGCCCCAGGCAATGAGCCTGCTAGAGGCAAGGCCTCTTTTTCTAACGCGTGATGGTCTCCCCCATGCAAGAGAGCTTCAGGCTGTAGAAAAAAAGGTACTTTCTTTTCATAATGGTGGCGTCGAGCCACGCCAGGCATCCTCTTAACTAAGATGTGTGGGGTTGACACCGCCATTATGGATGAAATGTCAGGCAGCTAGAAGCCTTAGCCTTTTTCTCTCAATCCAGAACCTCTTCCTCATGCATGGCTTCTAGCGACCACACCCTTTCTTCCTTAATGGTGGTGCTGACCAGCGCCAGGCTTCCCTTTAGGTAACAGATGCAGGGATCATCGCCCTCTCACTCGAGGTGCTAGGGTAATGGTCCCTGCATCTCTTAGTTAAAAGAATGCCTGGCATGGGTCAGCGCCACAATGAAGGAAGAAAAGGTGTCATGTCCACCTCTGCCAGGCATCCCTTTAGGTAAGAGATGCGGGAATCATCACCATTGCACTCCAGTTGAGAGGGTAATGATTGCTGGTGGTCGATGACAATTACCCAAGCCGCCTGCCACCCTTTAGGCCACATAACATTTTAGGCCACTCCCCTTTGCAGACCCCAACCCTACCCTTTATGTTGCATACCAATTAAAGCACTACACTTTATCATGAATCTCCAACCAATAACTCAGATCATTTGGCCGATTTGAAGCAAGAGGGAACCAGCAACATTCAGAGGCTTTGGAGGGAGTGTTATGTGTAATACGGGTCTCATGGGAGGATCCAGGAGATTGCCAGAGTCTCGCGAGACCAGTGGTCAAAGGCGCACATGTGAAAAAGATATATGCGTGCACAGAATAGGGGCTTTATCGCAGGAATCTTTCGCTCCCATGCCGGGCTCATAATGATTTTAACTACCAGAGTAAATAAAATAATCTCGCATTTACCACATAAAACGGCTGCGGACATTCTTTCAGCAAATCCTTCCAGATTGAGAGCTCCAAATCACAACACCAATGTCCATTTAAAGTCACAGTGGGCCATCGCTGCGCGGCGTGTGCCCACGTGGCCCAGACTGAGTCTGCCAGTGTAATGTGGACCGGCCTTGCAGCCTTTGGGTATCCATGGTGCTGTTAGGTGGAGCGGCCTGCGTATTACCTGGCTCCTGCATGGGTGATGGGGTCCTATCCTCCCTCCCACCCAGAAGACACCTGCAGCACACCCCATAATCACATCTTCGGACCGGGCTGGACTGGGAACCAAAAGCGGCACTGGAAATGTTTTTCAAAGTGGCCCAATGTACTGGAGCTTTGTAACAAATTCTTTACTTCAACCCACTCAAAATAGGCACATGGTGCAGAGGCCCACCACATTTCCAGAGTTCCCTGTAGGCCAGTCCACCACTATGTTCAGGGACATTTTTGTGCAATGAGGCAATTGCGGGAGCCGCTGAGAACACCACCTGCAGAGGGGCACTTGGGCGGCTATATTGGTTTGATGAAGAACTCCCAAGTTCCCCTTGGCCATGCGCTAGAAGGCCATCCAGTGCTGGATTTCCCCCTTTGGATTCTGGGACATGGATTTTATTCTTTCCCATTGGAAATGTACTACAATTCCCAGAATTCCAAGTATAAATAAGACTGGGTGTCTCATGTCCACAGGAAGCTCGAGTGCCCAGATATACTCCCCGTGAGGGAAGGCAAAACATGGCAACAGTCGATATGCGTGTTTGCACAAAATAAACCTGTGAATTTCTTGAATAGTTTAATTCCTCAACACGTGGATATATGTTTTCCTTTAATTCTGTATCGCGTCCATCTAACGTATTTCCAATATTTAAAAACACTTAAAAATTGATTTATTTTTGCGACAGAAGAAAACTGCCCATCCTAAAATACGATGTTTTATGTGAAACGCCGGAAGAGCTAATTTGATGGAATCTTCGAATGTTTATTTCTCCTCAGGAATGCGATAGAGTTCCGAGCAAGCGCGGTGTAAGTCAATATTATGATGTGGCCTCGACGTTGACTACATTTAAACAATGATTATTTTGGTAGGTATTACCGCGGTTCAAATCCTTTGCCTGTTTGTTTTTATTTAGTTCCTTAGAATGCTCGCCCCCTCATTCACCTTCAGTCTCCCACCCGAGCACTTCCTGAGGTGCAAGCGTGCCGCGCCCTTTCCGGGAGCACAAGAAGAGCCGTGTGCATAGGCGCCCCCTGAGAGTTCGCACTGGTGGAAAGTGGTCACTGGGTTTAGAGAGAACACTTTTGACCAGGGCCTTAACGAAGGAAGTTATGTTATGTTTTGTTATGTTATTTTGCATTTATATAGCGCCTTATATACCATTGGTATGGTCTGAAGGCGCTGGTAGGTTGAACGCCCTTGGGAACCGAAGTTTAGATCAGTAGAGGGAGTAGGGAGAGTCAAAGTTGCGTGTGGGCACCAGGTATGTGTGCAGCTTGTGCATGTAATAGCTGCTTCTTAGCGATAGGTGTGGTGATTGAGGGGTCAGGAATATGTGTTCGTTCTGGCAGGATTTATCCAGACCGGATGTGGCTGCGTTAGGCCTGAGGAGTACGCCTGGCTGGGGGTGTGAAACCAGCAGTGTTTACATAGAGTGATGTGGAGTATGTGGCGGTTGTTGGTATGAGAACAGTGGTGTCATAATATCTCTGTGTTCTAGTTGAGTGGTGGTGTAAAGGAGAGTATGCATATGGTGGGTTATGTGGTCATTCAAACGTTTTTTGCATTCCAAACTATACTATGTACTTCACAACATCCGTTCTATGCACTACTATCCACTCCATGCACCCAGTCTGTTCCCTACATTCCGGTCCGCTTCACGCACTCATGCTTTCCAGTTCCAGTCCGTCCCGCGCGCTCCAGTCTGCCCCGCGTGCACGAGTCTGGACCACGCATGCTCTACGTCATCATCCGTTCTACGCAACTCGTCTGCTCTACGCAGCACATCCGTTTGTTCCAGGCACTCCTTTGCTCCTGGCACGGCACTCCTTCGCTCCAGGCACTCCATCGCATTATGCCCTTACACGCACTACGCATTCACTCCCTCTACGCACTCATCCCCTCTACGCACTCATCCCCTCTGCGCACTCATCCCCTTTTTGCACTCATCACCTCTGCGCCCACATCCCCTCTGCGCACCCATCCCCTCTGCGCAACCATCCCCTTTGAGCACCCATCCCCTCTGCGCACCCATCCCCTCTGCGCACCCATCCCCTCTATGCACCCATCCCCTCTATTACCCAAAACCAGAGCTGCATTGCCTCTCTGCACAGTGGTAGTGACCCTACACCACCTTTCTTGTTGAGGCAGTACATGGCCACTGTGTTGTCCATCATTATCAGGACATTCTTTCCCTGTACAGAGGGCAGAAAGGCCTTCAGCGTAAGTCTGAATGCCCTCAGCTCCAAAAAGATTGATGTATAGTTTGGACTCCGATGGAGACCAATGACCACTGATTGTCAGATCATCGCTGTGGGCTCCCCACCCTCTGAGTGAGGCGTCCGTCACTACAGTTATCTCCGGCCATGGTTGCGACTTCTTGTAATTGAGTGAGAAGCCCAGTCTGTGCAAGAAGTGGCAGGTCATGGTCAGATGTTCCTGGGCTCATTCGGGTGAACTTTCCCTGATTAACCAATCGTCCAGGTAAAGGTAGACATGAATCCCCCCCTCTCCCTAGACTCACTACCACCACAACCATTAGCTTGGTGAAAACCCTTGGGGTGGAGGTGAGCCCAAATGGCAGAACTCGAAACTGATAATGAGAGCCGCCAATCGCGAACCTCAGGTACTTTCTGTGCTTGAGATGGAATGGCAAATGAGAGTAAGCATCCTGAAGGTCCAATGAAACCAACCAGTCTTGGAGTTGGAGAGCCTGAAGGATCTGAGAAAGGGTCACCATCTTGAACTTGTCCTTCCTGAGGAATTTGTTCAAATTTCTTAAGTCCAAGATGGGTCTCAATTCTCCGTCCTTCTTGGGAATGAGAAATAATGGGACTACCAACCTATCAATGCTGATATAAGATCCGTGCTGTTCGTCTGAGAGCCAACGTGAGATGGGATACTTTGCGAGGCAGCCACTTTGAGGTGAACTTTGCCAGTTGTAGGCTAGCTTGAATGATCAAGTACAAATATGCCCCATGAAAAACATTTCCATAGAAGTCTATACACAGGAGATTTTGATAGAGTCTTTTTGATCAATAGGAGAGAGCATGCTGACACCTGTGTGTGATGATGCAGGTAGCATCAAGCATAGCTCTCAACTCACCGACTTTTTGCGAGTGTCACTGTCACCCGCCTTTCAAGCAGCTGACTCACCAAGCCCTGGATACGCCCATTAACCACTATGGGCTCTCACCTGCAAAAAGAAAAACTTCTCACAAAAGTTAACCAAGGGCCAGCAACAGTCTTCCTCCTATCACGTGATTATCTGGGCAGCACACAAAGACATGCTGACACGACGAAAAGGTCATTGAGGGCCAGCCACATTATTCCTCAAATCGTGTTTAGCTGTGGGCACGCAAAGCGACGCTGGCACATCAAAAAAGTAATTGAGGGCCAGCCACAGTAGTCTTCCAATCTCGTAATTAGTGTTGAGCACACAAAATCACCCGTCGCTGACACATCAAAAAGGTCATCAAGGACTAGCCACAGAATTCTTCCAATCACATGATCAGTGTTGAGCACGCAAAGCCACACGGACACGTAAAAAAGGTCACTGAAGGCCAGTCACAGTATTCCTCCAACCACGTGACTAGCTTTGTGTCTGCAAAGATACAGTGACATGTCCTTAACAAGCCTTAATGAAGGAAGGAGTGCTGCTATGAGATCTGTGCTGTTCGCCTGAGTAGCAGTGCGAGATGGGATAGTTTGTAAGGCAGCCATTTTGTGGTGAGCTTTGCTAGTTGTAGACCAGCCTGAATGGTGAAGTTCAAATATGCCCCATGAAAAACATTTCCATAAAAGTCTATCCACATGAAATTCAGTCTAGCTGATTAATAGGAGAGACCATGTTGAAACCTGTGCGTAATCATGCAGGTAGCATCAAGCATAGCTCTCAACTCATCCACCTTTGGCGTGTTGCAGCCACCTTGCAAGCAGCTGACTCACCCACCAAGCCCCATATACGCTGTGAGAAACCAGAAGGTGTCTCATCTGCTAGTCCCCAGGGATCTCTCTCTCAGGTGGCCAGGGCACTGCCATCACCTTTGGATGGACCTGGGGGTGGACCAGTGCCGGAGAATCGCCTATGTGAGGGGTCATCGGGGAGTGGGAGTGAGACAACAGATGGTGAATAGCAGTATCCCTCCCCTGTCACACCTTTACCCCATCTGACCAGGTAGGATACGGGGGAACTTTAACCCCCAGCCCCTGTTTCTCTTCACAAACACTTCCACATGGACAGACCGCTCTGGGAAACAACAGACTCACACCCGAGGAGTGTACCTGATATGTCCTGCTACTATGGTCAGGCGAAGTTAGGCAATTATATCAACCACACCTGACTTCCATTAAACTTCCACACACGGATAAAAAGTGGAGCATGAGAGCACACTCTGAGCGATGCAAAGCACACAAAGGAGTAGCAGTTCCGAGAAGGCAGCTGAACGAGGGTAGAAAGACGGCAAACCAAGAAGAGTTTGCAAGGAAGGAAATAACCTTGACCTTTCCAATAGGAAACAATTACTTTTAAGAACCTTAATATCAGAAAATATAGGACAGGAAATCAGTCTAAAGAATCGCGCATTGTGTGTCGTAGATACCAGAGGCCATCCTGCATAGCTGACCAAGTCGCGGAGGAACAGCAGCCACCGTGGTATCGTCCTTGGCTCCAAGAACAAAGGAGCACCAGAGAGATCAACACAGCCGGTGAGTTGGGGAAGCCGATGTAAGACTGGTCGGTGTAGAAGTCAAAGTTGCAAGTGGCAACATTGTATAACCCCTGGGCCTGGTTGCGCTTTATAAACAAACCAAATACAAATACAAATACAAATAACGAGCGCAGGCATGAACCTTATTAAACGCGTATGATGAAAGACAGAAGTAAAGTTAAATTGCTGATGAATGTTTGAACTTTGAGAAGGAAAGATACAATACCAGTAACAAAGTGGTCCGGCACCACCTGGGTGCTCAATCGAAGGTCTCTGAAAAGGTATCTAGCCAAGAGGTGGCAGAAACTAAAGTAAGAACATTGTGTGAAGGGAATCAAGGTGGTCCTGTTATGGTTAAACAAAACCCAATGCACATTCAAAAGTCTTTGATTTTTGATTTCAAGAGGAAAACCTAGAAAGTGAGATTGCATGGCCCGAACATGGGAGGCCAAATGAGAATATTGTGGTAAAAGGGATCCAAGCTGGAACAAGGGAGATCCATGGTCTGAGCCCGAATGAGGGAGACCAGTTATGAACTTTGTTGTAAAAGGGGTCCAAGGCTGAAGGAGAGAGACCCATGATGAATATGGAAAATAAGAACTTGTACATGTGAAAGCCCGGGTAAGAAAGAAACTTTGATGCTTATTTGTTGCTACAGGCTCTCTGCAGTAAGAGATTGTTATTGGAAAAGAAGCTTTGGCAAAAGGCCATGGTGCCTTTTGTTTTGAACTGTATATCCTCGTGGCAGAGAAGCCATAGTGTGTACGAAAATCGAAAGTGACGCCTTGCCCCATGCTAAAAACGTGCTTTATGTTTGCATACACCATTATCCCACACCGTTTTGTATTTAGAAGTAAGGATTGGCAATAGGTTTATTAGTATAGGCCCTTTTATTTTGACAGACTTGACAAGGACCACGTTATTATTATTTGATGGTCATAGTTTGCTGCCATCTTTAGATGTGGGTTTAGTCAGGCGTTCAACCAACCCATTGAAATTCAATAAACACCTTTAAACTGTGATCACTTGTGTCTATCTTCACTGTTTGATACCAGACCTTTCTTACATGTGGTTTTAGGAGTAGGATTTGACTCAATTGAGACAAATTGGGGGACTCCAAAATTCCAGGAACGTAGTCGCAGAGCCTCAAATCCCTCTACCACGAAGAATGAATCCATAGGCTTTGACATTTGTAGCAGTAGAGACACTACTATCCCTCCAGCGAAAAGAGGGATGGTAAGTCCTAATAGCCCCTGAGGGTTGTTATATAAGACTGGGCCCAAAATCTGGCCTAGCCTGGAAGTTTGGTCTGGATGTCCTAGCAGGCATCATGTATTCTGACTTCGGGGAAGACATAAAGGTTCTCCTACAGAATCATGGCGAAACCCCATTTGAAATACGTTGTGGGGACAAAATTGCACAGGGAATTCTTGATGAGGCTCTATTTCCCAGTGTCGGCCTGGGACAAGAAATAGGTCCGTACACCAAAAAGAAAATGGGCCCGCTTCGCGCCTCAATAAAAGTGGTCCTCAAACCATCATCCGTGAATCATGGCAATTCACGACTTTACAGAAAAAGCTACTTATGGAGGGTTAATGCGTAATGATCAGCAGAGGCACATTACCAGGGCGATGGGCAGTGGAGGAGGACACGGTGGGCAGTGGCACAATATATGTTAAGTCTGGCACAACACTTCCCAGCACAAACTGGAACGGAAGTAAGATGCATTTCTGAGATGTTATTGGCTTTGTTGGAGATAAGGCAAAACAGAGGCCAGGTCTGGTGTTTACTTCCTTCACTAAGTGCATGCATTAGAATAAAATAGACTTTGGTAGCAAGCAACTCAACTTTGGCTGCAAGAAGAAGGTTGCCACCCTCATCAGCGAGGGGTACACTATTGCCATCCGGATCCAGTCTGTTTCAAACAGAGGCATCACAGCCTAGCAAAGAGAGCCCCCTCCCACCATGCAGGAATATTCAACTGCTCACACTCACACAGACACAGAATGCCCCTTTTATGAAACAGCACAGGATGTGTCCAGTGCCACCAGTAATAAGCAGACAGCTATCTATCGCTGGTAAACAGTGAGCTAATTAAGGGCAGGAAAGCCACATACCACCAGAACCATGTAGAAATTTCCATTTCTGCATACAGGCATGCAGCCAACAGTTTGGCCTTTTGTTATTAGGCATGGGAAATGCATTGGCAAGGCACACCCGTAGTTGTAAGTGGCCATTAATGGTAGCAGCTGCAAAATGTTGTAAGTATCTGGGCATATAATAGCAGTGACTGGAAAATGCCTAATACTTTGCTTTGCCAATGCTTGTTTTTAACAGGATTTCAGTGAAGTACATGCATAGTGCTTATAAATCGAGTGGCTGAAGACAGACTTGGTATAGACATTTGTTATTACAGTAGCGCGTTTACAACTCCAACCAAGTCATTAACTCTCGGAATACTGCATTTAAAAAAACTGGCAGACACTTTGAGCATAAGCCTTGATTGTAAGACTTGATAAGGTTAGTTCAATGTGATCCCAGTTGGATGTGTTTTGGGTGGGGAGGGTCAAGAAGTGAGCGAGATTAGTCGTAAGGATTAGCATGTCCATGGGCAGTCAATGGTTGGGTATTGGGTAAATACCCAAACAATACCTACAAGCTTTGTGTTCCTCCTCACATGCCATTTCTCCCTACCTGTACTTAAATGTAATAGTTTTGGCGTATAGGTCGTGCCTTAGCGCCATCTAATAGTCAATGCTAAAAAGGATGGTCTGGAGAGTTGGCCAGAGCTTCAACAGTGTTTTTTGATTCACTGAAAACCTTTCAGTCATCAGTCTTCAGTCATGTACTGAATTGTGAAAGACATGCCAAACTTCACTCTGTGTGTAAAGCAGACAACTCAAATACTCCTGAACGCCAAGTCCCCCTGATTGTCTTAAAACCTCCCTGATCTGGTCTGACATGGGGATGGGGTCCATTTTTCCATTTGGGGAGGGATGTGGGTGGAGGTGGGCGGGGTTGATCTTATCCCTCTGTTTGGGAGAGGGATGTCGTTGGAGATGGTTGAGTTGGGGTGTTATGTGAGAAAATGATTGACTTCTGCAATCGAGGGGAGGCGTGGGCCCATGCTGTGGTGGACATACTTGATGGATGGACTCATCCTGTACCAATTGGACTGGGCATACAATATGTGTCTTCATTATTGCTCCATAATACTCCTTTTCCCTAATGTCTATAATGTCTGACAGCAATCTGACCTGTATGAGCTGGAATGTGAGGGGATTAGGAAACTATAAAAAGATGAGGAATGTGCAATTATATGTAGAACGACACAGTGTCAAAATCCTTTTCCTGCAGGAGATACATACTAAGTTTCAGGGATACTTAAAATTCGCAATGGGCTCACAAAGATTCTACACTGACTATTCCACTCAGAACAGGGGTGTCATGATTCTACTTCATAAGAGTGTTAAGTTCCATCCCATCTCCTCCCGCATAGATCCTCTAGGGCGTTATGTTTTGCTTCATGGCTGTCTGCAAGGTAAAGAGATTATACTCCTCCATGTGTACGGGCCCAACATAGATGACCACGAGTTCTATTCTTACCTCACTACACTACTAGATGGGTTTCCCTTGGTTCCCATCCTTTGGGGCGGCGACCTCAACACAATCCTTGATGTCGATTGGGACAGATCAGGCACCAGGCCCCGCCAACTCTCCAAGGCTGCCAGAGTTATCCTGTAATTCTTGCCACAACTGAAGGTCTCTGATGCATGGAGAATGGTACACCCGGACTCCAGAGTGTATTCATACTATTCCTCTGTGCACGACTCTCACTCCAGGATGGATGGCTCATATCCGACATACTACTCAGGAATGTCACGCAAATGTCAATTCTTCCCATAGCTCATTCGGATCACTCCCCTGTGACTATCTCCCTTGCCTAGGGTGCGGGTCATTATAAGTTCCGCTTCTGGAGACTAAAACCTCAGTCATTATTAGACGTGTCCTTCAAGACAAACCTAGAATTGGCAATTGATAACTACTTTACATTGAATTCCGGATCTGTCCTCACACAAGCCACCCTCTGGGAGTCATTTAAGGCCTACATCAGGGGAATAGCTATCTCCAAAGAGTCGGGGATTCTCAGGGTTATCTGCAGAGACATATCATTAAGCTAATCTGCACTCTCATCCCTCGAGGCCCAAAATGCATTACGCCAATCTCCATCCATCCTCACCAGCATCGGCACCGAACTGGACACTTTTCATGCCCAGGCTGTTAGGGAGAGGAAATTCATAGAAACCCCCGGACTAGTGAAACGTTACGGGGAGGACGAACGACCTGGCCACATGCTTGCAAGACTCCTCCGGCAGGAAACAGGATTGCCACACATCCCTGCCATTGAAAGGCCTGATGGCTCTCTGGCCCTCCTTTCACAAGACATTAATGAGCAGTTTCAATCGTTCTATTCCTCCCTATAAACAAACACTGACACTATCCCGGAGTCAGACATAGATACATATCTGGATGACCTCCTCCTCTCTGTTCTCTCCGATGACACTAGCATTGCCCTGGACTTGCCTATCACTTCGGAGGAAATATCTGAGGCCATCGATTCTTTAGCCTCGGGTAAAACCCCTAGTTCTGATGGTTTCCCCATTGAATTCTATAAGCAGTATAAATCACGTTTGGTTCCCCACCTTTTAGCATTATGGGAAGAATCCTTCACATTGGGCACATTCCCTCCCATTCTCCATGAAGCTATTATAACCGTATTACTTAGGCCAGGCAGGCCTCCCACCCAATGCGGGTTATATCGACCTCTTTCACACATAAACTGGGATGTTAAGATCTATGCTAAGGTTCTGGCTATGCGACTAGCCCCATACATGCCTCACATCATACATCCAGATCAGTCAGGATTTATCCCTGGCCGATCCACTTCTCTCAACCTGCGCCACCTCTTTAACATCATCAGCAGGATCGACCCTAACACCCACGCTGTGGCAGCGACCCTTGACATGCAGAAGGCATTTGATTCCGTGTCTTGGAACTACCTTTGGCGGGTACTTGTAAAATGCAACTTTGGACCCCAATTTCTCTCGTGGTTTAAACTACTGTACTCGGTCCCTGTAGCCAGTGTTTGTACGGAGCATAGATATTCGCCCACCTTTTGTCTATCCCGAGGCACGAGACAGGGGTTCCCCTTCTCTCCCCTAATTTTCGCCATTGCCATTGAACCCTTGGTGGATAGAATACAGCAGGCACATTCACACCGGGGTTTACGTCTACTGGATGCACCTGATATTATTTCTCTATGTAAGTGATTTCAATCCGGCACACACCCAAGTCACGTCCAGCGTGTAGTGCACAACTGAAACTCTTATTTATTTTTATCTATAAGTTCAATATTCTGAACGATATACCACTCATATCACACCCTTCTCCTGGAACCTCCCCGGCCCCACTGATCCAGGAATCAGGCTAGTTTGCAAAGGTAAATATTTATTTATGCATTTAAAATGTAATCACAATATATTTAAATAGGTAAACAACAATCAACAATGGGGGGAACACTGAATAATCTCTTTAATACACCAAGAGTCAAAATAATGAGCACAAAAACAATTGCAGCTCAGAAAATAATACTTTTGTGTTGGTTTGGTATAGATGGCACTATTGTTAGGGGTTCCCCCTGAAACACCCCTCAAATCCCCAAATAGGCAATTAAATAGATGTGAGGAGAGAGCAGGTATTCAGGAATAGCACAAATCAAACAGAATATCACTCTCACCTTCCCCCTTCAAACACAAGAGAAAAACGGAATTGACTTTTCAGCTGTCAGCATGTCTTTAAAAGTGTCCTTAGAAATTACTGGGCAAAACACCAAATATGGTCAAAAATATTTAAATTGTTGTAAATTCCTATGGGAGCCGCTTTGAACAGTTGCACACAGTCACAAACAATGATTTAGTCAATAGAAAACATTTGAAATCTCAAAGTCCAGGTTGGAAGCAGTTTAAAACTAATTCACATGTGTAAAAACCTTTGAGAATTTCAATTTGTGGAAAACTTTCCTTGCGCGATAATCGCTATAACGGGTGAATCGAACTGTTTTGCAGAGACGTTTTCTAAAATACGCGAGAGAATGGAAAACATTAATTCGAGTTAGAAATGACAGGTAGGGTTTCTGATGCTATATTAAAGACTAAAAAAAGATGAAAGAGGTCATTCACGGCCGCTCGTAACAGTTCATTTGTGTTCCGTTTGGTTTGGGAATTACTTTTCTTAAACAATAAATAAGAAGTTAGGATTTAAGAACACAGATGAAAAAAGAGTCAGCGCAAAGATAGTTCTAGCAATACGATGGTTCTGAATTAAAAATGGGATGGGTTTGAGATTGGGATCATACAATGCAGATATATTAGGGTAACTTTTCTTCCTATTTATTATTATTATTTTATTAAAAACATTGTTTTAGTTGATAAATCAACTTTTTCAATATAAACTCTACAATAACAAAATCATTACATCATCAGGAGACAATTCATAAACAGCTTAATAAGGTTAATAAAAGCACAATAAAATGTCAGTAAATTCCAGAGTTCCAGGTTATAGACATTTCAGTTCCGCAGATACATACATCATCAAGAAACAATTCATAAACAGCTTAAAGATTGGTAAAAGCACAAAAAAATATAAACTAAAAAAATTCATGAGTTCTGGGTTATGAGTATTTCAGTTCCACCGATTCAATTATAAGATAAAATAAATCTAGCTAAAACCATTTAAACAAAGTGGAAGCACAGTTAAGATTTGTAGAGATAAAAAATCCTCATCAGACTCATTAGAATTACATATTGTTTATCCTTATCTAACAATTCAGCAAATCCAGGTAATTTAAAATACAATTTCTTGCCCTTGAGAAAAATAGAACCTTAAACTTAATAGCATTAAAATTCAATCACATGACCATAACATTATTAGCTACTCATAGATTCAGTTTTAAAATAAAATGTACTGTGGTAATTACCAAAGAAACCGATGAAGCATTAAAAACCTCATGCCACAGTTGTTCTTTAGTTAGCAATGGCCTTTCTTTAAAATGTTTCATAAAATGCTGTTTTCTCAAGTCGACCAACCGAACACATTCAGTAATTAAATGAGCAGTAGTCTCAAGCTCGTTATCACTTTTACAAAATCTGAATTTGGTTGACAACACCTGGTCTTTCGCATATATTGCCAGTCTAGATTTTGTTGCTAAAAGATTAAAGCGACGACGTAGGAATGTATCTGCATAGGATCTATCGGGGAAGTGTTGAATATACAGCGGAATCACATTCAGTGCTTCACATAGGAAGGAGCCAGCTTTGTACGCATTATATCTTGAACATCTAGTTCCAGTCATGATCCAGTCATTCCTATATAGCTTTAATTAGCTTTGTCTGGAAACTGAATTAGTAAATCTATTTTAATATCAGCAGCATTTAGAAGTGATTTGCAAAGGAGTGTTACCGCTACTTTTTAAAAGATATTTTAGAACCGAAGCAAGTTTTTAGATAAAGTAGAGGGTAGGTGAATTTTCCTACAGAGGGCTAACATTGACCAATGCACTGCTACTTCTAACGATATCAATCCCATTTCGTAGCGGATTAAGGCAATTGGCGTACTTGCAGGGACTGGTAAAATCATTTTCCAGTAAATTCCTTCTAAAATATCCCACTTCACTGCTTTATCAATTATTTTAGTCTGGGCTCCGTACATAATGATAGGAACAGCTTTTTGTAAATATATTTTCGAACAGGCAGCAAAGAGAATTTTCCATATTTTCTCTGGAGAGCCTTAGCTTGGATTGCCAACATTCTCATTCTCTATAACAGTTCCTCATAATATGATTTCTCAAAAGGATGGGCGTTAACATTAACTCCAAGGTATTTGTACGAGCTTGTGTGTACCAGAGATTGTTTGGCAAGAACCCAATTGAATCTATTGTTGGATCTTTTATTAACATGATTAAAAATTAAAACATTCAACTTTTTTGCATTTATTTCTAAATTGTTTTGTTCAGCAAATGTTGACAAGGCCGTTAGCTTTCGTTGGAACCAAATCGGTGTCATGTCAAAAAGAACCAAATCATCTGCATAAAGTAAGTACTGGATATGATAGGAGCCAAACTTAGGCGAAAAGGAACGGATATTCTTCACAGCATTATAAAAGACACTAATATAAAAATTAAATAAAATAGCAGCAAAGGGGCAGCCTTGTTTCAGACCTACATTTGTTTCAATGGATTCTGATAAAAGGCCTTTGGTTGAGAGTTTAATTTTGATCGATCTATTAGAAGAGAATTGTTGAATTAAAAATAAGATAGACGAAAGACAGTTAGCTAATAAAAGCTTATCCCATAAAGTGTTTCTCTGTACTGAATCAAAGGCTTGTTTAAAATCCACAAACGCAACATATACTGGTTGTCTATCTTTTATTGCTTGCACTTTAATAGTTGAAATTATTGTTAGATTTAATGCAGTACCAATCCCCGGAACAAATCCCGATTGATGTGGGTTCATTAGGTCTTCCTTAATAAGCCATTTAGTAAAATCACGTATTAAAAGTCTTGCTAAAATTTTGCGAGGGGCATCTAAAAGCGCAATGGGACAGTAATTACAAGGGTTGGTTCTATCACCCTGTTTAAAAATTGGAATTACCATAGCAGTCCACCAAGAAGGCGGAATTACCTTGGCCTTAATTACAAATGGAAAAATTTGATTCAGAACCTCTGCCCACGCCTCGGGATTAGCTTTAAAAATATAGTTCGTAAGCATATCCGGCCCCGGAGCCCTTGACGAACTAAGCTTTTTAATTATTAATAAAATATCAATGCAATCAAACTTAAATTGAGATAAGTCTGAATGCTTGCAGTCGATATTTAAAGAGTTTAACTCTTGTTTAAAAAGAAGTATTTGATAGTGAGCTTTCCAAGCCATCTCATCGACACCGTTAAGTAGTTGATTTATAGGCATTCCCAGATACAGAATTAATAATTATCCAAATCTCAGAAGCAGATTTTAATAATAAAGCTTTGAGCATTGATTCAGCTTCTCTTTGTTTCAAAGTATGAATAATCTGTCTAATTTTGTTTCTAAATACCATTTTCAGCTACTTTTTTTGTGTCATACTTACATTTTTGAAAACCCTGCGAATGGCTATACGTAATTCTTTAATAGGATCATGGGTAGCTGGATTCCATTTATATTTATAAGTAAAACTTGGTTTATTACCATCTTTAAGTGATTGGGCAATAATCTGTATGCAATCATTATAGAATGTCTGAGAGTTCTTTACATTATCTCCAGCCAGATGAACAACTTTCTGATGTAGGCAAGAAATTTGTTTCGTGTTCCATCTAATCCGGTTCTGAGCGTTGTTTGTTTCAAAGTCACCATTAAAGATTGAGACCGGATCGACCAAATGGGGGAACCACAAGACTTCTAGAAAATTATGGTCACTAACTTGTGTAGGGATAACTTCAAATGCAGAAACAAACTTATTAGCATGATTTGATATATACACATAGTCAAGAACAGAGTCGGGAGTTTGCTCTAGACCAAGTTGAATGGGGTGGTGAATCATATCTCATTTTCATTAGCCGAGACCATTTGTCAGCTCTAGAAACTGATCTGGAAGAGATGTTTATCAGATTCATATTAAAATCTCCTGCAATAATGGTAAATGCATTATTAGGGTCTAACAGTGTTTGATCCAGTATCGACTCAACTTTACTTATAAATAGAGATTCTGTTGGAGAGAAGGGATTCCAATAAATGTTCAGAACCGTCACGATTGGGAAAAAAGGATGGTTTCTATTTGAAGTTCGAATGATGACTGGTTGAATCCCATGATCAGGAGACGGCAATTGATGCATAGATAACTGGGAATCCATGCGGACAGCAATTAGAAGGCCTGCCGCAGGTCTACCCCTAGCCGCCTTAGTGGCCGGTACTAAAGCAACCGAATGGTCCGGCCAAACAGGGGTCTGCATCATCCAAGTTTCTGGTAGCAGTACTAAACCATACTTAGTAAGTAGCTTTGATTTAGATGTTATTAGATGGGAGAACCCACGGGTATTCCAAGACACCATGGAACATTCCCGAGAAACTGCTGCTGCTGGAAGCTAGTGATTAGTACCAGCCCCTGTTTTACTCTGAGCTAACCAAGCCCATTTTGAAGGAACCATTTGGGGAGGTATAGACAGCCCCGATTTACAGTTACAGCATTTGTGAGAATCACCCATGCCACTTCCAGAGGGTTCATCACAACCCGTCAGCATTGGCTGAAGGTTTAATGGAGCAGGAATTGGTGGAGGAGCAACAATATCCAGAGCTAAGCCTTTCTCTAGGAGGAGATGTCTCTGCTGCCAGACATAGTTCTTAATTATTACCGAAGGTATTGTTATGTCGACTATATCTTGAAAAGCAGGTTTCGGATAAGATACCCTAAAAATATCTTCAGATTTAATGTGTCGTAGGGCAGGAATAAGCTGAAAGACTGCCAAAAGTGTGGATCTACTTGGAAATGGGTCAGAGTAAACTTTATCTACCATAGTAATTCTTATTATTTCATCCTGCAAATTTTCCTGACAGTTAGGTACACCCTTTTTTGAACAAGGAGGCGATTCAGACATGGGTGCGCTAAGAGCATTCGGGTCAGCGATGGGCTGAAGGGGCTCACTCTGACTGCTGCTAACAAGATTAGAGGGTGGAGATTTTGTGAACGGTAATCTTGAGATTAGGCCATTTCGTTTTTTGCTCGGGAGTTCTAAAGGCTAACCCATCATAATTTAGGTTGACACAGAATTTAGGACTTAGAGGTTGGGGGATCAAATTATTTTCATGTAAACTTTGATGAATAGCATCCTGCATGTTTGAATTATTGTGAGAGTAAACTGAAAGGTTCATCAGCTCTTCTTTAGAGTCAAAATCAGCAACTGGGTCAAGCTGATGGGGGCAGTTGTCCTCTCTTTTGGCTGAGGTAATTTAAGAGGCACGAGATCCTCCACATGGGAAGGAGAAGGCAAATTCTTATTAATTTCCAAATTCTGAGTTGTATCCAGTGGAAAATTTAGATCAGAAAGATTAGCCACAAAGGCTTTCGATTTTTTTTCATTTTTTAAAAAATTTTTTAGGGATTGGAAGATTTTTCATTTTTTTCTCTTTGAGATGCTCAGAGGAGGAGTTAAAATCCATTTCTTTGTCAGACATTCTTTTTCTGTTTCTTTTTCTTCCTCTGCGATTATTTTGAGCAGGGCGGCAGAAGATATCGTATAATTGGATCATAGGACCAGATAATTCAGGGGTCACTTCCTCAGCGAGTTGGATAATCGCAGGCACTCCTGTGTGTTCAGCAACAATATCTCCAGCTACATGAGTCTCTTTAGACATTGTAGATGGAGTAATCACAATAATTTTCTCAGCTTCTAGAGAGGGCACTGGAGACATATTCCTTGCTAGAGCATGACATGAACAGCATTTTACATTATCTAAGATATGCAGGAAGTTTAGAGCCAGCCAGTCAGGTTTATTCATTATTAAAGCAGTTACATTTTCTTGAGAAGAAGCTCTGGCTTCAATTATTTCAAATAGTTTTGTGAGTGTAAATATAGAGGTGTTAATTGCCATTAGCGCTGACTCCAGTGCATGATTGTTCACTGCAGGAAAGCCAAAAGACGGACAAGTCAATGGTTTGGCAAAGGATGATCTAGAGGAACCATTTGAGGCAGGAGGAGATATTAAATCATCATGGCCATCAGTAGGATAGATTTCCGATGAAATTGAGAGTCCAGAGTCCTTAAGAGGCAAACAAGAATCATTCACCCTAAGGGCAGTAGAGAGGCCCACCTTTTGTGTCGATTGAGCTAGCGGAGGATTTGGGATTTGAGGAACCCTCTGTTGTTGGGATAAGGGAATAGCACAAAAAATCCCAGAATTACTCAAAGGAAACTGACCAGACAACACATGAGAATATAGCAGATTAGGATTCGGAGGAATCATAAATTGGGAGGAGCCTGACTCCAGTTCGGAAAGATGTGCAAGAGCACCCTCAGGTTCACAGCCTCCCGACTCTACGAGACACAGATTTGCACCAGAAGCAATTTCATGCATTGTATGATCAGAGAGAAATTGTGCTTGCGAGACTTCATTAGGGACTACTGAGGGAAATGCATTAGGTAGCCGTTGTATACCTATGAAAGCCAGGAGTGGCGCCGGCCATCGAGATGAGAAGTCCATGGCACCAGCAATGGGTAAGCCCGGCCTTAGGGTTACAGGCATTCTATATGGATGACATGAGGGCATACCAGCAGTAAGCCTCATCATTTTTAGGCAATACAGAAGTAAGAATGAAGCTCAAATGGTACCAGAATAGCGCTCCCGGCACTATCTTTTTTTGATCCCTTTTGGCAAAAATTAATTATGCCAATTGGTAAATCTTAGCCCACGTTAGAGTCAATCAGTGCTTTACAAGGTAATTACAGAATAAAAAAACCATCAGTATGCAGTGCTTCAACTACAGCTGCACAGAGCGGCTACATATATTTCAATTCTATATTCAACGTAAGGAAGTGCTCCGAACCGGTCAAACTGACAGCAGAACCCAGGAAGCTCACATGTAGCAAAACAGAGACTCAAACACAAAGTTACAGGGTTTCAAGGGGAAATATAGCAAGGACATAAACATATATCTGCTAAGTTCAAATGGAAATACGAAAAATATAAGAGAAGCAGTTTCAATACATTACTCACAGCAAGACATTGCGGCGGACAAGCCGAACTGTCAGCGGAAACCCAGGGCTCACAGATGACCAAACAGAGACTCGAGCACCAAGTTACAAGGTTTCCAGGGGAATGTGGCAGGGTCTCAAGCACAAAGCTGCTAAATTAAAAAAAAAATGAGCAGATAATAAGAGGAGCAGAGTAACGGTGGAACAGCAGTACATCGGTCAGCAAACAGCTGACAGTACTCGTCTGTACTCGCTTGTGGTGTGCGCGCACTGGCGCTCGCGGACAGTGCAATTTATGGGGCTTCCTGATGGTGTGGGGGGTGGGGCTAGAGAAAACAACTAAATAACTGTTGTATACTTATATAAGACTCCAGTCTTAGATGAAATTGGTATAATTTATACTTAAATAGACCCAGGGTCCAATGTCCACAAAAAGAAACAAGTGTTAACTCAGTCCAACATCCACAAGCAGATGAGTGAATCCAGCGACGGGTGATGGGCAGATACTGCAGCAGAACAGCTGACAGTACTTGTCAGTACTCGCTTGTGGTGCGTGCGCGCTGGTGCATGCCACAGTACAATTTATGGGGTTTCCTGATGATGTGGGGGCGGGGCTAGAGAAAACAACAAAAGACTCCAGTCTTAGATGAAATAGGTATAATATATACTTAAATATACCCAGGGTCCAATGTCCACAAAGAGAAACAAGTGTTAACTCAGTCCAACATCCACAAGCAGATGAGTGAATCCAGCGACGGGTGATGGGCAGAGACTGCAGCAGAACAGCTGACAGTACTCGTCTGTACTCGCTCGTGGTGCGCGCGCGCTGGTGCACACAGACTGTGCAATTTATGGGGCTTCCTAATGACATGGGGGGGCGGAGCCAAGGTCCAATGTCCACAAAGAGAAACAAGTGTTAACTCAGTCCAACATCCACAAGCATATGAGTGAATCCAGCAATGGGCGACGGGCAGAGACTGCAGCAGAACAGCTGACAGTACTCGTCTGTACTCGCTCGTGGTATTAGTACTCACAAAATAAGTTATTAATTTGGACTGTCAATTCTGGTCATGGATTGGATCTGTCAAGGAAGAACAGCACATCAGGCATGGTACTGGATCAGCTATGCTGGTCACCGGATTTGCACGGAATCTGCCCTCCTTGTTTGTGGATATTTCAATCAGCTGGATAGCGAGTTCCTCAGGCAAGCCTTGTGGTGGCAAACCAGAGAATTTCAGGATACTAGTTCAAAAGGCCTTCTCACACCACAGCGCTTCACTGAGTTGCAAGAATAAGTTTGAGGATTAAGCCTTGCAGAAAGTCAATAGTTCTCTACTGCTTGCAAGAGTCTTGGCATCTGGATCTGGAAGAATGTTAAATCTGGATGTAGAATGCTGGATCAGAGTGTTTTGCCGGAATCAGGAAAGTGAGTGAATCAGTGAGTCCGTTTGTGTTATCAGATGTCTCTATCTATCCTTTAACATGACATCACAAAATGGGTATATGGGATGGCTTAACTAAGCTTGCCTCTGTGAGCTGGGATTGGATCAAAACCTCATCTCCGCCTTGCAACTGAGTGATTGGATCAAGGCCGGATGATATGGTTTGCTTTACAGTTCTAAGAAACCTCCCCTTAGCTACTAGTACCAAAATCGGATTTCATCCGAAATACACATTTTCACATTGGCCACCTTTACACAAATCACACACCAAGATGCCATATTTTATTTAGTAGCTGTTCATCAAAATCCCGCAGCTGTGGGATCTTGTTTCACCTTTTTACAGAATCTTGTCCTTTTCACCATAAACAAATTTTCCAAATTGTCTGTAAATTACCACAAATGTGCGCATTCAGCATAGGGATGTGTGTGTACATTTTCACAATTCTAATATTAATAAATTTCACATAAAACCAAATATATTGCCATTCCTGTCCAGAACATGGTACACGGTTCTGCCGCCTCTTAAAACGTGCAGCCAAAAATTAGACTAACAGATGTCCTTGGTATATTTTTCACCACTTTGAATCAAAAGTTATGAGTCTTTAAAAATTGTTCTTTGTTCATGCTAAACAGCAAATGGTCCTGCCCCTTTGTCTCTCCCTGCAATCCCAGAATGGCCCCCTCCTCTTGGAAGTCCCTTCCAGGAGCAGTTTACGACTCCCTTCACACCTCCGTTTCCTGGGCTGAAGCTCTGCCATTGTTCATTCTCTTTCTGTAGACAAAAGCCTGGGCTAACCCACAGTTAGAATCTCCCAGTGAGTTTCTGTTGAGGGGATTTTCCCTCCTCATGTGAGAAACCTGCTTTTCCAGTTCTTGCAGCTCAGCCCGGCAATTTTATTCTTAATTAAAATCCAGCAAAACCAAACTTATTGAATCAAATCACATAAATACATTACTTTCTTAACTTTCAATCTGTGGGATCAAAAACACAACTAAGATCTGTATTTCTTTTAGCAACAATCCTTTTTATGTTTGCTGATAATGGTTCCTTACACAGAAGATTTAGATGTCAAGAAAGGGGGCAGGTAGTATGAGCACCCCTCCTATATTACGTATGTTCACCTGTCAACTTGGGGAGAGATCTGCTTAGCAAATTAAATATGACCTTCACTGAGAGAGGGATAGTTTGTTCCACCCCTGACATGTGCTCCCTTAGAGCAATGTTGGTGATCCATGAAGTGGCCAATGAAATAATGGGAGGAGTACCTGTATGAAATTTGAGTGCTAGCAAGAGCAGTACCTTAACTCATAAGGAAGGAGTGAAGAGTGCCCACAGATTTTGTCTTCCAACCTGTAGCAACCCCCGAAGTAGTAGCTGGCAGCATTCTGTCTTTAGATCTAGAAGGAGTGCAAGTGTCTGAAAAAATAATTGTTGTACTGGGTACCAACATACACGGATATAAGTGACACACAGTGTTGTGCATTGACCCCAATATACCATTGAGAGAATGAACTGGTGAAGAATTGTTTGAAGATGGCAACAACAATGGGGAGATTGTGTTAGTGATCTGCATTCCCTGTGAGATTATGGTGCCATGCAGGAAAGGACCAAGCCCCCTTATGGCTATTGTCAGTGGACCCCCATCCTTTTATGAAACAGACATGCAACAGGTCCCTCCTCACTTATGGACAACCAACCCGTATGATGTGAGAATGCTCAAAGAAGTGACCCCTGTAAAATAAACGCTTAAACCAGGGGCTTTACTACCAAGCATGAAACAATATCCCTTGTCCAGGGAAGCAGAGGAAGGGATACAGGAAATGCTGCAAGCCCTCTTACAACAAGGCATAATCGGCCCCTACACTTTCCCTTGTAATACTGCTATCCATCCAATCAAGAAAGCCACAGGGAGGGAGTTGGAGTATGATCCAGGACATCTGCCTCCTTAACGATATTGTCCAAAAAGAATTCCCTCTTGTCTCAAATCCTGCCTCCATCTTGTGTAGTATCCCAAAACAGACCACCCACTTCACTGTAGTGGATTTAAAGAGTGCCTCTTCTCAGTACCTCTAGCCCCAGAGTCACAATATCTCACTGCATGCACCATAGGGGGGAGGAGATAAAAACACTGCCGTCTACCCCAGGGGTACTGTGAAAGTCCTCGTATTTTTAATAGGATATTGCATGAGGACCTTGGCAATATTCAAGTTCCCAGCACGATTATTCAGTATGTAGATGACCCATTAGTCTGCAGCGACAGCTTGCAGAGCTGTCAAAGGGACTCCATGACCCTACTCCAACTGCTAGCACAGAAAGGGTACAACATTGAGAAGAAAAAGCTCCAATATTTTTTTGACAGAGGTCCTGTAATTGGGGCAGCTCATATCCAAGGAAGGCAAGAGGATAATTCCAGATAGAGCAGCGACAGTACGTGCAACTGCCAAACCAAACAGAGTGAAGGAGATGCAGAAGTTCTTGGGGCTGTGAATTATTGCAGGGTCTGAATCTTAGATTATGCAGCCTTCACTAGGCTGCAAGGGCTCAAAGAAGCACAAAGAGAAAAAGCTCCTATCAAATGGACAGCGGAAATGGTAACAGGATTCAATGACCTAAAGAATTTGATCTCAACAGTCCCAGTCTTAGCAACCCCTAACTATGACCAGGAATTCTACCTATTTTCGCACTCAAATGGCACTCTCATGACCGCAGTATTGGCACAAAAAAGCTCAATGGGACACAAGCCGCTTGCCTATCATAGTGGAACACTCGATTCGGTCATGCAGGGTCAATTCGCTTGCGAACACGAGTCCAGCTGACCCACGTGGAGCCAGAACATTGAGAAAGAAGGAACCAATTAACGCCTGGCATCCCCTATGGAGCAGGACTTTGTACATATTTACACCAACCAGTTGCCTGGATTTTTACTGTATATAACTGATGATGCATTTTACCTTCATTACGTGCTGCACATGTAATTCTAGCACAGCCCTCTCGGGCAACAGAGTTCTTTGCTGACACTTAGTTTATATAAAAACTTTCTTTCGCCTTGCAAAACTATCTCTTGTCTGTATTCCCTAGCAGGGTATGTTTAGTTTGGAATATGTGTTCAAAGGTCTACGCCTTCAACCCCTTGGAGGTACGCTGCTGTGCTTGACCCACACTTGTGGATTGCAGCACCATTCATCCCCAGCACAGTGGCATGCCATGCATGAATGTGGAATTTTAGCTGAAATGGACGATACCACTAACTGCTAAGAGACACTTGCCCGCTCTGGTAGATGGCAGAGATAAGATTCACAACAAAAGTCCCAGAGATTCTGTAATAAACGTGAAAAACATTGCCATGGCTTTTTTTACAACTCGCTTTTGCATGGCCCGTTTTTCAAGTCCCAGCATGCAACGTGCTGGAGCGTAAAGAGGCAAGACTGGATAAAGGTGATCCTAATCACATGCTGCAACACGCTGCCGGTAGTGATGTTTTTTATGATGTGTTATGTTTTACTATTTGAATCTATACCTTTTTTGAACAAATGAATTTGGTTTGTAGCTGTGCTAACCAAAGGGCTCTGTGTTTTAGTGACCTTCATGTATCTGCTTGTGGGCAGTCATTTCAAAACCTAATGTATTCTAGTGGAAGTAGTCTTGGAATGTAATGTCGGATTACGGTGGATTGATACAGGAGGCCTGGAACCGTGGCATCTCATTGAAGTGGCAAAAGAGCGACTGCGTGTGCTTCCGACTCGCATCCGACTCTGTACACTCATTCTTGTTTGATGAATGGTCGTTTAAGGGGCAGCATCATACATGTATATGGCCCATGGAGATTTCTTCCATCTGCCCACAAATCAAACTTCTGGATAGGCTACTAGTAGCCGGGTACACTGTCCATAAATGCACTGCAGTGTGTGACAAACAGAGTAATGATGCAACAGCTCAAGAAACACAAGGCCTCCAAACCTACAAGGTGGGCCCCTGACTTCTCCATGGCCAGACCGACTGTGCCTGATCTGCACACTGGGAGGCATAATTGGTTGTGGTGGGTTTTAAACCGCACAGGCTTGGGAAACTGTGCTTCTTCTCTCACAGCAACAAAAAACCATGGTTTTATCAGACCACCTCAAGCGTCAAGCCACACACTCCCTGAATTGTCAAATACTTACAGGAAATCGCATCAGTTCCACATGCCTTTCCATGATGCACACACGCCCTGAACAAATGGCAAGCCCTTGTTTTCAAACTTCGAGTTGCGCCCCACTTTCGGCCATAATCGTTGTTCTTTCCACATCACATAATTAACTAAATCCAAAGGTACTTATAGACTTCGCAGTGCCGGCGCATAGCATCTCTACTGATAACATGCCAAGTCCCTGCATTGGTTTCCTTCCTAATCACTAACACAATATTTCTGGTGGCTGGTTCAGAGTGAGAAATTGCACAGGTTGGTGCAACAGGCTTAATAGCCTTCCCCATCTTCCCCTTTCACATTCCTTCCTCCTGTTTCACTGACTCTGGCTGGAGACAGTTCACCAACCACAGTACAAACACACTTTACTTTTGAAGTTGTAACTCCCGTCCCACCCACCGTGGGCCCAGTGGCCCCTTCAATATTATGTTTTTACTTAATTACATACTTTGCTTACTACCTCAACACGCTGACCCACACACACAAATTCTGTGTCCAGAGACAGTGGGTCTCATCACACGTTGTGCGGTAAAATCTGCAAATTAACGGCATGGCGCCCTTAACTTGTCCGCCCTCATAGGAGTGCGCTAATAGCATACCATTACGAGTACGGGAACACAAGCTTTGCGCCATGCCGGTAATGCCCCTCCAGCCTTGCCGCTAATCTCCCCCCAAAGTCACTTACCGCCTTCCACGACAGTGCAGATAGCGACTCCGCCTTGACGCATCGTGCAAATAGCGGTCACTGCTAATAGCGGTGACCGTTAAATACCGAAACCGGAAAGAGCATCATCGCACAGGAACGGGAAAGAGCACGGTGGCCATCTTTAAAAATACAATCCATTGCCATCCTCTGCCCCCTGGACCTGTTCGTGTTACCTTGCTGCCTGAGACCCATTGCTACACTGTCACCATGACCAAGGCATTAAAAAAAACAACAGACCGCCAGCGAAAGGAGAAGTTCTCCACGGAGGAGTTAGTGATGCTGACTCAAATCTTAGCGGACAATGCAGAAGTGGTCTTCGCAAATGACATGCGGCGGGAAACCCTCCTAAAGAAGAAAGCAATCTGGGCTGAAGTGGCAAAAAAAGTGAGTGCTGTAGGCACCAGCACGCGCACTGTATGCGAGTGCAGAAAACGATGGGACGACCTGAGACTCCGGGTCAGGATGATCCTGGCCGAGAACCACAAGACTGCCACCGCTGGAGGATCAGAGTCACCGATCAAGCTGAAGGAGTGGGAGGAAACATGTGCAAACCTCATTGGGGTAGAATGTTATGAGGGAGTCGGGAGGATGGAGCACGGCGTGCCGGACACTTCTGATGGAGGTAAGTGAACTGATGCAACCATGCAATGTGAAGGTACATGTCCCCACAAATGGCAGCCCTGGATCACTGCATGGATGGCCCGGCATCCACACATGCATCCCACCCTGCGCATGTCAGCGCCAGACCCCAACACACACACATGCATACATCAACAGAGCCAAGTGCCACACACAACACTGCATTAATGAGGCACTGAAATGACACCTCACCTGCTTCCTCCACAATGAAGTTCAAACGGCCCCAAATGAATTCATGATGTAGCCTGCATTGAGTACATGCGACCATAACCAATGACATCCCCCTTCTTGTCCCCGACAGGGTCGCATACAGACAGCGAGGGAGCACCCCAGGCACCCCCTGTGCAAAAGAAGAAAAGGCCATAGCCCAGCGAGGACGCACCAACAACATCAGGTGGAAAAAGGCCAAGGCCCCTATTGCAGCGCCCAAAACAACTCCTGCGCGCCACTGCCAGTGCCACGCAAAACCCTACTGCACCGCCTCTGGAGGTCCACTCCCCCCCCAAATCACCGCCACCGAGGGTCCACCCTCAGCTGCTGCCAGTTCGGCAGGGGAGGCAGCAGCAATTGCCCCATTGTCCGACGTGGATGAGCCCACGGAAATCGATCTGCCTATGCACACCCCAAGCCCTGCTGTAACCCCCGAGCAATCACCCCTACACACACCTTGCTCGCACGTCACCGTTCACAAGTCTATGGAGGCCTTCAGTAGCCCCACAGAGGCGACATCTGCACACCAGCCAGCATCAGGATGCGCAGCAGACACACCACCACAGGCCGCCACTTCCCCTGACCTGGCCAGCGTCATCCAGCGCCAGCAGGCTCTCACAGACCTCGTAGGTCAACATGTGGACGAGGTTGGGAGACATCCAGGCACTCCAGGGAGGGAATGGAGTCGTGCACAGACAGGCTGTGTGGGGAGCTGATACGCGTCCGGGAGGTGCTAACACGCATCGCTGATGCTATGGAGCGCCAATTTCCACCAGGACAGTCTGCCACCTCTTCGACCACCAGTTCGCGGCAGACAAGCCCAATCAGACGCTCTACACGCACCACCAGGCGCACCTCCAGCCAGCCCCCAAATGCTGGCCCTGGCAATGAACAATAGGGCGTGAATGTCCATTGACCTCGGTGCATGCCTGGACACATACATTGTTGGAGACTCATGAGGGACAGTTGGGGGGAGGGGGGAGGGTGTGATGGGACAGTTGGGGGGGAGGGTGTGATGGGACAGTTGTGGGGGGTGGGGGGAAGGGTGTGATGGGACAGTTGGGGGGGGAAGGGTGGCGGGATGGTTGGGGCCTTGCACATTTTCCTGTTTCTGTTCATTAACACACTGTTGTTTGAGCAAAACACAGGCCTTGACTCCTTCATTGTGTATGATCAATTTATTGACTGCAAGGTCCATTGTGAGCTAACAAACAGACACCAGTGCATCACCAGCCATATACAGGTGACAGTATGACTACATGTCACTCAGAATATTTGGTTGATCAAATGCTGTCTCACTGCACGTCCCTCCTGGCCATCCCCTCTTGCATGACCTGCACCCCCTTCACCTCCATCCTCATCCCCGTCATCATCCTCATCTGGTGCCTCCATTTCAACTTCAGGGGGCAGTGGCACATTCCGTCTCATACACATATTGTGCAGCATGACACATGCCGTGGTGATCTTTGCAACCTTCTCATGGCCATACAGGAGGGCGCCACCAGACCTGCTAATGCACCTAAACCGTGACTTCAGCAGTCCAAAAGTCTGCTCGATGACGAGGCGGGTAAGGGTATGTGCATGATAGTATTCTTCTTCGTGCCTGTTCTGTGGGTTCCGTACAGGTGTGAGGAGCCACCTCTTCAGGGGATAGCCGACATCACCTACATGGGGGGAGGAATGGGTTCCTGTTACTTTTTGACACGTGTGGCCTGTTCATGTCACATACTTTGGCCTATCATTTTGATTCATGTACACATTCAACTGCATCAATGAATATGGTCTGTGTGACTGCTTTGTGCAAAGGTGAGCACAAGCATGCAAGTAGACATGCCCCATGGATGCCTCCAACATGTCCTGGGTGAGGCCAGGTCATTGGTGTCCCTGTGGGCAGGCACATTTGGTACCACACTGGTGGTGTACTGTCCTTCCGACATTGCTGTTGCCATGCTGAGAGGCAACGCTTCAGTGGTGCCATGGGTTTGTGGTGCATTGCCATAGCTAGGGGGTATACCTTTGCATGCATCCAAGGGCACAATGTATTGTTGATGTTGTGCTGTAAGAATGCTGCATGACTATGTTGGCGGCATGGATGACATTTGTGTATTTCGTGGCGTGGAGTGTCGTGCAATGTGGATGAGGATTGATGTTTGATGTCACCAGATTTGGGTTGTCAGCTCTGTCGTGTGGCATATACTTGCATGTCCGTTCATCCCAAGTACGTTGCTGCCCTCATAGATGCCCATTGTTGTACATCTGTACGTGCATTTGGGCGACGGACTACAGGCTACACCCAGTTGGAGTATCTATCTACCCCCCCCCAATGCACACCCAGTTGGAGTATCTATCTATCCCCCAATGCACACCCAGTTGGAGTATCTATCTACCCCCCCAATGCACACCCAGTTGGAGTATCTATCTATCCCCCCCAATGCACACCCAGTTGGAGTATCTATCTACCCCCCCAATGCACACCCAGTTGGAGTATCTATCTATCCCCCCCCAATCACACTGCCATGTGCTTAGCATGGAACTCACCAAGTAGCCACGAACATTGTCCCATTTGTCGCTCCATGTAGCGGGGGATAGTTGAGTTCCGCAGGACCATGGAATCATGGGTAGATCCTGGAAATCGGGCACAGCAATGTGTGATTATCTTGTTTGCGTCACATACCATTTGGACATTGATGGAGTGGAATTGCTTCCTGTTTCGGTAGACTACTTCATTGTGATGTGGGACGACCAATTCCACATGTGTACAGTCGATGGCCCCAATGCAACTTGGGATGTCTGCCAGTGAATAGAAGCCAACTTTGGTGTTTGAAATCTCCTGGGCAGTCCGTGGCATAGATATGTGTTCGGGTGCATGCTTCAGGAGGGCATCGAGTACCTGGTTCAGTATGCGTGAGAATACTGGTTGGGAGATGCCATGCATCTGCCCCACTGTATGCTGGTAGGTTCCTGTGGCCAGGAGGTGGAGCACTGTCACCACCTTGAGTAGAGGAGGGATGGCAGTTCGGATATCTACGAGGCTCACAATGTTGTTGTGTATCATGTCCACGATGCCGGTGATGGTGTCCCGGTCCAGACGGTACAGGGTGTGTATCTGCTCAGGTGTTAGGTTAAATGGACTGGCTCTGATCCGGGGAATTGGTGGGTGCCTGTGGTATGATTAGGTGGCGTGGTGGTGCTTGCTGTGCCTGTCGGGCCCTCCTCCTCCTCCTGCCTCACCTCTGTGCAGCCTGTTGTTGTAGCAGCAGTGCTGCAATCAGGTCCTCCAGGCCATGTAATGCTGCCAGTATTGGAACCATCTTGGTGTGGGAAGGGGTGTGGGAAGGGGTGTGGTGTGCTTCTTTTGAGCAGCCACAGTCTCCATTGCCTCCACCTGTGCTGATTTTGGCCGCCTGTGGCAGGTGTTGACACTGCTTAGTTCTTTTAACGGGTGGTTCGCGATGGCGGTATTGCCGCCATGGCGGTAAGGGGTTTTGGGGTATTTACCATGGCGCTATTGCCGTGTGCACAGGCCTTGTGATGGTGTGCTATTAGCGGCATGTCGTTATTTACGGGTTGGCGGGTCGCGCGCACGCGGACTGACCGCTATTAGTGGCACCGTAATTAGCGGTGCCGCTAATGGCGGTGAGCCGGGTGGTAATCCGCATGGGCATTTAACGTTACCGGTATTCCATTACTGGTAACATTAAATACCTACCGCCATCCGTGTAATGAGGCCCAGTGTCCTTGGGCTGGGCCAGGCAGTTCAACTTGCCTCGTCCTTGTCCGTGCCTGGTGCCTAGGCCTGCTCACACACATAGTGCTCCCTTAACACATCTTCCGGCTTCCTCTAAATCTGAGTCCCCAGCATGTGCTGGTGTGTGGTGGCCACACCACCAGTACACTAATGCTCATGACAATGTGTCAAGCTGCATGATTGGCTACCAGCTGGAGCAACAGCCATGCACACAAAGCCCCAGACCCTCGAGCCTCAGAAGTCAGGCAGACGGCAGCAGCCCTATGACAGCCCCTGTGCCCACACCAAGCAGGCCTGCAAAAGTGAACATGTATACCAAGGTACGAGCTCAGCCTCAGGCAGCTCAAGACTCACCCAGCCCCCACCATTTCTTCTTGATGATGTGATAAGACAGAGAGAGTGTGGCCTGAGCACTGCTGTCTCCTGGTTGGCGGCGCCATGCTGGCAGATGGCTGGTTGTGCCTGCCAGGAGCACAGCCTCATGCATTTGTGTTGCATTCATCAAAGCAAAGTGAACACTTAGGAATTAAATGTTATTTTCTTTGATGAATGTACGCATGACATGATGAATCCATCCTTGAGCCGTGGCAGCCGGCAGGCAACGTGAGTGACTGACTTCTCATTAAGTCAAAACCTTACCTATGGATATTAATGACACACAAACAGGCCCCAGGGAGGATCATAAAACTGGCCCAACGTCATTCAAACTTCATTTTCATCCTACCGGTGGCAGGACGTCCGATAAGCCAGTCCGACCCTGCTCTTTCCCATTTTAAGGAAGAGAGGGAACCAGAAGAAACTGAGAGTGGTAAATTAGGCTTTGGCGAGTATGATGAACTACAAATGATTGAGGCAAAGAGGGAAGAAGAACCTACCATCTTTCCCAATTTAGCCTTTTTCCAGAGAAATGAGGCAGCACTTGTGAAGGCTTTCGTACAAGTGATTCCTGAGGGAGATGGATGAGAATAGGGAAGCCCTTTTCTCTTCCTGAAACAGGGATTACTGTATAGAAAGGAAACCTCCAGCGAAGGCTTAAGTAAAGTTCAATTAGTAATCCCAAAAACCCATCGTAAGATTGTGTTAGAGATTGCACATTCTCATTTGACAGTGGGACATTTAGGACAACCTAAACACAAGCTCACATCAGTGGGAAATTCTACTTGCCTGGTATCCATGCGGACATAAAGAATTTCATCCAGACATGTGAAATATACCAGAAAACCAGTGTACATATTCCCTTACCTGACTCTCTAGACCCCTTACCAATCATAGAAGTCCCTTTCTCCCGAATTGGGATGGATATCATTGGGCCATTGGAAACCTCTAGAATGGGTAATAAATATCTCCTTATAATTGATGATTACTCTACTCGATACCCGAAGGCGTTCCCCATTTGGAACAATACAACCTAACAGATTTTAAAACATCTTCTTCCATTCTTTTCTAGGGTTGGTTTCCCCAAGGAAATTCTAATGGATCAGGGATCCAATTTTATGAGCAAGTTAATGACTGAAGTCAAGGAATTCCTGGATATCTCTACCGTAAGAACGTCAGTTTATGACCCTGAAATGGACAACTTATCGAGAGATTTAATAAAACCCTTAAGATGATTTTGAGAACATTGGTACATCAGGATGGAAAGGACTGGGATAGCATGATCCCCTGGGCTCTATTTGCAGTAACAAAGACCCCTCGGACATCCATTTGTTTTCCTGCTTTTGAACTACTTTACGGTGAGAAACAAGAGATGTCTTAGACATGCTCTGGGAGACCTGGGAAGAAAGGGAAGAGGCACCTATTACCCTTTAACATACAGCTACCCAATTATGAGAGCATATTGTGGGATGTATTGACCCACTCCACTATGCTATGCGGCCCCACCCTGCCAGTTATGGTGAAAGAAACGGCAACAATGGCGGCAAAACCCTTGTGCTTGTGCACGCCAAATACCTACAAAAAAAGTGTGCTTCAGCACACAAAAAGAGGGATGCACGACCTGCCACCCATGGTGCATGTGCGGGGGAATAAAGTACACCCTGCAGAAAATGTGCCAGTGGGCTCCATGACCAGCAAACAGAGTGCAGAGAGAAAAGCAGCACTTTGCAAGTGAAAACCCAAAATGTGCCTACAAATGACATTTGCTTTGTTGCCAAAAACTCCAAAATGCCTATAACAATATTCCTTTTAAGTTTTCTTGAGATAATAGTGGGTCTTCATACTGTCTGCAGATCTCTCTAGATTCCGCTGAGCATAGGCAAAAGCATGTTGAACGTGTTTTCTCAGATTATCAGCATACTCATGAGTTGTGGAGGCATTTATCAAGGTCTGCTCTTGGGTTCTTTAGAGTAGATGCTGGGCTAGCACCATCCTTCGTCCAGTCATCAGCTCAAATGGAGACATTTTTGTTGCTTAAGAAGGGGTAGATCTGATGGCCATCAAGACAAGGGGTAATCGAATGTCCCAACTTGGCCCAGAATATGCCACAAATGTTTTTTAATATTCTCACAATAGTTTTATTGTTCCTCTTAACTCGACCACTAGAGGACTGCCGGTACGTAATGTGTAGTTTGCTTTTGACCCCAAGTATCTCCCACATATTTGTCATCACTTTGCTAGTGAAGTGGCTACCTCGGTCTGTCTCAATCCTTTGGGGTAGTCCAAAACGCGTGAAGATGCGATTGATCATCAAGGCAGCTGCTGTTTCTGCCTTGCAATTTGGCGCCGGGAGACATTATACCCATTTAGTGAACAAGCATGTTACGGTCAACATGTACTTGTTCCCCCTAGAGGAGCGAATCACGGGCCCGATAAAATCAACTTGCAAATCTGACCAATGCAGTGTCATCTCCCTCTTTTGGAGGCGAGCACGGTGTTTAAGTGATGTTGGCTGAAATTGTGCACACACAAGACACCGCTTCAAGTATTGGTCGAGGTCCTGCCCCATGTGTGGCCAGTATGCAACCTCTCGCAAGATTTCTAATGTCGTATGAAACCCCCGATGACCGGCTGTGGCCGCATCATGGGCGTGACTTAGCATCAGGCTTCGGAATGAGGTACGGACCACTCACTGGTCATGGCCAGATATGGATCTCCTCACCAACACACCGTTTTGGATACAAACATTTTTTGGACATTTCATCAACACTCTGAGGTCCTCTTTCCCAATATAATCGTATCCATCAGGGGAAAGTTCTCAGGGTCCTCAATGTGTTGATAAAACGTACCAATTATTGGATCCCCTTTTTGAGCCATAATCAAATCAGCATCTGGGTTCTCCTTACTCCATTGTGCAGTTGAGAGTTCATTGTGAGCATTTGTCTGGGACCTAGTGATAGCAGTGACTGGACTTCCCCCAACAGGGACTCAATCTCAAATAGATCCCCTTGGATGGCTCCGGTTTTGGCCAGCTGATCAGCTAGGTCAGTTTTGTCTGGTCCCTCTACTTTAGAATGAACCTTAATCTTTTTCGAGTAGATGGTCATCCCATTCGAGGTGACGAGATCATCAATATTCTGTATTAGTTTTCTGTGTTTTAAAGTTCTATTATTAGCTCATAGCATGCCTCTGGTTTTCCAGTTAACCAGGTGCTCCACTAACTTGTTCCGTACATAATCTGAATCAGTGATTATGACCAGTTTGTGGAGATGGTGTTGGACAGCAGTGATGATGGCTTGATGCACAGCCATCAGCTCTGCCACTTGACTACTTCGGGACCGATTTTGTACCCAGTGGAGGGTTCTGGGGCATCATTCACCCATGCAATCCCTACGCCGGCCACAAGTTCCTTTTCCCCGTTGTTGTCAACCTGGTAGGAGCACCCCTCACACTTGTCTTCTTCATAGACCTTGTGTGGGGAATTAAGGTATGCCTCCATGTTGTCCTTGATTTTAAGACTTTCGTCCTTGAGACAGTTTTCTCTGGCACAATCATGCAAGTCAGCCAGACCTTGCGCGAGGGGACTCTTCTTGTTTTGGCCATATCTGACCTCCACAGGAAAGCCTTGCATTGACAGAATCCAGGAAATAATTCGGGAATTACTCACATTTCCGGACTGGATTCTGTCACTTTGAAAATATTGCAGAGGCTGGTGTGGAGTCTCCACTATAATGTGTTCCCCCTGGATAAACGGGCGGTAATTCTTCAATGCCCACACCGTTGCCAGGAGTGCCTTCTCATAATCATCGAATTTTTCCTCCACAGAGGATAAAGTCTTACTCGCATAGGAGATTACTTTATTGACCTTGCCATGCTTTTCATATAATTCTGCAGTCAAGCATGTATTTGAGAACCCTGTCTCCAAGAAGAACTCCTTGTTTCTGACAGGGTAAGCCAGGCAAGGTGCTTGTGAGAAGCTTCTTTTGAGTTGTCTTACTGCCTCGGCTTGTTCTAGACCCCACTCCCACTTGATCCCCCCCTTCAACAGATGGATCAGGGGTCTCGTGATCTCTGCGGAATCCTCAATGAACTTTCTGCTGTAATTGGTCAGTCCAAGGAGGCTCCTTAGTTACCACAGAGTTGTGGGGTCTTTTATTTTCTGGAGTGCTTCTACTTTATTTTCCTGGGGACAGAGACCCACAGGAGTTATCTCATGCCCCAAGAAATTGACATGGGTTCTGCACCACTGTGCCTTTTGGAAAGAGAGTTTTGCTCCGGCAGCACTCAACTGTGTCAGAACATAACGGATCTCCGCTATGTGTTCCTCCACGGTTGAGCTTTTGATTAAAACATCATCTACATAGGCCAGGTTACCCCTTTCACCCAAGTCGGACATGGCCTTATGCAGAAAGATGTTAAATTCATTGCCGGGGTGAATGTATCCGAAGGGAGTCCGGGTCCAAGTGTACTGCTGCCCCCGAAGGTAAAGGCCAGCTTGTATTGGTCCTCCCTACTGACAGGTACAGTCCAGTACCCATTGGTCAGGTCAATTGCACTGAATACCTTTGACCCTTGGATCTGGGCTAGCCCTTGGTCAATGTAAGGAAGGGGCCATCGGGAAGTATGGACCTGTTTGTTGAGCTCCCTTAGGTCAGCACAGAGTCTCCATTGGCCGTTTGGTTTCAAAATCCCCAGCACCGGATTATTGAAGTTGCTGTGGACTGGACGAATTATCCCACGGGACTTAAGGTTCTTAATTATTTCAGTAAGGGACTCCATTGTTGTGAGAGGCAAGTGATATTGCTTCACAAACACTGGAGTCATGCCAGGGTCCATGGGAATTGTTGTTGTGTGGATGTCGATGCAACCACAGTCATATGAGTCCACCGCAAAGAGATCTTGAAAATGTAAGAAAACTTGTTTCAATTTTTGCTTCTTCTCCAGAGTCTCTCAGGCATCAGCTAGGTTGACTCTCTCTTCAACCATCTGCCTGAAGCCCGGAAAAACTTCTGGTTTGGCTATCTCAGCGGCCTCCTCCAGCTGGGTGGAGAAGTCCCTGGTCAAAGTATTGACTTGGGCTGATGGCTTCAGGTGGGTAAGGCACAGGTCACATCTTCCTTATCAAAAGGGCAGGAAGAGTACACCAGGAAATTCCCCCCATGCCGGGTGAAGATCCTGTCTGGTGTTGTGTCATTGTCGCTATCACTGTCTAAACAGTCCTTGGGGATTGGTCCTAACAGTTCGTTACCTAAATCTATGGAAAAATGCCGGTCATCAACCGCCATTCCAATAATGGTGCCTGCGCCCAGAATGATACCCTTTAGGTCACTGTTATCCACCTCTATTGGAATGGTGTTGTGTTCCATATTGACTAGTTGTGTTGGGTTTACCCCCAACCCTTGTTGTTGGAAATGAGCATTGAGATGAACATAGGCATCAGGATTTTTCAGTTTCTGTCTTCTTTTAATTTTTACTTCCAGTGAGAAATGTCGCGTCCGTTCTTGGATGGTGACTTCCTCTCCAATCTGAATTTCAACTGCGTATGGCTGACCGAAATGCTTTCTCTGGGTCATCAAAGTCCATGGGATTACCCGCTAATCGGGACCAGGCTTTGAAGTTTATTAGGTCCAAACTAATGGCAAAGCGATTGAGAATGTCACTGCCTAAATAAAATGCAGCAATGACATCTCGCATGACCCAACAATTATGGACTATGCTTTTGTTGCCTATGGAAATTTTGAGCATACACCTGCTAGGCAGGAGATGTTTGGAATTGGGTGTTTCCAGGTCCATTTCCCATTTGTCTAACAGTTTAAATGTTGGAATGGCTGGATCTTTTGGGAGTTTGCAGAACATGGCCTCGCTGATGAAGCTCTTACCGTTGTTCACACATACTCGGGTGAGAACAGAGTCCTTCCCTTCATTTAACTGACTAGGGATGAACAACTGTTCTCAAATTTTCTGAATGTCAGCCAAGCTTTGAGCTGATTTCTCATCATTTTGGACTATAGGAGTAGCATTTTCTGATTGTGAGTTTGTAAAGAATTTCAGAGTGTTCCCTTCCAGTGGAATGCCACCTTAGACTGGAAGGAAGGTTGACTTTCAGAAATAGAGAGGACTCCCCATCACCAGTTTGTTTTCCTACTGCAATTACTGTCACGTCAGGAATTCGGTTATTTTGGAAATGGAATTCAATTTGGTCAGGTTTCTGTTCAACCATGTGGCATGTGCCATTTAAACTAACATGGTTGACACTATGTTTCAATTTTATTGGTCGGTTAGTCTGGGTCCAGAGGACTTTGTTTACACAATCTATGAGGGGAGACAATATACGCAGGATGTCATTGCCTCGTAAACATGGTGTGCCCTCTGGAGACACAACAATGACAGGGTGCTTCACCTTGTGTCGCCCAATTTGAATGTCTAAATCCGCAGTCCCCTCGCAGGAATTTCATTCCCATCGAAGTTCTGAAGTTGTCCAGGAAGAGGGGTGAGAGGGATTTGGTATTTCTACCCCCTTCCCGAATTCTGCTGATCAAAGGCCCTTTTTGACAGAAGGGTGGCTTGGGTTCCAGTGTCCACCAGTGTCAAAAATGTACATTGCCCCTGTATTTGGACTGGGGCATAAAATCTTCCCTCATTTTCCTCAAGGGGGCAAAGATAATGCACATGTTTGGCCAATTGTTAGGTTAATTTCTTTGCTTTGGATTGTGACAGAGGGGTGATTTGGGCAGGATTTTGTTTGGGATCTTGGGAACCTGTCAGAAAAAGGTGGATATGGGGGAGGTTTTGGGCTATCCTTGTTCTGATTCTGGGCTGACCCCCCAACCCTCTTTTTGGAGGCAGTCACCAGAATTGGTTTGACCAATGTGATTTTCTTGCTGGTCATTCTGGGGTTTGATGATGGACAGTTTTAACTCGGTCCCCACATCTACCCAGTCTTGATCAGGATCTCTTGGGACCCATTTTTCTTTGGGAGGAGTTCCCCAGCACTGAAGGAGAAAATCCTTTCCCCAGAATCTTCTGCGGACCCCTCTCCTTCATATTAGAAGATTTGCACCTCCTCCACAAAATGGGCCTTTCTAGGCTCTTTATTTCTCCTACCCAACCTCTGTTCCTTAGGTGGCAGACTTTCGGGGGCAGGAGATTCTAGTTCCAGTTCCTGGGTTTCTAGGGGCTTTCCACAAGTGGGAAAGGAAGCTTCCTCTAAGGCTTTACACCTCCCTTCCCCCTGTGCCTCTTCCGTGGGAACCGGTGTTTGTTGGGGTTCTTCCCCGTCATTGTTCTGGAGCACCAGACCCTTGATTTGAGAAGTTCTGAGTCGCCATGTTCATTGGAGGGTTTTGCTGCGCCCTCAACATGTGACCCAGATCCTGTGGCATGTTCTGGACCTGGTGCTCCAGTTGGGACACCCGCTCTGGCTGGTACGGGGTCCTCTGGTCTACCCTTGGTTGATCACGGGAAGGGTAACTATCCCCTCTCCCATAATACCGCTGGTTGGGAGAGTTTTGGTACCCCTCAACCCTTGGCCTCCCCTCTCCCGGATTGGGCTGTCTGGGCTCAGGAAAGTGAGGAAGGAAAGAAGGGTTGTTTTGAGGGTTGGTGTTTGGCGGGTACCGGGGAAAGAAATTCAACCCGACATTTGGGGGAATACTGCCCCCCTGGGAAAAGTGAGGAGGGAAGTTTCCTGGGTTGGCAGCTGCCTGGTTGGATACCCCCCCTTGGGCTGGGGGAGTCCACACATATCCCAGGATGGGTCTGTAACGGGGGCTGATGTAGTCAGGGGAGTTAGGGGTCCCATTTGTGGGGTTACCTCCCAGACTTCCTGTTTGGGATTGGCCCGAGGGCCTTCTGGGTCTTGGGTTATTAGGATTCTGCACAGGAATGTTTTTAGGCCCCCCATCTCCAGATCTAAAATGGGGGCAACCTTCACCTCCACCACCTTAGCAGCAGCAGGGGTGTTGGTTGGTTTTGGGCTTTTGTTAGCACTTTTACTTTCTAGTGGCTTCTGCACTTTGTAAATGTGAGTTGTTCGTTCAATGACCTAGTCTAGTGATATTTTCTCATGAAAGTCCCTCACCAGCTGGGTCATAATGTATTTAGGGAGTGCATGAAAGAAGGTATTGATGAATTCCCTACTGTCAGTGCGCACTCTCCTGGTGGTCTGCGCAAAGGCACGTTTCAGTTCTTGGACAAATTCTTGTGGGGCCTGGTCTTCTCCACATTGCAGGTTGTAGGCTGCCTTGCGGGCCTCTTGAGGGTTTCTATGGATTGAAAAATGCATTAAGATGGCCGCCCTATAGGTGAAACTGAAACCCTTATTTATTTTTGTCTATAAATTCAATATTCTGAACGATATACCACTCATATCACACCCTTCTCCTGGAACCCCCCCGGTCACACTGAACCAGCCTGATTCCTGGTTTAGTGTGACCGGAGGGGTTCCAGGAGAATGGTGTGATATGAGTGGTATATCGTTCAGAATATTGAATTTATAGACAAAAATAAATAAGGGTTTCAGTTGTGCACTACATGCTGGGCTTTGACTTGGGTGTGTGCCGGATTGAAATCACTTACAATATGAACCTCATTTGAATTCTAGTCTACACTTGCATGGAAGAAGCCCAAGCCCAACAGAGGTCCACCTATGACAAGAAGGTACATTTAAGATCATTTTCATAAGGACAAAAGGTATAAATCCTCTTACCTACCTCTGAAAATAAACTTGTCTTAAAGTGGCATGGGCCATATGAGGTACTAGACCAAACAGGTACCTGTACCTATACAATAGCACACCCTGATAAGAAGCAAAACACCTACCTTTACCATGTAAATCTCTTAATGGAGTGGAAAGAAAATCCTTCCACTACCTCAACCTCGATATTCTCTTGTTTAATACCAGAGGAGATAGGCAATTCAGAGCTTGTTTCCTAAGAACTATCTAGACAGAAGCAAGAAGATGTAAACAACCTGGTCATGGAATTCCCTGATGTATTCTGTGAAACATAAACCTGAAAACATATAGTGGTAGAGGAAGTGAATAAAAAGCTAAAGGCAAGCATTATGAAGCCTTCTTCCAGCCCATGGACCACCCCTATTGTATTGGTAACAAAACCTGATTATTCTTGGAGGTTTTGCATAGACTTCAGACAGGTTAATGCCATCTCTGCCTTTGATGCCTAGCATATGCCGCACATTGATGAGCTAAAAGATAAACCCGGAAGTGAAATCTTTTTATCGCCCTAGACTTAACCGAGGGATATTTAAGGGACTTTAATAATGTTTGTATTGTTCAGTATGTCAGTGTTGGGTGCTTTCTTTGGTCAGCAGTGTATACTAAGTTAACTTTACTGCAAGCCTTCAGTCCTCCCTTAATTTCAGCCTGAATGTTCTGCTATTGTTACCAATTTGGTTTCCCGTTTGTTTGGTATTGTTTCACAATTAGGCTAGATGTTGCAGATCCCTCATCAGAGAGCTGTGTAAAAATCACCCAAGAATGTTACATCTTATGGAAAAGGTAAAGGACGGGAGAACGTAGCAATAGGAGATGGTTGGGAGAAGTGAGTGGATGGGGGTATATCTTATAAAAAAAGGTTAAGAACTGGAAGAGGGAGCAATAGGAGATGCTTGGGAGACGATGGGAGAGGATATTATATATGGTGCGAAGGTAAAGGACTGGAAGAGGGAGCAATAGGAGAGGGTTGGGAGAAGATAGTGTTGGAGGCTGTACCTGGTGTGAAGGTAAAGGACTGTAAGAGGGAGCAATAGGCGATGCTTGGGAGAAGATGGTGAAGGATGTTATACCTGGTGTAAAGGACTGGAGTAGGCAGCAATAGGGTTTGGTTGGGAGACGTTGGTGGAGGTTGTTACATCTGGTAGAAGAGGTGAAGGACTGGAGGTGGTGGCAATAGCAGGTGGTTTGGATAGACTAGGAGAGGAGGTAAACCTGGAAAAGAAGGGGAAGATTTGGAGGATGTGGTGGACAGAAGATAACAGAATAACTAGGTGAAGGAAGTAACAATAAGAGGAGAGTTGGGTGAGCTTCATAAGTTTGAGGGCTAAAGCATGTGGAGCAGGAAAGAACTAGAAGGCCAGGGTTTCACAAGGGAGGTGGAAGAGGCTTGGGTAGGCAGGAGACCCAGGCAGGAAGGTAAGAGTATTGAAGACTCTCGACACTAAGGGGAACTCGGACATACCGGGCACAGCGGAGGATAGGCCTGGGAAGAACTCTAACTATCTCACCAGAAGAACCTTGAATGCTACTTGCAACTTTTGAAACTAACCTGGAGTAGTTCTCAGGAGTGTCCCGTCAGTCGATCTGATCTAGGACCTGATGAACACTATTCAGCAAGATAGCTAGGGGTTTGGGACCCAGTATTCCCACCTCTAGGTAGCTGCACCAGGAACATTGGTCAACATCAACTAGGATAGGGGTCTGCAACCTTCAGCTCTCCAGATGTTTTGGACTACAACTTTTATCAAGTCTCGCCAGCATAGTCAATGATAATGGATCTTGGGAGTCATAGTTCAGAACATTCTGGAGTCACCAATTGCAGAATGCTGATGTAGGAGGACAGGATGAAAGACTTTTTCATTGTCTAGGAAGCCTCCTTGTTTGTCTGAGACCAGTATTTTTCTTTTCTTTAGCTGAGACCAGTGATTTTCTTTTCTTTGTCCTAGAGGATCCTCGTTTGGTTAATGCCCTGGATTCTGTACTTATACAAATAAAGGACTGAAAACACATTTTGATTGAAGAGTCATTTTGGACTTCCCACCCGGCCTTCGTGGCAGTGGTAAAAAGCCAAATAGCACTTACATGCAGTGTGTCCATCCTCACATCCTATCTCTCCCTGTCTCTACATCCCATGACATCAGTTTGGGCTTATAGGCAGTGCTTACCTCGCCTCCTAACAGCCAGTCCATAAGATACTACATATTTATACGTTCATGCTTAAACTTTGGGACAAAATGTCTTCTGTGACCAAACAAATGGAAGTCATATGTGGTGTCACATGGAATCCACCTGGGTGTCAGGTAATATTATCCCCACCAAAAATATCGCTGTATATAATATGGTCGTCGGGAACGGCCATAGGCGATATTTTTAGTGGGGATAATATTAGGTTTTTTTGGGAGCGGGGGTTGCAGGGGAGCCCCCCGCTCCTTTTAAAATAATACAGGTGTTGCGGGGGTGTCCCCCGCAGGTTCCATCCCTTCATATCTCTGCAAAAATATGGCGATATTTTTGTATGGCGATATTTTTGCAGGGATATCAACACATGAACCTCCACCTGCTTTCGGTTTCTCTGGTCTTGATAAAATGGTGGGGGAGTAGCCCTTCAGTTTTATGAATCCCCGACAGTGGTCCCGGAGTGTAGGGAAGAAAGTGCTGTATGGTTAAACCACTGAAAGAGGAGCCAGAATAACAATGGCTTCATTGTCATCCTGACTCCTAATTAGGAGTTTACTTGCTTTTCTCTTATCTCAATATCTTCAAAACGTTCTCAACGGAACGGCAAGGCGGAATCTCTGAACAATGAATGATTTTTCTTGGCACAAACCTAAGCCGGTTGTATAAAGGTTGGCTGAAGGCGTAGTTGGTGCCCTGTGGGCAAAGCCTACAGTATGGGTGGCGGGGGCGGAATGGAACGCGCCAAATACACGGCACTCTGTGTAGCAGGACTCTGAGCCCCTTGCAAAGGGAGCATCTTTAGGGAACACCCCAAACGTGAACGTGCATTGACCGTCAACAGAAACAGGAAAAAACATAAGACAATGAAAAGAATCCCGCGGTACATTGCTGGAGTGGACTCGAAGGCCGCGCCATGTTTACTTAGCGTTCCCTGGGCCTTTATCCCATGAAAGGCGCCATTGAACGCCGTTCATCCAATTAGCCAAGGACAAGCCTGCTTTTGTAGGCTCCTTCCCCACACCCCCTCCCAGTTAACATTCCCAGCCATTATCATGGCCTGTTGTTTCCCTCAGGAAAGAACTGTTTGTAACTGCGTCACTTCATTAACAACAAAACAAAAAAAATTGAAAATAACTAGTTGGAAACAGGCTCCGGGAGGGAATTGTTGCAATAATAATGTGCATCAAAAATGCGTGCCTATTAGGAATGGCTCCCATGTGCTTTGTTTTTGCTACAGCCAACGTTTCCGGGCACAGAAAAGTTCCTTGAACTGGAAATTAAACCCCTTCACTGTTCTAATCACATGGCCATGAAGGGGGAAGGGGGGGAGGGGCGGGAGCGTTCCTAATTCACAAAGATTTACACTGGAGCAACTCGGAAAATGCCCCAGGGCGCCACAAATGTGCACCTGCTTCCTTATACCAGATCAGGCTCGGACTGGCCTATAGGACAATAGGCCCATGGCCTAATAAAAAACACAAAATGCTTGTGTTGGTCAGTTTTTTGGGTCAAAGTGGGGCACCTTTTTTGGCCCATGTGGGCCAGTTTGATGAGTTACTTTACTGTGCGGCTAATAGTTTTGATCAGTGTTGGAGTAAATATTCTTTAAAATGTACAATTTGTATCACATTTTATCAAAAACCTCCCCCTTGGGCACTATTCAAACAGCGTCACAAAAGGAAGGAATTCCCATTTTCAACTGTGGGCTACTTTTTCGTTGGTGTCCGGGACAATTTTATTCCCCAGTCCGACCCAGCTCCGGATTTACAAAGCCTGGAACTGGATCGCATCTGGGGCGGCCCGGAGCCTCTCTGAGATGCCCTTTAGCAAATCTATGTGACTCGTGTTTACACATGAGCCCCTCAAAAAATTTTCAGGCACCTCCAGATTTAGGCTTTGTTCAGGAATATGTCAGCTGGTGCAAATCTGAAGTGCGTCCGGGTCTCACCTCGTTTGCTCCAGTCCAAACCTTTGTGTATCCAGACCACATTTTCAAATGTTAAAGTAATTAGACCGCCATAAACAGATATGTAAAAGTTGTAATGCAATGATAGTCTCAATCAGTGAGCGGGAACGGTGGGGGGCCGTGTTACACTACTTTTATTTGTATCTGTTTACCATTCCTCTACTTTTTACAACCATATTCAACCTTCTATACAGAGGATGTGTCCATTCATGTCCCTGTGCAAGTGTAAAGTTGCAATAGGAGTCTTAGTTACTAGTCAGACTATTGCAATGCCCCGGCCGCGAAACACCTTGTCACATGTTGCACTCTGCTTCTGCCTACCCTCTCCCCTGCCAAGCCCACAGTTCCACTACTTTGTTCAGTACACTTCTACCACTGGTCGCAATACGTGGAGAGGAACGGTGGCACTGATGCTGGTGGGATAGTTCCGCGGGTTATGGCATCGGCTACAGCAGGGGTGTGAAACATAAGGCCAGCGGGCTGGATCCGCCGCTCGAAGCCCCCTTCAGCAGGCCCTCCACACGGCCAGTGCACATTGCAAAGCAACGTGATCTGACAGGGCGAGCAAAGCAAAGGCTCCCCTGCTGGCGCCTTTAGTTTCTGTGTCAGGATATCGCACCAAAGGCTGCTTCAATGCACATCATCGCCACTGATCAAAAAGCAAAACAGCCTTAAAGGACAGCTCAACTGCTGAGCTTTAATCAGGTCTATGCAAAAAGGACGAGCATGCTGGTCCTTAGCACTTAAGCACAGAAAACAAAATAAAATGTAACCAACAAACAAATACATAGAAATGAACAGTCACTGCACCATTAAACAGCTACTTTCTTTCAAGCAAAAGGCGAATGGTATTTTTTTTCCGTCGCCACCACTTAAGAATATGACACACTTTACGGAGGGAGATGGACATTGTTTTGAGCACACAAACACAGGGATGCCCTATAACACATCACTGTTGTCTGGAACATACAATTACCAGGGTTCTGCGCCTGAAACCTGTGAATTATTTGTAAGAGGAATATACAATCAGATCAATATTAAACGGTCAGATCAGGCATGGCATGATATGATGTCATTTATAACGCATCTGTAGACATTGGTTTCTAGGCGCGACAAGACAAGAGAGGGTACGGAGGGAGGACAAGACAGACGTTCTTACTAGGCCTTGTGTCATTCAGATCGTGCGTGTGCGGCAATGCAAAGTGCAGCGGAATGGAACGGGGAGGCGCAAGGCGGAAGGGGAACGTGCAAACAGGGCGGCATTGCTCTGAGTAAGTGCAGGTAGGACAGCGCTGCTCTGTGTAAGTGCAAGGAGGCGGGGAATCTAGTGCATACGGTAATCTAGTGCAGCCTTGCAGGGGCAGCATCGTTTTCTCCCTTCCTTAAAAAAACTGCCTAAGAAGGTTCAATTTCATAAAAATCTCCAAATCGTAAACTTAGATAGCAAAATTCAATTAAAGCCCAGATATTTTAAGATGGTGTAACTCCTGATGCCATTTCCTGCGGGAACGCTGGTGGCAGCCGCATCAGGCATTGCTTCAGTTATGACATGGCGCAAATACAGGTTCACCTACTGTGCATCCATTGTTTCTACAGGGCATATATTTCTGATGGGTGTAAGCATTTGCAGCTCTAAAATGCTCCTGTGCCTTACTGCGACTATGACATCTGAGGTATTGCAATATTTCATGTGTTCCCGCTCAGAATTTTGAGGGTTTTAATCCAATTTCACCTGAAATGTGTGCTGTAAAATGCTCAATTTCGACGAATTATTTGGTTGGGAAGTCCTTTCTGAATCCTTCTCAGTGGTTTCGGGCTGGCTCACTAGGCTTGTTCGCTTGCGGCAACTGCTTTACAAATTCACTAGCTGCACCTGTGTATAAATACGCTTCTAAGTTTCAGAAATTCAGCGGTGGAGTCGACTCTAAAATCTAAACCGGCCCCGTGTCTGATTGAGTTTGAAAGCTTTGCGCAATGTAACGTTCAGGCAGGGGCTGGACTCCTGACATGGCTGACTAAGCAAGTCCCACACCTGAAGCTGATGAATACCAGTAGCATTCATCAGGATACTTTATATCAATAGCATCCAGGGTAGATGTTTTATTAATGCAGGACTGTATGTAAAAGTACATGTAACCCATAATAGACAAATAACTCACATTAGCTGCCTCACAGAATGCAAAAGTGCTCATGTATGGATAGAGGAGACCAATTGGTAGGAAGGAGAAAGCTACACCTACAGTAGCATGGATAGTGGATGCAGATTGAAACTGACAGAGGAATTGCCTTTTGGGAAGAAGAAGAAGCAGCACATGCAAGGCACCCCTGATCTTTCTACTTGCAAAGGAGAAGCGCACACAGAGGACGCCCCATAAGGGTCTGCAATCCCCAAGGCTGCACTGCTGTGTACTGGTTCTGTGGGAGGGGGGCAAAGGGGGTAAAAACACATTTTGACTAATGATAGGGGCAGGGGAACCTGAGTTTCATCTGTTAAGTGAGAGAGACCATGGGTGTAATTTTAGGGGGGACAAGGGTGTTTGTCGTCCCCCCCCCAACCTTTGTGCCACGCCATTTTGTTCCACTCTTTTGACAGGGGCCAATTACATTTAGATGTCATGTCCCTCCCAACATTTTCAGAAAAGTTACTCCACTGAGAGAGACTCTTGTTTCTCTTCAGGGTGATACAATTTTGCATTTTGTGTATCTGTAATTATTTTTAAAAAAACTAGCGTTTCGAACAGCCACCATACATGAGAATACAACATTGGTTGGTTCAGTCCCTTTGCTGGTGCTTTACATGAAGTTAAAGGGCACTACGGGTAGGGCTGGAGTCCAGTTGATGAATGGGGACAGTGATGGGAACATGGACCGGGACATCACCGGCAAATGACATATGCATGTTACAGAACACACTGATATTAACAAGGATACCTGTTGGACCTACAGAGGTGAGTAGGCCTATACTGCAAGGGGTGTGGAGTATACGGATGAAATGAGGGAGCATGTGTAGAGGCAGAGGCGTAGACAGGGTAGGGCCTGAGCGGGCAAGGCCAACTCGCAGTCTGTAAAGGCCCACTCAGTAGTGCTGTGTGGGCATTCACAGATGTTTTGTCACTGCGGTGGGCCCAACTACATTAGCTTCAGGCCCCACTTTTTGGACAATCCTGGCTATGCCTCTGTGTAGAGGGCTAGTAGGGAACAAGTGGGGTTACGTGTGGAACTCCCATTTGATGGCCAACGAAAGGGTAGTCAGAGGGATTGTAAAACTGCATACTGGGGGTGCAGGTATGAAAAGAGAGGAGGTGGGAGGTTAAGGGGGAACAGGCCCCAGGAAACCAGGGTGCAGTTAGGTTAGCAGTTTAACCTAGTTGTGTACACATGAGCAACAGAAATTATTAAAAGTACTGCAAACATAACAAAAATGGAGCACAATTTAGTTACAATGAATGGTTACTATAATTGTAATGTGGAGGGCAAATGCCCTTCAGCTGGGTAATGGAGGAGTGTGCGGTTGGGAGCAGCTCTCTACTCTCTCTTTCGTGCCCTGAAACATTTGTGTATAGACGCAATATAAAGTAAATATCATGGTTTATAGTCAAAGATTCGACAGTCATTAGTCATAATGTCGAAATACAACAGTTTCGACTCAAAAGCATCGATTCGAATGCAGTTTGTTTTTGTTTTTTTTTTCTGGGGGGGATCCCCCCAAACCCTTGTTTTGGTGGGAAAATACACTATTTTTACTATACTAAATCCCAAAACAAATTACATTAAAAAAATGCATTGCGAACATTTTTTTTGTTGATCCTTTTGTTTCGAAAGTATTGTATTTCGAAATTATGTATTTGAATCTTTGTCTGGACACCAAATATCATATCATATCAGAAGGCAGGTAGTGATCTCATACGGTCATGGTACACATAAAAGGGCTGGAGTATGACGAGACAAGCATGGTCATAATTTAAGGGCAGACACGCTTGTTTGCCACCCCCCACCTTTCGTGTCACACCATTTCGCGCATTAGGCAGAGGCCCCTTTCCTCTAGATGTCATGCCCACCCCCCAGCATTTTCAGCAGCTACACCACTGGAGACAAGGCAGAGGAGCAGTGGGCCACTGAAGTGTGTAGGGAGGTGGACATCATCACAAGGCACAGACGGCAGGTGTTCAGATCAGCAGGGAATGGAAATGGGGCCAGGACCATTCCACCAGAGCGGATAAAAGGCACGATGCTAGTACACTTTGCGTGTAGCCAACCAGTCCTACTGCTGTGCTACATGGCAGGGCTTAGTAGAGTGTTTGGGTCGGATGGTGCAGGAGGCTTCGAAGAGTGGGCCAGCCACACCACAGGCCATCTGTACTGGAATTCTGCATACTCAGAAATTAATGCGCAAGAGCCCAAGAAGAAACACTGTAGTCAGGTAGGATGAGAACGGAGGGATCCGACTGCTCGACCCTCTGTGTGGGTCCTTCAGCTACTGTGCAGCATGCATTCATGCCCTAAGTAGGATTTTGTGGGTCATGTGGTGTAGGAGGGTGTTCTTTAGAGAGTGAGTTGTTTGACACCCACACAAGATAGCCTGCTCCTCAGGACTCAAAAGGCAAATAGCCAAGAACCCGAGGAGAGCTGGCGGAGGTCAATGGAGAATGGCAGGAGCATAGCCAATTTGCCAAGCCCTCTGGGAGTACCCCTTAGAAGCTGTGCAATGTGGTCACCTTCACCTAGGGATTTGTGAGTGAGGTGGTGAGGAGGGTGGATTCACAGAGTGAATCAGCCATTCCTTGGATATCTACACATGACGGCTGGATACATGGAATTCAATAGGCAACTGCCAGGAGCAATGGCAGTAATGCAGGGAGGATAGGAGGAGGGGCAATTTAAGGTTCACCTCTTCTGTGAGGGTACTTCAACTGGGGCGCTGGCCATCCTCCCTTAAGTATGGCTTTGTGTGGGGGCGCTATTGCGCACGTCTAACGGGGCTGCATAGAGAGAAAGCTCCGGAGAGCTGGCGTTGGCTGAACAATTTCATGCATATTCCATCCGGAGTCTATGGACCTGGCATTGTGAATATATATTCTGAGTGGAGGAGCTGAGGCACCATCTTGGTCCGCTGCCCTGGTGGGCCTGGGCCTGCATGATCCGTGTCTGCTGAGTGGACGGCGAGCGCGGCGGCGCTGCTGGGTCCGTGAGGCTGGAAACTCCTGCTGTGTGGGCTGACCCCTGATCCTGCACCCGCCAAGACTGCTGCTGGAGCTGAGAACCCTACTTTCTGTGCTACTGCGGGGGGTTGAGGGGTGGGCTGTGGACCTGACGATGCTGGCCTGCTACGGGTGTCGGGCGCTCAGGCAGTGGTGATCCTTAATGGCCACTGTTGTGTGGTGAACCCTCCTGTGTGTGTTGCCCCTTTTAGAGGATGTGTCCCTCCCCCTTGTATTGCCCTTTTAGGATGGGCCATGAGTTTGTCATGGCCTAAGCTAATAAAAGGGAGCCCTGCAGGCACGTGCGACAGAACGGCTTCAGAGTCCAGAAGAGGAGCGACTGAGTCTGTGTCTCCTTTCTAGGACCCTCGTGCCAGCACGGTGGCAGAGGCCCGCACGGTCAGGGGCATGGCTGGTTGTGCCCCCACCCTCCTTGGTGCTGATGTCCGGTAGTACCAAGGGGTGGCCTGCCGGATGTCCAGGCCAGGTCCTCAACCCCCACAGGCACTGGGCCTGTAGAGTGCCGGTGACCACCGCACTCAGGGGGCCTGCTGGGTGTCCATTGCGGGCCCCCCTACAACAGCCACTTGATCTCTTTACTGCTGCACGGTGGGGAACTGTGTCCGCTGGGCACTTTTGGGAGCCGACCCCATTACATCGTAGGTGCGGCTGCGATGTGGCTGCTACAGTAGGTTCATTCCTGCCCCACGTGGTCCCCACTCAAGCACTGTGAGACCCCACCCCTGGAACTGTGCAGGGGTCACCCCAGCGGCTCTGCGATCAGTGGCCTGTCTGCACATTTACACGTTAGTGCTACGCTGGAGCTGCAGGCGCTGGTTCTCCCCCCATCAACCACAGACTGCCTGTCTATTTCACTGTCACGGGCCGGACCTATGGGGTTGCGGACTACATCAGCGACACCACGGACCACTATGCTCTCTGAAGCCTTGTGGGACTGACTTCCCCCAGAGTTGGGTGAATGGGTTGCTCCTCCCTGGATGGGGACATCTCCATACTTACAGGCCCTACTCATTGGAAACCAGCATCAGGTGCCTCTACAACCCCGTAATGGTACACCTCATTTATTGCTGCCAAGGAGTTTGTGCTTCTGTGCTGCTGCATGCGAAACCTCTATGTCCCATGTACTATGCTAATTTGCCCTCCAGGAGCTGTGTGAGCACCCCCTTTTTTTAGCCTCTGTACTCAACATATTTGTGTGTATAAACCCTGGGGAAAGCTGAGTGAGCCAAAGGCAGCAATCGCATATTTGGGTGGACTACCTTTAAGCCACCTACCGGCCGGGCGGCTGACGACCAGGGGGGGCTGGAGTCCACCAGGTGGGGGGCAGCAGCATTTCCACTGTTGATTCACGCCTGATGACACATAGTTGTACAGAGTGAAGCCTACAAAAGACTGCTTGCCCTAAGCCAACCACTTCATGCTAACCAAGAGACCGTGGTTCTGTGCTCTTCCCACAGGCAAGTTGCCCATGCCTCGGCATGATGACGAAAGGAACCGGCAAAATGCTTTATGCACATGTTCGCCAAAAATGCAGCTAAGATGGCAGATGCTGCAGGCGATGCGGATGCAATGAGCACCGCTGTGTCCCCTGAGACCAGCGCTGATTCCCGTGAACTCCACCAGATGATGGAGTATATGCCGGAAGGATTCTCCACGCTACACTCGAAGCTTGATGATATGAATGGCACCATATGCTCCATTAAAGCTTGCACGGACAAAACAGACACTCATATTGCCGAGGTTGAAAACAGAGTGGGCACCACGGAAGACGAGGTGAACGCACTCAGGGCTGACGTCACAGCGCTGTTGAGGCAGGTGCAGAACATCGGCAAGAAGAACGAGGATCTAGAGGTCAGATCTCGCCGTAATTATATAAAGGCCATCGGAGTATCAGAAAACAATGTAGATGGGTCAATGGAGGAATTTGTGGAATACATGTTGATGACTCTACTGGACAGCCCAAAGTTGTCACCGCAATATGCCATTGAGCGTGCGCACTGCACTCTGGCTCCAAAACCTAAACCTGGTGCCGCCCCTCGCCCCATAATAGCCAGAGAATTAAATTACCGGGACAGAGATGCCCTGCTTCGTGCCGCAAGGGCCAAGGGAGAGCAGATGCCGGGTACTTGCAGGGTCCATCTATATCCGGACGTTTCTGCTTCGGGACAACAGGAACGCAAATCGTTTCTTACGGTTAAGAAAAGACTGCGAGACAACAACATAAAGTATGCTATGCTCTACCCCGCCAAGCTCCGTATTGAACATGATGGCAAAGTGTACTTTTTCACGTTACCAGAGGAGGCTGTGCGCTTCATTGACAAAGACTACCCTGGATGATGTAAGTGGCTGTTGGGCTGTGCCTTTGCTCATCAGCAAATCCTAACTGACACATTTGTAAAGCAGCAGTTCTGGGTTCCAATGTTCATATGCCTCGGGTACTTGTTGAAATCTGACTATCCCCCAGGCTGCTGAAAAGCCGGAAATCTGTTGTTCCAGTATTCTTGTAGTTCAGCCTGCTGTGCTGCACCGGAAGCAGACGGCGCACAGACCCCCATGCAAGGCTGCAAACGCTGTTGGGTTGGTTATAAGGGGGATGGCATCTCTCTGATTGGGAGGGGGATTGGGTTGGGAGAGGGCAGGTGGGGAAAGGTTTATAATAAAGTGTTCAACATGTTTTTTGGTACGAATCATGGTCATAGCGCGCACAATTATGTTAGTTGCTCCCACCTGATGGTTGAGGCGATCCTAAAGGATTATTATCATATGTGTAGCTCAGATGGGGGATAATCAGATGCACAGCGCTGCAGTGGTCGGTAGCCATTGCATGAACCGGACTAATGGGTAGCAAGCCATTGCACTTAGTTAGCTGGAACGTTCGGGGTCTAAGCAATCCGGTCAAAATGCGGCACCTGCAACTCTACCTAGAACAACATAAAGCGCATGTCCTGTTCATACAGGAAACGCATGCACTGACACATTCTTGTGAAGCATTCGCCAAACCCTGGGGCCTGCAGCGCTATTACATTGCATACTCATCTCAATGCAGGGGAGTCACGACTCTCATACACATGTCAGTTCAATACATACACATTAGAGCACTTATCTTATGGACCCGTTGGGACGGTACGTTCTACTGCACAGGAAGTTACGCAGGCAGGAGGTGATACTTCTAAACACATATGGCCCCAATATTGATGTCCCTGATTTCTACACAGAGCTACTGGGCATTCTGGATCAATATCCCCTAATACCTACCCTCTGGGGCAGGGATTTTAACTTGATAATAGACCACGATTTGGATAGATCTGGTGCTCGCCCCTGTCAGCCCGCCAGGGCTGTTCAGGTGCTCCGGGGGGGGACTCCGGGCCAGAAATAGTACCCCGAACTTTCTCTGATCATTCTCCGGTAACTCTGAAAATAGCTCTGGGGACATCCCTCAATAAGAGCAGGGGGTGGCGGTTCAGACCACAGTCTCTGCTAGACCCTGTGTTTGAAGCTGAGTTAACTAAGCAGATTAAATGTATCCGTAGGGACCTACTGTGCAGTGAGACCCATCTACGTGGTCTGGAAGAGGAGCTGGCGGCAACGCCTAGTAATCACATCCTGGGGGAAATTAAAACAGAGCTTGATAAGTTCCGACAGAACGCAGAAAGGGAGGTGAAGTTCCTTGATGGTCCTAATTTGGCAAGGAGATATGGTGAAAGTGAGTGACCTGATAGGCTCCATGCGAGAGTGATTTGTCAATCTCAGGACAAATACCACATTCCTTCCATATTAAGCGCCTCAGGGATGCTGGTTCATACTACAGAGGCTGTGAGCCGTGAATATCATGCAAAACTGTATGCCAACTCTGATGTAGTGGACACTAGTGTCATAAACAGCTACCTTGACAACCTTCCACTCACGTCCCTGTCTGCGGACACTAGAGCAGCCCTGGATAGCCCCATAACCCCAGAAGAAATCTCCCATGCCATAGATGAATTACCTGCTGGCAAGGCCGGGCATACCACTGGAATTTTATAAACACTTCAAACTTCGCCTTGTCCCAGAATTACTTGAGATGTGGTCTGAATCCTTAACATCTGGGGTGCTTCCTCCCATTTTCCGGGAGGCAGTGATCACTGTCCTACTAAAACCTGGTAAACCCCCTGAACAGTGTAGCTCCTGCCACCCCCTCTCCCTTATTAACTCGGATATAAAAATCTTTGCCACAGTGTTTGCCCTTCGCCTGGCCCCCTACATGAGTCATATTGTGCATCCTGACCAATCAGAGTTTGTCCCTGGCAGGTCCACTGCGCTGAATCTCAGGAGCCTATTTAACATCTTAGCGCAAATAGACCCCAATGCGCAAGCGGTGGCGGCGGCCCTAGACATACAAAAAGCGTTTGATTCGGTCTCTTGGCAATTTATGTGGGCAGTATTAGAGAAGTACAACTTCGGTCTGCTCTTCATCTCGTGGGTTAAACTACTGTATGCACATCCAGTGGCGAGGGTGAGCACCAATGGCACCTTAACACCCCTAATTACAATATGCAGAGGGACTAGACAGGGCTGCCCACTGTCGGCCCTACTATTCGCCATAGTGATGGAGGTGCTAGCAGATGATATAGGCAGTAAACACATGCGCAGTGGGGTCAGACTAACAATGGAACCCGAAATCATTTCACTATATGCTGATGATGCGCTTGTCTTCATACGCGACCCCGCTATTCACTTGGTGCCCATAATGCAGAATGTCCAGGAGGTTGGGACTATCACCGTAGCAGGATGAATTTTGCTCCTAAAGATGCTAATTGCCCCAAAACTGCTATATTACTTTGTTAATGTGCTGCTGTGGCCTGGTGCGGCTTTTTTCGATACACTAGAAAGGGCTGTGAACGGTTTTATTTAGCATTCGGTGCAGTGCGCCTCAAATGGTATAAATTGGCCAGACCATGTGGGAGCGGAGGCATCTCTGACCCACAATTTGAGAGGTACTGGAAGCAGTGCAGGCTGAATATGCGGCCTATTGGTACGATATAGGCGCAATGCATACCCACATAACATTGGAAAGGTATGCTGATGGCTGTCGGGATCTGTGTACACTCGTGCTTCCTCCGCGTATTGAGCCGCGGGCAGATATAGACCCGGTAACAGTAACGGCCCTAGCATGGGAGAAAATGTGGAAGACACTGATAAACCCCATACCCTACCATAAAAACATGCCCCTGTGGAATTTTGTTCCCTCGCTTCCTCGCATCAGCAAAGCTGATGCACAGCAGTGGACCGACGCAGGATACGCCACACTGGCTGATGTTTTTAGTGGAAACTCCTTTATAGAATTCATTGACTTACCTTAGCTACCTAGGCAGCAATCAGTGAAATGGCTACAGTATGCAGGGTTATGCCTGGCAATTAAGCACTCGTGACATCATGGAATTAGTTTCCAGTCTTATGCTGAAGACACTCAGATTTTTATTACAATAGACAAGGTCAGGGAAATTTTCATCAAGATTGGTGAGTGTCTTCAGGAAGTTAGTGAATGGATGGCCTCCAATCAATTACAAATAAATGCCACCAAGACAGAGTTTATCTTGTTTGGGCCGGAGCATTTAATGGGCACTATAAAAAATCAACCACTTCCAAAACTTTACGAGTTGAACTTACATTTTCCTCCAAAGTCAAGAATCTTGGCTGTATTTGGCAAGAAAATTTGGTAGCGAAAGCCAGGTTGGAGCTAAGGTGAAAGCCATATTTTACTCCCTGATGCTTCTTCGGCCAACTCTTCCATATATTCCAAAAGAAGAGTACGCGCAGGTGGTGAGCGCTCACAAATTCCCACCTAGACTATTGTAATAGTCAATTGGTGGGCATTCCGAAAAAACAACTTAGTAGATTGCAAGGAGCGCAGAACGCAGCAGTGAGGTTCATTTACAGACTGAAGAAAAGTTCTCATGTCTCTCCCTCTCGCCGACTTCTCCATTGGTTATCAGTTGAAGATCGGATAAAATTTACAATAGCGTGTCTGGTATTCAAATGTTTGAATAACGTGGCACCGGACTACCTGAAGGATAAACTCCGGGACTATCAATCGTCCAGATGTCTACGATCAAATGACCAAGCACTGTTAATCAGTCCATCATCCACATTTGTGGCTAGAGGTGACAGAAGATTCTCGGTATATGGTCCAAGACTTTTGAATAGTCTACCTAGGGAGATCAGGACCCTTGACACTCTGCTTAAGTTTCGCAAAGCACTCGAAACGTTCCTGTTTAAATAATATCTCATTTATAGGTATTGGTTGTAGTGCTATTTCTATTCTGGATACATCTATGATTTCTAATTCTTGTATCAACTTGAGTATAAATTTCACCTGCACCATTATACGGTTCAGTCCATTTGGAGCGCGTTACTAATATATCAATATCAAAATCAATATCAAATGGCATGATGTGGCCAGCACAGAGTCTTTACTGGCCCCCTCTGCCCTCTCAGCCGCAAAGCAGATTGGTCCCTTCACCGTATTGTGCTGTTAAGGAATAACAATTTGTGTATGCTGTTGACCAAACTGTTTTTTACATTTTTTTATTTCTATTTGCTGTAATGTCGAACGCTATCGAAAATAAAGGTTTAAAAAAAAAAGTATGGCTTTGTGTGTTAGGTTGTGAGAAATTGTGGGCTTCAGAGTGAGTGTCAACCAGGCATCAAGACACATATACAAAATAGACAGAACCACAGGAATCAATGGGAATGCCTGAGGAGGGATGGTGGCGGCCTAGGAAGCACAGGTGGTGTAGAAAGACGATGGCTCATCCCATCCCCTGCAAGTGTCCTTGAGATGCTGTGTGGCACAGCCTGCCCTAAGTAGGGCTTTGTGGAACAGGTGGTGCAATAGTGAGAGATTTAGAGAGTGAGTCGGCTTGACCCAGAACAGCAACACAAGATGGTCTGGTCCTCATGAATTACCCAATGGAGAGATGGCAGCGGCGTGATGAGGATGAGAGGAGTGGTAATTGACTGGAAGACCCCATACACTTTGGAACCTGTAGACGCAGAAACGATATTCCTCTTGGGCACAAAAACATGTTGGCCGTCTGATGGGTTGGCAGAAAGATAGATCTTTATGGTTCCTAATAGTAGTCCTAGATTATGTGACATCAAATATAAGGTAAATGAGTGGGTCACAATTGGAGTTTTCTATGGGATTTATATTCTTGGAAGCTCTGTGAGGGCAAGTTGCCATTGCCTTGTATTGGATGAGTGTGTTTCATTGGGGAGCAAGATGGAAGTTTCAAGGAGGCTACTTCCTGGGTCGTTAGGAACTGAACGGAGTACAACACACATTGCATTTATTTTTTACTAGCACAAGTACCCGTTCTCCGAATGGGTTCCCGTAGACAGACATGATAACACTGATCCTGTAGGTCGCTGTTCCGATTCGCTTATCGCTTGATGTGCTTTGCACCGTGAAGTAAACTGCACTGAGAATGGGTGCGTGTGGATGGCTGACATACTCTGGAGCAGAAGTTGATGGGCGGCGAGAGTTGGTGTGCTGCTGCATACTGGGACCTTCTCTCCACGTGTCGCCTCACACTGGTGTGGTGCATTTTGTTGCAGTGGAAATATTTTGGAAACTGCATTCTAGGGCCTGGACCGTGAGTTTTGTTCCTCGTGTCGGAACTGGTCCTTGTACGACCACATTAATGTTTTGCCAATTTCAGGTATCCACCTCATGTGTGAAGGTAATGAAATCCGGGGTAAGGGGTGGCGCGTCCAAATGTCATGTAGCTACTAATATCCGGAGGGTCCTATCAGGTAAATATGCAAAATTTGGTGCAGATTCGTAAAACGGTGTGGAATTGTATAAGGAACACTTCGCCAAGCCACAAACACATTTTGACTTATGCTGAAATCCAGGGAACAGGGTGGGGTGTCCAAATGTCATGTAGCCGGTAATATCAGGAGGGTCCTAACAGGTAGCTATGTACAATTTGGTGCAGATTGGTGAAACAGTGTGGAATTGTATAAGGAACAACACCTAACAGCCTTTGCAAGGGTCAGGTAATTGAAACCAATGGCTCACACCTGAAGCCAATTGTCAAACCTGCGAGACATGAAAGGCTGCAGCAGGAGAGGAGAGAAGGAAGGAGCTGGAGCAGGAGTTGGAAGGCTGGGAGCAGCAGTAGTAGTAGCAGAGCACAGGGCTGGCAATTCACAAGGAAGTGAGAGCACAGAAAGGACTCCGGGACATGGAGACAGCAGATTTCACCTCCAAGTTCTGAGAGGGTAGTTTTCCACATGGCCGCCGAGTAGCTGTGATTGCAGAGCTGTGACCATGCTGAAGCCCGAGGCCTGTATCAGAAGGCAAGTAGAGGGACTGAGGAGTGAAGGAGACTCCCAGCTGGTGCAGCCGGACCAGAGACACCTGTGTTGCAGAAGGGTGTGGGTTCCAAGTGTGCTCAAAGCAGTAGTAGAAGCAGAAGAAGTCAGCAAAGTGAAGCAGCCTGCAACCGCAGTGTTCCTGGAGCCAGTGAGTGAAGCTTGGCGGTCAGGTTCACTCAGTAAGCAGCCAGTAACTGTTACCAGCTCAATAATAACTCACGCAAGTGTAAAAGCGAGTATACATTGTTAGTCGTTGTAGAAAGCATTTCTAACAATGGAAATGTAACAAACGCACCAATAGTGAAAGCTGTAGTGCTCACATTAGAAGAAAAGCATCTTATTTCCATTGTTAAACCATTTACTGTTGCTGGAGTGGTCGTGTGTTACTAATTAAAAAACAAATGCATGTTAAAACATTCCAAAAATCCTAACTTTGCCTTTCACAAGAGTTACAAGTCATCAACGGAAGTTTGCGTGTGGCCAATTGAGTTTCCCGAAGGGAGTTTGATTTTATCTCTGTGATATTACATAGGAATACAATCACTTGAAACCCTTTAAGAGTAGCAATCTATCTTTTATTTTATTTATTTATTGGTTATTTGTAATGCACATTATACAGCAAAATAGTATTTCAAGGCACATCAAGACAAGGGGGAGGAGTAAGAGGGCGCAGGTACAAAACTAAAACTAAAACATTCTTAAAAGGTCTTGAAACATTCAGAATGTGCAAGTGCTAACAGCAGGAGGGCAAGGGGATGAAGGGATGAGCAGAGGGGGAAAAGGGAGAAGGAAACAAACAACAACATTCTGACTAGGTTGTGAGATGATTTAGAACGTGCAAGCGATAGACATGAAGGGGGAGAGGGAGAACGGATCGGAGTGCAGGAGGGAGAGGTGAACATGCAAAAACAATGTAATAAGTGCAGGGAACAGGTAGTTAAATTGCATTGTGGAAAAAAATCAATATGCAATAAAGGCAAGCAGGTAAGATTGAATGCAAACATGAAAAGTCTCACGTCAAGCAAGAGGGGCTAAATCATGCAAGCAGACAAGCAGTTAAGACGAATCAGGTAGAAGTGAACTGCAGACTGGAAAAGCCATGCCTCAAGGGAAGAGGGGCTACGTCAGCTATGCGGGTACAGGTAGGTAGTACAGTAGCTGGGCCACGGTAGCAACGTCAGTCAGTGTTAGCAGGTATATCAGATGCACCAGCACAGCGCGGTATCAAGCATTCAATGTTAACAGAACAGTTAGGGAAGTTAATCCGTGGTTGCAGGTGGGTAGAGCAAAACACAGCGCGGTTTCAAGTCCAACAGTGGTGCAGGTGGGAAAATACGAACAAAGCACGGTTTCAAAGTTAGACAGTGGTTGCAGGATCGGAAGTGCATAACCCAGCACAATTTCTATCAATTTATTGCAGGTAAGTAAATGCAAGCATAGCACGGTTTCAGGTCAATCAGTGTTTGCAGTATTGGTAATGCAAAACACAGTAGGGGTTGAAGAAGATCATCCGGGGTACAGATAGGTAGAGAAAGAAAACTCAGCACAGGGCAGAACGACATCAGCCGGGGGGAGCAGTTAGGCAAAAGACGCAGCACAGGAAGCTTAGAGACAGAGCAGTGGTTAAAACCCAGAGTAGCATTGGTTTGTCAGCAGGAAAAAGGGGGCAGTGAAACCAAGGCATGTGGGAGAGTAGTCCGATGAGTAGGAAAAATGCCAAGCAAGAACAGTCAAGTTAAAGGGTCGAGCAATAGATGGAAGTGGCCAGGACAGGTGAGTGGGCGAGGACAGTGAGAGGGAGCGCTGCAACACAGGAAGTCTGAGCATGTCACAGCAAGCCTGAGCATGTCACTCTTAAAGAGTGCTCACGTGTGCCTAAATCTGTTTTCCCTTTTTTTAATTTTTTAATTTGAATTAATTGATTTAACAATTTTTTCAAAAGAACAATGAAAATGAAGAAGAGAGAATCACATCCCACCACGTTAAATCCAGGTCCTCCAATCAAAAAAAGCAAAGTAACATACTAGGAAAATATATGGTCAAAGTTCATCCGAGGTGGACCTCCTCCGGATCTTGTAGGTTATACAAAATTTGGGATGATAGACTTCATCATGGACACCAAGGCAATAGTCATGTTGGTTTTCTCTCCACTAATTAGAGCTTTCCAACGGTCCTCTGTGTCCATTGTGACGTGGTTAGACAGTACTGGAGTCAGATGTAATTCTCTCAAAGTTTTCTATCTTGTGCAAGTCGTCAGCAAATGCCTGATAGTTTCAGTCTCTTCTATTGGAGCACAGAAGCGACAGGTTTTTTAAGTTGATCTTCCCTGGATGTAGTTAGTCTCGTTGGTGTTTAGCAATTTCAATCTCATTCTGAGGAAAGTGTCTCTGAATGATCTGTCAGGGAATCGTTTCAGATAACCTCTCCAATGATTCAGTTTTGTGGCAATCGCAGGAAGGTTTCCTGCTAAACTACTTTTACTTGCATTTTCAGTTGTTTTTATCCAGTCAAGTTCAAATAGTTTTCTTTTGATCCTCGATGGATTTTCGACCAGGTCCCTTTCTGTGCTGCTTAGTTCTTCTAGAGTGTTTTTGCACCTGTTGACCCATGTGTTCAAGACCTCGTTTGAAGTTTTGGAGATTTCGTCCTGTATAACTTCAAATATTGAGGCACAACAAGGAGGCAGTGTTTTCCAGTGTAAGTTTAATGCCTTCCACTCCACAATTGCCTCCAATGATGTTAGGGCCAGCTCGTTACTGATTCTGACCATTTCCGCTGAATTTGGTAAGTTGAGAACTGCTCGCCAGAACTTACCTTCTAGTGAGAACCATATTTCTGTGGGCATGTGGATCAGACCCTCTGCACCGTATGTTATTGTCAGGACCACCTTATTCCTATAGAAGTTAACCAGTGCGATCGTTGAAAACCTTCCAAATCTTTTGTCCATGAAACGCCCCTGTGTTGACAGAACTGTGACCTTGTTTTTTAGGGACATTTGTGCTGGGGCCTCTGTAGAACTGTTGTTGATGGTGACCCCAAGGTATTTAATTGAGTCCAGTTCCTCAATCTTTTTTTTGGCCAAAAACCAATTAGGTTTGTTCTTTCTCTGTTTGGCCTTCTGAAGAGAGATGATTTTGGTTTTACTTTCACTTATCTCCAAATTGTTCTGACATAGTTAGCGATGAAGGCTGTCTAATTGTCTTTGGAGGCCTATTGCGTTTTGGTCGATCATAATCAGATTGTCAGCATAAAGAAGTCTTGCTAGTTTTGTTTTCACCACCTTGGGTGGGAAAGACCGGATAGATGGTTCAAAGTCAGGGAGGTCGGCGGTGTAAAAGTTGTAAATTGCCAGGGTGAGGGGGCACCCCTGCTTGACCCCTTTCCCAGTTAAGATTGACTCACTTATGAGGCCTCTTCTGTTTAGGCGTATTTTAACCGAGGTATCTGAGTGTAACTCAATCAATGGATCCAGGATTTCTTGAGGACAATGTCTCTTCTGGAGTTTTTGCCAAAGCCTTTGTCTGTTTACCTTGTTGAAGGCTTGGGTCATATCTACAGAGATAATGTATATTCTGGTCTTTTCCTGATGACTTTTGGCTTTTAGAATGTTAAGTAGCACAATGTTCGCTGATGTGCCAATATTCCGAATAAAGCCTGTTGGAAATGGGTCAAGCCAACCATTGGTTTTTGTCCAGTTCCTGAAATTCGTCAATAAGAATGATCCAAAGATTTTTCCTATAACGTTGAGCAACAAAATTGGGCTGTAATTTTGAGGTTCGTCCTTTTTCCCTTTTTTGTAGATTGGCACGATCGTAGCGGTCTTCCAGGAACAAGGGATTTGATGTTTTCTACAGATTTTGTCAAAGACAGCTTTTATGAAAATCGCCCATTCTTCCAGGTTTTCTTTTAGCATTGCGTTGCTTAGACCGTGGGGTCCTGGTGCTCTCGATGTGGTAATTTTTTTGATTTTTAGTCGGATCTCCTCTAGGGTTATACCCAAGTCCCAGTATTTGTTAGAAAATTCTGTAACGGCATTGACAGAGACTCGTCGTCCTCAAATAACATTGAGAAGTGTTATTCCCATTGTGATTCGCTAACATAGTTTTGCTGCGGATCATGGGTAGTTGATCGGTCTTCTTTGATCAGCTGCCAGATGTCTCTTGAGTTTTTCTTGGTCAATGCTTTAAGCATGTTCCAGGGTCGTTCTGTAAGACAGTTCTTTTACGTCTTGCTACCCAGTTTTTATACTTATTAATGGCGATCTTTGCTTCTGCTTTTAAGGTTAACGAGTTAGATTTAACTACCACTCTTCTGAGGCGCCTGGCGATTTTACGTTTTTCTACGAGCTCCTCATCGTAGTAGTGTTGTGATGTTTGATCTACTACTTTTCCATTAAGTTTCTTAGCTTTGAAGTGGTTGAGTAAGGTCACAAGTCCACCTCGTATGAGCCTTTGTCCAAGTTCTCGTCAGTCAGTGACGTGCTGTATTTTCCAGTTATTGTTTTTATATCATTAGCTTTCATCCGAAGGCGGTTACCACCATTGTTTACCGTTACGTCTACGTCCATTACTGGCCGACGAGTTTGCAGACCCCTTGAGAGGATCACGAGTCTCAAATTGTGGTCACTATTTTTAGTTTGGATGATCTCGTGCCTTGTAATGCAATCTACCGGATCGGTAGATGCAAACACGTGGTCGATGTCGGCTGCCTGGTCTCCTCGTCGCCACGTTGGAATTGCTGGTTTTGTCACTGGGCAAATTAGTTCTGTGGAGACTAGGCTTAATACTTTCATGGTTGCTGGGCAAAGTTTCCATCTTTGTTCGCGTAGGTGGTTTGCTCTCTGTGTAGTCGCAATAGAGTTCAGTGTAGCCCCAGCAGCGTTTAGATCACCTGTTATTAAAAATGATGGAATGTCATGTTTTAATAAAGCCATGTCAATAGTTGAAGTGACCATTTCTATGAAGTCTCGAGGAGAGGATGACTCCGGGTTCTAATAGCAATTGATGATAATCCGTTTCTTAGTAGTCTTCTCTATAGCTTGGGGTTCAATCGCTGACCATTCAACAAAAATTGCCAGAAGCAGGTCCTCGCAGGTTAAGACTTCCTGTATCGATAGGCCTGACCCTGATTTTATAGCCGTCAGCAACCCAGAGGTGGGGGACCTTTCATTCCTTTTTTTGCAGGTGCCAGTCTTATGTCATAACCATCCATGGCTGGTGGTGTAAGCAGCCATGTTTCCTGGAAGAAGAGAATATCATATTCTCCCAGATTTAAATCCTGGGTGCTGTCAGGTGTTTAAATCCTCTCGTGTTCCAGGATCCTAGTTTTAACTCTTTGTTGTTTGGAGGGTTAGAAGTTGTAGACTTATTTTTCCGATAGACGCTATTCTCTGGTTGCTATTCGGTCGGAGACAATAGCTGAACCTTTGATGTCCACCTTGGTGCCATGTCAGTTGTTTTATCTTTTTTACTTTGTTGTTCGACTATAGAGATCACTTTCTCTGTTCTTGGGTTGCTTGGGTTAAACGTGATTTTCAAAGTTGCTCTGTGTGTCTCTCTCTGTTGGTTTTGGTTAGAATCAACCCTCAATTGTGCACTTTCCATGTCTTCTTTTGAGACTTTGGTGCCAGGGTTGGCCGGAGTCAAACTGTGTTTGTCTGAAGCTTCACTTGTTGTAGTTTCTTTGGTGTCCACCATTGTTTTTTCTTTGCTGGCTCTCAGCTTCGATATGTATCAGGTGTCTGTACTTCTTGGGTTCGGCAAATTGCTGTGATGTTGATAGACTCTTAGGTCGTAACCTAGCTTTCGGAGGTGGTCTGTTGCTTTGAGAAGTGTGTCTGTCACTGAAGGTAAGTTAATATGAAGGTGACCTGAATCTGTGACGTGTTTTTCTCTGAACTCCACGATTTGTATGTCATTCGTGGATATCAATCTTAGGTTCGGGATACAATAAAAGAGCTGTAAGATTGCTTTGCGTTTTAGGATCAAGTTGTCTCTTGTCCCTAAAATTCTCATCAGTTTGACAGATCTTGTCCTACGTGAAGGTTGTATGGAATCGCTTTTTTTCCTGTGAGTGTTCGCCATATGGTTTGGTAGATCTTCACTGCCAACTTCTTTGTTACTACGCGTGTACTATCTTCTGTTTGAACCAAGTTGTTTGTCAAATGACTTTGCCTCATCTTGTTTGTCTTGTTGTTGGCGTTTGGTGCGTGTGGCTGATGTTTCTCCGCTATTTGGCACCGTTTTAACACAGAGTACTTCTATTTCTTGTCCTCTCTTCTCCTTTAGCACTCTTTTTTTTTACAATGTTTTTCTTTTGGCAGACAAGGTCAAGAAAGCCAGGGCTGTTCAGGTGCTCCGGGGGGGGGACTCCGGGTCAGAAATAGTACCCCGAACTTTCTCTGATCATTCTCCGGTAACTCTGAAAATAGCTCTGGGGACATCCCTCAATAAGAGCAGGGGGTGGCGGTTCAGACCACAGTCTCTGCTAGACCCTGTGTTTGAAGCTGAGTTAACTAAGCAGATTAAATGTATCCGTAGGGACCTACTGTGCAGTGAGACCCATCTACGTGGTCTGGAAGAGGAGCTGGCGGCAACGCCTAGTAATCACATCCTGGGGGAAATTAAAACAGAGCTTGATCAGTTCCGACAGAACGCAGAAAGGGAGGTGAAGTTCCTTGATGGTCCTAATTTGGCAAGGAGATATGGTGAAAGTGAGTGACCTGGTAGGCTCCATGCGAGAGTGATTTGTCAATCTCAGGACAAATACCACATTCCTTCCATATTAAGCGCCTCAGGGATGCTGGTTCATACTACAGAGGCTGTGAGCCGGGAATATCATGCAAAACTGTATGCCAACTCTGATGTAGTGGACACTAGTGTCATAAACAGCTACCTTGACAACCTTCCACTCACGTCCCTGTCTGCGGACACTAGAGCAGCCCTGGATAGCCCCATAACCCCAGAAGAAATCTCCCATGCCATAGATGAATTACCTGCTGGCAAGGCCCCAGGCCCGGCTGGCATACCACTGGAATTTTATAAACACTTCAAACTTCGCCTTGTCCCAGAATTACTTGAGATGTGGTCTGAATCCTTAACATCTGGGGTGCTTCCTCCCATTTTCCGGGAGGCAGTGATCACTGTCCTACTAAAACCTGGTAAACCCCCTGAACAGTGTAGCTCCTGCCACCCCCTCTCCCTTATTAACTCGGATATAAAAATCTTTGCCACAGTGTTTGCCCTTCGCCTGGCCCCCTACATGAGTCATATTGTGCATCCTGACCAATCAGAGTTTGTCCCTGGCAGGTCCACTGCGCTGAATCTCAGGAGCCTATTTAACATCTTAGCGCAAATAGACCCCAATGCGCAAGCGGTGGCGGCGGCCCTAGACATACAAAAAGCGTTTGATTCGGTCTCTTGGCAATTTATGTGGGCAGTATTAGAGAAGTACAACTTCGGTCTGCTCTTCATCTCGTGGGTTAAACTACTGTATGCACATCCAGTGGCGAGGGTGAGCACCAATGGCACCTTAACACCCCTAATTACAATATGCAGAGGGACTAGACAGGGCTGCCCACTGTCGGCCCTACTATTCGCCATAGTGATGGAGGTGCTAGCAGATGATATAGGCAGTAAACACATGCGCAGTGGGGTCAGACTAACAATGGAACCCGAAATCATTTCACTATATGCTGATGATGCGCTTGTCTTCATACGCGACCCCGCTATTCACTTGGTGCCCATAATGCAGAATATCCAGGAGGTTGGGACTATCACCGTAGCAGGATGAATTTTGTTCCTAAAGATGCTAATTGCCCCAAAACTGCTATATTACTTTGTTAATGTGCTGCTGTGGCCTGGTGCGGCTTTTTTCGATACACTAGAAAGGGCTGTGAACGGTTTTATTTAGCATTCGGTGCAGTGCGCCTCAAATGGTATAAATTGGCCAGACCATGTGGGAGCGGAGGCATCTCTGACCCACAATTTGAGAGGTACTGGAAGCAGTGCAGGCTGAATATGCGGCCTATTGGTACGATATAGGCGCAATACATACCCACATAACATTGGAAAGGTATGCTGATGGCTGTCGGGATCTGTGTACACTCGTGCTTCCTCCGCGTATTGAGCCGCGGGCAGATATAGACCCGGTAACAGTAACGGCCCTAGCATGGGAGAAAATGTGGAAGACACTGATAAACCCCATACCCTACCATAAAAACATGCCCCTGTGGAATTTTGTTCCCTCGCTTCCTCGCATCAGCAAAGCTGATGCACAGCAGTGGACCGACGCAGGATACGCCACACTGGCTGATGTTTTTAGTGGAAACTCCTTTATAGAATTCATTGACTTACCTTAGCTACCTAGGCAGCAATCAGTGAAATGGCTACAGTATGCAGGGTTATGCCTGGCAATTAAGCACTCGTGACATCATGGAATTAGTTTCCAGTCTTATGCTGAAGACACTCAGATTTTTATTACAATAGACAAGGTCAGGGAAATTTTCATCAAGATTGGTGAGTGTCTTCAGGAAGTTAGTGAATGGATGGCCTCCAATCAATTACAAATAAATGCCACCAAGACAGAGTTTATCTTGTTTGGGCCGGAGCATTTAATGGGCACTATAAAAAATCAACCACTTCCAAAACTTTACGAGTTGAACTTACATTTTCCTCCAAAGTCAAGAATCTTGGCTGTATTTGGCAAGAAAATTTGGTAGCGAAAGCCAGGTTGGAGCTAAGGTGAAAGCCATATTTTACTCCCTGATGCTTCTTCGGCCAACTCTTCCATATATTCCAAAAGAAGAGTACGCGCAGGTGGTGAGCGCTCACAAATTCCCACCTAGACTATTGTAATAGTCAATTGGTGGGCATTCCGAAAAAACAACTTAGTAGATTGCAAGGAGCGCAGAACGCAGCAGTGAGGTTCATTTACAGACTAAAGAAAAGTTCTCATGTCTCTCCCTCTCGCCGACTTCTCCATTGGTTATCAGTTGAAGACCGGATAAAATTTACAATAGCGTGTCTGGTATTCAAATGTTTGAATAACGTGGCACCGGACTACCTGAAGGATAAACACCGGGACTATCAATCGTCCAGATGTCTACGATCAAATGACCAAGCACTGTTAATCAGTCCATCATCCACATTTGTGGCTAGAGGTGACAGAAGATTCTCGGTATATGGTCCAAGACTTTTGAATAGTCTACCTAGGGAGATCAGGACCCTTGACACTCTGCTTAAGTTTCGCAAAGCACTCGAAACGTTCCTGTTTAAATAATATCTCATTTATAGGTATTGGTTGTAGTGCTATTTCTATTCTGGATACATCTATGATTTCTAATTCTTGTATCAACTTGAGTATAAATTTCACCTGCACCATATACGGTTCAGTCCATTTGGAGCGCGTTACTAATATATCAATATCAAAATCAATATCAAATGGCATGATGTGGCCAGCACAGACTCTTTACTGGCCCCCTCTGCCCTCTCAGCCGCAAAGCAGATTGGTCCCTTCACCGTATTGTGCTGTTAAGGAATAACAATTTGTGTATGCTGTTGACCAAACTTTTTTTTACATTTTTTTATTTCTATTTGCTGTAATGTCGAACGCTATCGAAAATAAAGGTTTAAAAAAAAAAGTATGGCTTTGTGTGTTAGGTTGTGAGAAATTGTGGGCTTCAGAGTGAGTGTCAACCAGGCATCAAGACACATATACAAAATAGACAGAACCACAGGAATCAATGGGAATGCCTGAGGAGGGATGGTGGCGGCCTAGGAAGCACAGGTGGTGTAGAAAGACGATGGCTCATCCCTTCCCCTGCAAGTGTCCTTGAGATGCTGTGTGGCACAGCCTGCCCTAAGTAGGGCTTTGTGGAACAGGTGGTGCAATAGTGAGAGATTTAGAGAGTGAGTCGGCTTGACCCAGAACAGCAACACAAGATGGTCTGGTCCTCATGAATTACCCAATGGAGAGATGGCAGCGGCGTGATGAGGATGAGAGGAGTGGTAATTGACTGGAAGACCCCATACACTTTGGAACCTGTAGACGCAGAAACGATATTCCTCTTGGGCACAAAAACATGTTGGCCGTCTGATGGGTTGGCAGAAAGATAGATCTTTATGGTTCCTAATAGTAGTCCTAGATTATGTGACATCAAATATAAGGTAAATGAGTGGGTCACAATTGGAGTTTTCTATGGGATTTATATTCTTGGAAGCTCTGTGAGGGCAAGTTGCCATTGCCTTGTATTGGATGAGTGTGTTTCATTGGGGAGCAAGATGGAAGTTTCAAGGAGGCTACTTCCTGGGTCGTTAGGAACTGAACGGAGTACAACACACATTGCATTTATTTTTTACTAGCACAAGTACCCGTTCTCCGAATGGGTTCCCGTAGACAGACATGATAACACTGATCCTGTAGGTCGCTGTTCCGATTCGCTTATCGCTTGATGTGCTTTGCACCGTGAAGTAAACTGCACTGAGAATGGGTGCGTGTGGATGGCTGACATACTCTGGAGCAGAAGTTGATGGGCGGCGAGAGTTGGTGTGCTGCTGCATACTGGGACCTTCTCTCCACGTGTCGCCTCACACTGGTGTGGTGCATTTTGTTGCAGTGGAAATATTTTGGAAACTGCATTCTAGGGCCTGGACCGTGAGTTTTGTTCCTCGTGTCGGAACTGGTCCTTGTACGACCACATTAATGTTTTGCCAATTTCAGGTATCCACCTCATGTGTGAAGGTAATGAAATCCGGGGTAAGGGGTGGCGCGTCCAAATGTCATGTAGCTACTAATATCCGGAGGGTCCTATCAGGTAAATATGCAAAATTTGGTGCAGATTCGTAAAACGGTGTGGAATTGTATAAGGAACACTTCGCCAAGCCACAAACACATTTTGACTTGTGCTGAAATCCAGGGAACAGGGTGGGGTGTCCAAATGTCATGTAGCCGGTAATGTCAGGAGGGTCCTAACAGGTAGCTATGTACAATTTGGTGCAGATTGGTGAAACAGTGTGGAATTGTATAAGGAACAACACCTAACAGCCTTTGCAAGGGTCAGGTAATTGAAACCAATGGCTCACACCTGAAGCCAATTGTCAAACCTGCGAGACATGAAAGGCTGCAGCAGGAGAGGAGAGAAGGAAGGAGCTGGAGCAGGAGTTGGAAGGCTGGGAGCAGCAGTAGTAGTAGCAGAGCACAGGGCTGGCAATTCACAAGGAAGTGAGAGCACAGAAAGGACTCCGGGACATGGAGACAGCAGATTTCACCTCCAAGTTCTGAGAGGGTAGTTTTCCACATGGCCGCCGAGTAGCTGTGATTGCAGAGCTGTGACCATGCTGAAGCCCGAGGCCTGTATCAGAAGGCAAGTAGAGGGACTGAGGAGTGAAGGAGACTCCCAGCTGGTGCAGCCGGACCAGAGACACCTGTGTTGCAGAAGGGTGTGGGTTCCAAGTGTGCTCAAAGCAGTAGTAGAAGCAGAAGAAGTCAGCAAAGTGAAGCAGCCTGCAACCGCAGTGTTCCTGGAGCCAGTGAGTGAAGCTTGGCGGTCAGGTTCACTCAGTAAGCAGCCAGTAACTGTTACCAGCTCAATAATAACTCACGCAAGTGTAAAAGCGAGTATACATTGTTAGTCGTTGTAGAAAGCATTTCTAACAATGGAAATGTAACACACGCACCAATAGTGAAAGCTGTAGTGCTCACATTAGAAGAAAAGCATCTTATTTCCATTGTTAAACCATTTACTGTTGCTGGAGTGGTCGTGTGTTACTAATTAAAAAACAAATGCATGTTAAAACATTCCAAAAATCCTACCTTTGCCTTTCACAAGAGTTACAAGTCATCAACGGAAGTTTGCGTGTGGCCAATTGAGTTTCCCGAAGGGAGTTTGATATTATCTCTGTGATATTACATAGGAATACAATCACTTGAAACCCTTTAAGAGTAGCAATCTATCTTTTATTTTATTTATTTATTGGTTATTTGTAATGCACATTATACAGCAAAATAGTATTTCAAGGCACATCAAGACAAGGGGGAGGAGTAAGAGGGCGCAGGTACAAAACTAAAACTAAAACATTCTTAAAAGGTCTTGAAACATTCAGAATGTGCAAGTGCTAACAGCAGGAGGGCAAGGGGATGAAGGGATGAGCAGAGGGGGAAAAGGGAGAAGGAAACAAACAACAACATTCTGACTAGGTTGTGAGATGATTTAGAACGTGCAAGCGATAGACATGAAGGGGGAGAGGGAGAACGGATCGGAGTGCAGGAGGGAGAGGTGAACATGCAAAAACAATGTAATAAGTGCAGGGAACAGGTAGTTAAATTGCATTGTGGAAAAAAATCAATATGCAATAAAGGCAAGCAGGTAAGATTGAATGCAAACATGAAAAGTCTCACGTCAAGCAAGAGGGGCTAAATCATGCAAGCAGACAAGCAGTTAAGACGAATCAGGTAGAAGTGAACTGCAGACTGGAAAAGCCATGCCTCAAGGGAAGAGGGGCTACGTCAGCTATGCGGGTACAGGTAGGTAGTACAGTAGCTGGGCCACGGTAGCAACGTCAGTCAGTGTTAGCAGGTATATCAGATGCACCAGCACAGGGCGGTATCAAGCATTCAATGTTAACAGAACAGTTAGGGAAGTTAATCCGTGGTTGCAGGTGGGTAGAGCAAAACACAGCGCGGTTTCAAGTCCAACAGTGGTGCAGGTGGGAAAATACGAACAAAGCACGGTTTCAAAGTTAGACAGTGGTTGCAGGATCAGAAGTGCATAACCCAGCACAATTTCTATCAATTTATTGCAGGTAAGTAAATGCAAGCATAGCACGGTTTCAGGTCAATCAGTGTTTGCAGTATTGGTAATGCAAAACACAGTAGGGGTTGAAGAAGATCATCCGGGGTACAGATAGGTAGAGAAAGAAAACTCAGCACAGGGCAGAAAGACATCAGCCGGGGGGAGCAGTTAGGCAAAAGACGCAGCACAGGAAGCTTAGAGACAGAGCAGTGGTTAAAACCCAGAGTAGCATTGGTTTGTCAGCAGGAAAAAGGGGGCAGTGAAACCAAGGCATGTGGGAGAGTAGTCCGATGAGTAGGAAAAATGCCAAGCAAGAACAGTCAAGTTAAAGGGTCGAGCAATAGATGGAAGTGGCCAGGACAGGTGAGTGGGCGAGGACAGTGAGAGGGAGCGCTGCAACACAGGAAGTCTGAGCAAGTCACAGCAAGCCTGAGCATGTCACTCTTAAAGAGTGCTCACGTGTGCCTAAATCTGTTTTCCCTTTTTTTAATTTTTTAATTTGAATTAATTGATTTAACAATTTTTTCAAAAGAACAATGAAAATGAAGAAGAGAGAATCACATCCCACCACGTTAAATCCAGGTCCTCCAATCAAAAAAAGCAAAGTAACATACTAGGAAAATATATGGTCAAAGTTCATCCGAGGTGGACCTCCTCCGGATCTTGTAGGTTATACAAAATTTGGGATGATAGACTTCATCATGGACACCAAGGCAATAGTCATGTTGGTTTTCTCTCCACTAATTAGAGCTTTCCAACGGTCCTCTGTGTCCATTGTGACGTGGTTAGACAGTACTGGAGTCAGATGTAATTCTCTCAAAGTTTTCTATCTTGTGCAAGTCGTCAGCAAATGCCTGATAGTTTCAGTCTCTTCTATTGGAGCACAGAAGCGACAGGTTTTTTAAGTTGATCTTCCCTGGATGTAGTTAGTCTCGTTGGTGTTTAGCAATTTCAATCTCATTCTGAGGAAAGTGTCTCTGAATGATCTGTCAGGGAATCGTTTCAGATAACCTCTCCAATGATTCAGTTTTGTGGCAATCGCAGGAAGGTTTCCTGCTAAACTACTTTTACTTGCATTTTCAGTTGTTTTTATCCAGTCAAGTTCAAATAGTTTTCTTTTGATCCTCGATGGATTTTCGACCAGGTCCCTTTCTGTGCTGCTTAGTTCTTCTAGAGTGTTTTTGCACCTGTTGACCCATGTGTTCAAGACCTCGTTTGAAGTTTTGGAGATTTCGTCCTGTATAACTTCAAATATTGAGGCACAACAAGGAGGCAGTGTTTTCCAGTGTAAGTTTAATGCCTTCCACTCCACAATTGCCTCCAATGATGTTAGGGCCAGCTCGTTACTGATTCTGACCATTTCCGCTGAATTTGGTAAGTTGAGAACTGCTCGCCAGAACTTACCTTCTAGTGAGAACCATATTTCTGTGGGCATGTGGATCAGACCCTCTGCACCGTATGTTATTGTCAGGACCACCTTATTCCTATAGAAGTTAACCAGTGCGATCGTTGAAAACCTTCCAAATCTTTTGTCCATGAAACGCCCCTGTGTTGACAGAACTGTGACCTTGTTTTTTAGGGACATTTGTGCTGGGGCCTCTGTAGAACTGTTGTTGATGGTGACCCCAAGGTATTTAATTGAGTCCAGTTCCTCAATCTTTTTTTTGGCCAAAAACCAATTAGGTTTGTTCTTTCTCTGTTTGGCCTTCTGAAGAGAGATGATTTTGGTTTTACTTTCACTTATCTCCAAATTGTTCTGACATAGTTAGCGATGAAGGCTGTCTAATTGTCTTTGGAGGCCTATTGCGTTTTGGTCGATCATAATCAGATTGTCAGCATAAAGAAGTCTTGCTAGTTTTGTTTTCACCACCTTGGGTGGGAAAGACCGGATAGATGGTTCAAAGTCAGGGAGGTCGGCGGTGTAAAAGTTGTAAATTGCCAGGGTGAGGGGGCACCCCTGCTTGACCCCTTTCCCAGTTAAGATTGACTCACTTATGAGGCCTCTTCTGTTTAGGCGTATTTTAACCGAGGTATCTGAGTGTAACTCAATCAATGGATCCAGGATTTCTTGAGGACAATGTCTCTTCTGGAGTTTTTGCCAAAGCCTTTGTCTGTTTACCTTGTTGAAGGCTTGGGTCATATCTACAGAGATAATGTATATTCTGGTCTTTTCCTGATGACTTTTGGCTTTTAGAATGTTAAGTAGCACAATGTTCGCTGATGTGCCAATATTCCGAATAAAGCCTGTTGGAAATGGGTCAAGCCAACCATTGGTTTTTGTCCAGTTCCTGAAATTCGTCAATAAGAATGATCCAAAGATTTTTCCTATAACGTTGAGCAACAAAATTGGGCTGTAATTTTGAGGTTCGTCCTTTTTCCCTTTTTTGTAGATTGGCACGATCGTAGCGGTCTTCCAGGAACAAGGGATTTGATGTTTTCTACAGATTTTGTCAAAGACAGCTTTTATGAAAATCGCCCATTCTTCCAGGTTTTCTTTTAGCATTGCGTTGCTTAGACCGTGGGGTCCTGGTGCTCTCGATGTGGTAATTTTTTTGATTTTTAGTCGGATCTCCTCTAGGGTTATACCCAAGTCCCAGTATTTGTTAGAAAATTCTGTAACGGCATTGACAGAGACTCGTCGTCCTCAAATAACATTGAGAAGTGTTATTCCCATTGTGATTCGCTAACATAGTTTTGCTGCGGATCATGGGTAGTTGATCGGTCTTCTTTGATCAGCTGCCAGATGTCTCTTGAGTTTTTCTTGGTCAATGCTTTAAGCATGTTCCAGGGTCGTTCTGTAAGACAGTTCTTTTACGTCTTGCTACCCAGTTTTTATACTTATTAATGGCGATCTTTGCTTCTGCTTTTAAGGTTAACGAGTTAGATTTAACTACCACTCTTCTGAGGCGCCTGGCGATTTTACGTTTTTCTACGAGCTCCTCATCGTAGTAGTGTTGTGATGTTTGATCTACTACTTTTCCATTAAGTTTCTTAGCTTTGAAGTGGTTGAGTAAGGTCACAAGTCCACCTCGTATGAGCCTTTGTCCAAGTTCTCGTCAGTCAGTGACGTGCTGTATTTTCCAGTTATTGTTTTTATATCATTAGCTTTCATCCGAAGGCGGTTACCACCATTGTTTACCGTTACGTCTACGTCCATTACTGGCCGACGAGTTTGCAGACCCCTTGAGAGGATCACGAGTCTCAAATTGTGGTCACTATTTTTAGTTTGGATGATCTCGTGCCTTGTAATGCAATCTACCGGATCGGTAGATGCAAACACGTGGTCGATGTCGGCTGCCTGGTCTCCTCGTCGCCACGTTGGAATTGCTGGTTTTGTCACTGGGCAAATTAGTTCTGTGGAGACTAGGCTTAATACTTTCATGGTTGCTGGGCAAAGTTTCCATCTTTGTTCGCGTAGGTGGTTTGCTCTCTGTGTAGTCGCAATAGAGTTCAGTGTAGCCCCAGCAGCGTTTAGATCACCTGTTATTAAAAATGATGGAATGTCATGTTTTAATAAAGCCATGTCAATAGTTGAAGTGACCATTTCTATGAAGTCTCGAGGAGAGGATGACTCCGGGTTCTAATAGCAATTGATGATAATCCGTTTCTTAGTAGTCTTCTCTATAGCTTGGGGTTCAATCGCTGACCATTCAACAAAAATTGCCAGAAGCAGGTCCTCGCAGGTTAAGACTTCCTGTATCGATAGGCCTGACCCTGATTTTATAGCCGTCAGCAACCCAGAGGTGGGGGACCTTTCATTCCTTTTTTTGCAGGTGCCAGTCTTATGTCATAACCATCCATGGCTGGTGGTGTAAGCAGCCATGTTTCCTGGAAGAAGAGAATATCATATTCTCCCAGATTTAAATCCTGGGTGCTGTCAGGTGTTTAAATCCTCTCGTGTTCCAGGATCCTAGTTTTAACTCTTTGTTGTTTGGAGGGTTAGAAGTTGTAGACTTATTTTTCCGATAGACGCTATTCTCTGGTTGCTATTCGGTCGGAGACAATAGCTGAACCTTTGATGTCCACCTTGGTGCCATGTCAGTTGTTTTATCTTTTTTACTTTGTTGTTCGACTATAGAGATCACTTTCTCTGTTCTTGGGTTGCTTGGGTTAAACGTGATTTTCAAAGTTGCTCTGTGTGTCTCTCTCTGTTGGTTTTGGTTAGAATCAACCCTCAATTGTGCACTTTCCATGTCTTCTTTTGAGACTTTGGTGCCAGGGTTGGCCGGAGTCAAACTGTGTTTGTCTGAAGCTTCACTTGTTGTAGTTTCTTTGGTGTCCACCATTGTTTTTTCTTTGCTGGCTCTCAGCTTCGATATGTATCAGGTGTCTGTACTTCTTGGGTTCGGCAAATTGCTGTGATGTTGATAGACTCTTAGGTCGTAACCTAGCTTTCGGAGGTGGTCTGTTGCTTTGAGAAGTGTGTCTGTCACTGAAGGTAAGTTAATATGAAGGTGACCTGAATCTGTGACGTGTTTTTCTCTGAACTCCACGATTTGTATGTCATTCGTGGATATCAATCTTAGGTTCGGGATACAATAAAAGAGCTGTAAGATTGCTTTGCGTTTTAGGATCAAGTTGTCTCTTGTCCCTAAAATTCTCATCAGTTTGACAGATCTTGTCCTACGTGAAGGTTGTATGGAATCGCTTTTTTTCCTGTGAGTGTTCGCCATATGGTTTGGTAGATCTTCACTGCCAACTTCTTTGTTACTACGCGTGTACTATCTTCTGTTTGAACCAAGTTGTTTGTCAAATGACTTTGCCTCATCTTGTTTGTCTTGTTGTTGGCGTTTGGTGCGTGTGGCTGATGTTTCTCCGCTATTTGGCACCGTTTTAACACAGAGTACTTCTATTTCTTGTCCTCTCTTCTCCTTTAGCACTCTTTTTTTTTACAATGTTTTTCTTTTGGCAGACAAGGTCAAGAAAGCCAGGGCTGTTCAGGTGCTCCGGGGGGGGGACTCCGGGTCAGAAATAGTACCCCGAACTTTCTCTGATCATTCTCCGGTAACTCTGAAAATAGCTCTGGGGACATCCCTCAATAAGAGCAGGGGGTGGCGGTTCAGACCACAGTCTCTGCTAGACCCTGTGTTTGAAGCTGAGTTAACTAAGCAGATTAAATGTATCCGTAGGGACCTACTGTGCAGTGAGACCCATCTACGTGGTCTGGAAGAGGAGCTGGCGGCAACGCCTAGTAATCACATCCTGGGGGAAATTAAAACAGAGCTTGATCAGTTCCGACAGAACGCAGAAAGGGAGGTGAAGTTCCTTGATGGTCCTAATTTGGCAAGGAGATATGGTGAAAGTGAGTGACCTGGTAGGCTCCATGCGAGAGTGATTTGTCAATCTCAGGACAAATACCACATTCCTTCCATATTAAGCGCCTCAGGGATGCTGGTTCATACTACAGAGGCTGTGAGCCGGGAATATCATGCAAAACTGTATGCCAACTCTGATGTAGTGGACACTAGTGTCATAAACAGCTACCTTGACAACCTTCCACTCACGTCCCTGTCTGCGGACACTAGAGCAGCCCTGGATAGCCCCATAACCCCAGAAGAAATCTCCCATGCCATAGATGAATTACCTGCTGGCAAGGCCCCAGGCCCGGCTGGCATACCACTGGAATTTTATAAACACTTCAAACTTCGCCTTGTCCCAGAATTACTTGAGATGTGGTCTGAATCCTTAACATCTGGGGTGCTTCCTCCCATTTTCCGGGAGGCAGTGATCACTGTCCTACTAAAACCTGGTAAACCCCCTGAACAGTGTAGCTCCTGCCACCCCCTCTCCCTTATTAACTCGGATATAAAAATCTTTGCCACAGTGTTTGCCCTTCGCCTGGCCCCCTACATGAGTCATATTGTGCATCCTGACCAATCAGAGTTTGTCCCTGGCAGGTCCACTGCGCTGAATCTCAGGAGCCTATTTAACATCTTAGCGCAAATAGACCCCAATGCGCAAGCGGTGGCGGCGGCCCTAGACATACAAAAAGCGTTTGATTCGGTCTCTTGGCAATTTATGTGGGCAGTATTAGAGAAGTACAACTTCGGTCTGCTCTTCATCTCGTGGGTTAAACTACTGTATGCACATCCAGTGGCGAGGGTGAGCACCAATGGCACCTTAACACCCCTAATTACAATATGCAGAGGGACTAGACAGGGCTGCCCACTGTCGGCCCTACTATTCGCCATAGTGATGGAGGTGCTAGCAGATGATATAGGCAGTAAACACATGCGCAGTGGGGTCAGACTAACAATGGAACCCGAAATCATTTCACTATATGCTGATGATGCGCTTGTCTTCATACGCGACCCCGCTATTCACTTGGTGCCCATAATGCAGAATATCCAGGAGGTTGGGACTATCACCGTAGCAGGATGAATTTTGTTCCTAAAGATGCTAATTGCCCCAAAACTGCTATATTACTTTGTTAATGTGCTGCTGTGGCCTGGTGCGGCTTTTTTCGATACACTAGAAAGGGCTGTGAACGGTTTTATTTAGCATTCGGTGCAGTGCGCCTCAAATGGTATAAATTGGCCAGACCATGTGGGAGCGGAGGCATCTCTGACCCACAATTTGAGAGGTACTGGAAGCAGTGCAGGCTGAATATGCGGCCTATTGGTACGATATAGGCGCAATACATACCCACATAACATTGGAAAGGTATGCTGATGGCTGTCGGGATCTGTGTACACTCGTGCTTCCTCCGCGTATTGAGCCGCGGGCAGATATAGACCCGGTAACAGTAACGGCCCTAGCATGGGAGAAAATGTGGAAGACACTGATAAACCCCATACCCTACCATAAAAACATGCCCCTGTGGAATTTTGTTCCCTCGCTTCCTCGCATCAGCAAAGCTGATGCACAGCAGTGGACCGACGCAGGATACGCCACACTGGCTGATGTTTTTAGTGGAAACTCCTTTATAGAATTCATTGACTTACCTTAGCTACCTAGGCAGCAATCAGTGAAATGGCTACAGTATGCAGGGTTATGCCTGGCAATTAAGCACTCGTGACATCATGGAATTAGTTTCCAGTCTTATGCTGAAGACACTCAGATTTTTATTACAATAGACAAGGTCAGGGAAATTTCATCAAGATTGGTGAGTGTCTTCAGGAAGTTAGTGAATGGATGGCCTCCAATCAATTACAAATAAATGCCACCAAGACAGAGTTATCTTGTTTGGGCCGGAGCATTTAATGGGCACTATAAAAAATCAACCACTTCCAAAACTTTACGAGTTGAACTTACATTTTCCTCCAAAGTCAAGAATCTTGGCTGTATTTGGCAAGAAAATTTGGTAGCGAAAGCCAGGTTGGAGCTAAGGTGAAAGCCATATTTTACTCCCTGATGCTTCTTCGGCCAACTCTTCCATATATTCCAAAGAAGAGTACGCGCAGGTGGTGAGCGCTCACAAATTCCCACCTAGACTATTGTAATAGTCAATTGGTGGGCATTCCGAAAAAAACAACTTAGTAGATTGCAAGGAGCGCAGAACGCAGCAGTGAGGTTCATTTACAGACTAAAGAAAAGTTCTCATGTCTCTCCCTCTCGCCGACTTCTCCATTGGTTATCAGTTGAAGACCGGATAAAATTTACAATAGCGTGTCTGGTATTCAAATGTTTGAATAACGTGGCACCGGACTACCTGAAGGATAAACACCGGGACTATCAATCGTCCAGATGTCTACGATCAAATGACCAAGCACTGTTAATCAGTCCATCATCCACATTTGTGGCTAGAGGTGACAGAAGATTCTCGGTATATGGTCCAAGACTTTTGAATAGTCTACCTAGGGAGATCAGGACCCTTGACACTCTGCTTAAGTTTCGCAAAGCACTCGAAACGTTCCTGTTTAAATAATATCTCATTTATAGGTATTGGTTGTAGTGCTATTTCTATTCTGGATACATCTATGATTTCTAATTCTTGTATCAACTTGAGTATAAATTTCACCTGGCACCATAACGGTTCAGTCCATTTGGAGCGCGTTACTAATATATCAATATCAAAATCAATATCAAATGGCATGATGTGGCCAGCACAGACTCTTTACTGGCCCCCTCTGCCCTCTCAGCCGCAAAGCAGATTGGTCCCTTCACCGTATTGTGCTGTTAAGGAATAACAATTTGTGTATGCTGTTGACCAAACTTTTTTTTACATTTTTTTATTTCTATTTGCTGTAATGTCGAACGCTATCGAAAATAAAGTTTAAAAAAAAAAGTATGGCTTTGTGTGTTAGGTTGTGAGAAATTGTGGGCTTCAGAGTGAGTGTCAACCAGGCATCAAGACACATATACAAAATAGACAGAACCAC